>NC_067229.1:12448750-13145000 GCF_019924925.1 Ctenopharyngodon idella | reverse complement strand
AAGGCTGCATATATTTCATCAAAAATATAGTAAAATGTAATGTATTCCTGTGATGATAAAGCTGATTTTTCAGCATCATTGCTCCAGTCTTCAGTGTCACATTAATATGCTGATTTGCTGCTCAATTATTATTAATTATTGTTGGTGCTCAGTTATTAATAATGGATGATAATGAAAATTCAGCTTTGCCATTACAGGAATAAATTATATTTGAAAATATTTTGAAATAGAAAGCAGATATTATAAATGTAAATAATATTTAACATTATTACAGTTGTTTTTGATCAAATAAATGTATAAATAAAAAAAATAATAAAAATAATAATAAATAATAAAAAATATATTAGCACTAAATGTATGATTGAACATTTTTGATCATATAATGCATAAATGCATTAAAAATAATTATATATATATATATATATATATATATATATATATATATATATATATATATATATATATATATATATATAAAAAATAAAATAAAAATATATATATCAAATAATTCAAATTTGATTAAAATAATAGGACTTGCAAGATTAATTGTGTTAATTTTGATCTCATCATCTTTTAATAATTACATGCACAAAAATGTACAGCCTTATTTGCCATATCCCAGAGCTGAAGGTGAAAGAGCCACAAATCAGAGGTGAGCTTGTGCAGAGCGCAGTCTTGTAACTCACCTGGGCTGCTTTCCTCTTAGCCTTGTGCTGTCTAATGCTGGAGGCCGTCACCGAAGCAGGCTGTGAACACACACACACACACACACACACACACACAGAAAGTCAACCTCACAGATAACAAACCCGGACACATCAGCTCAAGAGATTTGTGCGTTCCCAGACTGGGACTGAGAGAGAATGAAATCAATTATCTCAGACAGAGGAAGACATCAATCATTGACATCCCGTTAGTGTCGCTATTACTGTTGAAAGCATCCAATCAGGAGGGATTAGCACATGGCATGAGAACAGCACTACAAGACCCTGTGCTTGTATGGTTGCTAAGGTTAAAGTACCCAACCTGCAGGACATTCGAGCTAAGGTCATAAATTCATTAAGTTGTACTGTATGAAACAACAGCTCTGCTCAATTGTGCAAAAGCCTTAGGGTCAACACAGACAGATTCAGGAAGAGCTTCTTCCCTCAAATCACACAGATCCTCAATAAGGAATCTGCTAGAGGCACATACTCTGCTCTCTGACCACAATATTGTGATACAAAAATAATCCAGTAGGTCTTTAGTAATGCACATGTTCCCCTTCACATTTTGTGCTTTTTTCTCCTTATGCAAAGTCAAGGACACATACGTTACAAAACTTGGATGACACAGTTAAAGGATGCAAGAACAATGTTTACTACAAAATAGAGGCACATTATGGAAAAATACAGGGTACTAACAAGCAAACGAAAGAGTGCTAGACCTTTAGCAGCAGAGCTGCGGCAGGAAGTGGCCCAAGAGTGCAGCGTCATTTACCAGTGACTTCAGTAACGACTGAGTGGAATTATTATTGTTGAACTGGAAATGAATTGGCCCCATTTTCATAAATGAGAGCACTCAGGCGTGAACAGGGGGGTCATATCTGAGGTGCACAGTGGCAGGAGAAGATGATGGCATTTTAAATGGCAGTTTTACCCGTGGAGTAGAGCACAGGCTCTGCACGATGAAGACTACGGGACTGGGCGCTGCTTTGATAGCCTGTACTGCCTCCTCATGGCTGGCATTCTGCAAATCCACTCCAGAAACCTATTTATCACAGAGGATGACAAATAGACAAAGGACAGAGAGAGGAGGGAGATAAGAGATGATTTAAAGGGGACATGCATTTGAAAACAGGATTTTCTTGATTATTTAGCAAAAAACTGGTTATTTAGTCCAAGATGTCAGAACCATGTGCTCATTAACATATGCCCACCCACATTTACATATCAATATATGTTCATTTGGGAGGGTCAAGTTGCTGAAAACTGAATGATAATTAATTAAGCCAGTAGTTTTTATATGCAAAGAAGTTAATAATAAAACTGGTCATTTACATACTGTCTTAAAGGTTCAGTAGCAAAAACAGTATAGAAAAACCATTTTGGGGGCAAGAAATCTTTATAAGCAGATTCAGGGATAAATAAAATGCTACAAAGAATATGGCCCCTTTAAAATGGTTAGATAGCAGAAAAGACCAGAATATCAATGGGCGTAGTTGTGTACTAGTAAGTAACAGCTGTATTAAGAGCAAATGTGTCTGAACATGTATGTGTGTGGCTCTCAGACCTGTAAGATCTTGTCTCCTGTTTTAAGGGCACCCGTGCGTCCAGCTGGGCTGTCTGGCAGCACCTGTTTGATGAAAATGCCCTTCAGTTCCTCTCCGTTCTTCAGCCTCTTTATAACGGTGCGTCCGCCCACTATGCTGATACCCAGAGACTCCTGCGTCTCTGGCCACACCTCCACTCTGAGAAAAAAAAAGAAAAAGAAAAAGGAAAATAATGTTTTTGAATGAAGTTTCTTCAGCACAATAAGGCTGCATTTCTTCAATCAATAATACAGTAAAAACAGTAATATTGTGAAATATTATTATTGCAATTTAAAATTGTTTTTTTTTTTGTATTTGAATATATTTTAAGATGTAATTTATTCTTGTGATGCAAAGCTGAATTTTCAGCATCATTACTCATCTTTAGTGTCACGTGATCCTTCAAAAATCATTCTAATATCCTGATTTGGTGCTCAACAAACATTTCTAATTATTATGAATGTTGAAAACAGTTGTGCTGAACCATTTTTTCAGGTTTTGATGAATAAAATATTTTTTTTATATAGTATTAAAATATACTTATACATTTTAACTTGTACATTTATTATTGTCAATTATTTATGTCAATACTTTTTTATAGACTTTTCATTTTCACCATTTTGTTACTTGCACATTTCTGTTGAAATCTCTCGATGCTCACACAAATTCAGTGTTTGTAGTGTGTATTACCTGCGTGGGGGACCCCAGTGACTGAACGCAGGTGTCTCCTCACCTTCTCCCTCCTCTCTTTCTGGCAGATTACTGCGGACAATACATATACAGTACAGTTATAATAATAACCAACATTCTTAAATTACCATCAATTCTCAGTATCAATGATCAGTAATGCAAAAAATTTATTTGCTACCTGTGGCCTCCTCTGATTGGACCGGCAGCGCCCTGGTTTCTTCTCTTCCTGCTGTGAGAGGAAGTCAGCTGCGCAGATCTGCAGAGCAAGAGAGAAAGTGAGTGCGCAAATCCCTCATAGATGTATAACAGTCACAGAGTCATATTAGACTGAATCACTCATCGGGTTTATGTAAAATGAAGAAAACAGTGATTTCGTAAAGATCTGTAAAGTCTCGAGTTCACAAAAGCAAGTGACACTTCTTCTGAAATGTTTCACCTGATTAAACAACATGAATTTAAAGGGTTAGTTCACTCAAAAATGAAAATAATGTCATTTATTACTCACCCTCATGCCGTTCGGACACCCGTAAGACCTTCGTTAATCTTCGGAACGCAAATTAAGATATTTTTGATGAAATCCGATGGCTCAGTGAGGCCTGCATAGCCAGCAATGACATTTCCTCTCTCAAGATCCATTAATGTACTAAAACATATTTAAATCAGTTCATGTGAGTACAGTGGTTCAATATTAATATTATAAAGTGGCAAAAAAACAAAATGACTTATATAGTGATGATCGATTTCAAAACACTGCTTCATGAAGCTTCGGAGCGTTATGAATCAGCGTGTCGAATCAGCGGTTCGGAGCGCCAAAGTCATGTGATTTTAGCAGTTTGGCGGTTTGACATGTGATCCGAATCATGATTCGACACGCTGATTCATAACGCTCCGAAGCTTCCTGAAGCAGTGTTTTGAAATCGGCCATCACTATATAAGTCGTTATTTTGTTTTTTTTGGCGCACCAAAAATATTCTCGTCGCTTTATAATATTAATATTGAACCACTGTACTCACATGAACTGATTTAAATATGTTATTAGTACATTAATGGATCTTGAGAGAGGAAATGTCATTGCTGTCAATGCAGGCCTCACTGAGCCATCGGATTTCAATAAAAATATCTCAATTTGTGTTCCGAAGATGAATGAAGGTCTTACGGGTGTGGAACGGCATAAGGTTGAGTAATAAATGACAGAATTTTCATTTTTGGTTGAACTAACCCTTTAACAAATGAATTTCAGTGTAATGGCAGGAAAGCATAAAGTATGATTTGAATTAGATTAATAATGAATAAAGAAGTTATCCAACAGACTTATTTGACTTAAAATCTCTTATACAAAAAATTAAACCAACGCATCACTTCCTGTCTCTATTAAGGTCAACCGAGCTACATACTGTAAACAAAGCTGGAATGTACAAAAATGAAAAATCAAATTATTATTTATTATATGAAATATATTATATAATTGCATAGGTGATCTACAACATCAAAAATAATTATAGTATAAAATTATTATTATTTATAAATAATGTTATAATAATTAATGATGTTATGTAATATATTTTGGCAATTTAGAATACATACATTTATCTTTTAAATTTACAATTTATTTATAAAAAACAAAATTTCCAGTCTAAACATCAATACTGTGCATAGTAAATACAATACTTAATTTGCTATTAATTTTCAAAAAAAAAAAAAAAATGTTATGTGTACAAACCAAAAGGACACACACACACACACACACAGTCATCATTAACTGCTGGCCAAGACTCAGCTGCGTTTCACACTAATTTGATACCATTCATAACGTAGCTCAAAATGGCATTTTATATCCGTTTCTCACTTTTCTTCAATTTCTCTAGCACACCTGGGTTATAGCGCAGTGGTAGCTCATTTTCATAATTAAGATAAGCATGATCATTTTCTAATACTTGTATCATCTCAAAAAGTATAAATCTCTTAACTTCTGATTAACACCACAAACTGTTTAATTTGAGTATTTTATTTTTACATCTTACAAAAAAATCGAGTTTTATAACTGTTCAATTAATTTAAGCACCACATTTCGCCAGCAGGTGGCGTTATGGATCTATTAGAAAACATGGTAATTAAAATTCCTCATAAGACATCAATCTTAAAGAAACATAGGCCCTATAAAAAATTATTTAAGAACTCATAAATGACATTGACATGATATTACCTGCTATCTGTAACTGTACTCTCAAAAATAAACCAATGGCAACATGGTAATTTCGTGAGTGAACAGAAGTTAGTTGAGTGATGGATAGAGTTAGGTGTGCATGTTATTACAGACGGAGAACTCACTCAGTATCAGTGTCGGTCAAGGTAAGTTCTGAGCCTTCGTTTCTGGAGTCAGAGTCTGGCCCGCTGTCCGCTGCCTCCACCCATGAGGCAGACTGACCTGAGAACAGACGTATAAATATCAAACTGTACTAAACTGTACTTACTTGAATTAAACCTTGTTTTAAAAGACAAACACTCACTGAGGGGAATTTGTGAGAGCTGCAGCTGAATCTTCTCAAAGCTTGTGCAAAGATCATCGTTCACCTCAGCGAACTGTGGCAGCAACAACACAAGAGTTTCAATAATGTATACAGTTTATTTTAGAAAGGTGTCAGATCTTACATAAAAAAATAAAAATCTAACGTTGTGAACTTGATGACAGCTATGGATGAATCTAATGAAAGTCTAGAAGCAATCCAGGTCATTTAAAAAAAATCTATAGAAAATAAATAATTTGCACTAAGAAAATTCTGTGTATTTGTTGCATTGTGACGATTTAAAACTAATTGATGTTCTGCTAAAAAAGATGATTATTTTTATTATTTTATATATATATTTACAGTGTTACAGTTATGAAAACAAATGTAAACAAAGTGTTTGGACACTTTGTATGTCTTTTTAACCCTATAAAATCATCTTTGGCATCAGAGTTTCATTACGCATCACCTGTTCTTGTGAATCAGCTTGAGTGTTGAACTGGTAGAGGCTGGATGTTGGTTTTTCCCAGGAACGGGTCTTCTCGCTGAGGTATGAAGGCAGACTAGCGCCCTTGACCTTGGAGCTCCCTTGATCCTTCATAGTGTCCATCTCCTGCTCTTCATCATCTTCATCCACAGCCATCTCTCGCTCCAGGCCGGGCAGGAGATCAACAGTGGTGAGGGGAGAGGCATACCGGGGCTCAGCGTCAAGGATCAGCTCTGGCTCCTCGTCCAGGTCGTCAGATAAGTCAGAGTCATTTCCAAAGTCCTACCCACAAAGAACATGACTTTTCAACTTAAATTTCCATCTGTTTTTCACACAAAGCTAAGAAAACGTAGGGAGAGTCATATGAACCACTTTTATGGTGCATTTTTCGAGCTTGGTAGTATAAATCCACCATTATTAGACAGAAAAGAGCAGCGTGAACATTCTGCTAAACATATACTTTTGTATTTCGCAGAAGAAAGTCAGTTTTGGGACGACATGAGGGTGTGAATTATGAGGGTGTGATATACACTTAAAACATTCTCAAAGACTACTTTTTTTTTTTTTTTTTTTTTGAAATGTTGATTTGAAGTGTCAGTTTTTGCATTACTTTTGGTACAGTCAAACCTGAACATTTTAGAGTGTCACCCCTTCATTGCTGTGCACTTTTTTTCTGCACAGTGGCTGAAATGTAGTTTGTACCACCAAAAGATTCTCTGAGTTTTCATATTTTTTCGTATTTCCCATTCATTTCCTATGTTCGTCATTTTTGATCACGAAGGAGCCAAGTGTGACTATCCTTTTTTTGACCCTTTAACATATCCGAATCATGTCCATGATTTTTTTGTGCTCACATAGCTAATGCGACAAAAGTCACCAAGTGTCATCCCATTCTGATGAAGCAAAAAAATTAAAAATTTCAAAGCCTAAAATTTTTCGGTCATCAACCATCAATCTTGACCACAGGGTTAATCCCCAATTTGTGCGGGATTTGAACCTACAACCTTCTGGTGACCAACCCATCAAGCTAAAATGTTCATATTTACATCAATGTTGCTAAAAAACATTTAATCTTAAGTCAAAACATTTATGAAACACAGTTTTACTATACTCAGTCCAAAATAGCCTGACTTTGTAACGCTTTCTGAGAGGGTAATTTTTTGATTGAAAAATCCCTTTAACAACACACTGCTAATAGTTTATAAACCGATTTTTGTGGGACTTGAGCTTACAACCCTCTGGAGACCAATCAAAATCTTGAACCACAAGGCCATACCAACCAAATACAAGCAAAAATGTTCATATTTATATCTACATTTCTTAAAAACATCATCTTTAGTCAAAACAAGGCCGAAAACTTGTCCGACTTTGTTTCAGTTTCTGAGTCGATTCCCCCCATACCGAAACTCTTGATAGTGAAAACCTATGCTACTTTATACCCCTTTTAACATTCCTCCCCCTAAATCATCCGCTAACAGAAACGTCTGATGTTGGAGGGGGCGTGTAAGGTAGAGACATCTCACCTCCTGTCTGTCTGCTGCATACAAAGCAGCTCTTTCTATCCCTGCAACAGGGTGCCGGAGCTTGTCCTCCTCTCCCTCTTCCACACACTTACGGATCATAAGAGCTGAAAGCGCACTTTTCCCCCGCGTCGCTCCAACAAGCCGACTCAGCGCCTTTCTTACTCATCCCCCTTCCCCCCCCCAACTCTTGCAGAGAGCAGAACCAATTTGCCATGAAAAATGTGCAGAGTCTAAAATCTTAATGGTGCAATTAGTCTCGTTTTGAGTAGATTTACGACAGCACTTGACTCGGCCGCCTCAATTACATCTTTGCTAAAATTCAAGGATAATACGGTACATTTCAAAGGCCCATAGAGGGGGTCATGCATCACCTCTAAAAAGATCCCTCTCAGGAGACTCGCTCATTTGTTCCTCTTTTTCCTCGCACTCTTTTTCCTTCTCGCTTCAGTTCATACTCTGTTAATCACAACTGTAGTTGGGTTTCCTTCCTACATATTGATGGACATAAGTCTGTTCACAGATGTTTAGTGCAGGTGTCTTAAACTTCTTTTTTTTTTTTTAACTATCCTTTTAACCCCATTTTTTGTAGGATTTGAACCTACAACCTTCTGGTGACCAACTCAAGCTAAAATGATCACATTTATATCTATGGTATTAAAAAATGTAATCTGTAGTCAAAACATTTATTATAGTTTTACTATACTCAGTTCAAAGTTGCCCATCAGTTTTTGATGATTTGAAGTATTAATGATTAGAAAGTTCAAAAGAACAGCATTTATTTGAAATAGAAATCTTTTGTAACATTATTAATGTCTTCATTGACAGTTTAGATCAATTTAATGAATCCTTGCTGAATAAAATTATTAATGGCTTGCAAAACGAGTGAAATTAAGGCATATTCTGAATACCTCTGGCATAGATGGGAGAGTGTGGCTGAAGGCCTGTTTTGCCACTGGTTGCTCATCGGCGCCCTCTACAGGCCAAGAGGATTGCTGCCCACTACCTCTGTCCTCTGTCTGTGTAGTTCATAGAAACAAAGAAATGCAAAATATCAATAAAAAATAAACTTAGTGACTAAACGGACATATGACATGTAGTCTTTTGTCAATGGTAGGAGCTAACTATTTAACTACAAGCCAAACAAGCATTTATTATGCTTATGTTAATGTAATCCAATTCACATTCATTGTAAACATCTGATTTACATGGCAGGCTGCATCAGGAAAAAAATTAAGGGGAAAATTGTGAGATAAAGTTTAAATTAAAAAATAAAGTCATATTGTGATGGAAACAGACACTGTAATGATCCTCAAGTCAAAGTAAAACTTAAAATACCCACCAATCTTAAATATTTAACCAAGTAAACACTGAATGTTAATAGTATGGGGCCATAATTACATACCACCAGCGGTTTCCTAATTCCAAGGTAGACTATCCCTGGCGGAGCAGATTTGAGAACCTCTACGGCCTGGGCCAGAGAGCATGTGTCTAGATGGGTGTCATTGACGAAAACCAGCTGGTCACCCGGGAGGAGCCCGCCGTGATTGTCCGCTACCCCTCCAGGCACCACAGAGCGGATGACGATCACAGAGCGTGCAACATCCAGAGGGTCCTGCAGAGGGCAATGCAGACCATAGCAAACACACAAACAGAAAAACACAGGGGGGAAAAACATGAGCGAAGTGGAGCAATGGTGACCGTGATTTAACCTATACGTCACAGTCATGTCAAAAGGCACATCATGATGACTGCCTTTTTAAAGTTTAATTTATTTGTTTAAATCTTAACACAAACATTTAATTAAAACTAAACCGATGTAAGCAGAGAATCAAAAATTGCAAACAAGCAGCTTTCATTCCTGTGGTCATTCTTGTTATGCAGCACCTAATTTGAATTTTATATATATTATATATATATATATATATATATATAATATATAAATGGCCTTGATAACAGCTTGCATTTTTGCTGGCATTGTTTTTATGTACTTTTCCACAGTCTCTTCACAGTCATTTATTAGGCAAATAACAAACTGAAACAACTAAATAGTCTTTATTCACACATAACTAAAAAATGTATATATTTCATTATTGTTTTGTATGGCCTCCTTTGGCCTTGATGACAGCTTGCATTCTTGCTGGCATTGTACATTTTAAGTACTTTTCCACAGTCTTTGCTGTTAATGATTTCCAAATAGTTTCTAGTTGTTCCCAAAGACTTGCTTTTGATGAAACGTTTGTGCGATCTATCTTTTAATTCATTAAATCACAACAATAATTCTATTTTAGCATTAGAAACACTACTGTGACTAAAGAGTTTACACATGCTAGTGTGGATTAACCATTACAGAATCATAAAAAAATGATTTTGGTAATCACCAATACTGTTAGTTTAGGGCAGCTGTGGCACAAACCTTACACTGGGTGGTGGTCTAATAAATTTGTTAAGCACTGTATACATATACATACACATACACACTAATATATATATATATATATATAGTGACATCAAAACGTACTTCATAACAGAAATGACTCGGAGACCCACGCATTAAAACCTACTTCCGAAAGAACGTGACAAACTTACTGAAAGGCCAAATGAGGCCAACTTCCCACTCCAATAACCCAAGTGCCACAGTATCAATCACATCTCAGGGGAGCTCTACCATAAAACTGCAATTCAACCGATTTGATGTCTCCAACAATATATTTCATGACCCATATGGGTGGCTTTTATGTGGCGTATGACAATATAAAAGTGATTAACAAGTAGTTATTTGAGAGTAAAAACTGAAGCGGGAGCGCAGTCATTAGTAATCTCATCTATCTGCCCATGAACATTTACGACCAACCATGTCAAAAGACCGGCCGAACACCAAGTCCTTGCAGATTTCTGAAATGAATCTCTTCTGTAGTTGACATCTTCGGACAAGGCCACAAAAGACAGGTTCAGATCACAAAGACCACTCAGAACAAGGAGATAACATATTTTTGACAAGGATTTTTAACAATGAACTTCAGTGGAGGCCCTGAGCGAAACTGTGGACAGCGGACCAGGAAACTTCACCAAGCCCAACCATAAAAAGTTGGTCAGCAAGCCCAACAATTACTGCCCCCTGATTACCCAGTGAGCCACTGCTGCACAGTAAGCAGATGAGAAGAGAAAAGCAATTTCAGAGTGAGAGGAACTGAGGCCTGCTAGAAGGGAAAGAATGAGGGGGAAAAAAGGCAGGAAAAAGTTGGAGAGAGGATTTGAAGTTCCACTCCAGCTGGCGCTTTAGGAGGACACAGGCTGCATTGTCCGGCTGCCGGGTTCCAGCCAAGCATGCTTTGCTTTCCAAGCCCTGCTCTCATCCCACATGGCCAGTGATGTCAGTAGAGCAGCTTTTATATGGGGGGGGAAAAAGCCGAGGGGGAACGGGCCAGCACAAGGGGCTCCTAATACGACAATACGTCACCTGCTACGGAATAAAGACGGTGATCATTATGGATGTTCGTTTCCATCCGAGTGTTCACATGATTTAGATGGTGTACAGTACATGGCTCACTGAGAGAGTAGCTGTCTTCCATGTTACAGGTGTGAGGAACATCGCAGGATCCAAAGAAAACAACAACCCAGAAATTCCTGGCTGGTGTTGCACATTACAAAATTTCCACACAACCATCGGCAGCTAAAAATAGCCAGTCAAAATTGGATTCAATCAGTTTAGGGCAACGCTAACAAATCCGTCATGATGTTTTCCTGTGGTCTACATAACCTTAATAATGGTCGAAACTCTCTGCGAGCTAACAGATGGGCATAAGCATTGGCGCCCGGAATGGATCTCCCATATTTCTTGCTGGCTTAGGTTCACTACTGTCTCCTCCAAGCGTTCCCTTGGCTGGCCCTGCTTGTCAAACGGGTTGAAATTCTTCAGCGTGGTGTCAGGCGGACAGTAAATCTGCTGTTTTGCAGGAATCAACGGCAGGCCAAGTCATCTGTTTTGCTCCTGCGCTCTGCCTCACCTTCAATCTTGCTGAACAGAATACCAGGAACTCCAGGATGTCTGTCTTTTGCTTTTTCTCTTTTAATCCTTCTTTGGTTGTTCTGACCGTAGTTGCCTTGAGAGAAGAACGAAGGATGCCACTTCCATGGACAAGCAAATTGCACAATTAAATTTCTCAATACTATCCCACTAGAATAGTCTTCTTTACCTCACTTCATGTCGCTTTTCTTCAAAAAGAATTTGGAAAGCTAAAAACTAACTTTAGTTAGGTATAAGGCCATTTTAAATGACTCACATCAATATTTCCCAATGCATTTGATTTTATGAAGCGAAGAGTTAAGCTACAGCGTTACCTCAAGCGGCATATCACACAAAGGTCAAACACTGTAACTTGAGGCTCCAGGTTCAGACAATTTTAACTTTTGCTGTTCCAATTCGAAATATATCATAACAGAGGAAAAAGAAATGCATGGCAGAACGTTACCCACTTTATTTGCATTGACAATTATTCACTTACCGCTTTCTCACTACTAGCTATGATGTTAATATTGTGAGGTGCATTGAAGCCTTGATGCAAGTCATGTGAAAGATTCGGCACAAGGAGGAGGAACAATGCATCAGCCTTTGTTTATTTTAAAGCTTACAGCTGTGGGCAGCTGTTTGACATAGAAACAGGTGGCATAGACAGTGCAGTAATGACAATGGCAGTAAATCCAAACAAATCTCCCTTGGATCTGCTACAAATTGGATCCTAATATCGGAAGACAGCATTGAGAAACTACAACATGATGTTACATCAATTGTTCGTGGCTGAAATGTGTAATGTATATCCTTCTTTAACGTATTAACATTCAGGATGGAGTTCTGCAGTCGATTTGGTAGCTTATTTTCCTGCGACGGTAATAAAATAGCCCTTGGTCAGTTTCTGCAGCTTCGGGCCACAGAATAAATAAACAACAATAAATAAATAATAACAAACCGGGATGATTTATGACTCTCCTTTAAAACATTCACTGGATGAGACTAAATGCTGTATTGATGTGCAGGTTAGGTTCTTTGAACCATCGAAATTATTCAAAAAAATGCATTCTTTCAGATCTCTTCTCCTTGGACAGCAAGAATTATTGGAGCTATACAGTCACAACCTACTAACAAATAAATTTGTTTTGCACACCGAGAGTTTACAGCCCACTTGCAAAACGGCATTTGTAGACCTTTTGAGAACATGTTGCAGTTCAAATTCTCCATGTTCTTCATGCTATAAATTTTACACTACAAGTTTATTATTTTTGTGAACGGAGATATTTTTCTTTTTTGAAGCTGGTGTAGGGCCGACATCCTACCCAAACAGAGGGTTATGTTAAGCTACATTCCCTTTGGACAGCTTACATCTACACTGAACCCTTTGCAGGAGAGCTGCTCAATCAAACTTCAGTCCAGCACCATGACTTCATACGCAAAATTCAATTGTTAGTGAGAACTTGTAGTAACGACTTTTAAATGGCCATGAGTATAATCCCACTTAAACAAAACCGTCACAGCTCGACTCTTCGGATCAGTTGACCTTCAAGACTCTTCAGATCAAGATGACCTTCATTAATCTCCATTACCAAGATGGCTAGGAGGACCAAGGGTGTCCTTCTCATGTTGCCATGTAATGCTTCTTACTTCTTGTCAGAGCAAAAAACCAAGCCGTGACTCCAAATGATTTCGCCGTCGCCACTTCAAGTCACTCACGCAGTCAGGGGTGTCATTTAGGGAAGAAAAACTCCCTGGTTTCCAGCTGTCAGTGTGACCGTGGGCTCCCATCAATCTAGCTGCGGTTACAAGGTCTCCTTGCATTGGGGGTAATACTAGCGGTTGAGATGAGAAGAGAAGAAGGGCGGTAGAAAGAGGGGGAGATTGAAGGTTCTCTAAGGCTCCAAGCATGTCTGCAGGTCTCGACGCGGCCTTATCAACTCAGGCCTCTTACTGGAGAGAGCGGCAAAATCAATTTCCCCCTTGCAGACTGGAGAGACCCTGGCTCGTCTGCCGCGGGAAACAGAAAAGAAGTCAAGACGAAAGGTTGAGAGATTCTTCATCCATTAGAAGACCGTAGAAGACCATACCCATCATTGCATTGTGGGAGTTGCCCGCTTTCGTCTTTCTGGCAATTCCTTACAGCTCATACATTTATGGACATTTTAACACTTCTTTCACAACTCTGCAAGTGCCTACACCCCCTCCTCCTCTGAATCAATTCCCACCCATCATGCATCAGGCCCTGGGGTTGAAAAGCGTTCGTTTTGGTGCAGATAAGCAAACATACGGGGCTAGGTGGAGGGGGCTCAGCTGGTGCAGAGCAAGAAGACGGTGAGTTCGACCGAGGGGAAGCTGCACAGGTCAATATGGCTTCCAATAAACCCCAGGGTGCACCAGCAACTCCTCCAGAAGATCTGCAAAGTAAGCTTTAGCACTTCAGCCTCTTCATGACAATGATCTATGATCCAAGTTGCAGGACTGTGAATTTCTTCTCCTCTCGCTTTGGTGGGGATGAGATCATCTCATATTCAGGCTATCAATGCGGTATTGATGCAATTCGTTTGTACTTGTTCATGCTGCAAAAACAAACAAACAAACAAACAAAAAAAACTGGCGTAGCTTCATACAATCTCATACCAGTAATAAAAAAGGAAAACAAAGGACTTTGAGTCAGCAAAACATTTTTTTTTTCTAGCTCAGAGCCTATGGACTCTGTCCCTTGTTCCCTCGTCCCTCCTCCATCTTCATTCCTTCATTTACCAAAGAGATGAAGAGAAAAGAAGAATTTAAGGGATCACTGCTTAGGTTACCACCATTAAGCAGCAATGTAATTCTGTCCATGTCGCCGTGGCGCCCATCACTCAAGGCAGCCTCTGACGAGGAGAAAGAAGCATACCTTACCATTAAAACACGATCCCCGTCCACTTTCGCCATGATGCGGCAGGCATTTATTACAGTCCTGATGAAGTTGCGAAAGAATGAGCATGCTTTTCTCCTGCCAATACCGTTTCCCTGCATGAAATCAATTGGAACCCATGGCTGGATAATATAAAACACGAGGCGTCCCACAGGAGCGGTGGAGAGCAGGTCTGCGGGAGAGGTTCTGCATTCTAAGTGGCCTCATTACATGATCACTTCTGATTCAGGATCAACGTGCAGTTATGTACTAACCCTGATTAGAGGGCTAATGAAGGAAGGAGGAAAGCAGCTTTTCGTACTAAGTGAGCAGAGCAAAGGGTTTGACGGTTGGCACAGGGCCAGATAAACAGCGGCGGCCATAGTCGGAAAGGTTTCACTGCTTTCTTTTGTTCAGTGTCCAAAGACTTGTGACATCAACACACGTTTCCTATGATCGCACTTCTGTAAAGTCAAGGGGGATTGAGTCTGGTCTCCTTTTTCCCCTGCTTAAAGGAAAGCTGATAGAAAATTATGAATGGCACACTTTACAGAAAACATGGATCAATGGTACCGTTTTTGAACAAAATGAAAATTCTGTCATTAATTACTCACCCTCATGTCGTTCTAAACCTGTAAAACCTTCGGAACACAAATGAAGATCTTTTTGATGAAATCTGAGAGATTCTGTCCCTCCATTGACTGTCCTTGCAACTACCACTTTGACGCTTCAAAAAGTTCATAAAGAAATTGGAAAACTAATCCATATGAATTGAGCAGTTTAGTCCAAATTTCTGAAGAGACTTGATTACTTTTTATGATGAACAGATTTAATTTAGGATTTTAATCACATATAAACATTGATCAGCGAACATAAGCAGAAGCTCAACCGAATCTGAATGATGCGCGAGAACAAACCTCTTCCAGAAGCTCAAACATGCTGTTATGCATGTGCGGTTATGCACATTTGAGCTTCCGGAAGAGGTTTGTTCTCGCACGTCATTCAGGTTCGATTGAGCTTCTGCATATGTTCGCTGATCAATGTTTACATGTGAGCGATCGAGTCTCTTCAGAAAAATTGGACTAAACTGCTCGATTCATATGGATATCTCTTTAGGAACTTTTTGAAGCATCAAAGTGTTTGTTGCGAAGGCAGTCAATGGAGGGACAGACATCTCTCAGATTTCATCAAAAAGATCGTCATTTTGTTCAGAAGATGAACGAAACTTATGGGTTTGGAACGACATGAGGGTGAGTAATTAATGACAGAATTATCATTTTGGGTTGAACCAACCCTTTAATTCGTTATCCATTTTTTGCTGTTTTGTTGTTTTTTGCAAACTTTAGAGTTAGTTTAAAGATTAAAAATCTCCCTTTTATTTCTTTATGATCCGTTACATTTTAAATGTTGAACATTCTATCAATAAAACGGATCATGAAGACATTATCATAATATTTGTAAAGTGAGTGTGACTGAACAACTTTCATATATCTATTTACATACTGAATTGTGATTGGTCTTGTCTTTACTGCATATATTTATTAATTCATAGCCGACTTTACAGTGCATGGTAACTGTGTTGATTTCAACATGCAGTTGACAAAACAAGACTGAAAGTTAACTATTTTTTGTTGCTTTGCAACCAGTTCCACTTGAAAGGCAAAGCTTTTTCCCCATTATTTTTCTTAGAAAATAAAAAGATAAATATATGGAAAAGGTTAAAAAAAGAAGGGGGAAAAAGAAAAAGAAAAAAGAAATGAGGTAATTCCCCACCTGATAGTCTAGTATGCTGAAGCCAAGACCTCGCTCTCCTTTCTCTAGTTTTAACACCTGCACATTCGGAGACCATAAAGCCAGTTCCCCTTCATCCTCTTCTTCTTCTTTTTCTTCTTCGTCATCCTTCTCCTTGTCCATCTGCTCTCTCTCAGGGCTTCTTGACTCTAGAGGCTCTCCCTCATAATCTACCTCCCGCTCCATTGCCAATGCCTGACGGTCCTGAAAAGAAAAGCACAAATCATGGTGAGCTAGCAGTGGTCCTCAAATGGTGGGTCGTGACCCAAAAATGGGTTTCAGGTCTGTTCTGATGAGGCCGATTAATCAATCAAATGCTCATAATTTTTTTTAACATTTTTTTTTTAACATTAACCTAGTTTGATGTAAAAAAAAATAAATAAATCTAATTTTGTATAATTAAACAATTTTGGAGCCACGTGATGTCTAATGTAAAATCTAGATCCTGAAGCAAATTTAATAGAGAACCACTGAGCTAAAATTGAGTAGTAATGTTTTATTAGAGGATATGGACAAACCTGTAACTCTTCCCTCATACTGTTGCGTAGACTTGTATCTTTGGCCAACATGGAGAGGTTATTCTCAATCTGTAAAATTAACACAAAATGAGCAAGTATATATATTTTTGCAGTTCTTTTTAAAGTATCGGCCAATTCCGAGTAACTTGCCAAAGTCAATTTTTACATTTGGCGGTTGTTGAGTGTTAATTTTGGGCCCTGTGCATGTATGTTTCTGTTACCTGCTCCTGTAGGCTGGCTGAGGGGCTGGATGAGTGCCACTCTTCAGATTCAGGGTGGTATTCGCTGCCCTCTTCAGTGAGGCGTCTGCAGCAAACCAAAGTAAAGGGAGGAGGAACCTCTCTAAGAAAAGCGACCGCTTCTCGCCTAGACTTCCCATACAACTGCACACCATTCACCTGCAAATACAATACACATTTGATTGGGAGAAACTTCAATTAAAAACATAAAGAACATGTAACACTGCACGGTTTTCTCAATCAGTCAGTAGGGGTACTAAAAATATGGTCATTTATAAACTGTAACTTTTTTATTTGACAAGGGTGTGACAAAAATGTATTAACATTATATGGGGTGCTTATTAAGCCGGTGACTATATCACATAGTCTCTGTGACATCCACTGGTCATCTTTGATTGGCATTTCATGGAGTGGGCAAGCCTGGAGTTGCTATGGCGAGTGGGGGCGACACTGTGCCATCTGCCCAAACCAGGAGGAAGCCATGGTCTCCACACATGATTTCCCTTACACACACACACACACACACACACACACACACCCACACCATTGCTGCACCATTGGGCTTCCAAGCATCTAGCAAGGCCAAGAGGAGTAGATTAGGATAGTGGTTACACTGAAATTTGGGATTTCATAAAAGATTCCTCAACAAATGCATTAGCCCCAGAATGGAGCCTTGAGGTATGCCACATCTCCCTATAAGCCACTTCCCCTGCAGCCCTGCAAATCTCCCTTGCTTTAACCATCCACGGTCCTGCCAACAGCAACAGGTTGAAGGCACAGCGGCCCTCGGCCACCAGACCAGGTGGGAGGGGGAAGTTTAGAGGGAAGGGGGCAGGAAGCAAGGCCAGTGGGGAGGTTAGGGCAGGGGACAGTCATGCAGATGGCCTCGGTCAGACTCAGGAGCCCTCCCGCTAGAACATCTATGAGCCAGCAGCAGCAGCAGCAAGCCTTCCTGGAGGCTTGGTGCTGGCAGGATGCAAAGGTCAGTGTTATTAAGGCAACTGAGAAGAGGCTCACCAAAGCAAGCCAAAAGCAAAACTGCAGGCTGGCCAAACCCTGGGAGCCCACCTAACCATAATGCCAAACAGAGAGGGTGCAGGGAGGGCCCACGTCGCCACTATAGATGCTGGTTAATTTGCTTTAAAATTTCTTTACCTCCAGAAGTTCATCCTCTGGTCGAAGTAGCCCATGTTTTGCCACCGGGCCCTCAGGGGCCACTGTAGAAATGTAGTGGTGTCCATCAAAAGAGTCTAGTTCAACGCCCAAGCGCATCGTGTGTATTGGGAGAAGCTGTAGAAACATAATTTCACAATTAGAACAAGACCCACTCACGTTGTGGTCACTACTGAGTGTTGTTGGTCGAGATTCAATATATATCTTGATATTTAAGTGTTTGCTCAAAAAGGGCTTGAAATGGTCATTCATCTCCATTAAAAAGAATCATCATTTCAACCAAATAGTCATGGTTGTATAGCTGTATTTACCTACATTTATTTTCACTAAAACATAAAATATTAAAAGCTTGGTGGGGACTTCAACAGACCTTTTTGTGTGATCATGCCTACAAATTGTTCAGGGTTATGAACTGATCCATTGAAACAAATTGATTAATGGAAATTAATTAAACTTAACTTGTGAGGACCTAAAAAAATCATCTAATATCTTAATGCTCTCATGCTTGCAAGTCATGAGACAAAGAAGGATTATGTGTGTGACTAACTTGCCTCCATGTCCACTATTATGAACATCTGATAGATTGCCCAGCCCTACTATAGAGCTGAATGAATGAATGAATGAATCATAAATTGTGACTGCTGTTTCCACGTTACCTTGGAGTACTTCTGTAGCTCAATATCATCTTCTATGACAGGGTCAAGCTGTACAACCTGTAAAAAAATAAAAATGTAATGCATATAAAACAAACAGAAACAAAAACAAAACAACTCCACAGTGGTAACCTGGTGCAGCCAACACACTCCCTTTATGGTAAATAAACCCAAACAACAGTATGTCAGCACATGAACTCCAATCCAACAGGAGTCAACTGAGGCAATCTACAGCCAGATTTAGCTGGTCGATCGAACATCTCTTATCACAGCATGCGTAAGTGCCGGCGGTTCTTGCTGATGTGCAGTTTGCTTCATGTTTAATTGAGAGCCGCACTTAGCATCTGTTAACATTACTTCCTCTTCGTTTTTGCTTACCATAACATCGTAATGCGGACCAAGCGCCTGCTCCCATTTAGCGCGAAGCTCCATCTCCGTCAGCGGGGCCGGCTCTTGCACTACAACACACACACAATAATGAGAGCAGCGTTTAAAGTCAATTACCGCCATTTGGGTGCCCACTGTCCGTGACAGAGTGAGTGGAAACGTATGACATTAATGTCAGGTGCCGCATACTAGCATGGGATTGATGTCAGGCTGATGGATGAATATAATCAGAGGGCTGAGAGTGCGCCGAGGGCAAGAGTTGAGAGAGGAGTCAGCAGTGATACTGCAGAAAATGACAACGGGACGCCAGGGAACACTATCGGCTGGAAGCCCAAAGGGCAATGGAGGCAAATAAATGTGTGGAACAGTTTTTATGGGCACTTGTGACCCTTAACTATGATATGGGGTGAGTGTAGTGTGGGGTTCCAGAGAAAATGTGCTCTGGGTAAGAAAACAAAGATGTTCTTCTGTAGCCTAAGCTGTAAATTTAACAGGTATTTGCCATGAATAAGGTAAAATTTAGGTGTACCACTTTTTTTTTTTTTTTTTTTTAAACAATAGAGACACAAATCTCAAGAAACATTTCTTGTTATTATTAATGTTTAAAACAGTTTTGGCTGTTTTTCAAGATTCTTTGAAGAACAGGAAGTTCAAAAGAACAGCATTTATTTGAAATACAACTCTTTTGTAAAAGGTCTCACTTTTGATCAATTTGATGCATCCTTACTGAATTAAAATATACATTTCTTTTTAAAAAAAATTGTACTGACCCAAACTTTTGAACGGTAGTATTTTATTAAAAACAAAAATCAATGAAAAATAAGCTTCACTACTGACCACTTATACAAAAAGCCAAAAAAACAACTGCATTTTCAAGAGTTTAAGGCACTGTTGCGAACCACTGTGCTAAAGCATGTTACGTTAAAAAGTAAAGTCAGTGAGTGAGTGAGAGCAAGGGATGCAGACCTGATTAAATTAGCATTTCTAACGCCTCACTCACAACACCATTCATCACAAATGTTTGACTACATTAATACAGCAATGCATCGCTTCTACACGTGGGACGTCAAACCCCAGCCAACATCTGCAGCCCAGGTGCGGCACAATGGAAAATATGGAGAACAGGGGAAATGTTGATCACGCCAATGGCTTGTTATGTTTATGTATCAGGAAAAACTCCGCTGACACTGAGAAAGAATGTCCAGCCCCTATCCAAACGTCACTCAACATTCAATAGAGGGCATCACATGGGAAAAGTTACTGCAGACCAACAAAAGTTGAGTAAATGAGGTTTTACATAGTACTTCCTGTGGTTTTTAACTGCTGTGGGCATTTCTGGAGCAACTGTGGACTATAATTATACCAACGTGGACCGATTGTCACTGCGTCTCTGTGATTGAGCGCTCTCGCTGTCAACATTTGCAATGATTTTAATGGGTCGAAACGGCTGGTGTGACAGAACTTGGAAAAAGCGCAGAAACCCCGGCAGCAACTAGTCCGTGTTGTCCACATTTTTTAACAGTAGGGCTGAAACACATCTGTTTCCAGAGACTTTCAACTTTACATGACACAAAAGAAACACATTTAATGGCACTTCCAGGGTAGTTATCTTTAAAATCGAAGGGTGAAATTTAGTGAAACCTCTCAGTTCGCCCTTATCAAATGTCACATCAATGTACCAAAACAGTCGAGCACTATCCATAAAGAAAATATTTAAACATCTACACGCTCACATGGCAGTATAATTTCTAAGACCACGGGGGAAAAAAAAGTTGGAGGTGAAAGCATGATTAAAGCGGTGTGTGTTTTGACTTGAGGGCGGCTATCATTTTACACGTGCTATGATTCCAGCTTTGGGAAATGAGTCCCTGACAACCAATCATTGTTATCCTGGGCATGTATTGGCCCAGTGCAACAGAACGCTTTATTTAGGAGTTTGGCAGGTACCGGGTCTTGTCCGGATTAATTAGGGCAGAATGTAACCAGAGCTCCGGGCTGCTTTGGCCTCAGCCAAGGCCTGCTCTTCCGCTTCCAGTCCACCTATTGCCATATTTATATCTGCCAGCTAGCAAAACTGAAACAATGCCTGCTAAGCGCAGTGTAGAGGCTGCCCTGAACCTGACCCCGATCCAGAAGGGGAGCGCACCCGGTTCAGATTCCTCAGTCTAAAGCCCAAAGTATACTTTGATTTTTTAGCATACTGTACATGACGTAAAATCCTCCACCAACAACAAACAACTTGAGACACAACAACAATAGACGCCTATGTTTATAATCAACTACTGGACAAGGTTCATGGTTAACTTAAACCATAAAAAAATCATTACTTGAATTAAAATAAATATTAATTGAAATAAAACGCTCCGCGTGTTGTTACAAATTAAATATTGTTAGTCATATTTTCCGTGTGTTGTCTCATTTGAATTCTCTGCTGTAATGCGATCTCATGCATAATGCAGGGCAGTGATTGATTAAATGACTCTATTCTCATGAATAATACGGAGAAACTGATGACAAACTCGTACTCTCCAGCCACGGCAGCCAATCAACTTCACTTTTCGTGATGTAAGTTCTTTAAACCAGAAAAACAAAATAGCTCAGAAAAACTTTAGGCTTTACTGCCTCTGCATGGGCAGGACTATATTTTAGGTGCCGCAATCCTGAAGGAAAAACTCAACCAGATAGTACATCCAAGCTTAAACCAGTTGCTATGCCGTTGCAAAGGTGTTCTAAGTATTTATGCATATCACAATGTGGTTTGGGTGATTTCAAGGGCATTGCTAGGTAGCTTAATTGCTAGTTAATTCTAGGTTGTTGCTAAGTTGCCAAAAGACTCCACCCCCAAATTTGTATTAAATTCTGGTCGGATCTCACTTTCAGTGTAAAAGCCTGTTCACGCCAGGAATGATAACTATAAATAATATAGCTGCAAGCAGCCAATAAGGGGCCAAGCACAAAGAAGCAAGCTAGAAGTAAAATCATTAGTAAAATATAGCATTTTATTTCATATACTTTATTGTAGTTAGTGGCAATTTAATATTTTGTTCAGTTTTAGCGTCACCAAAAGGCGCAATTCCACCACTTTTTTTAATGTGTCCTCAGAGTGTGCCCTTAAATAAGTGTGTCAAATTTGGTGAAAATATCTAATTTCATTTAGGAGTTAAAGAAATGTATAAACATGCATAAAAACGACCCATGCACGACTTCGCTTTTTTTTTTTTGCCACTTATTATCGAAATTTTGGCATTTGGGCTTTAATGTACAGCCATGACCTATGTTTCTGAATTTCCTACGGTGGTTTCGTCTCGATCTGACTAACGGACTTACGGACTAACCAACATTGCACAAACCATAAGGCAATACTTAGCATGTTAGGTATTGTTGGACTCAGCAAGGATTCAGGAATCTAAGGAGATGACTCCCATGAAAATAAGTCAATCATATCAAAAGTTATGAATATTTGATTATCTATGAATACGTCTCGAAACTTCTCAGGCTCCTTCAGGGCATTGTGCTGATGACCCATACAGAATTTGGTAATGATCCGTTAATGCGTTCGAAAAAAATACAGCATTTTGCTACAAAATGGCCGATATGGTAAAACTGGATATCATTCGACTCGGCATGCTATCCTGAATCTAACAATACCAGTTTTATAATTTTTGGCCAAACTGTTCAAAAGTTTCATGACTGAAAATAGGGTGCGATCAAATCGTATTGAGCCAAGGAATTAGAGGGAAAAAAATTGTTTCTAACCCTTATGGTTCAAAAGTTATTACCGTAAACATGAGTGAAACTTTGGATCTAGAGACACCAAATTTGCAGTAGTTAAATGTTGGGACTGTCCTCTATCAGTGTGCCAAATTTCATAACTTTCCCGCAGGTGGTTCTATGGGCTGCTATAGACTCCCAGAGCGGAAGAAGAAGAATAATAAGAATGCCAATGAATACTATAGGTGCCATTGCACCTTCGGTGCTTGGCAGCTAATTACTATACACCAACTACTACCACAACAGAGCGAAAAAAGATAAATGCAGGCAAATAATAGCAGAGGTGCTTCAGCAACCCAGTGAGTACTGGAATTGGCATTGAACTAACACACCGCCATTGTTTGCGTATGCTCTTGTTTCAGGAAGTCAGTCGCTAGTTACGTCTTCTCTATGACATCACGCACGTCATTAAAGACGGCAAGCAATGATTGGTCGGGAAGTAACATGTAGTCTGACGTGTTTCTTGTCCATGACATAAGAATTTGGATGTCAAAATCGCATAATCTGACACAATGACTATTGTAACAGACAAAAATATAGTGTAGTCGAAACCCGGCATTAGAATAAACAGAATGATATTATGCGTTGGTGTAGACGCTGATATAGTTATCGTTAATAGTTATCGTTCTTGGTGTGACTGGGCCTTTAATTAGAGCATAAGCACCCAACATATCAGTGTAAACCACTAAGCCAATCAAAACAAAGAATCAGAACAACTGCTATCAGGCTGGTCTCATATCATTTGATGTCTACGAAACCGCCCAATATTGTTGAGCACCTGTATGTGTGTGAATGGATGTGTTTGCGTGTTGTAACTCACTTTTCTCCTGCAGCTGTTGTTTGATCCCACTCAGAGCAGGGTCCACTGACTCCACCACAGAGCCCCTCTGATCCGCCCGTGCCTTGATCTCAGATGATCTCTTCAGAGACACACGCGAAGACTCTCTCTGGACTGCAAGTATATAAACATATACATTTAATTCTGAATCATATTTGTAACCAGACAGAAACAGCAATTTAAAAACATTCAAAAAAAAATGTAAAATTGTAAGTCAATCCAAGACTACTGAAGATCATAAAAACGGTCAGATTTGACACAGCGAAAGCTATAATGTCGAGTAGGCCTTATTTTTACAGTAATAAAAGCTCCAACAAAAATGACTTGGCAGAAACTCAAACACTCCCACACATGTCAACAGCATGTCTGTCCTGTATGGACAGATTTTTCCTATATGAGACAAGCATGAACAGGACATTTAATATTCTAAATCTCTAATATATATTTAATATAAATAAATATACATTTAATACCAAATTGAATATTAATTTGTACTTGTACATTTTTAAAAAAAATCAATAGTGTCAAAGATTTATTATTGAATTTTTGCATATTTGCATTGCTTTCTGTTTTGATGCAGTTTGAAAGCCCAATAATTTAACATTTAGTTTCTTAAAAATTAACGAAACATTAAAGTGAAATTTAATTATTTAATATTAAATACAAATATTTGTGTTTGAATTTCCAGTTTTGATGCAGTTTGAAAGCCCAATAACTTCACATATTATTTAAGTTGAAATATTTATTATTAAATACAAATATAATTTTAATATTTGATGAAATTATATTTTTATTTTAAATTGATTGATAATAATTGATAATGATTGATAAAATCGATCCAAATTCCAAACACGTCACTTTACCTTTATCTAGTGATTTCTCTACGGTCGTCCTCTTGGGCGAGGTGATCTTCCTAATGAGGGTAAGGTGTATGATATCACCTGTCCGCTTCATTACCTCTAGGACTTCCTGGTTGGTGAATCCCTGGAGGTTCACGCCATCCAACTGTTCACACAGATACAAAGACAATCAAGAAGTCACTGCAGGCCCAGCTAACCAGGCACTCCAATTCACCTCACAGGGACTGATTAGCTTTGCGTGAGGCTGGGGAGAGCATGACAGCTGACTGCGTCCACGCTCAAACCCGCTCTTATTAAACTGTGAATCAATGCAAGATGAAAGAGACGTCTTGCTTAGTTGGCGTCCTGTTCTGTCAGAGCGCTCGTACAGACACGGGGCTAATTAAGGTAGAGCTCATTAAAAAGTGATTAAGAACCCACTGCTATTATCCTGTCGTGGACATGGATTTTCCCGCTCTGCTCAGCGGCGCTGCCTGGAACCACGTTCTTCACGTAGACCCCCACCGCATCTGACATGCAACAGAGACGAGAGATGAGAGTAAATAATAATTAACAGCAAACGGATTAGTAGTTGGGTTTCTGGGAAAAACTAGGCAAAATTTGTTTCTTACCCTCAGTGGTCAAAGCGTTGTATCCAATTATAGAGATCCCAAGGCTCTGGCCCTCCTTCTTTTTTAACGCAACTTCATGGATTTCGTAGCCCTCCAAATTCGGCTGCATAAATAACAGATCAGATACTGACACTGTATGTAGATGCTGTTTATAAACATTGTTCATTTATGTGGTGAATCTTCTGAAAACATGTTCAGCCCTATCTGTACCTGTATATCTATCCATCCATCCCTGTCTATTTGTCTATCTATGTGTGTGTCTGTCTATCCATCCATCTATGGTTTTCCAATCTATTTAATGGGAATCTGTCTGTCTGTCTGTCTATCTATCCATCCATCCATCCATCCATTGTCTTTTTTGCATTGTAACATTATTTTCATTCAAAATAAAGTACATGTTTTCCTTTAATTTCTCACGGCAGTAGTACATCTAGATATTTTACTTGAATATTATTTCAATGATTATTTTACTTAATATTCTGTTTCTTAGATTCTCATTTCTCCTAATGGTGATTGTTATTGTAATACAATGTTTTTTTTTTTTTTATTTAAACAATTTTTGCAAAAAGTAAAGGTGGTAAAACTAATACTATGTTAGTTAAATACTTGTGTATTTATTATGATGTATTTTATTTGCATTAGAGCAATGAGAATGTAGGTGAAAAGGTGCTTAACTGTTATGAAGTAATGTCTTGATGAAAAAAATAAATGTATGTTCAAAACGTTGCCTTATATTTTCTTTAGAAATATAACTTTAAATATATATATATATTTTTTTTTAAATATTTCTTTCTTTTGGTTTTGGGGTGAAATATGATATTGGTTTTGTAAGTCTAAAATTTAATATTAAAATATGTAGTATATGTGACATTGTATGGTAAAGCTAATCATCATAATAACCATTCACCGATTTAATCTAAAGCTGGTGTATTCCGTACCGTTTTGCTGCCCCTGCGGGCTGGCACAGGAGGTAGAGGTGGCAGGGAGGTGATAGGAGCTGTGGCGGGGGCAGGTGGAGGTGGAGGCTGGGCTGCCCCCAGTGGGTCTCGAGCGATCAGCATCCGCACATGGCTACCACAGGCCTGCAGCACCTGCACCACCTGGTCACTGGCCAGACCCCGAGTGAGCGTCTCACCGATCCGCAGGATGTGGTCACCTGTTTTTAGCCTCCCATCCTGGAAGTGAATGAGTCATCATACATGAGGTGAATCTATCCATCCATCAATCCATCCATCCAAAAAAAAAAAAAAAAAAAAAAAAAAAACCCTGAATGCCCCACCTTCCCCAAATTACTGTCATGTAAAAAAACAAAATAACAACAACAAAAAAAATATTGTAAAGCATCCAGATGGTTTCTCTTGTAATTCCCATTATTCCCAATGATTGTTATTTATTGTGTTAAACATAAAATAATAAAATGTTTTTTTATATTAAAAAAAGTAATAATAATAAATATTAATTAATTAATTAATTAATTTATTTATTTATTTTTAATATTTAGAAATTCTACCATCCATATAACACATGTATGTTTATATTTCAAACAACTTGAGTACCAGCAAAGACATAAACACACAAACTCAGTTAACAACTGCAGGCCACATTATAAGTCATTTTTACCGGCCCCAAAGTATAATTTACCTCCCAAACGCAGGCCTGAGCCAAATCTCACATTTACAACCTAATTTGTTCCCATCATCCACAGATGCAGGAGCCAAAAGTCTAACATCCACAATAACCGTGTCACTCTTACGTGGCCTTTCCTCACGGCCCTTTCCGGTCCGCTTGAGCTGTGAGACGTATTCTTCTTTCTAGGACTCTGGCAGACGGGCCAAACGAGCGACGAGAGGAAGGGGAGGACTAAAGAGTGATTACACAAAGCGCGGAGAGGAGAACAGCCGTCTTTGTGAAGCGCGAGACATGAAAGGCGTTTGATACATCAACTTGTGCAGGGAAAATCTCGGCAGCTTGTTCCTGCCACTGTGCTGGGGACAGCGGGGGTGCATTGAAGCCCGCCGCAGCCATTAAAGGTTGAAATGGGAAACGCCAGGGATAACAAAGCCCTGATTTTGACAGCTTTTTTGGAGCATAAGATCCACTGATGTGTGAAATGCAAGCAATGTGCCTTTTGAACAAGAAGGGGTTTGTTGCTCTGGACACTGGGTGGGAGAGAAGAGGAGGTGTGTAGGGGTGTGTGGGTGTGTGGGTGTGTGTGTGTGTGTGTGTGTGTGTCTGTGTCTGTGTCTGTGTCTGTGTCTGTGTGTGTGTGTGTGTGTGTGTGTGTGTGTGTGTGTGTGTGTGTGTGTGTGTGTGTGTGTGTGTGTGTGTGTGTGTGGAGAGAGAGAGAGATCTAAACCAGGACAGGTTGTTTTCCAGTCTCTGTCCCTCCTGGCTAAGCATTGAAGAGAGTAAAGCTGACATCAGTAGGTGTGTATTGAACAATCTGCTTTTCAAGTTCCCACGTCAAAGGCTTTCCAGAATAAATGGACAGAGAAAAGTCTCCTAAAAGGAATTACTGCAAACACATACTGTACGCACCCTACTCTCAAAACGTTTCACTTTTGTATTGTATAACTGTTCCCCTAATGTTGACATGTAGTTAAACATTCGTAACATACCACATTGACAAATCACTCATTAAGACAAGGATCTTTATATTTAAATTATATATAAAGTTATAATATATATACATATATGTGTGTAAGGAATAATTGACAACGGGCCGTTGAATTCTTAGAAATAATGCGGCCATGACGCAAAGTGGGTATGTATATATATACATATATATATACATACATACATACATATATATATATATATATATATATATATATATATATTTATACGTGTGTGTATGCATAAATACATACACACACATATACACTCAATACCAGGTTGGACCTCCTTTTGCTTTCAGAACTTAATTCTTCATGGCACAGATTCAACAAAGCGTTGGGAACATTCCTCAGAGATTTTGGGCCATTTTGACAAGACAGCATCACACAGTTTATGCAGATTTTGTCAGCTGCACATCCATGAGGTGAGTCTCCCGTTCCACCACATCCTAAAGGTGCTCTATTGGATTGAGATCTGGTGACTGTGGAGGCCATTTGAGTATAGTGAACTCATTGTCATGTTCAAGATGATTTGATCTTTGTGACATGGCATGTTATCCTGCTGGATGTAGCCATCGTTGTGTAATGTGGTCATAAAGGGATGGACATGGTCAGCAACAATACTGTAGAATACTCAGGTAGGCTGTGGTCAGGTACCGTTTAAATGATGCTCATGTGGTACAAAGTGTGCTAAGAAAATGTTCCCCACACCATTTCACCACCAGCAGCCTAAACCCTTGATACAGGGCAGGATGGATCCAAGCTTTCATGTTGTTTACGCTAAATTCTGACCCTACCATCTGAATGTCGCAACAGAAATCGACTCATCAGTCCAGGTAACGTTTACAAAGTCACTTAAAATCACCTTTCTTCCCCATTCTGATGCTCAGTTTGAACTTCAGCAGATCGTCTTGACCATGTCTACATGCCTAAATGCATTGAGTTGCTGCCATGTAATTGGCTGATTAGATATTTGCATTAATGTGCAGTTGAACAGGTGTACCTAATAAAGTGGCCATAAATGTGTGTGAGTAAATTGGATTTCTTGGCAAAAATACAAAGGATTCATTTTTATTGGACATTTCCAAAAAAGTTGTTTCTCAGTTCAGTAAGTCAGTTGTTGTGTTGCTGTTCGCACTGATTCAGTCAATTTTTCAACATGATTTATTCAGACACTTCTAAAAGAGACAGTTCAAAGAGTCAGTGAGACCAATTCAGTTAAATTCATTAACAAATAGTTCAAACAAGAAAGAGAGAAAGTTCATTGAGTCTGTGAAACTGATTTAGAACAAATGCTCTTTTTGTGCTCTGAACAATTAGTTCATGAATCAAACATGATTAGAGTCAAAAGAATGAGTTCAGTAAATTGTTGGCTCAGTCTGGATTTGTGAATCAGTTCACCTGATTCATTAAAAAGATTTGACACAAAACAACGATTAATTCACAAATCAGACACCGTTATTCTACAAAAAAACATTATTTGTATTAATCAAGATTATTCATGACTGAAGAGATGGTTCAATGAGTCAATGAGACCGATTCAGTTTGATTCAAGAACAAATTGCTCAGATCAATATGAATCATTTCTAAGATCTGAGAAAAAAAATTTAACAGTACAATGAGTCAATAAGATGTTGGTTCAGTCATTCAGGCCAGTTTTGTGAGTCAGTTCACCTAATTCATTAAAAAATATCTGACTCAAAAGAATGATTCATTAACGCAAATTGCATTGGGTGTAACACTGCTGAATCATAGATATTGACTTGACCTAATGGTTCAGAAATTACATATAATTTTCCCCAAAAATGCACTGACGAAACACGTAAAAGGCGCAAAAACAAACCTTGTGGGCCACACTGTCTGGGACCACGGTCCTGACCACCATTCCAGTTGCCTTGCCTCCGACAATCCCAAATCCCAGGCCGGATCCATCGTTCACCAGCTCAATCTCCTCCACGTGTCCCCACTGATCCTGCAAAAAACACACACAGGGGACAGTTTTCAATCCCTTGTCTTGTCTTACACATTAAGAGGTCAGTGGGCATCAGTCATAATTTACTTTGAGCCACAAAACCGTCTACTTAAAGAATAAAGATCCATTCAATCACCTTTGATTGTCCAAATAGGGAGCGATTGAAGACCCAAGACCTGTGACTACATCCTTCGGCGGAGTCGTAATAGGGCACGAAATGCTAATGAACGTGTTAACGGTGTGATCCTGCAGTGGCTGATCAATGTCAGGGTCAGGAAAGCCCACGAGAGTCTTTGTGATCTCACGTCAGCAGCACTCCTAATCACCCAAGTCTCCTTGGGCTCATATAAATGACCTGCAATCAGTACATTTCTGTTCTCTTATTACCAGGCTGTTATCTGCCGGCTGACTACCTCTGCAATTTTCTCACTATCTAATGAAACCCCTCCTCTGCCGTTCGCCCAGTCGCTCTTTCGAAACAAAGCTTTAGACTAGCGCTCATCCCGCTGTGAGGACAAAAGAACCATTTCGGAGATAAGAAGTCCCTTTCTGAGTCCCAAAGAAACACTTGAGTCCTTTTTAGACACTAGTACTTACTCTTGTCGAAATTCACCTCTATTAAGTTCAGTGGAGAGTGGTTTGGAAGAAGGCGAACAAGAAAACAAATCTGACCAAGTTTGCTTTCTTAATACACATTAGTTCAGGGGAAACAAAATATATAAGCATTGTTCAGAACACAATTGACAATCCCACAGTAAATCTGTTCCAGGATTAAAGGGTTAGTTCACCCAAAAATGAAATTTCTGTCATTAAGTACTCATCCTCACATCAATCCACACCCGTAAGACCTTTGTTTATCTTAGTAATACAAATTAAGATATTTTTGATGAATTCCGAGAGGTTTTTTTTTTTATCCCCCATAGAAAGCAATGAAATGACGACATTCAAGGTCCAGAAAAGTAGTAAAAACATCGTAAAAATAGGCAACGTTACTACAGTGGTTCAACCTTAATGTTATGAAGCGACGAGAATACTTTTTGTGTGCAAAAACAAAACAAAAATAACGACTTTATTCAACAAATTCGTCTCTCCCGTCATTCTCCTAAGCTATTTTCATTGCAGCGCTTCCAGTTTCTACAAACCCGATTCCAAAAAAGTTGGGACACTGTACAAATTGTGAATAAAAAAGGAATGCAATAATTTACAAATCTCATAAACTTATATTTTATTCACAATAGAATATAGATAACATATCAAATGTTGAAAGTGAGACATTTTGAAATGTCATGCCAAATATTGGCTCATTTTGGATTTCATGAGAGCTACAAATTCCAAAAAAGTTGGGACAGGTAGCAATAAGAGGCTGGAAAAGTTAAATGTACATATAAGGAACAGCTGGAGGACCAATTTGCAACTTATTAGGTCAATTGGCAACATGATTGAGTATAAAAAGAGCCTCTCAGAGTGGCAGTGTCTCTCAGAAGTCAAGATGGGCAGAGGATCACCAATTCCCCCAATGCTGCGGCGAAAAATAGTGGAGCAATATCAGAAAGGAGTTTCTCAGAGAAAAATTGCAAAGAGTTTGAAGTTATCATCATCTACAGTGCATAATATCATCCAAAGATTCAGAGAATCTGGAACAATCTCTGTGCGTAAGGGTCAAGGCCGGAAAACCATACTGGATGCCCGTGATCTTCGGGCCCTTAGACGGCACTGCATCACATACAGGAATGCTACTGTAATGGAAATCACAACATGGGCTCAGGAATACTTCCAGAAAACATTGTCGGTGAACACAATCCACCGTACCATTCGCCGTTGCCGGCTAAAACTCTATAGGTCAAAAAAGAAGCCATATCTAAACATGATCCAGAAGCGCAGGCGTTTTCTCTGGGCCAAGGCTCATTTAAAATGGACTGTGGCAAAGTGGAAAACTGTTCTGTGGTCAGACGAATCAAAATTTGAAGTTCTTTTCGGAAAACTGGGACACCATGTCATCATGGCTGCGTAGAAGAAGGATCCGGGTACTGAAATGGCCAGCCTGCAGTCCAGATCTTTCAGTTATAGAAAACATTTTGCGCATCATAAAGAGGAAGATGCGACAAAGAAGACCTAAGACAGTTGAGCAACTAGAAGCCTGTATTAGACAAGAATGGGACAACATTCCTATTCCTAAACTTGAGCAACTTGTCTCCTCAGTCCCCAGACGTTTGCAGACTGTTATAAAAAGAAGAGGGGATGCCACACAGTGGTAAACATGGCCTTGTCCCAACTTTTTTGAGATGTGTTGATGCTATGAAATTTAAAATCAACTTATTTTTCCCTTAAAATGATACATTTTCTCAGTTTAAACATTTGATATGTCATCTATGTTGTATTCTGAATAAAATATTGAAATTTGAAACTTCCACATCATTGCATTCCTTTTTTATTCACAATTTGTACAGTGTCCCAACTTTTTTGGAATCGGGTTTGTACGTTAGAATGCTGGCACAGTATCGGCCGACGCTAATTTTTTTTACGGTAATTTCGTTGCTTTCTATGGAGGATTAAAAAAACCTCTCGGAATTCATCAAAAATATCTTAATTTGTGTTCCGAAGATGAACAAAGTTTTTACGGGTGTGGAACGACATGAGAGTGAGTAATAAAATTTTTTTGGGGTGAACCAACTCTTTAAAACAGCAAATTTGAATATGTTCCCCACTGATGACCCAAACATATTAAATACAGCTAAAACAAACAGCCATATTTTCTTCAGGCAGAAGCTTACATAACATCTATATGTTAGCCATATGATCAATCAAGTTGAAAATGGTTATGCACATTCTTTGGGGCAAATAGTATCATATTCTTCAAATATTACTTGAATAACCAAACAAACATGGCCGTCAGCAGCCAATCAAACTTCAAATGTTTATAACGGCAAATCTGAATTGCCGACCGTTACGAAGGATGGCAGACACTTAGATGGTGGCTAAATTAAGCTGTATATTAAATTTGGTGAGACTCGACCACAAGGTGGCGCTATAACACATTTTTGCTTGTAACTCTGGCTCTGTCATAGTCAAGATCAAAATTAATGTTTCTTCTGACACCTTCAGTAAACTAAAAACAAATAAAATGTTGTCTTTCCTAGGTTCACTCGACACTGTGTAGCTATGACACAATGGGAACGCCCTCTGGGTGTGCCGATTGTCTGAAGCCCGTATAGAATCATGCCAATTCATTGGCGGATGGCACGTGCGCCGCCCCGACGCTCTTTTGTCGCCATTCTATACTGACGAAAGCGCCATCTGCTCCTCAGATTTCTCTGCCTTCACGAAGCTGCCATTTTAGCCCTTCTGCTACGGTTTATCTGACCCGAATTTGGATTGTTAATCGAGTGTTTCTTCATCTGCACTTCAGCAACTGCGATAGTGGAACTCAGTTCTCCTTGTGGTGAAGTGCCATTAAGTTTCATCATTGTATACCGCCGTGTTCTCGCTTCATTGCGAGCGACGACCCACATAGTAAGTGTGTTAAATGTTTGGGTTTTTCACACGCACGTGAGGCTGTTCATAGTGCTTCTGCTTGTAAATTCTGTAAAAATCTCCTTCTCAAAACTCTCCGTTCTAGACTTGCGGTTTTTGAGAAGAAGTCATCTGTTTTTTCCCGTCACGCTCCCGAAGCCACCGAGGCCTCACGTGAATCCGCGACCTGGGGTTCGGATGTAGAGCTTGAGGACATGGAGAGCAAGCAGACGGGCCTCGCCCTTTCTCTCCCTCCCTCTCCTGAGCACACGCACGGGGTTTTGCTGGTCGAATTCTCACATGATTATCTGTGTCCTAGCCCAGAGGCATGCGAGACGGTTTCCTTCAGGCTAGACGATGTTATTTACACTGTAGCGTCCGACTTTGAAGATTTCGGCCTGCTTCAGCTGACGCTCTCCTGCCTGGCAGCCAGGAAGCACGGCCTTCTGCGGCCTACTCAGAGCTTATCGATGTGCTTTCGTGCGCTACAGAGAAGCTCGTTATTGATTGGCCCGACAAGCCCCGCGAATCTCAGTCATCTAAACTAGATGAGAGGTTTTTGAGCGGCCCCAATTCTAGGCCAGAACGGAGAAAGCTACCCTTTTTCAGTGATCTGCATAGTGAGATTTCCAGATCCTGGAAGCAGCCGTTTTCCGCCCGCTTGACTAATGCGGCAGCCGCTGACTTCACCAACCTCGTTGGTTCTGTGGAGCAGGGCTATACCACCATTCCAGTGATTGAAGACACGCTGGCTACACACCTCTCTCCATCTTCGGCTCCTTCTCAGAAGTCCCGCCCCCTCCTTCCATCTAAACCGTGCAGGACTACTTCCGCCCTTATCGGAAAGTCCTACGTGGCAGCTGGTCAGGCTGGCATGGCCCTTCATGCAATGGCCATTCTCCAAGCCTACCAGGCGGATATTTTGAAAGATATGGACGAGGGCGATGGTCTGACGCCGGAAGCAGTTAAGGAGCTCCGCAGAGCCACAGATTTGGACTTAAGAGCCACTAAACATACCGCGCATGCTATAGGGCACTCCATGGCGGGCTCGGTGGCTGCAGAGCGCCACCTATGGCTCAATCTTACGGAAATCCGTGATAAGGAGAAGGTGTTCCTCATGGATGCCCCTATCTCTCAGTCTGGTTTGTTCGGGGAGGCGGTCAACACAGTGGTTGACAAATTTCAGGCCGCCAAGTCCCAGTCGGCTGCTCTCAGGCAGTTTATGCCCAGGAGAGTTAGGGACTCTTCTATCCCCTCCTCTTCTCTATCCAGAGAGCACTCCTCGCATAGGAAGGAGTCCGTCAGTAGGAGAAGTGACCCGGTTCATCCCCCACTGACTATAGTTTGGGGAGCCCGTGGTCGCCCATTGCCCTGCCAGCGACCCCATAGGCGTCTTGAACTGAAGTGCACCTTATGGTTACCCCCCACCCCCCAATTTTTTTTTTGCGCTGATCCGAAAAATGATCCGATCCGTGACTTAATAACCGTGATATGATCCGAACCGTGAGCTTTGTGATCCGTTGAACCACTAATGACCAGACATTCATGATTAAAGCATTTGTCTTGCAATTATGCGACTTAAATTATACTTCTGCAAAAAGACTAAAAAATGTGTTGCAGAACCAGCGAATTTGAATATGCTCCACACTGATGACCCAAACATAAGACATATAGCTACATTTCTTTCCACAAACAGCTGTATTTCTTTCAGACCGAAGCTTACATAAACATCTATACATTAGCGACCTATAATGAGAAAGCCGGAAAACATCTCTGATGGGAAAAGGCTTGGATGTTATTCCTCCAGGAGTGGGAATCCCAGAGCAGTGTCTTGCCTGCATGAAACTTTCCAATGAAGTATAATTAGGATTCAAGATATTTTCAAGGGCTTTGGAGGTCTGGGTCTACACAGAGATAGAAGGGCAGGGGAAGTGAGGAAAAATATACCTCTGCTTCATTTGCTCCTGCTCTCCTCCATTTAAGGAACGGAGCAGTGATCCCTTGGGGTCTGAGCAATCTTAAACAGATAAATATTTTCTCAGCTTTAAACGATAAGAGAATAGATTGAAATGGAAAGGAAGGTGGGGGTCTGTTTGAATACGGGGTTAGTGAGAGGACATAATACATGCTTGCGGAGTGACGTCTTCATTGCTAAGCTTTTAAGCTGACATATGATGACTGACATTAGTAATACCCAAGTCTCAGACTGACAGGTATTTAAACATAATAATGAAAAAATGCGTTTGGAGGTTTACTTAAGGGTTACCTTAAAAAAATATAAACAAATTTTTTTAACATCACCAAAATCACCAATATCACATCTTGGCAAATCTTCCTGTACCCTCCACTGCCTTCACAGTGTAGAGTAATGTTTGTAATAAAATCTATTTTATTTTATCGCAACAAACAGCTAACAGACACTTAATCTGACTTATAAACAAGTTCAGCGACACAGACTACTTTGTTGACATCTGGTGACAGATGAAAACCAGACTTTTGCTCCATTAAACACAATCCCGAGTGAAACAGCACATGAATTAAACCAAAGTCTGGTTTCGATATGCAGGACATTGCCTTGAATTATGGATATTAAACATTTCAAATCGAAAAATAAGCATCAACAGAGCAGAAGTACACAACCTGGCTTGCAACGCAAAGACCAAATCAAAACTATTGTCGTTTTTCCAGCAAGAGGAACTCGCTTTGTGTGCATTCGCCATTAATTTGAGAAGTTTGGGGTACTTAATTAAAGAAGACGAGAGGGAAGCGTTGCGTTTATTGTTGGAGGCTTAGGTTAATGCAGTTCATCTACTGGCTGTTGGTCTTTTCCAGTCTCATTTTCTCCTCTTCCGAGTTTATTCCTTTCAATGATAGAAAGGTCTTTCGGGTGAACCCATGAAAGTTTATGCATTTTAAATCTCCTTCTGTCTTTGGTTTAGAGACGCTCCGATTATAACAGGATGTTTTAAGGGCTTTATTTTCCTGAGGATCACATTATAATAATGGGAACAAGACAAATAAATAAGCTCTTAGCTTAGGCTGAATTACTGTTTATAGCTCAGGCAGGTTAAATCAAGATGCTTAAGCAATTTGTTATAAATTCCGTGGCTGGATTTGATAATCTGTATATGTTAGTGTAACTGGTCGAAATCAAAACATCACCAATATAAACCAAGCTCAGTTTGTTAGGCCTCAGGAAATATTGGGCTTCTTAAATAGGTAAGATTAAACCGTGCCAAAGGCAAAAATGACATCTGCACCTCATTCATGCTTTTGAAAATGTATCTGAAATCTTACCAAAAGAAACTAAATTAGTTACTGCTAATACTAATAGTATGTTTCTAAGTAAAAGTAGTGATGCTACTAACTTAAAGGATTAGATCTCCCAATAATGTTATTATTTACTCTCCCTCTTGTCGTTTCAAGCCCAAATGCGTTTATTTTTTCAGAAAACAGAAAATGCAGATGTTTTTCCCCATTCAATCATAGTTTGAAGTGATCACTGGCTACAATTTGGAGTTTTCTAATCAAATATGGTGACGGTTTGACACCATGATGTTTAGTTATGAGAGAACCAATGGCATTTGATGACATCAAGTGCCATGCCATATTTGATTTGAAAATTGGCAAGCTAATTTCAAAATACCTTCCTCAACCGCTAGAGAACTATGAGGGACAAAGTCCTGGTTAAAAACTGTGGACAACACAATGCGGTGACATTTAAAACAGCCGTACCGTCTGAATGGGTCCAGATGTGGAGAGACGGGGTTTGGCCGCAGTGTCTCTGGCCACCACCAGCTCCACTCGGTCTCTCTGTTGCTGGAGGAGAGCGATGGCCTGCTGCTGCGTCACGCTCTGATCCAGAGGAATCCCGTTAATCGCAAGAATCTGATCATTCTCCTGCAATCTTCCATCCCTGAGGATAAGAATGAACACAGTTTAACTTGTCAGTCAAAATACCCGTAATAATAAAGAACACAATTATTTATTTATTTATTATTTTCATTAACCAATTTATCCAGTAAGTAATAAATAAATATTTTTAAAATGTTTTTATGATGACGATTATTATTAATGATTATTAATAATTATTATTTTTGTTATTAAAATTATTGTTACTATTATCATCTTCATATTATTAACCATATTGTTATTATTATCTAATTAATTTATTTTATTAAAAAATATTAAAAAAAAAAAATAAACCAATAACATCAGTAAGGACTACTGTTACTATTTTATTATTATTACTATTATTTTTATTTTTATTATTATCCATTTTTTTTATGATTATTATTATTATTAATTTTATTATTATTATAACTTATTATCATCATCTCCATATTATCCATATTGTTACTTTATTTAATAAATGAATACATACCGATAACATGAATGAGTAATATTATTACTAATTATATATATATATATATATATATATATATATATATATATATATATATATAATATTATCGAACCATAACCCATTATCGAACTCATCCCATAAAATAAAAAGCATAATATCATTATTATTTCATCAATTATCCAAATAATCCAGTCAATCAATATCAAATCAATCAATCAATCAATCAAATCAAATCAATCAAATCAACCAATCAATCCATCCATCCATCCATCCATCCATCCATCCAATCAATCAATCGTTGTTATTATCTTCCATTTCATCCAAATTAAAATAAGTACATAAATAAATGTATTATTATCGTGTTAAAAATGTTGTTAATAGGGTTAGTTCACCCAAAAATGAAAATTATCCCATGATTTACTCACCCGCAAGCCATACTAGGTGTATATGACTATCTTCTTTCAGACGAACAGAATCTGATTTATATTAATATTCCTGCTCTTCCCAGCTTTATATTGGTAGTGAATGGGGCGTGAGATTTTGAAGCCCAAAAAAAGTGCATCCATCCATCATAAAAGTAATCCATATGGCTCCTGGGGATTAATAAAGGACTTCTGAAGCAAAGCAATGGGTTTTTGTAAGAAACATATCCATATTTAAAACTTTATAAACTATAATAACTAGCTTCCTGCAGACAGCTGTAAGCATCGATTTGCGGCAGAAGAGCAACCTCTGACCTGACGCCTGACATATTGACGAACGTGGAAGCGCAGAGGATAGAGTAAAACAAAACACCGGTCACGAATTAGAAGTCTAAAACGAGAATTTTTAAAGAGAAATCTTGGAGGATTATAAGAGAAGAGGAGCTTGAGTTTGTTGCCCAGCCCTATTTGTTTGAACCGCGAGAGGCGTCTAAGCTTAAGCTACTCCTACATTGGGTCAGGGGTTACTCTTTCACTGTAAATCAATGAGTACGGCCGTCTGCTTGAAGCTAGTTATTATAGTTAATAAAGTTTTAAATATGGATATGTTTCTTACAAAAACCCATCACTTCGCTTCAGAAGGCCTTTATTAACCCCCCTGGAGCCTTGTGGATTAATTTTATGATGAATGAATGCACTTTTTTGGGCTTCAAAAATCATTATAAAGCTTGGAAGAGCAGGAATATATTTTAATATAACTCTGATAGTGTTCGTCTGAAAGAACAGTTGTATACACCTTGGATAGCTTGAGGGTGAGTAAATCATGGGATAATTTTCGTTTCTGGGTGAACTAACCCTTTAACAGCTTGCTTAAATGTATTATTAGCTTTGAAACAAATTCATAAATTGGTACAATTTATATTTCTCTACAAAACTAATAATTAAAAAAAAAAAAAAATCAAGCAGATTTTAAGAAGCATAAGGAAGAATAAATTCAGTCAAGCATGTCCAAAGTCTTGACTCCTAGTGTATTTGATGGGCCTTAGAATACAACTTGTTCAAGTTGTATTCAACATCAAAACAACTCGTTGCAATTACAAAAAGGAGTAGCCAAAAAGAAAATGATCTAAAACAACATAAAATACATTTGAAGAAAATATGATGTATGAATAAAGCAGAGAGGTCTCACCTGTCTGCAACGCTCCCTGGTTGCACTTGTCTGACGAACACACCATGGCCGCCCACCCCCTCTGGTCTCAGGCCCACCACACTGAAACCCAGGCCTCCAGACAACGGCTTCTGCAGGCTGATGAGCTCCATCCTCCGGCCCTGCGTTAAACAACCCAGAGACGCTTTAATACAGATGAGAATACACCATCCATAATAACTGTAAATAATGACACATGACACAATAAACATTGCTGCTGCGTGTTCACCTTTGCTGCTGCATGCATCCATCTCTGAAGCTGCTCAGAAGATGCGTTAGTTGAAGCTGTACCATTGGATACCACAGATCCCAGGCTACTGGACGGACGACTGGCACTGACGATCAGCTGGCCCTTTCTGGAGAAACTGAACTCACTGCACGTGTCTGGAGGCAAGCTGTTTAACTACAAAGCAGAGCGGACAAAGTCAATTCTAATGCTACAAGGAAAATAAATTGCAGAAATATAATAATAATAATAATAATGATAATAATAATAATAATAATAATAATAATTATTATTATTATTATTATTATTATTATTTCACAACTACAAGTGTTATTATTATCCATTAAATGTTATTACTGTCCATTATTATTATTATTATTATTATTATTATTATTATTATTAATTATTATTATTATGATTATTATTATAGACCAAATTAAATGTTTCAAAATTTGTTATGTAGCCAAATATCAATTGTGCATTGTGACAAATTGTGTTATGAATTTGTTTGAAATATATTTGAAAATAAATTGCACCTATTTATGCATTTGTTTCAAAACATCTGTTTAGTGGAGTGGTGTTTAAGAAAGAAAGAAAGAAAGAAAGAAAGAGAGAGAAAGAAAAAGAAACAGAAACAAACAAAGAGAAAGAACAAAAGAAACAAAAAGAAAAAAGAAGAAAATGAAAGAAACAAAAAAGAAAGAAAAGGAAAATGAATGAAACAAAAAGAGAAAGAAAGAAAAAAAGAAGAAAGAGAGAAGAAAGAAAGAAAGAAAGAAAGAAAGAGAAAGAAAGAGAGAAAGAAAGAAAGAAAGAAAGAAAGAAAGAAAGAAAGAAAGAAAAGAAAGAGAAAAGAAAATGAAACAAAGAGAAAACAAAAAAGAAAGAATACATTTGTTTAAAATATATTTGAAAAATACTAATAATAATAAAATACAAATATAATAATAATAATAATAGCAACAATTGCAGTTGTATATATATATATATATATATTTTTTTTTTTTTTTTTTTTTTCCTCCCCAACCATTTTCTCATACAGCTTGTCCAAATAATTTGGGATAACCATGTACAGTAGTGTACTGTTCATCTCAAAGATAACAACCCGTAGAGAAGCAACCATGTCCTACAGGCAGAGGAAAGGAAAAAAATAAAAGGGAGAAAAAAAATCAATACATTCCTCTGCAGTATTCGCTAGTTCCCAACAGGTAATGTATTAATGACCTTTAGACTCTTACTGTGGGAACTTATCAGTCTTGTGCTTATTTAGTCCGGGCTGACAGAGCAGGTTCCAGCCTATTTCATCGATACATCTCCGACAAGGCAGTTACTCAAACTGAGACAGTGGATATTAAGGCTTGATAGAAACTGAGGCTGTTGCCCGCCTCAACATACTTGATAGGTTTTTCACCTGACGCATTCATAGGCGCACGACTGACCTTCCCAGCACTTAGAATATGAAGGCGAGCTTCCGTTATTGCCATTATCTTAATTTGGTGTGCGGATTGTTTATTGTAAAGAGGTTTCTTGTGTCAATAAAAACTCAGACTGAATACAAATAGGGACAAGGGACTTTCAGCATGTCGAGTATGCGGTTAAGAAATACATGGTCGCCGGCCTGCATTCTGGGATGGATGCAAAATAAACATGTTCATTTTTAAAAGTTATTTGAGTCTAAATAAATAATGTGATTTCTAGCCTTATTTGGCATCATGGATACACATTAACATACTGCGAATTTATCTGAACTTGGAGATTCTTTACAATTTTGATGCACAATTTTGAACATAATTATTTATGGCATTTAACTAGAATGCATAAATACTAAAGGCGTGTGGTGTTTTTTTTTTTTTTTTTAACAAAGTAACATCGCCAACTACTGGCCTGGCATGCATAATACAGTTTTAGTTGTTTTCGCAGATCCGTGTGAAAGGGGATCGTTTTGACAATGTTGTCGTCTGTGTGTGAAACTTTTCAAAAACGTGCAAACACATACCCTAAAAATAATGTGGCTTAGCAGACGATATGTTCAGAAACATCTTAAAGACCAGGAAAACCATCTTCTGGCATTCCAAATAAGGGTACGTTTACACCACAATGATATACTAAAAACAGAAAAGTTTTTTGCATTTTTGAAAAGTTTCACATACAGATGTCAACATTGTCAAAACGATCCCTTTTCACACGGATCAGCGAAAACAATTAAAAACGCTGTATTATGCTGCCAGGCCAGTAGTTGGCGATGTCACTTTGTAAAGAAACACTACACGTCTATAGACTGAACATTTAGGGCCCTATTTTAACGATCTAAGCGCATGGTCTCTAAAGCGCACGGCTCAAGTGCACTTAGGGCGTGTCCGAATCCACTTTTGCTAATTTAAGGACGGGAAAAATGGTCGGCGCGCCCGCCGCATTGTCTAAAGAGGTTGTCCCTATTCTCTTAATGAGTCATGGGTGTATTTTAGGCGTAACGTGAAATAAACCAACCAGAGTCTCGTCTCCCATTCCCTTTAAAAGCCAGCTGCGCTCGCGCCATGGCGTATTCGCTATTTACAAGGCAGAATTTGAAAGCGGAATATTGAACGCGTCTATAGTGAGGAAACGGATCAGCTCGTGCGCGAGTAGACCATCTACGGGAAAAGCCGGATTCCACCAAAGCATTTTTTTTTTTTTTCACACAATAATAAGCTTTAACATTGTAATCCTTTTATCCTCCTACAGCAACTGTCGCAGCATGTCAAGCGCAAAAGGAGTTAAGACATGCCTTTTTGGCATCAAATAATAGTGTAAATACCAGTAAATTGACTACCGCAAACCTAAGTAAGTCACATTATGTGACTTATTTACATACTCTCCTGCTGCGTCCGAAAGGCAAACTCCAACAAATGCATATGCAATAAGGTCAGCCGCAAAAATAACCGTGTCCATGCCTTTTCAGTGCTAATTTTTCACTGCGTGTCTTTAGTAAATCTTGCAGAGGTGTAAAGAGTACCTGAAACACCTTACAGTGAAAATGACTCCATTACAAGTTACAAGTCACTAACTGACCCTTCGCCTGGAGTTTGATTGACAGGCGATCTAACCAATCATAACGCCGAATCCGCCATTTTGTCCAACAAAGCAGTCAGGGGAGTTAGGCCCTGTCCCAAATGGCACACTTCTATGCACTTTCGGTCTTGTGGACTTACTGCCGCGTGCGATTGTCCGTTAAGTCCACGAGACTGTAGGGTGTCCCATTTGTCAATTTTAGGCTTCAGAAGGGTGCTCGCGAGCGCCCCCTTTGCGGCCGATATGCGCCCTTGCTGCGCACTTTTGCTGAGCCCGCACTGGTGCGAGCTCCGCAGCAGACTTCTTCCCGACAGTCAAAGCGACGTTACGTCACGAAAGTGCGGACTCGTAGGAAGGCCGTGAGTGTTTAGGGTGCCATTTGGGACAGGGCCTTAGTAGATTAAAATCGGTGGACTTGAACTTGAAAATGGTGTGTACTGACGTCTTTCCGCGATTGAAACAACATTCCTTATGATGTTCATTCATGTTTATTTGATGCTATAAATTAACTAGTAGGAAGAGATGATGGTGGCACTACAGCGATCTGTCACGACACATTAAAGAGCCACAAAACGGTATTTATTATTTAAATTTCTTTAAAAATGACAAAATTTGAAATTTGAGACTTTGTTTCATATCAAAAGTAACCTGCTCTGTCTTGTCTGTCAACGCATTATCAGTGTCCTCTTTGCTCTGCGATGTATTTTTCACTGCGTGAGAACATGATGTGTGGCGAGAGATTGGCATGGCTTGTTGGATGTAGCAACAGTAACTAAAGGGGGCGGGTCTTTGCGAATGGTCAATTCCAATACCACTTGAGTAAAGGTCTTAGGCCCAGTTTCACAGACAGGGCTTAGATTAAACCAGGATTAGGCCTTAGCGCAATAAGGGCATTAAAGTAGCTTTTACGAATGTTCCTTAGAAAAAAACATTACTGGTGTGCATCTTGAGACAAAACAATGGCACTGACATATTTTAAGATATGTCAGTGCAAGTTACTGTCAGTTAAAACAGCTCAAACATGCATTTTAGTCTGGGACTAGTTTAAGCCTTGTAAAAATCAAGAAACAGTTGATTTGCGAGGAGAGCAATCATGTTTATATCAAAATACTTCTGAACACCTCAATATTGCAATAAATCAAGATTGACCCAACAGCCTCTTAAACATCTACAAACACTAAAGTCTCAGTTAAGCTCAAGTGCTTAGAAAGGGCCTTCAAAAAGGTCTATTCAATATAACGGATAAATAAAATATTGTTAAGTCAAATTAAATAGTCAAAGACTTGCACTGGATGTGCTGGTTTCGGCCTCATCACCGGCTGCAGCCATGTCCTCATCTTGTATATGAAACACCTGCAATTCAGCAACTACCTGCTAATGCACTCACATTTGCGTAAAGTAGCCTTGTTGACAAGTTTGGGTAAGTAAGAGCAAAATGCACATATAGTACCTTCAATGCCTTGTAGATGGCGATAGCACTTCTTTTGTAGCAGAAATAAACTGCTGCAGAAAAACTTAGGTGCCATGCAAAATGAAATTAATCGCAAATTTACTCATTACAAATGTATTAGAGTAAAGAGTACATATACTTATTAAAATGAAGTAGAGAGTAAAAGTTGTTTGTGTCCATTAAGTCCACAAGACCGTAGGGTGTCCCATTTGTCATTTTAGGTTTCAGAAGGGTGTTTGCAAGCGCCCACTTTGTGGCCGATATACGTCCTCGATGCACACTTTTGCCATTATCAAATTTCGTCATCAGAAGAGTATGCACGTATTGTACGCACACAGCCGGATTTTTGTAACCGCGCATTTAATTTTTTGCAGTAATTTGTTTATCCACAAGGTGGCAACCGTGCCCTGGGGGTGTCGATTCACAAGGTAGTCAAAGAAAAACTGCATAAACAGAACAGACCGGAGCCCATGCAAGCGTTTGCGGCAGATACGCACCCTCGATGCACACTTTTGCCGAGCCTGCAGTAAAGCGAGCTCTTCTACCTGACAGTCAAAGTGGCATTACGTCACAAAAGTGTGGACTCAGAGGAGACCATTTGGGACAGGGCCTTACTCAAATACTTGACACCACTGAAATCTTGACAGTAGTTTTTAATGCCAAAAAAGGTTTTGCGCTGGCAAGCTGTTAGTAAATCTGGCCCATAGTCATTAATTATAAGTATAAAAACAACATATGTTAAATTTATTACAAAATATTCAGATACAAATATACAAGTAGTTTGTGGCATTGGAGCTCACAGTAGGGGTCTCTTTGAAGGTTATATGCTTATACATTTTGTGCAAGTCTGACCTGGTCTTTAAGCTGTTTGACGGAGTGTTGCAGGGTGAGGATGTGGCCGAACAGAGGGCTCTGCAGGGCTTCCTTCAGAGTGCCGAGCCTGTCGCTGTGGGTCCACTCTTCTCTCTGCACCAGCTTGGACTGCAGCCTTTCCAAGGCCTGGAGCACCTGCTGCCGCTCGGAAGCAGACACTGAGAACACACACAGGCAAGATATTAAGCATGCAAAGAAGGATTAAATACAGTACTGCTTGGATGCTTGCTTGGATGAAAATTACCAAAATGAGTGATACCTGTCGGTACGTTCTCGTACATTGTCGTTCTCTCGATAATTCAGTGCAGATTTATCTGTGAAAGTAGATGGAAACGGATATGTTTGAGCTCCATTTTGATCTTACATTTTTTGATCTTAAATGTCAATGTCTTTGCACAAATATAATAATCATAATAATCATAATTTAATGGATAAGAGTGATCAAATACTGTAAATTATCAAATTTGTTATGTAAACATTGTACCTCTTTACAATACTTTTTCAAATTAGATATGCAGACATATGTGTGTGTGTAAATAACGTAGCATAACTTAAAAAAAATGTATCTACACTACTGATGTTTCCTATTTTTTTATATTAAATGTTGACTTTCATACTTTTCACTTTCTATAACAGTGGGAACCCTGCAATGGTTAACTTATAGTTAACTTATAGTTTAATTTATCAAAGATAAATCAAGGCATCTTATTAACTGAAGACTCAAGTAACCAAGTCTATAATCTATAACAATATCCTTTATAATATCAGATAACAGTTTCTGTTCACGTGAGCAGCCAAAGCAAAAGTGAGAGTATTTACCTTACTTACCTACAATATCCATACACAAATTAGAACTTTGTCGACTTATACTCCCTCATAAAACACAATCCAGCATTTCAAGTGTTGTTTAGGGCTGAGATTGAGTCTTTTTTTTCCTGTACGTGTGGGTTTACACCTGCGCGAGCCTCACCTGAAACCAGGAAGTGCGTGATCATTCAAGTTTCCGCGAACTTTATTTAGTTAAACACAAGATAATCATTATGTAACTGAAGGATAAAGATGTGTTTATATTTCTACTCTCTAATTAAAGCATTATTTATATTATGTCATATAATATAAATTATATAAACGGAATCAAACAGGTGCATAAGCGTAAAACACCGAGTCACCACTGAAATCAGTGCTGTAAAACTTTGTGACAGTGTAAATAAGACGTTAAAGAATCATTCTATCAATCGAAAAGTGCGTTGTTTTAAAATATTAATGAAAAAAATCATAACTTGAAAAGAATGAAATACAACATTATACAAAAACGTACTCCTGCTTCCCAATACAAAAACCCCATTATGTGACACAGGCTAGCGCAGTTAGCCGGTTATAAAGTTGATTATCGCCATCAAACACCGCGAATAAGTTTAACCGATACTTGGTTTTAAGTGCAAACTTGCTATTCAGAACAATCCGGCTTTACTAAGTATATATATTAAGTTAAAGGCGTTAAATAAGAGAATTCTGAGAGACTTACGTGCTATGTGCGCGGCGAATGTAGTGCACTGTTTCTTTAAGAGCCCCAGTAGTCACGTGACAGTTCAACATGGCGTTTCACTGGAGGAGTTTGATGCGCTTTCGATCAGCAACACGGCCGCTGATCATCTTCACCTTCTGCCTGTCTGTCATCCACAGCCTGGGGAATGATGTGGACAACTGTGATAAACTGCAGTTGGGACAATATCCTTTCAAAATTGCGTAAATATATTGGGATCGTTGAATCAGTTGCCTGCTAGTTAGCATTGTGGCTGTAATTGATGGTTATTCATAATATAAATGTGCTAATTTAACATACGAGTCATTATTTAACATAATTACGGTACAAATATTACGGTTTGGTGTTTAGATTTGTGATTTAATAGTGTATAGATTAGAGTGATAGTTATATATAGGTAATATGTCCTGCATAGCATATATCTGTTTGCTCTGTTTAGACCTGTTAGAGTATTTCAGATGTGTTTTTATTATATAAATGCGTAAATTAATTACATTCTATATCTATATATGTTAAACGGACATAATGATGAACGACATGCCACCGATGATCATGTCCACCCTGTCTGTGATGGCTCATGTCACTCATATTCGATTATTGATTGGTATTTTCCTGTTATTACTGTGAAGCTGCTGTGAAACAATATGTATTGTGTAGAGCACTATATAAATAAAGGTGACTTGAAATGACTATTGGAAATCAGCTTTAAGATTGCTTTAAGATTTAAAAACCATTTGATTCTTCCTTAACAGTGCTTAGGTATCTGTGTAAAGAACCCAAAATAGATGATGCAACTCAAGAACCAGAAAACTGCAAGGACCGGTTGGCCTGGGGTGGGTCAGCTGTATACATTTCACTATTTAAAATGCTTCTACGTTCATAATTTATTGTAATATATACGTCATATATTACATTTTATATATATATATATATATATATATAACAGTGTAGAGTATAAATAGAGTACAAGATTATATATACTGTAAACAATGTATTATATAGTGTATAATAATTTTAATGTATTATATGTAATGTATATGAAATATTTATGCATAATTTATTGTAATATACAATATATTACATTGATTATTTATCTATTTTATATAAATACATACATACATTAACAGTGTAGAGTATACATATATTACAAGATAATATATAAATATAATATATAATGTTATGTGTCAGTATATATATTATTGATGTTAATATACATTTGATAAATATATAATAATTAATATATAATTACATAAAATAATATATATATTGTATTAGAAATAGTTTATAATATTATATATATTATCACTGTAGTATGTAATATACATTTTATAAATAATATATTAAAATTATATAATGTAATGTAAAAAAATTATAATATTTTAATTATATATATATATATATATAATTTATAATGGCACCTCATGGCAAAGAACTCTCTGAGGATTTGAGAATTAGAATTGTTGCTCTCCACAAAGTTGGCCTAGGCTTTAAGAAGTTCAGTAACACTCTGAAGTTACAGTACAGTGGCCAGGGTCATAGAGAGAGGTTTTCCAAGACGGGTTCCACTCGGAACAGGCCTCGCAAGGGTTGATCAAAGTAGTTGAGTCCTCGTGCTGTGCATCAGGTGCAGAAGCTGGCTTCAAAAAACATATGCATGAGTGCTGCCAGCATTACTTTAGAGGTTGCAGAAGCGGAAGGTCAGCTTGTCAGTGCTCAGACCATAAGCCGCACACTGCAACATGTCGGTTTGCATGGCCGTCGTCCCAGAAGGAAGCCTCTTCTGAAGCTGGCTCACAAGAAAGCCTGCAAACAGTTTGCTGAAGACAACCTGTCCAAGAGCATGAATTACTGGAACCATGTCCTGTGGTCTGATGAGACTAAGATAAACTTGTTTGGCTCAGATGGTGTCCAGCATGTGTGGCGACGCCCTGGTGAGGAGTAGCAAGAAAATTGTGTCTTGCCTACAGTCAAGCATGGTGGTGGTAGCATCATAGTCTGAGGCTGCATGAGTGCTGCTGGGACTGGGGAACTGCACTTCATTGAGGGAAACATGGATTCCAACATGTACTGTGACATTCTGAAGCAAAACATGATGCCCTCCGTTCAGAAACTAGGCCGAATGGCATGATAATGACCCCAAACACACCGCCAAGATGACAACTGCCTTGCTGAGGAAGCTGAAGGTGAAGGTGATGGAGTGGGGAAGTATGTCTCCAGACCTGAACCCTATTGAGCACCTGTGGGGCATCCTCAAGCGGAAGGTGGAGAAGCACCATGTGTCACATCCAGCAGCTCTGTGATGTCATTATGGAGAAGTGGAAGAGGATCCCAGCAACAACCTTTGCAGCTTTGGTGAATTCCATGCCCAGGAGGATTAAGGCAGTGCTAGATAACAGTGGTGTTCACACAAAGTATTGACACTTTGGTCACAGTTTTGACATGTTCACGTAGGGTGTACTCACTTTTGTTGCCAGTTAATTAGACAATAATGGCTGTATTTGGAGTTATTTTTAGAGGACAGTAAATCTGTACTACTATACAAGCAGCACATTGACTACTCTAAAGTGTATACAATTTTCATTTCTATAGTATTGTCGCTTGAGAAGATATACTAAAATGGTTGCTGAAATGTGAGGGGTGTATTCACTTTTGTGAGATACTATATATATATATATATATCTAATATATATATATATATATATATATATATATATATATATATATATATATATATAATATTTATTTATTTATTTAAAAAATATTATAATAAAAAAATATATGGGTCTACAATGCCAGAATATGCCTGATACCAGTAACATGTCACTACATGACTTGTGATATATTAAATCAGGAATCTAAGGCTGTGTTGTCATTGCAGTGGAATGCTTACCTGCTCCAAACATCAGCTGTCGGCTGTCAAATGGAACACAGTTCAAATTCAGCGGTGAAGAGGTTGGGTTCAACAAAAGTGTCCCATGTCGAAATGTGTAAGTCAAACTTTACCTTCATGACATGGCCTTACATTGAGTATGTATTTAATTTTTCTTTGTAAGTAATCTATTAATATATTTTATTTTGTGTTACATTAGGAGTGGTTACTCATACAAAGTGGCTGTTGCTCTGTCACTCTTCCTGGGATGGCTTGGGGCGGATCGGTTCTACTTGGGATACCCGGCCTTGGGTAAGAAACTACCGTCTTTACTGTTGGCTAAATGTGTAGGTCACTAGGCCATGGATCCAGCGTTGCATTTTTCTCTTTTTTTTTGGCTGTGTGCCGTTGCCTGACATCACCTCTTTCTGGCATCCATTTACCCATCAATAACTCATGAAAATAGGGGTGTGCAGCAGAGCCAATATTTGTATCTGTATCTGTAACAACCTCAAAATTATTTGTATGTGTATTCAGATAAAACCGGAAGTGAGCATGGTTTTAACCGGAAGTTTGTGCATTTACGATGTCTGTGTCCATGGTTTTAAATGTATAGCCTATCTGTTTCCTTCGTAGTAGTTATCATTGAACAAATATGCCTTGTATAACTCAAAAAAAAAAAGTTTTTTTATTATGATTATAACATTTATTGAAATATCTTCTAACTGTCGGAGCCAATAGCCTCATAGTGCTGTTCTGCTTCGGGCAACCCGATTCAGTACCTTAGTTGATTATTACTCTCAGAGAGCTGGTTTGGTTTCTGATAGACACACAGACGGCAACACGGCTGTTTTATTTGTGATCATGCTGTGCTTATTTAATTTATTCGTGTAGCTATCATATCGCATAAGGTTTAAATACACATATAAAATAGTAGAACATGTGTATGATGCAGTATTTTAGTTGATATTACTCTTGCCAAGCTCTGATTTCAGAGAGATGCATGGAGACGGCAACACGGCTATTTGATTTGCGCTCAATTAATTCATAAAGTTTACATTCATTCACTTGACACACTCATTACTGCATAGTAATTTTAGATGTGTATGTATAATTTCGTGCTATCCCCTGGCTCACCTGTTATTCCGCAAACACGAGGAGTGACTGTGTCAGCCCAATATTTTTTCTATTATTCGGCAGAATTATTCATTATTTGTTTTGAAGCCATTATGCATGCCTTTACAAATACGTTATTCGGCTTCAGGCACATCCCCACATGAAAATATCTTGTGCTAGTGCTGCACTATAACACAAGGGACCTTTAGAACTGACAGAATCAGTCCTGGATGTTCTGCTGTTGACATCATCTCTTGCCTCCTTTCCAAGGACACACCTTTACACCAGATGTTCTCTGAGTAAGAATCACACAGACTGATTTTCTTGTATCGATCTTGATATTTTTCTTGCACTAATATTGATTTTAAGAGGCAGATATAGACATAGTCAGCGCTGACATGGAAATCTGATTTGATACCGATAATAATAGGAAGATAATATTTATGGCCAGTAGCCAATGTGATTGTAGATTAGTGGTTGACCAATATGTGTTTTTGAAGGCCGATCCTGGTAATGAAATACATAGACTAGGGTGGCAGATATAATCTTGATTTTTTTTTTTTTTTTTTTTTTTTTTTTAACACCGTTTAACGATAGCAAATAAGATATAGACAAAATTACAGACTTTAAGTAAGCATTTATTTTACAAAATATTTCTTCAAATTTCACTAAAAGAATTGATTCTGTTTCAGTGTTATTTTAGGATTATTTATATATTATTATAGTTTTTATTTATATTTTAGCTTTTATATTTTCATTTCATTTTTTGCTCTTTTTTTCATTTTTATTAATTTTTAGTGTTCATTTTTTATTTTAGTTTGTTTTATTTCACTTTTATTACTTATTTCAGTTAGCCACCAAGGCAACATTTCTAATTTTTTATTTATCTTTTCATCTAACTAATAGTTTTAGTTTTTGGAGTTTTTGGACTTTGGAAGTGACACTAGCAGGGCACAGTTATAATATTAAAAATCAATTAGAGTTTTACTACAGTGCAATAAATAATTACCACATTTATATTAATAAGTTTCAGTTTATGAAAAAAAACTTAAAAAATAAAGCATCTGGAAGTTAATTTGGAGAGAATTTTAGGGAAAAGTGTTTAACTGTCATTAAATTAATGTCTAAATGTGAAAAAAAAAACCCTGTGGTTCTTAGTGGTTTATATCTTTAAGCAATATAAAATAAAAAAGATGCTTTTGAATTTAGGGAGACCCAGCTTGTTTCCGCCACTGAATAAAAAAGGTATTTGCGCAATTTTCTCAGAATTGCATGATATAAAGTCAAAAATGCGAGTTATAAAGTCAGAATTGCAAGATATAAACTTGCAATTTTGAGAAAAATCTTTTTTCTTCAGAATTAGACTTTATAGCTCGCAATTGCGAGTTTATATCTCGCAATTCTGAGAAAAAAAACTCAAAGTTATGAGATGTGAACTCGCAATTATTATGTGGAGAAAAAAAAAAAAAAAAGTCAGAATTGTGAGATAAAAAGTCGCAATTATCTTTTAATTTTTTTTATTCCGTGGTGGAAACAAGCTTTCATAGATATGTCTAGGATTTTTAGGAGTCCCTCCATCACACATGGACTAAAAGGCCACAAAATGTTTGAATAAAGTTTTGATTTTGATTTAAAGACTGGTGGTTTTTGGCCTTTTTGTTAGTTTGAAGAACTCTAGACCTTCCCCTTTGACCACAATATAAACCGTCCCCAACATATCTACGCCTATTTTGAAAATAAACTCCTAAAACAAAAATCCCAGCTCACCGCTAACGTCATGAAACAGGTTTGGATCGCTCTTAATAAAAACTACATGCTGTTCACATGTGAGGCCAACAGTACCAGTCCTTACAGAGTTGTAGATCACATGCTGCTTTTCAGAACATGTGAAAAAAAAAAACATTAATGACCTTTTTTGAACACCTTGCTCTTTTTTTTTAGTTCCAACTGTTTTAACAAAACGAATCCGCATGCGACAACTAATTAACTAAAACAGTTCTCTTTACCATCAGATCTCATGGTGTTCGTCTATCCCATTGTGCAATTATCGTCATCGCATGCAGATGAGTTCAAGTCGTACATCTAAATCCCAAGGTTAGGCGGGATACAGCGGGAAGCTTCGTCTTTCTGCCTCTCTCCACGTTTTAAGGACTTCCTGATCAATTAAGCACCTGCGTTAGGACAAAAGGGCCTGGCCGTTTGAAGGTCCCCCTTGTTCCTGGTTTCTTTGTGCGAGGAGCGCGGGAGTTTGTGAAAGGCAGGCTCACACCGTGCTGGAGTCAGATGTATAGACGTGTTCATTGAGAGCGTAATAGCCCAGCAGCTCTGGGGTCAGTCCAGACCAGGTGTGGCTCAAAGGAAGGCCTGGACTTGTTGAGAAGACATTCTGCAGGTGGCTTTTTTGATATCCGTCCTGGAATCAACATGCCTAAACCCCTCAATGACCAATTATAAGTAATATTAGGGATGATTAGCAGCAATTATGTTAGAATCGCAGGATGGAAGGGGGTTTTTAATTGACTGCAGATCTCATGGGCTCCTGATGGTGTGTTTCAAATGATCTCTCAATCGACATCTAAAGTAGGCCTACTTAAATTTAAACCAAAATTGTTTATTTTGTGGTAATTATGTGTGGACATTATAAATTTCAACTTGGCTCATGAATATTAAGTGACAGTACTACCTTATTTGCTGGAAGGCAGGTAAGTCTTTAATGCACAAAGTTCTTCACGTGTAACACGCCAATTTCAGTTCTACGAATTGGCTGATTATTATAATTTGACCTTACAGCCTGTGGCACAGTGGCTTAAAAACAGCCTGCACTAATGCAAAAACAACATTTCCTTAGGTGCACATTAAATAGCTTTGCCCTCAAAATTGTTTTTCCTTGTGCTCATACAGAGAAGCCATAGAGAAAGTGTTTTTGGACACAAAGAGGTTATGATGGTAAGCTTTTCAGTATGTTCTTGGTTCACTCTTTGTTTGTTCCCAGGCCTGTTGAAATTCTGCACTGTGGGGTTCTGTGGAATTGGAAGCTTAGTGGACTTCATGTTGATATCTATGCAGGTAAGATACTTTATTTTCCAGGTTTTGGCCCATTTATACAGTTTACTTTTTCTTCTGCATGTTTTTTTTTCAAAAGTTGATCCATTTTTATTCTTTTATTTTGGTTATTGATACCTAATTTAATAGTTATCAGGGTTTTCATTTTTATTGGCTGTGATTTCATTGCTTCATACTTTGCTTACACTGAGGGCAGAAAAAATTATTTAAAGCTGCTGTCCGTAACTTTTTTTGGTTAAAAATTAAGCACGTTACCAGCCAGTGTTGAAAGCTATCTCCTTACCTTAGCCCGATTCACAACGGTAAGCTTGTAATAATGTTTTATAATTCAGGTGGCACTGGTGGGTTTTCGCGGGAAATTCGAGCATGTCGCCGTTTGTCTTTGCGTCATTGCGTCACGTCTGTTTACGTAAAGAACGAGTCCCAGCTAGTAGGCTATATCGCATGTGAGGCGGATCATTTATAGCCTTTTCTCACAGCAGCTGGAATAATTAAACTTATAATTTTGATGGCGGATTGTATGGCATGACAAATTAAGTTAGAGATTAGACTACAGAGATTGAAATCTACGCTAATACACACTAAATACACGTAGTCACGCAATGCTGATGTTGTTAACATTAACAATTTGAGAACAAAGTATAACAATAATAATAATTTGCATGGTTTGACGTGATCCGAGCTAAGCGATCGCTAGATTTACTCACCATTGGCAGCGCGATTTATTGTAATGCTTTTTTTTTCCTTGGTTGGTCAGAATAAAAGTGGCAGACATGTTACTTACTTGTTCAGTGTTTTCCGGTGAAAATTCTTACTTTGGTCATACTTCAAGACTACAATCTGTGATTCCAAAGTACAGTATCCACACCGGTCCGGTGACTGACAGCAAACATTAGATTCCCCCGCACTGAGGAGCCATGACGATACACAACCCACATAAAGATGATAATTCCGCAAACAACTGCAATTGCAGGTTTCAAACAGAGATGGCGACAAAGAGGCAAAACTTATGGACTGCAGCTTTAAGGTTTGGAAATGTGTTGCATCAGACCTAGTTGGTTCTAACAAAAGCAGTCAAGACGCATATGGTTTATACTTGAAAAAAAAGTTTTTTATTTATATATTATTTGTTTTGAAAAGGAATGATATTTGTCTTAAAATAATTAAGACTGAGACTTTCTTGGGAATGTTGCTTAACTGACTTTGTTAAATAAAAAAATATACATACACAGACAGATAGATAGATAGATAGATTTTGTGTTAAAATATCCATCCATTTGCTTAAGACCCTTAATAAGTGTACTGTACGTCACTGTGGATAAAAGCGTGTACTAAATGATTACTACCTTACATTTAGCATATTAGAGCTGTAACCAGGGGAGGCACTTTACCCACAATCCCGTAAATGAGCTGCAGACACAGAGACTCGGCACTGACTTGTACTTGAATGCTTGTGTTTGTATTCAGTGGCACCTGTGTCTCTCCTCCGGCGGCTCCAGCACTATGAAAGGAGCTAATGAGAGCGTCGTTTGTTTTTGCCACTGCCTCCTCCTCCTGTCCCAAGCCGCACGCTCCCACAGGACTCCCCTAACCCCCCATTAAAGGCCCCCTACACCTGACAAGAGAAAAAAGACGCTCCATTTGTCATCTTGTTAGGCCTAACCTCACCCTCTCCACTCTCATTAGGCCTCACAGGCCTGAATAAAACTATACATGCTCACCGCTGCCACTTCCACACGCCACCGATGACAGATATTTATGGCAAGCTCTTATGCATGTTGAAAGATGGCTCCAGGAATAATTATTACACGTACTTTAGAAATCCTCCGGCTGCTGCGTCATATGTTGAAAATGTTTGCGTCCCCCGCTTTTTTTTTGTGATTTGTTCAGATGTGTCTGAACTAATAGACGCTGGGGGAACAATGACTTGATGTTTTCCAACATGTTTCGACAGGACAGCGTGTTACGATACCTTACTCATCGGTCATCTCAAGAATAAGATGTCTATCAAGACTTTTCATCATTTTTAAGCTTTAAAAGTTCTGGCCTTTCAATCTCTTTCAAATTTACTGACTTCCATAAACACTGTGTGCCTCAAGTCCTCTGTACCTGGTTTGATTATCCATAGTCGCTGGCAGCACACTGCCTCAAAACAATACCTGTCCATTCATTGACAATTTCATGCTTCTGCTGGTTTATCATGACTCCTTCAGTTTTGTGTTCCTTCTCAGAAATACCCACTCTTTCCTAGCCGCAGTGGATAAATAAACCAAGCCTTTATTTTATAAAATGGCCATGGCGGCTTTGATTAACAGGGCCACTGCAGTGTTTATTGTTCTCTTAATGTCTTATTGAAGGCCCTGGGAGAGCAATGCTTTTAAGAAGTGCCTCTGGCAGCCAAAGCTGTCACGCGCTAACATTCTCAATTAGCTGTTGACTGTCGCGCCTCTTCGTTTTTAAATTGTGACACTTTTGATAAAGAGTATCCCCTTCCCTCGGGACCCCATTTGCGCACACCACTCCTTTCTAAAACCCCATATTTTATACAGCAAACTACCTTCGCTAAGAGCTGTGTCGTTCGGGAAATGTTTAGTTCTCTTTGAGAACTAATGAATAAACACCAGGGACATGTTACTGTTATTTATATTCATCGATATTCCCCCATGCGAGTCGCGCCACATTTCGGCCTTTTGAAAGTAATGATGCAAGATTAACGGCACTGTGAAACTTTAGGTTCGAGAGTGGAGGAATCAAACGAGTTTGATGGATCGAAAGTTAATGGCGAACATGAACGTGTTTAAGAAACTCTAGTCGACCGCCACACCAATCTAGACAACTCGCGGCCAATACCATTGCGAGAAGAAATGGCTTTTATTGGGCCACTGCCAGATGAGCGCTAATCTCGATATGGTAGAACACAGTGTCTGTGTTTGGTGGGCGCTTTTTTCCCTCCACCAGATGTGTGTTCTCATTATCATCCCGTCCCAAAGCGGAGCGGAGCAGAGCCGGCAGGGCCAGGTGTTGGGCACGCACGCCTGCAGGAAGCCATTACGCTGTCTTTGTGCGTCAGTCCAAGCATGTTGCTCGTATAGAAGCTGATCTCAGAACTGGCACGGGCCCCAGTTTGGGCTCTAGGCTCATTGCTGAAACTCTGATCTGGGGACTGTCCTTCGGGACACTCCTCCTCACTAGGACTCCGAAAGCAACCTCAATTACAGCACTGCCTGGGGTTAAACTTAAATTGCTTCCAATTCGGCATTACTGTCTTATAATTCAATTGCACAAGCATGAGCCATCTGAGGAGGACGATAGACCCAACCAGCCCACCTGGTATTCATCATTGTGTAATGTGGAATCATGTAATTGTCTGGTGAAAGATTACATTGTTATGTAGGTCTCCCTACGCCGCTCTGACATTTGAGACTCGTTCTGTTTGCTCTGGTATAGATTGTGGGTCCATCAGATGGGTCGGATTACATCGTGGACTACTACGGGGCACGCCTCACCCGTCTTTCGATAACAAACGAGACCTACAGAAGAACGCAGCTCTCTCCATGAAGACACCAGGTGAGGATTTCTTTGTTAAAGCTGTAAAAAACTTATCCAGGGTTGGACAGGAGGGTTATGAACCTTGTCACACAGCAGTGTCAAGAAAACAGGATAAGGGGCGTATGGGAAAAGTGGCATATTTTAAAAAATTTTCAAAGACTTCTTAATAATGCGCTGATGAGTGAAGGTCAGTGGTGATCTCAAGTGACCTCCTGAGGTATCAAAGCAAACTGGCAGACCAAGGACACCTTCAGCTGTGCTCTAAGCCCCCATCCACCACCCCTCACTCTCCTGTTCCCCAAAAAGGGCTCCCTGCTCTGGGGAGAGAGAGCGATTAAATGTCAAGCGTGCCGAGAGGACGTTGGGAAAACACAGCCAGGTCGTGAGATTGCACTTATTATGGCTGCATCTGTTGAATTTTGTCCTGGTACCCCACACACACGCTCTTGTAGACATCCCCCATATCCAAAGGAAAATATTGTCCACGTTCTAGACGATTCCTTATATCTGTGTCTGTCCCCTATCAGTTTCTGTTTCCTGCCAGTTCGGTTCTCTGGTTAACATTAGCTGCAGCAGTGGTAATGGCGGTGACAGGGGTGTTATGTGGAATGGGACCCATGTGGAGACCATTACTTGTTCTCCTGTGTTTACATTGTTCCAGCATAAGCCTCCGAAGAGACAAGGTCTCCATTCCACATCATTTATTTGCCACATCTCCTTGTCTTTCTGCCCCTCTTTTCTTCTATCTTGTTAGGACAGTTTCATGAAGCATGTCTAGTCTGAAAGCAGAGGCATTTTCACTGGAGAACTATCACTGACTAGGTTTATCTGTGTTTGACTTATATAAATTTATATATTATATCAGGCCATCACCTCATACCATCATCCTTGCTATTGCCTTGCAGCCTGATCCAAATTAGTTGATATGCCTAGTTCTGTCATGAAACTCTAGATGGCGCAGGCTGATGGGTCCTTAACGCCGACTGATGATATTCTCAGCGTTAACTACTTGGCACAAGCTGATTGTTCATGTCGCATTTGCAGCCAATGAGCTGCTGCTCACAACATTTAAATGGCTGTTTAACATTCACTATAGCAGTTTGCAGCACACTTTCAGAGTTCCTATGAAACCCTCCACCTTCCCCAGCTCCACCTGTATAGATCTACTAAGGGTAATTCAGCAGCAGCATTGTAGATCTATTCCGTCAAGACCAAATACATTAACATTGTCATATCCATTACCATGTTAAAATCTTATGAGAGTTCTCATGATAGAACCATGTGCTTTAACAAGACAAAACAGCCCAGAAGATCTTTAGAAGATCCCAAGGTAGATCTAGATAAATGTTCTCCAGATGTAGATTATCTAGGGCTGGTCTAGACCAAACCACCCAGATTATGATTATCTACACCCATATTTAGACAAAGCATCCTGTGTGGCTCACGTTAATACCTCCAGTCAAATGCAGTCCTTGTACACTGAAAAAAAAAAAATGTGCAAAAATTGTCTTTAAGGGTACAAAAACTTGCAACTGGGGCAGTATACTTAAAGTACCTTATCTACCCCTAAAATGTGCATATTAGTACCTTAGAGTAGTAATAGGAACCCTTTAAGTACTACTACAAGCCTTTCAGTTGCAAAAAAGGTACAAAGATGTCCCATTGAGGATACTACCTTACTGACAAGCTCTTGTACCCCTAAAGGTAACATTTTTTCAGACATTGTACAGGGCATGAAAACCTCAAATAAATACCAAGAACCAACAACTTAATCCTTTTTTCTGTTTTTTTATGCTTCAACCTTTATAAATAGGTTTCTCATGTTTACATCAGCTTTGGAATGAATCCAGAAACCCGAATGATGTTCTTCCTCGTATAGGAAAAATGACACTGATCCATTTCAGCATTGGAAACGTTCCCTGCCACATGTGTCTTCTTCAGTGTGGGAAGAGACTGATTTATCTTTTGCTTGTGTTATCCTGGATCTGCTCCCAAACAGAACTAACTCTTTCCATTCTGCTGTTTCAGGTGGATCTCAATGAGATGACCCACCAAATGTACAGGATCGTGTTATGTAAATGCCATCTTTTCTTTGGATATGCCTTTGCCGTTTCCAAACACAAAGACACATGAACATGCCAAACTATGCTCTGGGAAATACTGTAGTCCATGTCTTCTGGAGTTTGCAAATATAACTCATGTATGTGCTGAGCTAATGTTGGTCCCACTGCTCCAAGTTCTGCTCGGAACCTCGCATAGCTGTTTTTTCCACATGCCATCCATCCCTCTCTCTCTCCATCAATCATCAAGCTCTTCCTTTGAGTCACGCTGCTGGAATGTAGTCCATCAGTTGTTTCTTTTCATTCCGTGCCCACACTAGCTTCACATCTTTGGACGTTGTGTGATGTTTTGATGTTATTTAAACACTGTAAATAAAGTTTTAATATAATTTTCTGTGCTGGCATGTTTGGTACTTTGCACTGTTAGTAAAGATACACAACTTATCGGTTTCCCTATTGGAACCGGCCAATATTAGCGGATATTATTTTATGTCATTGGGCTGAATTGGCCGATATTAAAAGTAAATTTTTTCAGATTCAGACACTTTATTTGTATATGTATTTATTTATTTTAGTGTCAGCTGTCATTTTTGTATTGGCCATTACATAAAAATAATATCCGTATCAGTCAAAATAATCTCTTATTGTTAGGTATCATACAATATTGGGTGGTTTTTTTTTTTAGGTTTCTTGTAAAAGTGGCCCGTCGTTATCCCTTCTGATCTTCAAACAATCTGTGTCAGACCAATGTCAAGTGCTCCTTCAATTTCACTTGAGTGCGTCAGCTTGTCTGCCCTGCCTCAGTCCGTCACATTGCCATTAATACAGACTCCTGTAGAGGCTCTTCATCACGCTGAAGTGATTGCGGAGCAGGCCCGACTACGCCAATGTGTGTGCGCGCACGTGTGGACGAGCATGCTTCCTTATGAACTGCAGTGTCCTTGCTACAACACGTACGACTCTGCTTGGATATGTAAAAACAGATTTAGCCTGTTCCCCAGTGTCCGTGATGACGGGTGACCAGTGCTGCTTTGAGACTCTGCCCAAGCTCTCCTGAGCCTGCTTTAGGCATCTCTATAAATCTCCATGAAACAATAGTCTGGACAGCAAGGATTCGCTCGGTTTTAAGATGTTCAGTCGCTTTGAAAAGCAATTGCATGGTTCGATTTGAAGTATCATTCTTGTGCATAGCACTAACAGTGTGAGTTAAGCCCTGACGTTTACTACTTGGGCTCAGGGATTTAAACAAATCCTTAACCATAAGAATGTGCAATAACAATAATGCACCGATAAGAGTTTGAATTTGTTTAGATTAAGTATAGCATACCATATGGCTGTCAATGTGGTTAAATGTCTCCCTAAAAAGGAGAATAAGATAACTTTGATCTCAAACTTTTTAATATAAAAGAAAAAAAGCGATTCATGTGCAAGATGTTTTCCTAACCCCCTCCATTTTACCTCTTCTCTCCTCTCGAGGTCTTTTCTTGTTCTCCAGCAGTGCAGGGCTTATCAATAGACCAGCTGGATAAGAGACCAGAGATTTATAGTGCACTTCCCACAAGAGAGAGCAGCAGCTCTGGGACTGCACCCTCCCTCAGTGTGGAGGAGGCCATTCCTCATCCGGCCCTGGTGTTTTATAGGTGCAACCTCCATCTCTCCCTCTCCTGCTCTAGGTCCCTTTGAGATGGAGAAAAATTAAGAGGAGGAAACAGTTCGTGGGAGGCGTGGGGTGCTCCCTTTCATTTACCCTTCCAAAAACAACAAACTCCCAAAGGGGGAAGGGGAATAATCCTGCATTGCAGACCACATTGATTCCTTATGCAGCTGCATCAGGTGGGAAATGGGTCCAAAATCACTTACTCCATCACTTATTCACTATTTTCTATATGGTGCATGTCACTATAAGGATAGAACGAAAATGAGTGAGTGAATTTGGTGGCAGATGTAAATGTGCACTGGAAAATGCTCTATATACATACCTTACTTGTGATAACCGAATATTTGAATCATTCATGAAATTATAATTTACTCTGTGTAAAATAATTTCGGTTTCCAGTAAATACTTCCTCAGTAAATTAGTCAAGAAAGATGAACACTTGAATTAGTTAATACATAAGAGTTATTCCCTGTCCCAACTGGCACAGTTCATATGCACTTATTGTCGCATGCGAAGTCCACAAGACCCTAGGGTGTCTCGTAGGGCTTGGACAATAAATCAATGCATCACTCGATTCTGAGATTTTCTGAATGCATTGCGATTCTCTCTTGAATCGATTCTGAGCTTAGTTTTTAACTGCATGCTCAAATGCTTATGAAGAAGAGCGCTCATGCGTTCGGCTGAGTCTGAGAATGTACTTGCACCTCAGAATGCTTTTATGATGCGAGATTAATGTAAACAGCCCACTGCAAACACCCTTGTAATTCGCTTCAACCTTTTCGACTTTATGAATGATTATTTTATAGAAGGTTCAAGTGGTGTGTGGAAGGAATTGGAAGCAAACAGAGTGCGGCTGTTTCTAAAGCACGCAGCGCCATCTGCTGTTAAAAACTAAGCTCAGAATCGATTCGAGAGAGAATCACGATGCATTCTGAAAATCTCAGAATCGATCCAGAATCATTTCTCGATTTGTGATGCATCGATTTATTATCCCAGCCCTAGTGTCCTGAGCCTGTCCAAATACCCACTCTTGCGGTCTTGGCCACTTGAGAGCGCATGCACGCAACAGGAAGTAAGTGTGCAAGACTGTCCCAGGCCTTAAAAACGTCAAAGCTCGGTGCCTTTAAAGGATTAGTTCACAAGGCGGTCTGGCGGAAGCTAGATATTTTACTTCATAACTTTTTAAATATGGATTTTTTTTTTTCACAAATGCATGCTTCAGAAGGCCTTTATTAATCCCCCAAAGCCGTGTGGAGTACAAGTTTATGGATGGATGGATGTGGATGAAGGCACTTTCTTCAGCTTCATACTCATTGGTATCACTCACTGCCATTATAAAGCTCGGATGCGTCAGGATGTTTAATATATCTCCGATTGTGTTCATCAGAAAGAAGAAAGTCATATACGCCTAGGAAGGCTTGAGGGCAAGGAAAGCTTGGGGTAATTTTCATTTGAAGTGAACTAATCCTTCAACTCACACTAAACCCACACCATCTTGAATGCCGCTTTGGAGCAGTGTTTGAGGCTAAGTGTATCCCATCATGCGTCGTATTCAGGAACTCACATGCTCCAAAATTGTGAGATGTAGAGGAAAACATTCTACTGTAATTAAGTTAATTAGATATTATACATAATCTAACTTGATAGTAAAACATAAAGGCCTGGTTTCACAGACAGGGCTTAGATTAAGCCAGAATTAGGCCTTAGTTCAAGTTGAACATTTAAGTAGCTTTTATAAACGTCCCTCAGAAAAAAAAAAAAATTACTGGTGTGCATCTCGAGACAAAACAATGGCACTTACATATTTAAAGATATGTCAGTGCAAGTTACTTTCAGTTAAAACAGCTCAAACATGCATTTTAGTCTGGACTAGGCTTTTCTCTTGTCTGTGAAACCGGGGGAAAATGTTGCACGTTTTATTGGTGCAAAGATGAGTATGTGTGTTCTGTACAACATTTGGAACTGCTTTTTATCACTTAATTAGAAGCGCCACAATTACTAAATTGTGTTGTCTATTACATAGGGACTACTGAACAGACAAAATGCCTAGTATTGAAAATCAAAATAAAGCTCTGTAAACACTTGGATTTTTACAACACTATAAATGTGTCCTATCAGGTAATCAAAAGTTCTACGCTTGCGGTCCTCATGCCCACTTGAACACTTGGGCCAAATACAAGAAATACGTCATTTAAGTAGATGTAAGACCGCAAGTGTGTACTGTATACATTTTGCTTGCTATATATTAACATATGTTTTTAATTAAAAAAGTGAAAAAAGTACTAGTACCGGCACAATATATAATTATTTTATTTTTTTATTTTTTTATTTTTTAGCTCAGCATTGCAGCATTTCTCCCCATTGCAGTGTGCATACAATAGCGTAAGCGAGTAAACTGCAAATCGGAGCGCATTGTGGGTATAAAAGAATGAATAGTTTAGGAAATTAAGTAGTTAATTTACACTAAAAAATTTCCAACACCCCATATAGTACACTATTTACACACTTTCAGACATGACTAAAGTTTTTTTATGCGTGTTGGGCAGAGTTACACGTTTGCTTCACATGGCTGTCCTTGAAATGTCAAAGGCCTCTGGATGAACTTTGAGTCATTGCATTCTGTCCACCTAAAACATCTAATATGCAGAGACTTGCAAGACAAGATGACACTAAGCAGTGCTAACAGGAAACAGCTGAGATCATGGGGCCTGTAAAGTTTTATATTAGTCTAAATGGAAGGTTGTGAGGTCATTCGATGGCCCCAAAGGTTTCTAGACACTTTAGCCACACATAAGTTAAAAATGACACTGGTTAGTTCAAATTTAATAATATTCAGACAGTTTTAAGTGTGACTTCAGTGTCCAAATACGTTTTGGGGCCACTAGTCATAAGGTTGTGTGTTTGACATGATAGGAAGTGGACAGGTCCACAGCTGCGAAATCCCACAGTGAGAGCAACATCTCTGCTCCCTTCCCAGAATTCAACAGTCATGAAATGTGATCGCCCAAAACCTCTCTCTCTCTCGTTTCTAAAAGTGTGGTGCATTGAAGTGCAGATGCAATCATGAATGGAGCGCTCATACACTCGTGATATTGACAAGCATTTCTGGTTGACACTGTGCCAAGCAAGCTGTCCTTGTCACTCTCGACAGCCTGTAAAGAAAATGATGAACAAATTCCTTCTGTAACGGAGCTCTGTTATACTGCCAATTTCTGGCCTCCTTGATAAATGCTTTCTGATCAAAGCTTTGCATGCGTTCATACTGAAATCAATGTTTGACTCAGAGTAAAAAAAATAAATTGTTAAAAAAAAAATTTTAATTGCAACTTTATATCTCACAAATACAATAGTTTTGTGTAATTGTTGCTTTTTCCTGTAATGTATACTTTATTTTGTCATAATTGCGACTTTATTTTTCACTGATGCGACTTTTTTCTCATGACTGAAAATTTCTCTCAAAATTGCAACTGTTTCTACCAGTTGCTACTTTATCTCGTAGTTTCTATTTTATTTCTCATAATTGCAACTTTATTTCTTTATTTTATTGCAACTTTGTGACCCAAATATTGCAACTACTGTATTTCCTATAACTGATATTTTTCTCGTTATTGCGAGTTTTTTTTTCCTCACAATTGCAACTCTTTCTCATAATTGCTACTTTCCTAGTAATTTCTACTTTATGTCCCACAAATCAGTTATTTCTCTCATTCGTGACTTTCATTCACCCGTAAGACCTTTGTTCATCTTCGGAACACAAATTAAGATATTTTTGATAAAATTTGAGAGGTATATGACTAGTCCATAGACGGCAATATAATCAACACTTTCAAGGTCCAGAAAGGTACTAAAGATATTGTTAAAACAGTCGACGTGACTGCAGTGGTTCAAACTTAATGTTATGAAGCGTCGAGAATACTTTTTGTGCGCAGAAACAAAACAAAAATAATAACTTTATTCAACAATATCTTCTCTTCTGTGTCATTCTCATACGTCGTTTATGTCCAGCGCTTCCAGGTTCTACGTCAGAACGCCGACTCATTGGCCAGCTCCTGCATCAGCATCACACATATGTCGTGATGCTCATGTGAACAGCTTTGGCCAATACTGAGCCGTTATTCGGACGCCTTCACTGTGCTTACTGTGGCAAATACGTAAGGATAATGACAGGGAAGAGAAGAGATTGTTGAATGAAGTCGTTATTTTTGTTTTATTTTTGTGAACAAAAAGTATTCTTGTTGCTTCATAAAATTAAGGTTGAACCGCTGCAGTCACGTTGAGTGTTTTAACAATGTTTTTAGTACCTTTCTGGGCCTTGAAAGTGTTGATTATATTGCTGTCAATGGGTGAGTTTTTGGGTGGACTAACCCTTTAAATTCTTTTAATTGCAACTTTTTTCTCACAATTACTTTATTTCCCAAAATTTCAACTACTGTACTTCTCGTAACTGCTACTGTTTTTTGTTTTTTTTGTAATTTCTACTTAATTTCTTGTAACTGTAAATTCATACCTCACATTTGTGACTTTATACCACAATGTGAATTTATATCTCACAATTCTGACTTCATTTTAAACTTTATTTCAAAATTAAATGTTTATTTTTTTGCTCTAAAGGCGGCAACAGGAATCCAAGAAGAAAATGAAAAACATGAGGTGAAATTTCTCATGAGAGCAAAAGCAATCAGTTAAAATGAGTTTCTTCTTCAACGGTGTCAAATTGCACTCATAACCTCTTGCGTTACAGTGACATCTGCCTCATTTGGATGGCGTGATGGTGTCAAAACAGTCTCAGAGAATTGTTTATTGTGCAAAAACAAGTACAGGTCACACACACTAACAGGTCGGATTCTCAATCGTCACTGTTTATGAAGTGTGTGTGTGACCTTCAATCCAAGCATAGTCTTGTAAGCTAATCTGCTTGTGTGTGTGTGTTTGGGTTAGCCTGCTTGAAACGAATCGAGTACCGTGCAGAGGCTCTCGACGCAGTCTATGACTCAGCAGAAATGCAGTCAGTCATCGTCTCCCATCACCCGCGCAGCCCCACTGCAATCAAGCTGTGGACGCAGCACGTCGGCGGGGAAGATTCATGGCGCTGGCGTACCGAGCCGTCTCACCTCAGAGTCAAACACCCCGGCGGCGCGGGCAGAGCTCATCCTTGCTGACGGAGACGCCATGGCAGAATAGAGAAATCTTTGTTCACCAGCTGTCCCTAATTTTACAAACATTTTATACACCTCCCCCCACCTTTCCCCTTTTCTTCTAAAGTACATCCTGTTTTTTGCAAAGTTCTTGGCTGGGAGAACCTGCGCAAACTCGTCCGGCGCTCGCTATAGCTATTCAGGGTCACGCGTCATGTGTGTTTAATCAAAATTCAATTACTGTGCCGCACCACGCTCCAAAACCCCACAGCCCAGGTTATGAAGTATGATGAAACAGGCCCCGGCCCTAATTGGTTCAGTATGGAGCCAATATCTCCCTAGCATGTTATGATAAATAGCTTCCTGTGCTGGAGGTATGTGAGTCCAGCGTCTCCTTCCTTCTTTCTCGTGTTCTATCTTTCCACACGTTTCCTAAATCACTCTGATCAGTCCGGTGGGATGCAGGTCAAGGTCGTGGTGATTTTGGAGTCAGGCGTGTTGTGAGCTCTGCAGCAGTGCTGTCATGTCTCATTGCTGCTTGATTTACATTCTGATTGCTTTAGAGTTTAAGCCATGATCTGATTGTATTACCTATGCTTATGAAAAAAGTACTGAAAGTCGTTTTTGGGGTGCACAGAACCAAGGTAGCACTAGTTCCTTACAAAAAAGAACCAAAAATTTTAAAGTACTATACTATTACCATCTGATACCATTGCTGTACCATAATGTACCGTGTTTTGTTGTTGTTGTTGTTGTTGTTGGTTTGTTTGTTTTTGTACATTGATAATTGATAACATTGATAATACAAACCATTATTAATAATTAAACACCAGTCATAATTGATAATAACTGAGCAGCAAATCAGCATATTAGAATGATTTCTGAAGGATCATGTGACATTAAAGACTGGAGTAATGATGCTGAAAATTCAGCTTTGCATCACAGGAATAAATTACATTTTAAATTATATTAATAAAAAATATCCCCTTTCACAAGATGTAATGTAAGTCTCTGGTGTCCCCAGAATGTGTCTGTCAAGTTTCAGCTTAAAATACCCCACAGATTATTTATTATAGCTTGTCAAATTTGCCCCTATTTTGGTGTGAGCAAAAACACGCCATTTTTGTGTGTTCCTTTAAATGCAAATGAGCTGCTGCTCCCGGCCGCTTTCCAGAAGAGGGCGGAGCTTTAACAGCTCGCACTTCGGTTGCTCAACAACAACAAAGCTGGAGAATCTCACGATTGTCAGTAACGGTGTTCAGCCTTGCATTGTTCAAACCGGAGTCAGACACTGGAGAGACTCAGGAAGAAGTTACAACTAGAAAGCAACTGGACATTTCTGAACGGTTAGTGGATAAATTTATGTAGTTGCTGTGGAGTTGATTCAGCTGGTCGACTAGCATGTGCCGTCATGTTAATCTTCTGTGAAAATCCAGCATTGAATTCACCCTGGTTTGTGAAGCAGTCCGGCATAAAATGATGACATTGTAACCAGGGTTTGATATTAACTTTTTCACTCACCGGCCAATTTGGCTACTAAACTTTTACGTTTCCGGCCATTCAGAACTTCTACTAGCCAAAAAAACCCCATAAATAAACCAGATTAACTACATCACAGCTTATATATATATGTATATAGATACAAAATAAAATCTGGATTTCATACATTCATTTCTTATTCAAACAAAATCCTGTTATCCAGTCATCTCCTCCCTTCCTCTTTCATCCTCATCACCATTTTTTTTTTTTTTTAGGTGGACAGATCAATACAGTAAAATGTACATGTTTTTTCAAAGATAAAGGAAAAAACATGTTTGCATTTACATAGTAACAATGTCATAATCAGGTATATTTAATAAAAACAAGAGTAACGCAAAAAAAATCTATCTTGTATTGTGTTACTTTTGACCCACCTGTGTTACTTTCGTCCCAACTGAAGGATTCAAAAAGTAACAACGTGCAACTTATGTTCAAAGTGAAATTATGCTTAAGTCATTCTACATTTGTACAAAATACCACCGAATATTGATAGACCACATTTGTGAGTTACTGACCACAGCAAAAATATATCTCTGTCTTAAATATTATCTTTCAAAATTAAGTTTTTCTGAAAAATGGTACTTCGCCCCTGTTCTCCCCTACAAAGAACACCAAACAGCAGTTTCAGGATAAGCTATGGTCTGCTAAAGTTGTAGGATATTGGAAAATAATAATGTCTTTTCTGTTAACCAAATGCATCGCCACATTATTATGCTTCTTTGCTATTGCTTCAATGCAAATGAACAAGCGCACTGTTATAGAATACCTCAGAGATGACGTGTTTTTGTATGCAAAACCTTTAGAGCTAGCATTTTAGGACTTCTGGTTCCATTGCTCTAAAGTCTATGGTTTTTTTGAATGGGTTTTTGCTAAATCGCCTGAAATAAGGTCTGTGGTTAACAAAGCCTCTAAATATTTTCATGTTTTGATCTATGACATAAAACACACCAGTTATAACCCGCTTGTGATTTTTTTAAACCTTTATTGTTTCTTGAAAATGGCGGTTGCTAACAAATCGCTAAAAGGGACTACTTCCTTTGGCGGGGACTTTAGACTTCATCATGACAAACAGGACATTTGGACAGCATTTCTCATGAAAAAGTGGATAAGTATTCATACACAGCGCAGATCATAATCAGCAAGCATGTTTTTAAATAAAGTTTTTTTTTAAATAAAGTTTGAGGAAGCTTGGTGGTGACGTTGATCTGCGACCATGGTGTGCTGTAGTCCGTTTATAGCCTACTGCTTTTTATATCTGATGACTTTATTTAGGCTTCAAAATGTATAAATGTTGTGTTAACTTGTAAAGATGATCTTGATAGACAAAATGTGTAAGTGTCATAACCCTTTGTTAAACACAGAGTTTATTTTTTGCGATTTTCCAAAAGTCTATGGGAAAAATGCATAGGCTTTGGATCGAGGGAACCCGTGCGCCGCTAACTTCTGGGTTGGCCTACAAAAACACGTCATCCCTGAGGTACTCTATTGCTTCAATGCAAATGAACAAGCGCGCTGTTATTTGTTGCCAATGATGTGTATGTTCAAGTAAGCCAGATATGCGCAGATTCTGCGCAATGCGCTGTATTTAATATATCATGATAACTCACGAGTTGAGTATTTGCACTAAATCTGCACAGATTTGGCTTAAACAAACTTCCCCAGCAAAGTGAATAAACATAATAAGTAACCCGCCAAATTGGCTAGTGATTTCACGGCATTACCCACCACAGCTGATTTTTCAGTCCCTAGCAGCTTTTTGTTGTAGTCCTTAAACAGAGAATTCTTTAAAAGAAAATATCTCCAGCAATATTACACACTAACTTAATTTAAAAAAAGTGAAATCATAATCAAGGACCCCTTTAAAATAGAAAATAGTTATTTAGAATTGTAATAATATTTCAGAATATTACAGTTTTGACTGTATTTTTGAACAAATACTTTAAGTCTTGGTAAGCAGAAGAGACTTCTTTCCAAAACATAAAAAATCTTAATTGTTCCTAACTTATACAAACAAATTTCTTTCTTCTATATAGACATACTTATTATATATATATATATATATATATATATATATATGTATATATTTATGTAAAGTATGATGGTATTACCATGGTAGCGCCACAGTATTTTATTTTTTTTTTGTGTAAGACTTAGCAGCTTCTAACATTTATTTCAAACTAAACTGTAATGTGAATGCAATCTGATATTCAGAGTAATCTGCTTACCCAAGATGAATATCCCGAGACTTCATCCAGACTGCATTGGTCATCCCAAAAGTCAATATGAAATCAACAATGACCCTATTTATTTTCTTAATTCAGTTCCTGGTCTTATTGTGTATGATTCATCAGTGCACGTTATTCTAGAGAGAAAAATGTTTGTCTTTGTGATCTTTTATCAAAGTGTAATCAATGTCATGTGACTAATCACTCTATGTCCGCAAGAAAAAGCCGTCATGACAATGCTGATTGGCTGGCGGCACCACAACAACACACAGAGTTGCGAATATAAGTCCATAAAGTCTTATATATTTTTCTCTTAAATATACGGTTTCACTCAGATTATGAAAGTTAAATGGGTAGGCTTTTTTTAAATCATGTAGGCTCCTTTGAAATGACTGAAAGTTGACACATTTTTATTGAAATACACTCAGGTCGTCATCATGAGTGTGTCTGTTAGTGAAAGCGACGCCCACTTGCTCTGATATTGGCAGAGGAAGACCTTCTTTCACAAGCACACACATCTACTGCCGCCCCACCTCCACCATCCCAGCATGCCCACCCAGGTTACACGAGCCCATGAAATTACAGTTGTGTCGCTTGGAACCGAAAGTGTCAAGAGGAATTAATGATAAGGTGACAGGCTTCACGAAATGGTGATTGAGAAATAAATAAATATCGAGGCCAGACCTTTCCAACCCCCCTCCTCTAATCCTTTATTTTAATTTTCACGTTTGGCGCTGGCGTGTCACCCGATAAGCCTGTCCAATATTCTCACGCTGGCTCAGCCGTGAGTTTCTCAGCTGATGCTCTGCTTCCCTGCCAGGATGGACGGGCACCGCCTGGCATTTGGAGAGCTCGTGTGTTCGAGGTTTGAGTGTGTGTGGGGCACACACTTTTTTGATCTTAAAAATGTATTAGTAAATGTTGAGATTAAAGTGAACTCAAATTGATAAATGCTAGAAATATTGTTTATTGTTAGTTTACGTTAACTAATGCAGTTAACTGATGTTAACAAACGAAACCTTATTGTAAAATGTTACCAATTTATTAAACGATTTCTTAGTAAAAAAAAAAAAGTCAAAATACCAAAAAAGTTTGTGTCAGGGTTAGTCATTATTTCTTTTAGCTTTTTTTCTTGTCAATTCGCTTCCTGCAGACTGAGAAATATTTAACAAAGTATATATTATTATTAAATATTATATTAAGCATAATAAATATTTATTTGACATTTATTTATTTAAAAAAAATTATATTTAAATATAGTGTAATAAAATATGTATTATTTTTGTTTTAATTATAATTGTAATATTGCTACACATGCTAGCAGTGAATAGCTACATGCTAATAGCGATTAGCTAAGTGTTAAATCAGGCTAAAAACATACTAAGAACTTTATAAAAATTCCATAGTAACTATTTGTGACAACTACCAACCACATAGCAACACCCTAACAACCACCCAGGTTACCATAGCAACCGCCCAGAACACCCTAGCAGCCGCCTAGCAACACCTTAGCAACCATCCCAAGTACCTTAGCAACTCCCTAGCAACCACCCAGGTTACCATAGCAACCACCTAGCAACCGCCCAGAACACCCTGCCTAGCAACTCCCGAACAACCACTCAGAACACCCTAGCAACCGAGTGTCGAGTTTTGCCACTGCAAGCACCACTCACATTTTCTTAAGGAAATGTACATTGTAGTTATTATATTACTATTTAAAAATATTTAAATATACAACATTTAGAACACTAAAAATGTAAAAATGAAAAAAAAAGGGTTTGTGTCAGGGTTAGTTTGACTGGACATTACTTCTTTTAGGTTTTGCTTCTTTATTTTAGATTTATTGATTTATTTTTTTGCTTTCATTATGATAGGACAGTAAATAGACAGGAAGCGAAGTGGGAGAGAGAGAAGGGGATGGGATCGGGAAAGGTCCACAAGCCGGGACTCGAACTCTGGTCACCTTTTACTTTAATTATATTTTAATATTTTATAATTATTATATTACTGTTCTGAAAATATTATAAATGCATTTTAATTATAAATGCAATACTTTTATAATTATTATATTAATACTTTAATAATTAAAAATTGTATTGCAAATTAATTAAAAATTGTATAAATAAATAAATATTCAATGTAGTCTCAGTTGAGGCTGTATTCTTTTGATTTGAGCATGTTATAAATGTCACAGAAAACACCCTAGCATCATGCCGGCATCTTTTACAAGTGCAAAAAATATAAATATGTACTCATTTATTGTGTGAAATTGTGTTATATGGTGACACCGCAGCTCACTGCGGTCATTGTGGTGATATGTCATGTGAACTGCCCGTATATTCGCTGTACAGTCTCGGAATAATGTCTGAGCATAATCAGCCACACAGCCATAACCGTAATGGCTCAGCACAAGGACTCCGTACACGCACACAGAGAAAGCCCACATGTAAGACCCTGACTCAACTCAACGAGGAAAGAGTCTTATCTGGCTGTTGGATGTAATCCGCTCCATGTCTGCCAATCCACTTAAAACAGGGCAGTCTGCGTGAAATGAACAGCACCTGTTCAGCAACACCTCTTCCTCTCGCTGCCCAGCCAGTCAGTGAGTTTACACGCAGGTTTCAAGTTTGTGAGTTTGTATATGTGTGGTTTGCGCCTCTCTAATCTCCCTCAGATATCCGTCCTCATGGATGCAACTCACACAAGGCCCGTGAGTCACTATCCTGGATCATTGCAAACACTAATGGTTTGTGCATTACAACATTTGGCATCCATCTGATGAAATGCAATGAAGAGACAAGAAACAATGAGTAAGGCTGAAAAGATGTGAATGGCTCCTGTTAATAAGATAAATGCTGAAAAGTGTCCCGGGGATCACAGTAGGCTCATTGCGAAGATCGCTTGGCCGGTGAAGAGGCGTTAAACACAGGTTTGTGAGCGTCCAACAAAGCTATCAGGAAACAGTTGGAGACCACTCATAAACCAGTTCACTCTTATTATAGGCTCAAAAAATGATAGAGAGTTCGGTTGTTTCATTTCATGAGATTTGTTGATAAGAAAAGCACAGTTTTCTACTATTTTCTGAATAGTTCCTGTGTAAAAGATGCCAGGGGGTTGCTATACTGGCCCAAGTCAAAAAAAAAAAAAAAAAAGCCTACAAATGTCTCTCTATGATATTCTGGCCTCTAAATATGGCTCAATTTCTATCTTTCAATGTAAATCTTGGGAATTTCCATCAATTTTATTGTCTGCCAGCCAAAAATCGCAAGTCTGAATGCTTTTTTATTCATGTAATATCTAATTTTATTATATTTTCATAAATTTTCAATCTTTTTCTTTTTTTATTTATTGCTATAACAGCAGTCATAAGATGCCTAAGCAGACTGAGATACTGCTCTTCATTTGACCTATAGGAGGCGGTGTTTCTACACTTTGTCAAAAGTAAGAGGTCTCTTGGCCTCAGTCCTGCTTTGTTCCAGCGTCCTGTCGTATGTCAACCAAAGGGGATTTATAGAGCGCTGTGAGGAAGACAAGTCCAATATATGAGACACCTCATATAACAACATCCTCCATTTGAACAATTAAGGGCACAATGGCAAAAGCCTACGGACTAAAAAGGATGCACTTGGTATATGACAAGCACGCTCACACGCACTGCCACTATCTCCAAATGGAATGATACTGCACAAAAGCGCCAAACACTGACTCTATTGACTGCTCATCGGTGGCGTAACTCAATCGGGGTAAGAATGCAAACGGGTGGTGGGATGGGGGAGAGATATGGAGAGACGGGTAGGGCTCTCATTTGTCAGGCCGCAGTGCATCAGTGGAGCGTGAACAGCTCACACAAACCATGAGGGCTCAGCCCCGACACCCTGCACCCGCTGTCAGGGTGCCGTCACAGTCCCGGCCCCAGGCATGGGGGAGGGTTAAGAGCCAAGGCCACTGGGAGAGTTAATGATGCCTGACCAGAGGGACACGCACACACACACTCACACCTGCTTGGTGTCCTCCACCGCTGTGCGTCGCTCCCTCAGATAGGAAGATCCTGTTCGGGATACTGCTGATGTGGACTTTGCTGAGTTTTGGGATTTTGCTGCAATGTCTCAGGTTTTGTTCACTGAGGGGGATTCGTGCTACTGCAAAAAAGCAGTAAGAGAGGACAGGAAGTTTATCAGACAGCTAAAATCACCTGCAGTTTGTTATGTGGCAGAAGCAAAACTTGCTGATTTCAGAATTGCATACTACCATGCTACTCCTACTATTCCTGCCATAGAAAGACATGGTAAGAGTAGTACACTAGTATGCAGTTCCAAATTCAGCAAAGGTGAGTATGGAAGCTTGTTTCTGCCACACAGAACAAAAAAATAAAAATGGTAATTGTGACTTTTTGACTTTTTTCTTGCAATTGTGAGTTTATATCTCACAATTCTGACTTTTTTGCAAGATATAAGCTCTGAATTTTGTGGGAAAGAGTCAGAATTGTGAGATATAAACTCACAGAATTGCGAGAGAAAAAGATGCAATTAATTTTTTATTACGTGGTGGAAACAAGCTTTCATAAAATAATAGTACAAAGAGGTAATAAAAATAGTACAAAGAGGTAAAAAATAAGGCCTGTTTCATGTTAACTATTTTGTAATATACTGTAGGCTTTTGTGAAGTAACATAAAAAATAAAGTAATACTAACCCTTTGTTTACCAAAAAAAAAAAAAAAAAACATAATTCGGGCTCAATGCAAATGCCACATGTGCACACTTTCTATTCAGTAATTCTGACAAAATGTGCGTTTACGCCATGTCATAATTACCGTAATGATTCTGAACTGTAAAAAGCCTTCTCGTGCTTGTAGAACTTTATTTTGTATACTGTAATTTTAAACGGTTATTTTCTGAGAGCTACGATTTGTACCACGTGGCTGCTGTACCACCTGACCACTGCAACTTTAAGGTGTGTTTGACTTGAAGCACTGCTGTGCAGACCAGGGTTGCCAGGTTTGTGTAACAAAACCACCCCAATCACGGCCAAAACTAGCCCAAAAGCATTCCAGGGTGTAAAAACCGAGCTCCATGGACTAAAAAAAACAGCCAGCAGCAACAGTGTAAAAGTAGCCTAATTCCTCTGGAAAACTGCGGATTTGTCAATTTGTCACTGGTGCAGACCGAATGGTGTCTGACTGTATCACAAGAGCGATCAAAAGCATACAGAACTTTATCTGCTGTTATTATGACATGGTGTGAAAGCAGCATAAATCCAGACATTTTAAGTAGTTTATAGTATAAATGTGAAATCACATTGCAAGTAGTGTGAAAAAAGCTTAATAAATAAAATAAAGGTGCTGTTTGTTACGGTTAAGATTTTCAGGCAGGTAAAGAAGCAGGCTGGGAAGCGGATCCATGTGCAGGTAATAGTTTTTATTAAAATAATCCACGAGGTCATAGAACACAAAGTAACTGGCATAAACAATGAAAACACAGAACAGGAGAAAACACGATAAACCAGAGAATGTGCATTCAACAACTAACAGAGAACAAGTGAAACACAAGGGCTATATATACACACAGGGGCAGCCAAACTTAACAAAGTGACTGACTAGGGACAGGTGCTGGTGATTAGTTGTCATGGACATTAACGATGGTGGCTATGGTAACAAACAAGGCAGGCAAAACAAGGGAAACAGGAACTGAATACAGGAAGTGAACACAGAAACAATTGTAAAGGACATTTCAACTTAAAAGTCCAAAAACTAAACAGGGGAACAACATTGGGTTCATGACAGAGCCAGGAGGGAGGTGGAGCAGAGGCGGAACGGGGGAGAGAAGGCGGGCCAGACCCGTGGAGTGAAAGAGGGCCTGGAGACTGTGGCAAAGCAGGGAACCAGGGAGGAGCGAGTTGAACATATGACCAGGGTGGAGCAGGTAGAGCAGGCGGCCAGGGCAGAGAGGGCTTGATAGGCGGCCAGGGCTGAGCAGGCCGGGCAGATGACCAGGGTGGCACAGGGTGAGCAGGTGGCCAAGACAGCGCAGGCTGAGCAAGAAGGGCTGAAGACCACCTCAACGATGCTGGAGACCACCACGGCAGAGCAGATGACCACCACAGCAGATCAGATGGGACTGAAGACCCCCACGGCAGATCAGAAGACCACCACAACAGCGCAGACAGGCTTGATGACCTCCACAGTGGATCTAGAGAAGTTGGTAACCACCTCGGCAGATTAGGTAAAACTGAAACAAAGCACAGAGAGGTTAGCATTGGCCACAGGGGCCATGTCAGAGCAGACAGAGAGCTTGAGGGCGTCCTCCATGGACATAACGGGACTGGCAAGGTGTCTCCGGTTGGCCTCAGTGGTCAGCTCAGGGCTGACAGAAAGTTCACGGACAACCTCTGCGGTTGTGTCGAGGCAGACAGGAAGATCAAGTACCACCTCTGTGGTCGTGTCGAGGCAGACAGGAAGTTCAGATACGACCTCTGTGGTCTCAACAGGGGCTGGACTCTGGGACAGGAGCGAACTCTGGAGTGGACTCATGGACTGAGGTGGACTCTGGAGTGGACTCATGGGCTGGAGCAGGCTCTGGAGCGAACTCATGGGCTGGAGTGGGCTCTGGAGCAAACTCATGGACAGAGATGGACTCTGGAGCGGACTCTTGGGTTGAAGCGGGCTCTGGAGCTAACTCATGGGCTGGAGCATGTTCTGGAGCGAACTCATGGGTTAGAGCGGGCTCTGGAGTGAACTCTTGAACTGAAGTGCAGTGCACGGCCCAAACACACCAGATGGCCATCGCCGTAACAGGGAGTGCAATTGTCAGTGGGACCACCTCTGTGAACTCTAGACTTGATACCACCGAAGTGATACCAGCTGCTCACGTCGACATCAGCAGTGTATCCTACAGACTTGAAACCAGTCTCAAATGCCTAGGGGCTGCCTTAATGGCTTCATGTGCAACGTTCATGATGACCGGGAATACTGACGTGGCGACCATGACCATGACCAGCTGAAGACTCTGGCGAGGCACCCATGCACACCCTCTGGCGTAGTGTCTGTGAAGGCTGGAAGTTCTGGTTTTGGGGCCATCTTGGCTGATGACACTGGCATGGCGGCCATCTTAGTTGATGACTCTTGGCATGGTGGCCATCTTAGCTGATGACTATGGCATGGCGGCCATCTTGGCTGAAGGCTTAGGTGTGGCGGGCATGTTGTGAACAGGCTTTGGTAGGGAAAACACAGAACGGGAAGGTACAGAAAACACAGGACTAGCGATCATCAGAACTGGGCATGCTGGTCACTAATGGAGCTCCGTGGCCACTGGAACTTGGTGCTTGGTGCATGGTTCAACAACTGACAGAGAACAAGTGAAACACAAGAGCTATATATACATGCAGGGGCAGCCAAGCTTAACAAGGTGACTAACTAGGGACAGGTGCTGGTGATTAGTTGTCATGGACATTAACGATGGTGGCTATGGTAACAAACAAGGCAGGCAAAACAAGGGAAACAGGAACTGAATACAGGAAGTGAACATAGAAACAATGGTCAAGGACATTTCAACTTAAAAACAGGGGAACAACAATGGGATCATGACACTGTTAATGACCCTGCTTTCTAAACGCATGTCAACCAACCTGATCTAGAATGCACAAAATGATTGACAGGCAGAGAATGTTTTTGATTGTCTAGTTTTCTGACAGGATTTTTAAAAAATCACAGCAATGCAGTATATATTACTGAAGCAGTCTCTCTGTTAGCATTCCCATTCATCTCAGTAAGAGTTGCTTTGCTATACACCTTACATCAATATAAAACACAACTACTTCTGAATGGAGAAAGATGCTTTTCCAGCTGTTTAGTTACATTATCAACTAGCAGGGGTTAACAGAGTCATGCTAACATGCCAAACCTTGACTTTTTGGTCTACAGAGACAGGTGTATTTTCTCAGAAGACCTATTTATGTGATATCTCAGGTAGCAGGCATATTTTATGTGTTATCCTTTAATCTGGCTCAAGATGGATAGCATAAGAGAGTAGACATTCAGATAAACAGAGAGATGTCTCTGTGCTCTTCGGCTGTGTTTACAGTGGACTGGATTCAGGTTGGATTTAGGCTGACCGCAGCAGGGATCCCTTCTCACTAGAATATCACCCAAAGTGGACATAATTACCGGCCAGCTGGCTTGGGGTTTTAAAAGCATACGTAAATATACAGCACCTCAGTGAAATTGACGTGTGGGTCATCCACCTATAAATCAAGGCAAACACACATACACAAACCGCCAGATGCTGGACCGAGGTTGTTCATGCTAGTGTGAGTTTTTTGAGGGATTCTGTTGTAAATAAATACAGAAGAGTTCAGTTGTCCATCTTTAGTGTAACATGGGAACACATTTAATTTTTAGCCCAGGCAACGCAGTTCAATTAAACATTGAAAGAATGTCGCTGTGGCCGAATTGTTTTTGAAAGCAATTACTAAAAATCAAATACAGGAACTATCCTGCAAGCAAATGCAGTTGAACACATTTTTAAAGTTGGCATGAAACAGAAGTTGCGATAGGCTTTTCTTCCCTATTGTGATGTATACCGATCAGGCATAACATTATGACCACCTTCCTAATATTGTGTTGTTCCCACTTTTGCTGCCAAAACAGCCCTGACCTGTCAAAGCATGGACTCCACTAGACCCCTGACGGTGTGCTGTGGTATCTGGCACCAAGATGTTAACAGCAGATCCTTTAAGTCCTGTAAGGTACGAGGTGGGGCCTCCATGGATCAGACTTGTTTGTTCAGCACATCCCATAGATGCTCAATTGGATTGAGATCTGGGGAATTCGGAGGCCAAGTCAACCCCTCAAACTCATTATTGTGGCCACAGCCACCAGGGAATACCGTTTCCATGAAAGGGTGTACATGGTCTGCAACAATGCTTAGGTGGTACGTGTCAAAGTAACATCCACATGGATGGCAGGACCCAAGGTTTCCCAGCAGAACATTTCCCAAAGCATCACACTGCCTCTGCCGGCTTACCTTCTTCCCATAGTGCATCCTGGTGCCATGTGTTCCCCAGGTAAGTGACGCACACGCACCCGGCCAACCACGTGATGTAAAAGAAAATGTGATTCATCAGACCAGGCCACCTTCTTCCATTGCTCCTTGGTCCAGTTCTGATGCTCACGTGCCCACTGTTGGTGCTTTCGGCGGTGGACAGGGGTCAGCATGGGCACCCTGACTGATCTGTGGCTATGCAGCCCCATACGCAACAAACTGCGATGCACTGTGTATTCTGACACCTTTCTATCAGAACCAGCATTAACTTCTTGAGCAATTTGAGCTACAGTCACTCATCTGTTGGATTGGACCACATGGGCCAGCCTTCGCTCCCCAAGTGCATCAATGAGCCTTGGCCACCCATGACCCTGTCGCTGGTTCACCACTGTTCCTTCCTTGGACCACTTTTGATAGATACTGACCACTGCAGACCGGGAACACCCCACAAGAGCTGTAGTTTTGGAGGTGCTCTGACCCAGTCGTCTAGCCATTACAGTTTGGCCCTTGTCAAACTCTCTTAAATCCTTACGCTTGCTCATTTTTCCTGCTTCTAACACATCAACTTTGTGGACCAAATGTTCATTTGCTGCCTAATATATCCCACCCACAAATAGGAGCCGTGATGAAGAGATAATCAGTGTTATTCACTTCACCTGTCAGTGGTCATAATGTTATGCCTGGTCCAAGTAAACGGCTTCTCGAACAAGAAAAAAATGTAGGGCGGAGCTTGATTTTGTCTTTTAGGAATTGGTTGGATGGTTGGATCATTGTAGTTTGCTATTGGTCGATCTCATGTGAGTGACAGGTTGTCCCACCCTTGTGCCAGTAAACATGTTATGAGAGAAGAGAAAAGGTGCAACAGGGAAACTAATTCTGATTAAACATTACAAGGGTACATCAATAAAAAAAAATATGTGCACGAATATATCATTTAGATTAAATACTGCAATATTCCATACATTTTTATTTATTTATTTATTTATTTATTTTTTGATGATTTCATGGTGACTTTAAGCAGTGGTCACCAATGTTTGGCGAATTTTGCAGACTACAATCTGGTTGAAATAATTCCCCACGCCTGCTGCATTTAACCAACAGAAAGCCATGAGTTCTGTGTGAGCTGTGCTTCATACATCACTATCGATAATAAACAAAGGACCTTTATGCCTGTGAAATTTCACCAAAATGTTGCTAATACGAACGTTCATTTAACGTTTGCAAAGCGACAAAATCTTAATTGCTGTGTTGATTCATAACACAGATGCTAAAACGTGACAACAAAACACGCTGACCGTGGAAATCACCACATGGATTACCATTACCAGTGGGTTTACATAAGGACACTTTGAAGGGACTTTTCAGCATTTCGACATACAGATGTATTTTGTTACGTGCCAAAAGCAAGCATGAGACAGAATAATAATCACTGAAAGGTTCCAGCCAAGGTCATGCCTCAAATATAAACTTCACGCAAATAACCGACCACATTATTCACCAAACGCACAGCACATGGAGAATTGAGTGAGATCATGTTTCCCCGAAGTCCGTTCGCTGGGCCTCAGCACCTGCCAGAATTCACACTTTCCCCTTTCTCCCCATCCCAGCACCATTAAGCAATGGGAAGCCATTGATTGTCGCCCCGGTTCTAAAACACTGGTGGCAATTAAAGGGTCTCGTGCTGCGTCCGTGCCTTAGGCGACTCATTGTCATTCAGTGTCCAGCAGGACCATCAGACCCCGGTGTGACCAATACTTCTCTCCTCCTGACCAACTCTTTGATTAATGCTAATTTCTCGGTGGACGGCAGGGCTGTAATCCCGCTCGCTAATTACCCGCTCGTTATGGGGCCAGGCGTGGTTCGGGCCCTCCATCACCCTGGGCTTTGTTACCTCCGCTTTAGCTGTGGCCAGGGGAGGTGTGGATGCCTCCATGCCTATTCATGTATCACATTAGTGGGCTGGACTCGATACTGGACTCCTCTGAGGGGTATTATTCAAGTAATGTGTGATACACTGACCAGAAACTGGGTAATTTATCCAATGAGGGACTTAGAAATCAAAAAACAGCCATTTGGCAAAGGGGTATGGTAGTATGTGATATAAGCCATAGAATCTATAAAATTTAGATGTGCATTTGAGAGGGAAATGTGATATACATTCTGCTAGTCCTTATTATATAGGCTATTAAATAAACCCCAACGTGAATAGCAGATAAATAATTACATGAAATATCGATTTGAGTTTGAATCTAAGAAGAAAATAGATAAATTCCACTGAATCTACAGTGTGAAACCGACTGCGCGACCAATACAGACCGATTCCTGAATGAGGGCCAGTTCTTTTTGTAGTAAATAAAAACATACAGCGCAACCAATGTAGTGTAATTCCCGAACAAATGACTGTAATGAGCAAGTTCTCGAATGACTCTAATGAATCAGTTCTGTTGTATTGAATTAACAACAAACAGCACAATCCGGTTCTCAAACAACTCTAATGAACCAAATGACCCTTCGCCAGGAGTTTGATTGACAGGCGATTTAACCAATCATAACGCCGAATCCGTCATTTTGTCCGACAAAGCAGTCAGAGGAGTTAGTAGATTAACGTTGGTGGACTTGAACTTGAAAAATGATGTGTACTGACGTCTTTCTGTGGTTAAAATGTGGTTCATTAATGTTTATTTGATGATATAAATTAACTAGTAAGAAGAGATGATCAGTTCACGAGCCGCTTGATCTGAGGCGCTACAGCGATCTGTCACGACACATTAAAGAGCCACAGAATGGTATTTATTGTTTAAATTTCTTTAAAAATTACAAAATTTGAGACTTTATTTCATATCAAAAGTAACCTGCTCTTGTCTGTCGATACGTTGTCAGTGTCCTCTTTGCTCCGTGGTGTATTTTTCACTGTGAGAACATGATGTGTGGCATGGCTTGTCGGACATAGCAACAGTAACTAAAGGAGGCGGGTCTTTGCGAACGGTCAATTCTTTTTGGATCAAAAACATACAGTGCAACCAGTGGAGTCCATGAACAAATTACTTTAATGAATAGGATTTATTTAGTAAATCAAAAATGTTGTACAGCACAACCACTGTATTGTGATTATCGAACAAATGAATCTAATGAGTCGGTTCTATTTAGCAAATCAAAAACATACAGCACAATCACAGTCTTAAAAATAAAGGTTCCAAAGAGGGGGTGAGGTGGTGGTGTTGGGTGTGTGTGTGGTTTTTTCTTAGTCTGAAGAACATTTTAATAATCTAAAGTACCTTTTTTTCCACTATAAAGAACATTTTGTAGAAAGGACTGCTTCCATGAATGGTTCCTCATTGATGCCAAATAAGAAAGTTTATATTTAAGTGCAGTTTAGTGCGATTTCCACACGAACGAGCCAGTTCTTCTTACTGAATCAAACACCTACAGCAACTAACTGTGAGATTTAAATCAGTAGAGTCACTGACTGGTTTTTTAAATGGTTTTTATCCATTTAGTTGAGTATTTTGTAAATATTAATGAATAAAATAGATTACCATGTAGCCTAATGTGATTTTAAGTGAATTCAGTTGAGTATTATGCACATTTCTGCTGAGAGTTTACTGCTTTTGACTTTGATACGAGACAGTTGGAGAGACTATAATGGCAGAAGCATTCATTTATTTTAGGTTTTGGCCAGACCGCTGACCCGGTGTTATGCCAGACAGCACATCTAATTCTTCCAATTGACAGAACTGACACGAACCGAAGACACTGACGATGAAAGTTCAAAAGAATCAAAGAAAGAGACACAGCAAAAAAATAAATAAAAAACAGTCCAACTAAGTGACGGCAAAGCAGAGGAGGAGTAGACAAAACAAGAGGAAATCGTGGACAAGAGAGGCCTGAAGTGGCTACAAGCTGTTCCACTGATCTCCACATGAATGTCCCTTTTTTTAAAAAACCCTGGTCTGCAATTTCCAGTTTAATAGCAGTGCCTGAGGCGATAATATGATAATAGGCTTGCTATCACCCAGGGCGAACTTTTCTCTGCCACGGAGAGGCCTGCCCCGTCCTGCCGGGAGCCTTTTGATTAACGAGCCACGGTAATCCCGGACACGCAGTACGGACTTGGGACAGGAGCTTTCATTTGTGTGCTGAACACAAAAGGCACAGGTGTAATTGTTGCTTTGCCGCCAGTGATTAGCCTAATACTTTTTAGACGCCACATCCCACACGACTGAAATTAACTTAACCATCTTATATAACGCCATATGGAAATTTAAACAAACAAATGAAGAAAAATAAACTTTGACTGCCTTTGTCTCCCTTCAGATTTGCATTTTTTGCCAAATCTCGGACCCCTTTTCCTGATGTATTTATTTAAACTTCAGAACTCCACCTTCTGTCTGTGAGAAATATAGACTTGTTTGAACATGTTTTGGTCGCTTTCGCTATAAACAGTTCATCCAGTCATGAGGTGACATCTGTTTTGAATTTCAGGATGACGACACCCTGCAGTTCACGCTGATGGCTTGTGGAAACGCAAACATCAAGTGTCGCTTGTTTTCTTATTACACACGCAATCAGAACTTCGATTATCACACGTTCAGTCAGAAACTGAGACCAGATTTTTGATGCCACACCCAATGATGAAGAGATAGCCTAGGCAATTTTTGTGTTTTGGCACTCATTTGACTTTTTCAGTTTACATTTTTACCTGAAATAATTGTGCATAATGTGCACAATTGTGCACAATGATATGAATAGAAATGATAATTTCCCTTATACAGCCGAGCAATAAAACATGTTTGTTGATCTGAGGCGGATAGCTCCGCCCACACTGCAGTCTCATTGGTCCAAAATCCCCTTATTCTGTCAAATATGTTCTGACTGGCTGTGGCTGTTTTCGCTTTTATTGTGGACAAAAAAGCTACATAAAAAGTAGTCGCTGGATCTTGTTGCATCATTCTTGTTTAGGATGTGGCTTAAAGGTGCAATGTGTAAATTTTAGGAGGCTCTATTAACAGAAATGCAATATAATATACATAACTAAGTTTTCAGTGGTGTATAAAGACCTTACATAATGAATCGTTATGTTTTTATTACCTTAGAATGAGCCATTTCTATATACATACACCGCGGGTCCACTTACATGTTAAGTCACCATTTTGCGCCGACATGTTTCTACAGTATTCCCAAAACGGACAAACTGCTCTAAAGAGCGCGTTTGCTTGACTGTCTTCTCTCTGCTGTCTCAGACAATGACATATTTGTCCTGTGTTGGCCACCGTAGCTTCTCTATATTGCAACCAATGGAACAAAACTAAATGAATTTATATTCAAAATATGTTTTCTAAAAACAAATAGCCTACTACGTTATGCTCATTTTGTTTCTTAATGCAAGTGTTTGCAGTTTTGTGTAAAGTTACTTTTTAAAGTAATAGGTTACAATATTGTGTTACTGTTGTGTAATATTAGTTACTTGTGTTACTAAGTAACTAATTGTTACTTTTTATGGAAAGTAATGTGCTATGTTACTTTTGTGTTAGTTTTTCTCACCTGGGATGGGCTCGTTTGTTTGTCTTTTAATAACAAAAAAACGCAAGTTCTATTTTTGGCAAATGTAAAGGCCCTTTCACACCAAAAGTAAAATTAATAAGCTTCAGGGTGAATTCAAATTTAGTCTAGAACTACAATAACCATCATGATTTGTTTGAAAAAGTAACAAATATTTTGGTGTAATTTAAAAGTAATGTATTACTTTATGCATACTTGAAAAAAGTAATCTGATTACATAACTGATTGTTATCCCAACACTGCTTATTTGAAGAGCATTTAAATACTTTAAAAGGAAAACATAAATTATATATATATATATAGTATACAGTAAGCCTCAGCACTCATCAGCACTCATATTCTTTAAGAATATAGTGCCATATAAGACAAAATTATATGACTGTATGGTTTCGCATTGTTGCAAAATTATATGTTTTTGCCCGTTCCATCACATTTTGTTCATTGTTGTTATGAATGCTATAATCAGTGTTGTTTTTTTCCCCTAGCAATGTGCTCACTGAAAACATTGCTGCTTGTTCATGATTGTTACGGATGTAGTTTCAGCTTAGCACGGGGCAGTAGATTGTTATTTTTTCAGTATGCCTCTTTTACTCTGCGTTTAGTTTATTCACTGCATTAATGTGTGTGAAGCGGTCCTGCTCGGAGGCTGCAGTCAACCATGTCAACAACACCGTTCCTAAAGTCATTTTGCATGGGATTACCTAGAACTTTCTAAAGACTTGCTCTAATTCATGTGCATCTTCACTAAGCTCTTCGCCCAGTATGTGGTCGACGAATGTGAGTGAAATTAATTATCTTTTTTCACTGAATGGCTTCTAAATCCCAGATTAGCCCCTCTAAGTCAGTGTTCAATTTATGATCTATGGTTTTAATGAGGCGCTGGGCTCCATATCCTGCAAAATATGAGAGGAGGAGAGAGGAAAGGAAACATAGTCGATTCATTCATAAAGTTTATATATAAACTAAGTTAGTTTTTCATTTTTATTTCTTATTTTTTTATTTCAACATCACAAAAAGTCTTCTTTGAAGTCTTCTTCATGAAAATTCTGTTATTAATTACATGCCCTAATGTTGTTCCAAACCCGTAAGACCTTCGTTCATCTTCGGAACACAAATTAAGATATTTTTGATGAAATCTGAGAGCTCTCTGACTCCTCCATAGACAGTAATTTAACCACCACTTTCCCAGAAAGGTACTAAAGACATTGTTAAAATAGTCCATGTGACTACAGTGGTTCAATCATAATGTTATGAAGTGACGAGAATACTTTTTGTGCGCAAAAACAACAAAAATAGTGACTTTATTAAACAATTTCTTCTCTCCCCTGTCATTCTATTACGCAGTTGACGCAGTGAACGCAGTGAACGCAGTTCAGCGCTTACATGTTTACATCCAAATGCTGGCTCAGTATTGGTCGATGCTGTTCACGTGTCACGTGTGATGCTGATGCAGGAGCCGGCCAATAATGAGTCGGCGTTCTGACGTAGAACCTGGAAGCGCTGAACTGCGTTCACTGCGTCAATTGCGTAGGAGAATGACAGGGAAGAGAAGAAAATGTTGAATAAAGTCATTATTTTTGTTGTTTTTGCGCACAAAAAGTATTCTCGTCACTTCATAACATTATGATTGAACCATTGTAGTCAAGTGGACTATTTTAACAATGTCTTTAGTACTTTTCTGGGCCTTGAAAGTGGTAATTGAATTGCTGTCTATGGAAGAGTCAGAGAGCTCTCAGATTTCATCAAAAATATCTTTGTGTTCCCGTGAATAATGCACAAGCATTTCTTATGTTATAAACACAAGTTTGCATGCGCATGATTTATAAATCGAGGGAACGAATTAGTAAATCGTGGCACGATTTAGCCTACTATTTTTTTCCTGCATGTCATGTCCGGGGCTCCGTACATCTGGATGCACAATTGCTCTTTTTACATGCAGCTGACGTCATCATTCGTTTGAGGAGAACAAGGTTACCAGAACAGTATTTACAGTTAATAAGTGTGTGTTGATGTAATTTATAGTACAGTACTACATTCACCACGGTAAAACACACTTTGAATTCATAAAAAAAGAACATAAGAAATGTCAGTGATGCATTCACCTTAGTTGAGGCGTCTGTCTGGACTGTCAGAGTGTAATTCAAGTATGCATGCTAGAAAGTGATTACGTACATATGTGTTCACCTGAGGTGTTCGTGTAGCAGTGACTTTCTCACCGAAAGCCTTGACCTCCTGACCTTTGGCCCCTTGGGGGATTAGGTGTGTGCTCGTCTCGCACGGCGGGCAGGGCGAGTGCAGACGGGCCGATCCCGGCGAGGAAACCCGAAGCCCCGTGTTGCTTGTGCATTATTCACGGGGCCTCTTGCGGTTTCGTCTCGGGATTGTCTCTCGCCCTGTAACCCAATCCTACGCTTGCACCGTTCCCCTGAGGGAATCCAAGTTCACTGTCACACCACTTCTCAGGGAAAGTGAGAGAGAGGTAGAGGTACAGTCAGCAGCTCTGCTGAGGTGGAAGTCTGCCGGGTGACGGCATCACAAACCTGCATCGATTAAGGCGTTCGTGACCGCAAACGAAAGTCAGCTCACGTCAGTCATGTGTCAGCTGTGCTGTAAAAGAGCGGGAAATCTCTCCTCGGGTGTCATTACATTTCATTCTTACATACAGTATGTGTTTAAAACAGATTTATACAGTAAAATACAGTGCTTGGTATTAGCAGTGTTTGCTAAGGATAACTTCAATATTAGCTACTATTTGCAGTGGACAGTAAAGCGGGCAAGAAAAGCCCATATACCTACTTTGAATGAGAGATCTGAGCAAAAGAGACTAGAATAGAAACCAGATTGTTTTTTTTGTTTTTTTGCCATATACATTTTTTTTACAAGCATAATTCAAAACACAATTGTTCTTTTTTTTTTTTTTTTTTTTTTTACAATTTTTTCCCAGTACAATTTATTGTTCTATTCATAGTTTTATATGAAAAAAGTCCTTTAGGTTTATTGAATATTTCATATTGTCATTATTTTTAGCCAGTTAAATTGCATAGAATTGTAGTCGATACTCAAATATTTTAGTTGACAGTTTGCAAAATGACAAAAAATTAAACCTTTTCTACTCAAATCTGTATTTTATGAATCAATTGGTATTTTTCTTTATAAAACCTTAATTTAGTGCAGTTTTTTCAAACTTTACAAATTTTTTGACAATAATAATTTTAATTAAAATTTTAATTTAATAAAATTCATATTTAAGTATTATTTATATTATTATTTACTACTGTAGTTTTTAAAAGTATTTTAAATTATTTTTATTATTCTTTATTTAATTTTTTTTCCATTTATATTTTATTAATTTTATGTGCTTTTGTCATTTTTATTAGTTTTTTTAAGTATTTCTAAATAGCTTTATTTTTTATTTCAGTTTTACTTTAGTTTTATTAATTATTGTACTTCAACCTAAACTTAAGTTAGTTGCCAAGGCAACATTTTTTATTTTATTTCAGCTTTATTTCAATCACTAATTTTTTTTTGGTTTGTTTTAGTTAACAATAACAACACTGATAATAATAAATAATATAATAATATTAATCAAAATGAATACTGCAAATATAGCTTGAAATCTGATTTAAATAAATTTTTTTTAAATGCAACAGATTTTTATAATGTCTCATGACTGTATATTAATGGCCACCAATAGAAAACACCGTAGCATAATGACGGCTTGTTTTGCCCCACACCCATTTGCAAGAGTTCATTTGTGTTAAATGCTCTCAGTATAAACATTTACATCACTTCCTCATTAAAACCTCTTGGAATCTGTTAATGTTACTTAAGCATTTATTTCCACACATTCTCAAGGAATCGATGAGCTCCTGTGCTGAACGTGCTTTCATTCCACTTCCTCGAGCCGTAACCAACTCTCGGAGAGCAGGCCACGGGGCACTTCAACATCAAACGAGGCATGAACACGAGACACCGGCATATGAGAGGGAACGCCGGCAGTGCGGCCCAGGCCTCCATCTGCGCTCAGACAGCTGGCATCAGCAAACTAACCACAAAGTGCCTGGATTACACACAACATCTCTTAAAGCCTCCCAACACACTGCACACTTTGTACTCATCAAACCATCCACATCAGTAACTCATTCTGGATACCTCGTATAAAGAGAGCCGAGGCGGTTTTGACGGCGATGGGTTGGAACCTGTGAAGGAATGAAGCCAGACACGGTGGTGTACAGCATTAGCGTCTTTTATTTCTGTTTTTTTTTCTCTCTCATTTGTCGTTGCATAGGAAATGCACATCTTGCTTTTAGTAATTGAGTCGATGGAGGTGGACACTAATGGCTCCAAGAGAAAGAGGCATGGCACTACACACAGAAAACAAGGAGAAAAGTTCAGAGAAAGAACCGAAAAGCAAACAAAATCATTCACAGCTCAAATACAGAAGCTCCATGGAACTAGTTAATGGAGCTGGTACCAATACAACGTGAAGTTTTCTTCAGGAAATGTATTAGAGGCACAAGGTTTTATTTTTTTTTTTTTACATTTTATTTTAGATTGTATCTAAAACGTAAGTACGTATACGGTGATTCTGCGGTGTGAGATGGAGCTGTATGAGATATACCAACACTCTCATGGCAGTTTGTAACTAATTTACGCTTTGGCGAATTGGTGGGTAATTCATATGAATGTTTTTGTACGAAGTTTAGGGGTGGACCTTCTTAATTTTTTCCAAAAAATCATACTTTTCATACAAATGAAATCTTACGAATTGATACAACACCGCCACTTCGTAAAATAGTCACGTTTTCTCATGAGGTCGGGTTGGATATTCGAAGGATGATGATGGACATGACGATTTGGAGTGGTGGAGCTGGTTGAAGGGGTCTGGTAACATCACACCAGTGATTTATGTGTAATCTTTCACTCTAACCACCGGGATTGTCTTCTTTATGATTAGGGCCGCAGTGCTGGCTAATTTTGAACGTTCACAAGGGTCCTCGGACTATACACACAAGAACATCCATTTCCAAAAATGTGGTTTTAAAATTCAAAAACACCTTTTAAGATATTTGATAATCAATACCAACAAAGAGGAAACACTTTAATAGTAACCATTTAGTTATGGATATTATTGGCTACTAGAAGACCTCATGTCCTAAGGGGTTGGATTTGATGGCCCTGGATGTTGTAGATACACAAACTATGCTCACGTTTAGAGTTATTTTCAAATTTCAACACTCCACCTAATGTTTGAACCCTACCCTTCAGTTTTCAGTCTTTTGAGGACTCAATCGGTTCCGTTAACGGTTCTCGTACATGAATTTTTCTGCCGAATTCTGTACTGAAGTACTACTTATTCAGGGGTGCTGCAACACCGTTACTAAATACACAAACCAGGGATTCTCAAATCTGGCCCTCAAAATCCACTTTCCTGTAGAGTTTTGCTCCAACCCTCATCAAACAAGCTAATCGAGATCTTTAGGACTACTAGAAAGTTGCAGGCAGGTGAGTTTAATCATGGTTGGCGGTAAACTCCACACAAAAGAGGATCTTGAGTTGAAAATGCCCGAGTTAGACTCAAATGTAAGGTGGTTCAGCGTGATCAGTGTAATTTGACTTCCAAATGAATGGATTTTAGTTAATTGAAAACATACAGCTCAACGTCAGTGTAGTCCGATTCCCGAAAGATTTAGTCAAATGAAATGGCTCTTTTTTGTGAACCAAAAACAGCACAAATAGTGTACTCTGATTCCCGAACAAATGATTCAATGAATGAAACATACAGCTTACAACTAATTAAATCGGTAGTTGCTGACTGGCTGTTCACATGAGAAGAACATGGTTAAAGATACACATGCATTTGGTCTGTAATATTGTATAAAAAACAAAATCAATTTAATGTGTTAATTTATTTAGTATTATTGTGTATTATGTAGTTTACACCAAATAATTTTCCCCTTAAAAGTACTAAAAGAATCGTTAAAGGAACCAGTTGGAATCATTAAATTCTTAACGATTCTCATCCCCACCAAAGAGCCTTTCGTTTTTTACTTCAGGACTTGAGAGACGGTGTGAATTGCACCTACAGCAAGATGCCAGTTCCACTGAGTATCGATTGTCGAGTGTGGAAACACCGGGAAACACAGACCTTCATGATTGTTGTTGGAGATAATGGATATACTGAGGTCTACAGCAGGACATGGACCTGGAAATCCTAGAATTTAGGTGGACGCCATATTTTAGTAGATGTAAATCACTTCCTTGACTTCATTATGCAATAATACTACAGGACGAACTGGTTTGGAACACGCAAACGGAATGAATTGGAGAAATTTCTTGGAGGTTTTGGGAAGTGGACTGGTAGCAGAGCTGGGTTAGATCATCGAGTCATGTTTATATCAGTTGGTTATGGAGGCGCATGCAGTTTATAGTGTGTGGTTACTGAACAGCTATAATCAGAAAAGGCTACTGGTGTTGAGAAAATGGAAATGATTACAAACTGTTAACTGGTTTGATATTCAGAGAGCGATATAATACAGTTTTTCACAGGCACTACATTTGATCTTTTTAAATACATCAGGTAAAATGCTGGTTTGCTTTTAGTTTCATTATTCCTTTGATTTCGATACAAGTTCTTAAAAAAAGAGGAAGGCAAAGGTGCAAGTACCAGACTCTGATTAGATTAGCGTGTCGTCAGTGCATAGTTGTCATGCGGATTACACTGCTATGCTATCAGAAAGCAGGCTCGTTTCCAGTTAGCCTCCACTTCAGCAAGATTTAGCACCTTGTAATGGTACCGGTTGGTGCAGTTAAGCCACCTGGCACTGATGCATGATGGGGTTAAATACATGGTATGATGAAGCTGACAACATGTTTGTCCATACGAAGGGCCCCAGAATGTCATCCCAGGCCCTTTAAGATCCTCATTGGGCTCCGTTCTGCAGATCATTTTTGATTTTATGGGGCCATTCGAACCCCAGAGAGAAATATGGGTTTGCTAAGAGTTTGAGCATAATGAAAAAAGTAATGATCTACCTGTAGTCAAACCTGTAGTTCTCCAGAGCAGTGAATGGACGTATACTTGATTTAGTTGTTGTGTTTTTTGGCTTTTTACATTTCAAAATGTCTCATGATTGAATATTACCCTGATATAACGCCGTATTCCTGCCTTAAACCATCCAATGCTTTGTTCCCGCTTTAAACGAACAAATGAAAGCTAGCGATACAACAACAAGGCCCACAAAAATGGGGACATAAAAATAATAAAGGCCTGCGGGACCTTTATTCAACCCTGTTTCAGGACTAGCATGAAATTGATGTTATTGAAGGGAAAATGTTAACATGCCATCTCAAAATATTCAGATTGTGTTTAGATATCATGACTATTATTTTACATAATCTGTATAAACAAAATGAGACAGTATAACCTAAACCAAATTGAAAAGTGACAAAATGGGATGGGAAATTCGAAAATTGTTTGTTATACATGACTCAAAAAAAATTCTCATTTCTGAACATTGTCCATTTATCCTGAACAAAAGTCAAAGTTCTTCTTTTTTTGAGGAATCGTATGTCTTTTTAGTGTATTAAACAAGCATCAAGCGATCTTCATGTGTGTTGTGGTGCGCGGTTGGACCAGAAGGCCTCGCTTTTAGGTGAAATGTAAAATCGAGGAATGGCTTTATTGACGCCCCACTGTGACCAACCTTCCCGTCATTTAACGTCGCTCGAGTGTTTTTGTGTGTGCGTGCGCTGGTGGGTGGTGGAAGAAAGATGAAGAAGTTGAAAAGAAAAAAGAATCATGTTGCATATCAAGCGGTTTATTTTCCTGCATGGAATGGTGAACACAAAAAGATGCCTAGATGCATTTATAATAGGGGCATCCTTTGGCTGTCTATGTCATTGTCTTCTGCCTAAAACTAATTTTAAAATGCATAAAAACGCTCTCTTCTTACCAACATCTTCAGAATTATCTAGATTTAGCTTCATCAACACTGATGCAACAAATAACCTTCAAAACATACAGCATACTTGTAACATCCATTTACAATGGGGTTTTCACCTCGGCATCCTACACTTTTCAAGTATAGGAGTACTTCTATACCATCGAAAGAAGAAATAAGTCCTTAAATACATACAAAAAGGAAAGCAAAAGAAAACAAAAATAGGAAACAGGAAGTTTTCAACTTAAATCCAGTTCCCCAGAGGACAAACAAAACCAGTTCTATTTATGTGGCCTTAATACAAACAATCAGAAAATTCACAACACTAGTTTTTCCTCATTTAATCAATGTTACAAAAGTCCTGCATTATAAAATAGGGCAGCTTTAAAATCAGTGTAATTAATAAAACTATACAATATACAAACATCAAATCTCCCATACTCAGGTGCGTCCGCCCTAACTCTCGTATCTAATCGATTCGGTTTGTTCGCTTCTCCCGCATCTTCTCCAACGTTGTACCAAAAAACTAAATTACACACACAACACGAGAACAAAACAGACTGCCCAAACTATTGCTTGAAATTCTTTTTCTCTTTTTTTTTCTTTCTTTAAAAAGGGTGCAATTCTGTCATTATCTTACACACACAGCCAATCTTGCTGATTAGATGCCAGGCTGCTCTAAACAAAGGTTTTTGTGACAAAAAAAAATATCCGTGCAATCGTGTTTCCCTTCGCTCTTTTAAGCCCTGGAAGCTTTTTTTTTTTTTTTTTGTATTTTTTTCTCAATTATCACAATTGTCATTATTTTTTATTTAGTGCAGACGATTAAGAAAGTAATGCCCAACTCATTTTTAAAAGGTAGGCAAGAACAATGAAAAAAAAAAAAAAAAAAAAAAAAATCACGCTAAAAAAAACAAACAACCCACACAAGTGTAACTACTAAACCATCACATCAGATGCCTGGGAAACTCATTCCCATAATTTTCTTTTCTTAAATGATATATGCAATAGAAAATAAACAGGTAAACAATTAATATAACATGGAACTTCGTCAAAATGTACATAAAAACTGGGCATATTTTTTGTCCTGGACGTGTTCATGCTTGTGTGTTTGTGATGGAAAGGAAGTTTCCTCGTTTTTAAGGCTTGATTATGACCGAAAAAAACGAAAACATGTGAAAACATTTATGATCATTTGTGTGAAACCCAAGTGAGGCTGATCAATGCCGTTTTCTCGTGTCATGGCCATGAAAAGCACACTGACGTTCAGCCACTTGACCTGTCAAGTGCTCACTTTGGTGGTAAAAAATAAAAAATGAAAACAAAAATAAAAAATGACCATATGAGTGCAAGCAAGTATTGCATATTAATCTTTTCCTCATTAATCATCTCTGGGAATGAAAAACAAACAAAAAAAACAAAAAAAAAAAAACAGGAAGACTGAAAAGAAAAAGTAGTCGTCATTTAGAAATTGCAGCAACATCCATAAATATCAATACACTAGTGTTAAATCAGAGAAAAAAGGGCTTGTTGACATAAAACCACTGTTACACGTTTTCTAGGGTGAATGATTGACTTTCGACTGATTGAAGTGAAAATGATGGGATTTTTGAAGCATTGGACGACCGATAGTGGCGAAATGTAGTTAAATGGAGAGTAATACTGCGTATTATCATTAACAAACACCTTCATCAGCACTAATTTCACTTTCTCCAAGTTATTACATGTGGAAGGTGGGGTGAAAACGTAAAAAAATAGTCTCCACATTGCAGCTTGTGCAATAACTCAGAACTAGACCATCGCTCAAGGCACATCGATGTGGAATTGTTCGTGCAGTTTGAAAAGAGACAATGAAGTGCGTATGTCGCTCTTGAGACATGAAAATGATTGTTCTGACGGGAATAAAGGAGGAAGGGAGACGTTATCGAAATGACGACAAGCTAAGAAGAGTCAGAGAGATGTTTAGCTGGTTGATTGTGAGAACAGCAGTAAAAATACCCTTTTTTAAGGGACCAAACAAATAGTTGATCGGCAAGTGCCCGATGTTGGGATTACAATATTTTTCACACTACTTTAACTCTACGTAATCTATGTAAAAATTTGTCACTAACACTAGAACATGCAGATTATTATTTCTTTTATTTTTTTTTTTTAAACTTTACTGAGCTTTGATCGACGGTGGATGAGACTGTAAGTGTATATATATATATATATATTTCGTACAGGAAACGAACAAAAACTCAAACTCAAAAACAACAAAATTGCATGCGAGGGAAGCTGGATGCATTTTTTGATCTTCACATTTTTGCGCAACACTTTCAAAAGTGTTTGCGAGGAAGTTGGTTCAGTATTTCGCCCCTTGCTTTCGTATTTGAACGGATTCAAGCAGTCGATTTTTACGTTTTTCTTTACGTTCATGATTTCGCAAACTGCTAATTTTCTGCATACATTATGTGCTCGGTTAAATTAAAACAATTGCTGTAGTGTTTTGGAAATGAACTAGCAGAAATCCTAAAAACTGATTATTTAAACGGTGATACTTCTTAAAGGGACATTTGTTCTACAATGCTAAGAAAAGATGAACAAACAAACACATAAAAAACAACAACAGAAAAATCAATTACAGCTCCCCTTATTTCTCACAAGGCTATTTGTTCTATTTTTCTCTTTACGTTTTTTTTTTTTTTTTGTACCCCGATATTTTAGAGTCCTGGAGGTGTGAACGGACTAGGAAGAAAAATATATATATTTATATATATATATACTTTTCAACAATCGCTTCAATGATCTATCTTACAAAGATATTTAACAATCCAACATCTACCCAACAAAATTGCACTTTCCTCAAATCAGTATTCACTGTTAACCTTTTCTTGAAGTTTATGGAAGATCAAACCTTCACTCGGCCCTTGGTGTGCGACAGACCTTCCGCTGGGGTTTAGTAGAAAGAATCGCAATGATTTTTGTACGAAAAACACAAAATATGAACATGCCTCCAAGTGGGGAGATCTCCCATTAGTATACTGTAAAATGACCTGATATCAAACATTACCGTTCATGACTTCTTCATCGCCTGCCCCAAAATGACAAAAAAAAAAAAAACAACAGAAAAAATGGGAGCGAGGGGTTCGGTTGAGTCCTTGAAAGGGTTCTTTGATCTGACATGGTGTTGATGGTGGTGGTGATGATGGTGGAAGGGGGAGGAAATGGTCCTGGCCAGAAGACGCAATAGAGATTTTAGCTGGTGGTATATCTGACCCAGGCGAAACCTCCAACGTTCACGATACGAAACCGGATCGATCCGTCAAAACACGAGTGATTGAAAGGCAGAGCTCCGACCTCCAGGTGGTTGTGGGTTCACGACCCTTGGCCGTAGACTGTGTTTGATTCGAAACGCCTCAGACTTCTCTTTAAGACCACAGGCACAGATGCGGGAAGCTCTTTGATTGTGTCATGTTACGTTTTCCTCGTCTATCTGTGAGGGTAAACCAAAAAATACAACAAAACAAAACAAAACAAAAACAAACAAACAAAAAAACGTGCACGTTTCCGAGAAAACAAAGCTCTTCTTTTTTTTCGAGCTCCACCCTCAGAAGAGCTGGACAGCTACTATATATGAATATAGGCATGTAAACCATACATATGGAAGAATACATATGGACTATATAGATATATAGTAAGTGGGTGTAAGCGCGTTGAGTCGGTTCCTCTTGTTCCAGGGCTTGGCGGGGTTCTGCTGGAGCCATGCTGTGGGTCTGTCCAGTACTGGGGCAGCAAGTGGCTTCTCTCTGTTCAGACTGGTGTACATGTTTGCGGGTCGTACTCAGGGGAGACAGAGGGGGTGGTCGTGTGACCTCGGGAGCGGCCGGTCTGTGTCGGGAGTCTTTAGCCCAGGTACCACTGCAATGAGACAGAGAGGAACACATCGGTGAGGTTTGGTGTGCAAGTTCACAATGATTTAAATGAACAAGCAGTATCATCAACACTGTGTGAACTATCCAATAACTTTCAATTGTGTTAACTGGCTAATTTAATTCATTTTTGGGCTGCAATCTGACTATATTTATTTATTTTTTAAATATTACTTATTTAATTTTATTACACTAGCATTCAAAAGTTTGGGGTCAGTAAGATTTCTATTTTAAATAAATGCTGCTCTTCCGAACTTTCTATTCATCAAGGAATCCTGACAAAAATAAATAAATAAATAAATAAATAATCACAGTTTCCACAAAAATATTAAGCAGCACAACTGTTTTCAACATTTATAATAATAAGAAATGTTTCTTGAGCAGCAAATCAGCATATTAGAATGATTTCTGAAGGATCATGTGACACTAAAGACTTGAGTAATGATGCTGAAAATTCAGCGTTGCATCACAGGAATAAATTACATTTTAAAATATATTCAAATAGAAAACAGTTATTTGACATTGTAATAATATTTCACAATATTACTGTTTTACTGTATTTTAACAAATAAATGCAGCCTTGGTGAGCAGAAGAGACATTCAAATGCATCAAAATGACCCCAAACTTTTAAACAGTGTTTTTTTTTTTTTTATTATTATTATTATTATTATTATTTTAAATAAAATTCAAAAATGTATTTTTTTCAATAATGTATGCATTATTAAACAAATGGATTTTATTCTTCATTTTAGCATTTCAATTTTATAATTTTCTAAATATTGTTTATTAAATAAAGTTCACTTGAGATATACTTGATATGTAAAGCTATAATAAAGAGAAAATGTTAAGATAATAAATAGAATAATATAGTTTTACCTTACTTTTTCTTTTTTCTTATTTACTTTTTTAATACATGTTCCTGGTTTTACTGTGCAAAATTCACCAGCGCATGTTAATTAAAAACAATTGTTTTCCAAAGTTACTAACCACTCAGCATTTTCACTGGACAAAATTTTGACATCGATACCATGGGGGAAAATTGCCATATAGACATTTTTGGCAGCAGGTATATTAGGCTCCTGTCACTTTAAGACCTGACGCACGGATCCATCATACTGTTACATGTTTTCTTTCTCAACTGTTCAAGTTCACTTAAAACATAACTGACTGTGTTGACATGAATACTCACCAAGACTGGCATTTTGACATTATTTTGTGTTTATTTGACTGTTTAAGTGCAATAAGCAGTGAAAAAGAACTCAATTTAGTACTGAGAGGTGGCTTTATGTGCGCGCACTTTAGGCGTGAGCACAAAATCTGAATTCATCCAGAGCAAATAAAACAAGTGAGTGAGGGGAGGCGGGTTTGTGTGTCAACTTGCTGTCGGAGAGATGAGAGAGTGAGAAAGTGCAGCTGGTATCGTGTATCTATTCTGCGGAAAATGAGTATTGGAAGCGTTGGAATATGTATTGAAAAATCGATATTTTTGACAACACTACATTGCACTTAGTTTATTATTTCAGATGCCTTTGTAAAAGAAAAATGGATAAAATTCAACCCAACAAAGTGGCTAGTAGGAGTGACTGCGTTACACGCCACTGCTGAAATCCACCCGCATTTGGCGGGTTAACAGGTGTTAATGTCAAGCCCTGACAGCACACAACTGAAGTAAAATCAGTTGTTGTGAATGCAGTTGTTATAATGTTGACTAAGATCCCCCAAACCTTTTGTTTTGACTTTCTTTGGAGGGTTTATAACCTGTAATTCACACCCTGAACATCAGTATCTGCCAAAAAGAAAAGCAGAAAATGCTTGTTCTTTTCTTATCGGATCACTCATGTCTCATGTATCAGGTCTTGAGATGGTGTTTGACTGTGAGGGCTCAGCTCAACAGCACTGTTTCTTTTCCTGTTCCTGTCCATCTGTTCCCTCTCTCTGAATGCCTTTGCAGTGCTTTCCGCCACACGGAGCCGGAGAAATTCGGCCGTCTGTGGACTGGAGTGGTGAGGTTAGCGAGCTGCACCCTGTAATCCTTCAGTGAAATGGGCTTATTGATTGCTGTGCTCCATTGTTCACGTTTCCAGCAAGTGAGCAAGTGTTGTTCGGTCCTCGCCCACTTTTTCACTCCGTTTTCCCCTCCCCTTTCCAACTTCCCTCCTCCCACCAAGTTGAAGTTCATCCTGGTGTTACATCATGTCTGGTTGCCAGGGACAACCAGACAGCCGTATACGTGACTATCATTAGCAAGGCCGGCCTCGCGCCTCCTTATCCCTCTTTCTTTCTCTCCCTCTCTGATCCCTCTTTCCCTGCTCCCTTTCTTACTATTCTCTTCCTTGCCGGCGTTCTGTCAGAGCGATCCGCCCCGTCCGGCCTCTGCTGCAAATACACACACTATTTATTCAGTGTGTGCAGTGATTCACATGCTCCTCCCACTGCTCAGCTCATCATGCATACACACTGTCCACCAATCACCAGCCATGATTAATTAAGCCCACTGAGTTTTCAGCCAATCAGAGAGAAGTGCTCAAGGACTGCCTTCTAATTACAAAACAAGGCTGCACATTACTGCCCTGCACACTCAGTTTCTTGTTTTCTGTTATTATTGCACATTTTACTATATATATATATACACATATATACACACACTACCATGAGATAGATAGATATGATAAATGTACATCACACTGAAGGTATGATATGTAAATATTTAATTATTTTAATTAATTATATGCATTTTTATATAATGCAATTTTAATAATACATTATAGAAACAGTGCATTTTTTATTTTTGGTTTATAATCATAATGTATAGATCTAATAATGCACACTAAAAGCATATATTTCATTATTTTAAATTATGTGCAGTGTGAATATTTAAATAATGCATTATAAACAGATTTTATATAAAGTGCATTTTTTATTTTTGTCAAATTATATACTATATACATATCATACCTAACACTGAAGGTATGGTATGTAAATAACATTTAATTATTTTAAATAATTACATGCATTTTGAATATTTTAATAATGGATTATATCAATATAAAGTACATATTATATTCATATAAATTACATTTTTGGTATGTTATATCATACACTATATACATAAGAAAGATTAAGGTATATGTAAACATTATTAATTTAAAATAATTATATACATTTTGAATATTTTAATAATGCATTATATAAACAAACTTTACATAAAGTGTCATTTTTTGGTCTATGGGGTAAATTTAATTTAATATTATATAATATTTACATAGCATACCTCAAAAAACACTTTTTATAAAGCCATTTATAATGCTTTACTAAAATATTCAAAAGACATTGAAATACTTTAAAACTGTTACCGCATTTATGTATTCATGCATAAACCTATATATTGTTTATAGGTGCATATTATAGCTATATATTTTAACTGGTTATTTTTGAACAGATATAACAGATAATAATGTGCATTTTAAATACATTTATAGTGCATTATATATACTGTCTAGGCTTCATTGAAAGCTTTAGCAGGCTAATGCAGTAAATGATCTAATGTAGTTAAGAACAATGAAATGATTTGCGAGATTGAGTGGATTCTATCAGGTTGGAAATGTCCCAGACATTGGCGTGGAAGGCTCTGGCTTACGGCTCGTTTAAATTCTATTGCTCACCGCAAGCGCAGCGGAGAAACTGGAAGGTTAGTTTTTAATCAATAGAAGTTGCTGAGTCTGGACTTCTGCGCTCCGGTGCAGTGCAGCTTCCTTGTGTCTTTGTCTATCGGCTCGACCGCTCTGAAACTTTTCCTCCCCATCCCCCTCCCTCCATCCATCCCTCCCCTGTCCTGAGAAGACTTTAGGAGACGGCGTTCTGCAAAGAGAGCAGGAGCGTGTAAGCATCTCTCCGATACTGCCCGTAACTTTGTGGACAGTGGGCTTATGTTACAACACAGAGGGGGTGTGCTGACAGCTGTGATTTAGTCTGCAGATACGCAGCACGCAGGAGCACGGAGGAGAACCAGACAGACAGGCAGACAAAGAATAAAAAGTGTAAAATTACAACCTGACGTTTGAAATATGGGCGGTCTTTCATAACCAGAACAAACAAAACTATATTTTGACATATTCTGTGGAAAATGCTTACTAGAGATCAACTAATATTAATTTTTCAGAGTTTGACCAATATTACATTTAGTCATTTAGCAGACGCTTTTCTCCAAAGCGACTTACAAATGAGAATAGTAGAAGCAATCAAATCAACATGAGTACAACAGTATGTAAGTGCCGTGTCAAGTCACAGTTTCATCAGTAAAGTGCTCGTAACAAGGTTTTTTTTTTTTTTTTTTTTTTTTAATATATGGCAAATAGATGGAGAAAGAGAATAGAAAAAAAGAAAAGTAAAATATAAATAAAAAGTGCTAATATTACTGGGTCAAGTGTTGACGAAAAAGATATGTCTTTAGCAGTTTTTTGAAAATGGCTAAAGACTCAGCTGCTCGGATAGAGTGTGGTAGGTCATTCCACTAACCAGGAACAGACCAGGAGAAGGTCCGTGAGAGTGATTTTGTGCCCCTTTGGGATGGCACCACTAGACGCCGTTCACTTGCAGAACGCAAGCTTCTGGAGGGCGCAATATGATAAATATGATACAGAGCTCCAGTGCAAAACTTGCCCATAGCACAAACGGTGTGGGATGGGTTTATTGGATATTTTTTAAAATCCCAATCCCTAAGTATAATCAATAATGATGATGATTCTGGTCTTAGCAAGCCCCACTAATGAATCTTTTAATTGGCTCTCCGCTCAAAAAAGTTCTCAAAAGTCCTTTTGCGGTGAGGTGGAACGCAGTGCCAGAGGAATTAAAGCAGTTTCACACACACATCTGTATCAGTTTTATAGACTCTCAACTAATGGATGATGGTAAGATTTAATTAGGGGTGACAGAACTTAGACTGGTGTAAAAACGTATCCCGCAATAAAACATCACGTGTAAAAGGATCACTTCCTAACAACAGCTGCTTTGTGGGATAGCTCATCTTGACCCTGGAAGACCATACTTTGAGTGTTGTGACACAGCGCACACCAAAACATAACAGCAATCCCAGATTGTGGGATTGAACCTCTCAGTATTTCTTCCTTTATCTCTCAAGGGGCCAAATTGTGGCACAGGCCTGGGAAAAGAGTGATATCGGGAGTGAAAAAAAGCATAATTCAGCGCAAAAATGAACAAAACAGTGGTATAAGGGAGAGCCAAACATCCTGAGGGGCAAACACAAGATGATCCGCGATCACTGCCGAAGTTCGTGCAACTGTAGATACCTTGGTCTGTTCAAACATCCATGCAAACATCATCTCCGATTGGCCTCTTAATGGACCTTTTCTTTTTCCTAAAGGTTCTGTTTGGACAGAGCTTCAAGCCACCCAAGCAGAGCAAACACACAGGCGTTTATGTTCGCTTTTGCAGGAAGGATATGTATGGGATTATGTCATTTCCATGCAACTACAATGACGTTCTGGCCTACAGATAGCATTAGCCATAGACCCATATAGGGTTGTTGTGGGGCTTTGAGTCCATTTCCCAAATGAATTGTACTTTTGAACTGTCTCTTTTTAACGATTAATTTGAGAGCTTGTGAGTCACTTGGCTGTAAGGGAGAACTTCACTTCCACACAAGAGAATCAGAAACTTAAATAGAATATATATATACACACACACACACACATATATGTACATACAATTATGCATACATTATTATATATATACACATATCTGTCTATAATATTAAAAAATTATATAAATTTTGGAACCAGTTCATTGAAGCAAACCCAATATGCTTATTTGCCAAAATGAATTGGACCTCTCAGCGATAGTGGGATTTGTTTTAAAGGATATACGTCAGCGGTTGTAATTGACGGATAGATAGCTGTAGTCTACCCATCAATAGCCTTAGTGTCCTGTTTGAAAGCCTTCAAGGTGAAAGCTGTATTAATGTAATGAAAGAGAGGGGCGGAGAGGAGGAAACCTCATGCAAATAACATACACCAAAAACACATTGCAGCACATCTGCTATAGCTATACAAGGTAAGACATGCAGAAATAGACTTCAGACAGAGGAAAAGGAAGGAGAAAGGAAATGAAATGCAACGGTAACGGTTAATAGACTCAGAGACAGACTGCAGCTGACTTAAAGGGATAGTTCACTGAAAAACTCACCCCCATGCCATTCCAAACCTGTTTGACTTATTTTATATTTGGTGCAACACAAAAGACAACCATTTTGAACACTACAAGTAACAAGGAATTGGGAGAAAATCTTTCACGCAAGGAACCCTTAAAGTATCATAAAAGTGATTCATACGTATCACGTGATATATCAGTCTTCATAAGTCATATGCTAACTTTGTTCGAGAAGCTGACCGAAATTTATGATTGTGAACAAATCACAATTTTTTTTTGAATCAGACCTTTTCATTGAATCATTTGATTCAGTTCACAAAAATAGTCTGAATGATTTGTGAATGAATCATTCTTTTGAATTGGATCTTTTCATTGAACAAACAATTCATTTGATTCAGTTCACAAACAATTCTGAATGAACAAATTCTCTTGAAACATGAATTTAGTTTGGTTTCTTGAACAAAGTTAGCTTATGACTTGGAATATGAGTCATATGGATCACTTTTATGGGTCTTTTCATTGAATCTCTTGACTCAGTTCACTAATGATCCAGTCACAGCTCATGGAGGGCGAAGATTTTCAGTGAATAACAGCTTGATTCCTTACACAGAAGTATTGTTTAGCTTCAGAACACCGGGAATATAGCAGATAAGTTGTATGCACCACTTTGAAGTCTGAAAGCCTCAATCCTTATGCATTAATGTGCAACCTGCACATTCTTCAAAATGTCTTCTTTAAGTCATACAGGTTTGGAACGACATGACAGAATTTTCATATTGGGCAAACTATTCCTTTAAGAACAAAAAGGAGACGATCGAGAAAGACGAGAAAGTTGGGCGGAAGAGATTAAGGAAGAAGGATCAGAAGAGATAGAGCGACAGAAACGGGGGGCTGGGAATCTTGGTCTGGTCCTTTAACTGGCTGTCAATGGCAGGAGTAATCTCATCAGGTCGGAGGAGTGCTGAGTCAGCAGCCGCGCTAAAGTGCCTGAGGATGAGTGTCATCTCAGAGGAATTCAGCCTCATGTAATGCAAACCAGCCTGGGCCTGGAGAGCAGTGCTTATAAAAGCCATCTCAAACCCAAACCGCCCAGCCACGTATTACAGCTCCCCGCGGGACCCCGCAGACATTTACTACATTATTTATTTACATTTTGCCATCAGACGCTATGGGGAAAAAAAGAAAACGGAGCGCGGCAGTCCATTAGACGACCCCAAACAAACAGCTCACACCTGAGGGGGATATAAACATATTCATGTTGTTTATTATTAGAGCGCGGCAGCGGTGGAGCGGCAATGTTCACAGGTGTGAGGGAAACAGTCGGTCTTCTTTCCCTTTCCAGATTTGTGGAAGCCTGTATGCGTTCCGACAGAAACAGCAGCCTGTGATTTTCTGGGGTGTGACACGGAGCATAGAGCTGAAATCAATCTTGGGTAATTAATTTGTGTGTCCGGCAGTCTGGCACTCTGCCCTCTTCTGGCTTCGGGAAGAAACGCGTGTGGCAATATCTGTGAAAATTTGTTTAAACAGAACTATTAAGGAGGCATTGCTTTCCCTGCAGCCTTTTGAGGTTTCTTTGTCTCTCGAATGAACGTTGATTATGAATGCGTGTAATAATCGTTAGCCGTGTTTTGTGGGGACATCTCCGCAGATGCTTAACTACGGCAAATTGACGTGGAGGACAAGAGTCAATTACTGATGTTATCTCTCCCGCATGCTAACGTTTATAGGAAGCGAATAAAAGCCAAGGGTGCCGGCGTTCTCATCCCGGCCTCTATGGAGCCGATTTACTGCCTGCGTTTGTGTGTGTGTGTGTCACACTGCAGTGCCTATCTGAGCTCCCCATCACACTCAGTTCCTCCCAGCACGTTCTGATTAAAAACGCTGTTTATGAATCATTGCTTTATCTGCACCGCTTCGGGACCGGGGTCAGGCTGCAGTCCCTGCACGCTTCACAATTAAACAAAGATCAGATACGGGCCTGTGCAGGTTTTTGTTTGCAGGTTTTATTTGAATTATTGATCATAATTGATTGATTGTTGGTTTCGTCAAGCATGCAAGCAGATCTGGCTTCAAATTTATATATACAATAAAAGGGTTATTATCGTTAACTAAAACTAAAACCATAAAAAATTTTTAAACAAAAATAAAAAAAGAAGTAAAACTGCAGTGTGATTTCTGTCAAACACAATAATATATTATATACAATATATAACTAATAGGGCTGCCCCCTAATAGTCGACTAACCATTAGTTGACTAGAAGAGGCTTGGTCGACCAAGATTTTATTAGTCGGTTAGTTGCTTAAAAAAAAAAACTCCACAGGAAGTGGCAAAGTCATGCAGTCCGTGAGGGACAGATCGTTAATGGCAGGAAATCCAAACATTTGGCCTAAAATATGGCTTGCCACTTGAAACATGCAAGTAGTAGCAGCTTTACAAGTCCTAGATAAATATGCGCTATTATTAGGCGCAATCCATGCTTGTGTGGAAAGCGTGCTTACTGCATAACATACAGGCGCCGGCGCGATCACTTGCATTTAACTTAAAATACTTCGTCATTTTGGTCATGCAGATAAGAGTAATGCAAACTGTAAAGGGTCTAGATTTATTTCTGTAAACTCACAATAACAGCAAAACGATGTTCTTTTGTAAAATACTGAAAACAATTAGGATGCAATAGCCTATCTGCCATCTCAGTCTCAGTGAACTTGAGCACGTAACAAAATGAACCGAAACTCAGCGTACACTTGCCTCACAGACATGAGAAATATATACATAGAAAGCTTGAAATATCTACTTTTAAACTAACAAATTCAAATTGAAAATAAATATTCTCAGATTATGTAATCCGTATGAAACGTGCATAGGTGTGTCAGCATCGTTTGCTGAAAACATATCAATAAATTATTAAAATGTTTAGAGAGTCTGCTTCTTTTTTTTTCACGTCACACTCATAATCATTACGTTTGCCGGTGCCCTGTGGCAAGCTTCATGCGTGCGCTTGAGCGATGATTGGGCTATTATATATCAATTAAAGGCTCATTATTATGATTTATGACTTATTAATATAAACGCGCAAATAGTCAACTAAACAATATACTATATACAAATTATTTATGCATTATTTACTATATGTTTGCTAATATATTATTATTATTAATTTCAATTATTATAGTGGATATAATAATATTATAATATCACATAAGGAGGATAATTAATTATTTTTATTAAATGTATTAAATGATTAAAGGGATAGTTCACCCAAAAATGAAAATTATCCCATGATTTACTCACCCTCAAGCCATCCTAGGTGTGTATTCTTTCAGACGAACAGAATCAGAAATATATTTAAAAATATCCTTACTGCTCCAAGGTTGTGAATGGGGGGGCACGTTTTGAAAGAAATTTTAAAGAGAAATGTCGGAGGATTTCGATATAAGAGAAGAGGAGCTTGAGTTTGTTGCACAGCCCTATTTGTTTGAACTGCGAGAGGCGTCTAAGCTTACGATACTCCTACATCCTGCGTCATACATCACGTCATGGGTTACCCATTTGGTGCAAGTCGATTTGCGCAGTATGCGTACGGTCGTCCGCTGGAAGCTAGTTATTTGAATTTATAAATATGTATATGTAAATATGTATATTTTTCTTACAAAAATGCACCCCTTCACTTCAAAAGGCCACTGGAGCCATATGAATTACTTTGATTATGGATGGATGCAGTTTTTTTGTTTGTTTTAAAACGTGGCCCCCCATTCACAACCATTATAAACCTTGAAGGACTAAGGATATATCTCTGATTCTGTTCGTCTGAAAGAAGATAGTCATATACACCTAGGATGGCTTGAAGGTGAGTAAATCATGGGATAATTTTCTTTTTTTTTGGGGTAAACTATCCCTTTAATACATAAAAAAAACAAAATTTATATTAATTTATAATGTTATATTATATGTAATGTTATGCTATTATATATTTAGATAATCAAGCAAAACTGCAAACACTTTTATGGCTTTAATAATCATGCACGGTTAATAACCTTCATTACACAAATGTTTTGGAAACTGCCTTCTAGATCCATTTGGCTAAAAAGTGGCCCCTCAGTTTGAACAGGCATGACGCTTCTGGTCCCAAATCCCCGTCCGTATATCTCTGCATGTGGTGCCAACCTTTCCATCTGAGAGGGCAAGCGCCAACAGCTCCCATGGCAGCAATCCCCTGAGGGCGCTGCCACCCTCCCACCACCCTTCTCTTTCATTCCCGTCCCCTCCTCCCATGGCAGAGCCCTCCATCATACTGTCCCGTCTCTCGCTCTCTGCCTGGTTACCATGGCCGGGCTGCTAGGAATGTTTACAGTTAGGGTCACATCATTCTTGTCTGCCCGTCACTTTCGCTCTCTTTTATACCCCACCCCCCGAAACACGCCGGCCACCGCGGGTAACTTTTGTCCTCCCCGCCCCAGGGTGGTCCGCACCAGCTTATGAGGCCAATGAAATGGTGCGACCGAACCCTGCCGTGGGGTCACAGGCTCGTCAATATGGCCAGTCTGAGACTCATACAGTGCTTTAATATAAACTCACAGTCCAATCACTGTCTGGCTAGACAGAGCCTCAAAGAGTTCACTGACACAGTGGGTGATGGCACTCGGGAGATGTCTCTCGCAGCTGATCTAAGAGTTTCATTGCCCTTGTTTCTATAGGATGACAAAAGTAGCTTGCAAAAATCCTTATAGTTATTTCTTATAGTCCATTTCAACTTCAGGCATGGAGTAAAAATGATAATGTTTCTGTTTAAATAAGTAGAATGAATTTAGCAAAGAAGCACAGCTTCACACCTGCCAGCAACAATTAAGGTGTGCCTGGGCTGTTTATTTGTTCGCTTGCAGTTTTACCATGTTAAAAAATGAAGTGGCTTGAACAACAAACAAACAAACAAACAAGATAAAACAGGACAAACAAACAAAAATACAAACAAAAATAGCAATGACGAAAACAAAAAAATATATATTTTGTTAACTAACATAAAATTCCAAACTCAAGATTACAAAGCAACAAAAAAACTAAACTGCAACTATAATGCTCCTTACAAAAATGAAAATAAATATATATATTATAAAACCACACTCCAATCCAGAAGGGGGCGCGCACGGTAATACAACGCTGTTTGCTACCAGTAAAAATCGCAGAAGAAAAAGAGACGATGATCGGTATGTTTACATGTAATCTCTCAACCAGTGTTTCATCTGCGAAAAGATATCAATAAAACATCTTGAGAATAATATCTAACGTTGCATTACATTTACCTCAGGCATTTAGTGTCGACAGCAGGATAGTTCAGTAGAAAAATGAAATCTAGAGACGTGCCTATTGATTATATTTACTTAAGCTGTTAGTCATGTCTTGATTATTTAATGTATGTTTAAATAAATTTGTCATGAAAACACAATATAAATGATTATATTTCAGAAATGAATTGGAGTAGAAAATTAATTTTATAATTAGATTTAGAAGTTAATGCAAAACCTGCCTTATGTGACATTTACATGTTTTTTTTTATTTATTTGAGTGTTGATTATTATATCTAAAAATAAATAGCAACTAAATTTAATAATTTGGGCTCTGTTGATAATTGTAACCTTTAATATTAGAGTAATGTTTAAGTAAGGGCTCCCTATATAGTTTACAGCATTAGCAGAGATAGATTTTTTTTTTTTCCTTAAGAAAATTTTAATTATAACTGAATTTATTAAAACACAGAGGCACATTTGTAAAAAAACAACAACAACAAAAAAACAGTTTAATAATAAAAAAAGCAACTTTATGTTTAGTTTTCTCCCCCCTGCTGTACCAAACCCATACCGAACCGTGATGTTTGTGTACCGTTACACCCCTAACATAAATATATATTGTATATGTATGTGTCTATATATATATATATATATATATATATATATATGACACACACACACACACACACACACACATACAGCCCAATTGTTAACCCCTCAAATAGGCAAAAAGCAACAGATAAGTAGCAGTAGCAGTCCTAAATATATATAAATAAATGTACAGATACCAATACAGAACCTTAGCCTCCACCTGAACAGGGGAGGGAGAGAGGAAAAGGTGATAGAAAGAAGGACAGAGAGAGAGAGAGAGAGAGAGAGAGAGAGAGAGAAAGAGAGAGAAGGGGAGGCAGAGGCGAGCAGGAGTAATAAATAAATACAAACAATAAATAATAACAACCCCCTGCTCCCCTCCCAGCCGGCCTGACAAACACCTGCCTCCATTCTACTGGGGGATGCGTGTCTTGCGGCCTGCGACACAGTCAATAAATCGATGGGAGGCTGCTGCAGGCCTCCGGACATATCACACACACACACACACACACACTCTCTCTCTCTCTCTCTCTCTCTGATCCAATCCAGTCTTGAGTGCTTCTCTATGAGTGTGGTATCATCTCTGTTGTTGTTGTGTTATAGCTGCGTTTACAGAGGTAACTGATGCTCTTTTTTGTCTGTTTACACAAGTGCAGTTGGCAGTATAGGCTGCATTTGTCAGTGTAGATATGTGTGTGTGAAGATTAAGGTTACAGGCTGCATTTCAGATGCATTAGCATTTACATGACTGCAAAAAACAAACACAAGTTCATTTACATTAACAGTGTGATCCTGATGTCCGTTTGTGAATACATTAATAGCAAGAAGTTGACTGATAAGGGTTTTAAATGCCTAATGTACAAAACTGCACAAAACTGATAACTACAGACTAGTATAATATCCATTGTTTTATCATTTGATATACAAAACAATCTTTGTGAAAAGGTTTGCTTTAAAATTGTGTTTATTGTTTTAATTGTGAAATAAATGGCAGTTGTTTTGAGATTTTATATCTAATGCAATGACACAAAAGTTTAGGTGACACAACATTTACTCATTATTAATACAGAACTGATTTAGTGGAGAGCCAAAACTACAAGCTTTTTTTCTTGTACTAGTTGCCAAGTCATTTCTGTATTACAAAACTTGAGTAAATGTAGAATAAACATTGTGTAAATGTTCACTGAAGTTTTTTATTTTAATTTTTTTATTGGCTGATCCTGACAACCTCAAAATGGTCAAATGTTGTAGTAGTCATGTCAAATTATAAATGGTTCTAAATGACAACTAATTTGTAGCAAGCAAGCGACTGTACGTGTGCAAGGGGTATAAATCAAGGTTGCGGTCACCGTGCCATTGAATCCGAGTCTGAACATGCCAATTACACACAATAAATCAGCTATGAGCTCTCACAGTGAGCGAGGGAGTTATATGAGCTGGAATAACAGTGCTGAAAGCCTATTATGACAGACAACAAGCACTCTTGATGGACTTTCAGGGATTCAGCGGATCTGTGCATATGTACTCACCTGAGGCTGCTGAGGGATATTTACAAAGCTGGGGTCTCTGGGGCCCACGCTGACAAAGCGCTGAGCGGGAGACGTGCTCGGTGTGGAGTAGGCTGTGGTGAGAATTAAACACACACACACACACACAAAATGAATATCAATATTGTATTGGGAGCAGTACAGCTGTTAAGACAAAGGCTTGATATGGACACTGCGCATGTTTGATGGGAAATTCTATTCATTACAACAACAACAACAAAAAAACACTGTAGATAAGCTCATCTGACATCTTTATGTTTAGGTTCGAGTATTAAGTATGTGTGACACCAGAGGGGGAGGTTTTGGGATTGTTTAAAATGTATTATATATACATTATATTTATTCATAATAAATAGAGCAGAGGAGGTTGAGTACTCACTTGGTGAGGTGGGGGAGTTGCCCCCTCCTTCGGTGGAGGTCGAGGGAGGTTTGGAGTCTGGCACGGGCAGGGGCACGGGTCGCGCCATCGGGGGAGGTGGAGGAGGTGGCAGCATTGGGGTGGGCAGGAACGGATTGTGTACCTTCCCTTGACTGCTCCCGTTGGGCTGGATAGAAACAGGACATAAAAAAACATGAAAACGCACCCCGAGTATCAACTTCCGGACACGTATGACCAGCAGGCACAACAGAAGCATCTCACACGTGCGTGTCAGAAGAATGCGCTCAGCAATTTTTTGCTGCTCCCAGTCATAAAAATTCTGCTGCTGTGCACAATTCACCGTTCATAATCTATGACCCAAACTGCACACTGTCTCTTCCCCATCAGGGCCACGTCAGTCTGCCCAGAGCTGGGTTACTCTATCGAACGGGAAAGGGATTTATTAGCCGCACAACCCAATGAAAACTATGTTGTGGAGAAGATGGACCTTCTGTTTCATGTTTATAATGTCATGCAACTTTTAGTTTAAATGGCTAGATAACTTTGTTAAATGTTGTTTTAAGATTGCTTCAAATATATAATATATGCATATGTTTATAATATTAATATTCATACATAATGTAAATTACATAATAGTAAGCATTTATATATATATATATATATATATATATATATAGTTTTTTAAATATGCAATTGCGCACAAATGAAATGTATACATGAATCTGAATTCAGATTTAGTTCAGTTCTGTCTCAATGACCAATTCAGCATCTAGACACAAATTAGACAAACAGTAACTGTAAAAGCTCGAAACACTACACAAGTATGCAAATATGTTGCGAATGTGAAGTAATAAAAGTCAGTACTCAAGGGGGCGCTACAGTTAACAAATTCTTTACATGTACACTAATTGCGTTATTACGGTAGTTAGGGCAAAACGTCACCATTTTCACTCACTTTAGCTAATTTGTTCAACAAGATTACAGGTCCGCCATGACAGTAATTGACCTAAAAGTAAAAAACTAACCATAGAAGACAACAGTTTATGCTAATTTCTAATATAGTGCCTCTTGTGGCAACGTTGACAATGCAACACCTATTTGCATAACATAATGAACTTAATTTATTTTGGACCATGTGTAGCTAGAAGCATACATAGTTGTGTAGTAGAGTATGTTTAGGGTGTAAATGCTAATCTCATGTGAGTTTCCACATCTTCAGACTTTCGTTTTATGTACAATCCTTCTATTCATCCTGTCATAGTGCCATGCTGGCACTGAACAAAGGTGCAAAATACCAAAAAGTCTCTACGAACAAGACAATGACAGTTAGCCAGCTAAGTGACTACAGGTATACGAAACATGACATGGAATTAGTGGGAGTGTGTGTATGTACAAAAATGCTCCTTCTTACATTAAGGAAGCCCACCTGTCCAGCTTGCTGACCACTGTCAGGGCAGACAAGTTGGACAAACTCCTTGAGCGTCTCCTGGGGGTGGTAGCGGATGGCGTGGTGGGAGAAGTACGAGCCAGGCTGCTGGATGATTGGCGACGTCGGGAAATGAAGACTTGACGGCGTGGCGTGAGGACTCGCTGGAAAAGAGACAAACAGTGGAGCTTGGTCAGAAAAGGATAGAGGGAGAAGAAGGATGGAGAAGAGGGTCTCCATGAAGAAAGGATGTGGACATTGTGGTGGGTTTGTGCTTGGTTGGATTGCTCATGCAGATGGGGATGTACACACAAAGGTGGAGTGTTTTTTTCATGAGGTGACGCAGAGGGACTTTAGTATGCATAGATGTCATAATTGATTTAATATAAATAAAAATTGGGCTGTGATGGACAGAAAAGTGTTGAATATCTACAGTACTTACCCTCATGTCGTTCCAAACCAGTATGACTTTCTTCCGCGGAAGACAAAAGAAGATATTTTGAACTATTTCAACTGTTTTGTCTATACGTATACTGAAAGTCAATGGGGTCCAAAACAACAACATTGAAACACCATTGACTTTCATTGTAAGGATGAAAAAACATCTTCTTTTGGGTTCTTTGGAAAGTAAATCATACAGCGACATTAGGGTGAGTAAATAATGGGCCATTTTCATATTTCTGGAGTTCTCAGAAGCGGAAGTGGTCATATAGTGGTGAATGGACACTACAACAAATATACTTTTTGTGTTCCCATTTGCACCAGTAGCAAAAGAGAAAATAGCATTCCTATGACTTTCCAAAAGAAGAAAAAATATTGATAGATTGATTATGTTGATCAGCAGAGACAAAGATGTCAAATTTGCCATCGGCTGTTGTATTAGTAACACTCATACAGCTGCATTAACCATTTCTCAGTAATTTTGTGCCAAGGTAACAAAACATAAAGTAAAATAACATTACAAATAACATAACATTTTTAAAAAATGAAAATATAAAAAACGTTGCAAGATTTACAATGTTAATAACCATTGAAACACATCATCACAGTCTGTGAAAAGCGTCCATAACCAAATTTTCTTTTTTGGATATTTGGATTCCTCTAAGACAGTCTGACGTATTAGACCTGGCCGTACTTTTATCCCTCACAGTCTTTTTGTTGTCCACATCAAATTAAACGTGGTATCTACTCTCAATCAAAAGGTTTGTGACAGCAAGCATTCGCACACAATGCATGCACCTGTTCGTAACAATGGGAAAGCACCGCAATAACCAGCTGTTCAGTCAACAACACTTGAAAAACGTACAGACAGAGAGCAAAAGAGCACGGTACTTGATACCAAAAGGGTGCCAGATCCTCATTCTGTGATTTCTTTTGCGTTATTACGACCGATGCAACTAATAAAATGTCTCAGTGACGTATCGTTCCTCTGTTCTCTCGCACCTTTCTGGCAGGCCTTCGGAGCGCTCTGGGACTGACAGTCCTTTAATGGATCGAACCTTATCAAGTATTTAATTGTAACCGGCACAATCTAATTAGGCGGCTCTTAATAGAGGTAATATTCGGTTATTGGTTATTAGTATAATGCCTGGGATGTGCGGCAGCGCGGGGTCTTTAAGCCTGTGATGTATCGCAGCAGAGTTAATAAGACTCCGCACTCACCCTCTCCAATCTCTCGCTCTCTTTCAGGAGAGATGGTAAGCTGATACTACATAAACATTGTTAAAACCACAGCCCCCTGCTGCAGTAATTCACTTAGCTCTGGCCTTGATTTATGGCTCTGTCAATAGAGGGTGACTGGAAACTCTGGACGCTGGGGCTGCGATGTAGCCATTGTATTTACAGTAATAATGGAATGGACGACTCTCTCCTGCCCTTCTTTTGGTGTCGTTCTCCGTCTTACCTTTCCAGATGCCGTCTTTTCATGGCCTGGCTCTTTCTGTTGGGGGTAGGACGCAAACTTTTATGAAGGAGATGCGAAGACACGTTCGCTGTCTCTTTACCGTCCCTGGCGTATTGGATTAGCCCGAGGCGCTGCCGCAACGACCGACCCCCTCTGAGACACACCCTTTACAAGGCTGAGTCAGGATTTGAGTGGACGACACTCTTGTACTTAGCACAAATGCTAACAAACACACACATTCAGCCTCAGCATACACAAAACTGCTAGTCACGTCGCATAGCCGGTGGTAATCTCGTCAACGCAATTACAGACAAAAATCCTCAGAAGCTTTTAATTACTTTGTCAACAATAACAAAGACAATATGCTAAAAGTGCAAAAATGTGCAATCATTTTGATTAACGTGCATGTGTGTACATACATATATATATATATATATATATATATATATATATATATATATATATATATACACTTTAGAATATTTGGTTTCTTAATCATCAACTAAAATGTTATTTTGACAAGAATCTGAGTAAAACACTAAAATTAATTAAAATGAAATGACAAAATAATAATTTAAATTATGTTACTTATAAAAAGACAATCAATAAAACAAAACTGTAGAAATTATCGCATTAATTTTCGTAACCAGAACAGGACTTGTAAACCAGCTATCCCAGAGATGGCTTTAAACGGCCTTTTCCATGAAATTTGTGGGTACTATCTGCAATCCAAGAGCTGTCTTAATGAAACACTTGAGCAGCATATGGTTTCTGCTCCTTTATTCTAAGAAGTGGATCCAACTGGCATCGCCACATCTATCTGGAGGCAACATGTTGAGACTGGACCGCTTTCTTGACGCTTCTCCTCGCCAAACAAAACCATTTTTCAAATGTCGTCAATCATTCGCCCTCATGAGGACAAACGCTTACCTGTTCTGGTTTTAAATCATCACAGAGTCGGTCCTTTAGAGCCAAACGAACTGTAGATCAGTGTTACAGTTTTGGTAACCAGCTTACATCAGCTACAACGAAACCTACCATGTAAATTATGCAAATTGCCACAGTCAATTAGTGCAGAGAAAAAAAACCCACTTTTTTCTTCTTCACTCGCTGACAGAATCTAAGTGTTGTGGAACGATAGCCAATTACTTAAATGGCTTGCTCCCATGTCATGTTCTTATTCATTTAATGGTGGTTATTTGGACGGAAAATTGCAAGTAAACAAAGTTTGACCATGTCTCGAGTTGTCAAAGCTGCTGGACGACATAATTCACTTTCAAGGCTGTCAACTATTCCGACTTCAGCATTTCCAGTTGCGTTAAAATGGAGACACCGTCTCCTGTGCCTTAATATTCATGCAGCACATGGGGAAAACCCCACTGATGTGCAGAAAGAGGCTTGATGAAATAGAGGGGTGGTGATGAGACTAATACCAGAACACAAGCGTGAGAGAGAGAATAGCCATGTCTTAACTATAGACACCAGGAGATCACGGAAGCCCCAGGAGAAGAGTCTGATCCTTAGAAATGACTTTGTGCTTTATTAACCAGCAGGTTGTTCTCGTGAGCGTGACACCACGGCATCAAATGGTGTTAATGGTCAAAGAGAACCTGGGGCGTAACTTAAGTTAAAACTTAGCCTAAAGGTTTGAGAGTTGCACCATTAAACTTAGTTGAAACATTACCCTATGTGCAAACTATATATTTACAGAAGCCTCCGACCATGAATAATGGCTGAAAAAATGGCAGACTATCATCAGTGAGATCTTTAGATGTGTATTATGTTCACTCAGCATTTTATGAGAAAGAATATTATGAGAATAACTGAGTTGACTCGAACGCTCTTCAGCACGAAACTGTTACTTATGCATGTCAGGTTCCAAAAAAAAATAAAAATAAAATTATATATATATATATATATAGTATATAAATTATATAGTATTGGTTTCATTATATATTATTCATAAGTATTAATTTTTATTATTCATTATTAATAATGCATTAATACATTTTATTTTATTACATATTTATTAAAATGATTAATGTATATGTATTAATTTATTTAAATATACTAATTTTATTGCAGTGGAAATTAAATTTATTACAGTTGACAGTTACATGAGGCAAAAAATTAAAAAATGAAACCAATCGCAACAAGATAAAATTGACAATACAAATTTGGATTTTTTTTTTTATTTATATGCAAAACTTCCGGGTTGTAGTATTTGTTTTATTATGTATTATTATTTATTCATACATAATACAAGTTGTTTTATTTATTACTTGTTTTATCATTTACTTTTATTATTTATTTTTTTTAATTATTATGCATTTATTTTTATCAATAAATATTTTGCCTATTAAACTAAATTTATATTAATATTTACATATTTATACACTTATTTAAATATACTAATTATTTTATTTAAAAGAAATAAAATGTATTATTACTGACAGATATGTAAGGCAAGCAACAACAACATAAGAAAAACAACTGCAATGTGTTAAAATTGACACACAGCATTTCAACACAAATTTGGAGGGTTCTTATTATATACAACCAAATTAAGAACAACAATTAGTAGTTTGAACTTGATAAATTTTAAAAAAATCTTTACAAACGGCAGGTGCAACCTTTAGCCTGATCTTTGGTCTGAATTCAAAAAAGTTTGAAGGAAAAAGTACCTGTTTGCATTATTTCTATCACTTCGTGGTTTCACTGCTGACAAAAGAGGCATAGGCAGGCCGCAGAGGTAGTGGGTGGCCCTAAAAGTTAGTTTGAGGGGGGTCCAGTTGACACATACCTCCCAAAGCAAATATGGAAATGATAATGATGAGTTGAAAAGGAGGCAGACTCCAGCAGCTGGTTGAGCGCGGCTCCTCTGTTGCCATTGTGCCGCCACCCGCACGTAATAGAAAAGGCTCTGGATTAGTTCCACTTTGCAAATCGTGTTGGTTCACTGATCTTTTTTTTTTTCCCGCTTTCCTCAACCTTTTTTCCTCGCCGGTCCATTGCTGCCAACCTTCATTGAATGGTGGATTATCAAAATAATAACTAAGGTGATAATAAAAGGCTTTTTTATGCAATAGGCAACAGGTTCCCACTTCACCCAGTTTGAATAACACCAAAAAGGAGGCAAGAGCAAGTGTTGCGAAGTCGCATGGTCAATTGAAAGGGAGGACAGATTTAGGCGGTTTTAAATATTCTTTAATGGTTTTAGAAAAAGAAGTTTTCCGGCCGCCCCGCCTAACCACATAAACCGGGTTTGACTAACGTCTTGAAAGAGAGGGAGGCACTTTAAATCAATCATAGATTCATGGATTTAGCTTTTAAGAAGTACTCTTTAAGGGACGACAAGCCTCGGCGCATATGCATATTAAATCGCGATCCATTTTGTGCCTCACGTCCACGTGGGCATAAAATATTCACATGACAGTGATACCACTTCCAAGCGTGATTTAATACTAACAGCCTCACAAATTAAGCTGTGGTTAATACGTCACCATATTCAAAGTAATTCATGCTGGAAACAGGCCCTTTGGCCCAGTTCTGTGAGCAGTTTAGCTTTATATCCAGCAAATACAGAATAATAATGATAGAGAAAAAGCAAAAACAGGTAAATTTACACACAAACCCTGACTTTTGAATAGAGGTCATTGATAACTACAAATTGGAAAACTATAAACCAGCCAACAGGTCGTAAATTCAGGAATCTTGAGTTTATTTTCCTTTAACTCCCATCCACGCAAAGATGGCAATATGTAGCCGCTTGGGGTTTGATTAAAAACTGTCCTTATCTATGACAAAACCATTCACAGCCAGTGACAATACAGTCATGATAACCTGATCCAGGACACCCTCTGATAAAGCCTCGTTCTCTGAGAAAACCAACCCGTGTGTAAGTCACACTCAGAGATCCGGTTAAGTGTTTACATTAAACTCATGTAAATCAAGCAGCTGGACGAGGTGATACACACTGTGGGTAGCACTCGTAAAGTGACCACACTCACGTCCTTTGTGTATTTGTCAACAACTGTCCGATTTTAACAAGCTACAAATATAACTCTCCCTCACTTTTACCTACACAGCCTCAAGCCCAGTTCACAGTGACAGCAAAATTACTGGCAAGAAAATAAGCCTCCAAAAAACCTAAAAAAAAACAAAAAAACAAACAAACTAAAGATTTCCTAAACTTACATTTTTAGTGAATGAAAAACAAGACAACCAGTGTAGTCCGATGCATGAATAAATGACTTATTAGACGAATATCTTAAGTGAATCAAAACATTAATTTATAAAGATACAATAATCAGAACAACTAAAGACTTTGGGCCCTATTTTAATGATCTAAGCGCATGGTCTAAAGCGCACGTCGCAAGTGCACTTAGGGCGTCCGAATCCACTTTTGCTAGTTTAAAAATGAGAAAAATGGTCTAAAGGGATGTCCCTATTCTCTTAATGAGTCATGGGTGTGTTTTGGGTGTAACGTGCAATAAACCAATTAGAGTCTTATCTCCCATTCCCTTTAAAAGCCAGTTGCGCTCGCGCCATGGCGGATTCGCTATTTACATGGTGGAAAAACTGAACGCTTCTCTAGCGAGGAAACGGATCTGCTCGTGCTTGAGTTTAAAGCGCGCGGGCAGACCATCTACGGGACAAGCCAGGTTTCCACCAAAGCATTTTTATCTTTATGCACACAATAATAATCTTTTACATTGTAATCCTTTTATTTTTAATATTTGGCATGTTTGTGTGTGTAATAAACAGAGTGTACTTGCGTTGTGCACCCACCTATAGGCGCATATTACTAACGCGCTCTTTAAATAACAAAAAAAATATTGCGGCATTGACTTTAGACCAGGTTTCAATTGGTCAGTGGCGCATTCTATTTCATTTGCCTCAAAATAGCACCTCGTTTTCAGACCAGCACGCCCACGGGCGCACAAATGGACGCAAATGCATTTGCTATTTAAACAACGTGGCGCAGGATGTGAAAATGATAACTGCATCGGGCTGAAACTAGCAAAAAACACTTGCGTCACGCCTGCCGCTGCATTGCGCCGGGTGCATGATAGGGCCCTTTGTGAACCAACTGATGAAAACTTTAAATTGCATTTCTTATTATGATATTTAATTACACATATTAATAAAAGTTAAAACAGTTTTACACAAGGAATGCAATTTAAAGCTTACTTCAGTTGTTTCACAGAACAGGTTGTGTTGATTATAAGATTCCTAAAAAAAAAAAAAAAAAAAAAAATCAATTGAACTGCTAATTCTGGGTCTTGTTGCTAATTTTTTAATTTAAGGATCGCTGTATAATTTACAGCATTAGAGGATAGACATTGTAACTACAGTATACCCAAATGAATCGGAACTGAATCAGAGTCAAAATGAATGGAGAGCTTGTGAAATGAAACTGAATAAAAACATCCCGGCCAGTATTCCCATTGTGTTGCTGTACTCAAATTGGTTGCATCTCCAACTTTCATTGAAAATAAAAATGACCTCCAGATGCTTCGATACAACAAATCTCTGTCAGTGTGAATGCCCCTACAGACAGAGTTTGTTCAGACTCTGAGGTTCCTGCTCATCCAGTCTGATTTTACAAGGGGACGCTGTGCGGTGTGAAGGAAACGGGGATTTGAAGGATTGTGGGGGTCCTGCTGGCTGGGATTAGGGGTTTGGGGAAGAAGAGTGGTGCAGTTTGAGGAGGGTGGGGTGTTGGGACCTCACCTCTGGGTCCTGTAATGACAGGTCGATGATGGTGTGTGAATGCCGTTCGGGGGGAAGCGGTCTGCGAAGGCACAGGGCTGCTGAAACCAGACTTCTCTGACTTCTTTAATGTGGTAGGCGATGGCATCCCTGGCAAGAATGATTGATAAGTGCAGTTTAATAACGCAAGGTCATGGAGATACAGGCTGGCGCATAGGAGAGAGAGTGGATAGGAGGGGTGGGGTGGTTTGTTTGGGTGAGTGGATGGGGGTCAAGACAGCAGGGGAGACTGAGTGGCCCAGCGGTGTGTGGCACAGGATACACTACATGGGGCCGAACAGTGAATCTGTCCCAGTACAACGCAAGTTCAAGTCACTATGTAGTGTCTTGATGTCTTGACTTTAAAATGTCGAACTGACATGCACACTAGGCATGACCTTGTGACCTTTCTCATGATAAAAATATGAGTATGGAGCCCCTAAAGGGACATGGTGATGGGGAAAAAATTATAATATAATTGTATTATAATGCATTGTCTTACAAAACTTTTGTATTCTTTTGCAAAATGTTTGTGTTCCACCGAGAAAACTTTGCTTTCACTCACAAAAACTTTTGCGTTCCCCAAGAAACTTTGCGTTCACCAACAAAAATTTGCATTCCCTGAGAAATTTTACATTTGCTCACAAAACTTTTGCGTTCCTCAAGAAACTTTGTTCAATCACAAAAAGATTGCGTTCCCCGAGAAACTTTACATTTGCTGCCAAAACTTTTGCGTTCTCCAAGAAGCTTTGCCTTCACTCACAAAAAGTTTGTGTTCTCAGTGAAACTTTACGTTTACTCACAAAACTTTTGTGTTCCTCAAGAAACTTTGCCTTCACTCACAAAATTTGCATTCCCCGTGAAACTTCACATTTGCCAACAAAACTTTTGCGTTCCCCAAGAAGCTTTGCCTTCACTCACAAAAAGTTTGCGTTCCCCACGAAACTTTACGTTTACTCACACTTTGCCTTCACTCACAGAAAGTTTGCGTTCCCTGCGAAATTTTACCTTTACCTACAAATCTTTTGATTTCCTCAAGAAACTTTGCCTTCACTCACAAAAATATTTCGTTCCCCCTAGAAACTTTACATTTGCTCACAAAAAGTTTGCATTTGCAAACTTTGTTTGATCCCAAAACTTTGTGTTCACTTGCAAAACTTTTGAGTTTGCTGAGAAACTTTGCGTTCTTCCCAGAAACTATAATATAAAAACTATATTTCAATGTTTTTGTAAGTGAATGCAAAGTTTCTAGGGGGGAACGAAATATTTTTGTGAGAGAACACAAATGTTTTGAAAGTGAATGCAAAATTTTGCATTGAAATATAATTTTTCCTCCTATCTCCTATTTTTTTTTTTTTTTAATCACCATGTGCCCTTAGGGGCTGTGTAGTTGACCATAGCTTTGAACCCATAATATTTCTTTAAAGGAATATTTTTTTCCTCATCTCCCAATTACTAAACAGTTGGGTCAAATTAGTTCTGATGAGGTATTCCTGATATACAATGAGTGTGAGGTTAGTTGTTAATGGTAAAAATGGCGCCTGGAAATGCAAAAACAAAATCAAAAGGCCGTATTTAAAGTATCTTATGCATCTTACCCATGGGCTAGCGGTATGAAATGACGTAGAAATGAGTGAAAGAGTATGTGGTGGAGAAAAAGAAAGAGAAAGCTGAACAGACACGGCGGGAAAATGAGTTAAGGATGCAAAGCACACAGCATTCACATTCACAGTCTGGCAGGCAGCCTTGCTTTGGCAGGGGTTAATGCGAGCAACAGTTCAGACGCACAGGCTAACATGAGCTAACTGAGAATGACTGAAGTCTGTTAGTACATGCACAGCCACGTTATTTCAACTCCTCCCTCCGGCATTGGCGCTCCCATACTGCCTCGCTTCACTCTACCTCTCGCTTCGGGGTTAAAATAGACAGACGTGAGGGAATCCCATGGCCGATTAGCCTCTTGAGGTTAGGAATGCAAATTGATAAGAATGAACTGCAAATAGAAGGGGCAATTAGGAGGCACCGCAGTCCCATTTGTCACCCAGTCAAAGTGTTTAGTCCATTCTTCTGCACTGGGACAGGATATAAGCGCTGGTCTTATTTCTTCCCGAGAGCAGTCCACTCACACCCCCACCACCCCCAGAGGAACAAGTTCATCTGGATGCTAGCAAATGACTTTAACTAGTGCAATTCAATCACGTGTGGTTAAAGTTGTATTAATGGTTTTAGCCGGCAGCCCTCACTCTCCTCGCGCTGTCCACTGTACATCACAGCACTGGTGTACGGGACGGCCCCACAGCCCACGACCCTATACAGAGACCTGTTATGAGTCAATTGTGGTTAAATTAGTCTATAGTTATATCTAGAGAGATTTACTGTGTAAACTCACAGTATATTTGATGGCACCAAGAGGCAGGCTAAAGGCATTTTTAAAAGTTTTAAGAATGGCATTCCATTCTAGAATTGTGAAATTTGAATTTTTTAAATCTTTAGCTCTGATTTACTTGCTAGTGCCCATCAGATTTACACTTTGTAAAATAAAAATATATAAAAAAAAAATAAAATTTGAAAGATTAACGAAAAACAAGATATGTGGGACAGATGTTCAAAACATTATTATTAAAACTAATTATTATTAATATCAATACTATATTCTTTTTATTTAGCATGTTCTGTTATGCAATTTTAGTATTATTGTTATTACTATTAACAATAATAAAAAATATGAAAAATGTAAAATATTGCAGAGAACATCCCAAACATTCATATTAATGTTAATATTTATTAATAATGTTTTGAATGCTTTCCCATTAAAAATAATAGTGATCAAAATTAAACAATAATAATAAATAGTAAAAATTAAAATATTGCAACAGAATATCCTTTATAAGGTAATATTAATGTTAATATCAATAAATAATAGCTTGAGCGCAATAAATAGTAAATGATCGATAATAAACACACAGCACAAGGTGTTCCACTATTACTGTGATATGTTTTAGTTTTCTGCCTTTTGACTTATTCTTAGATATGGGGAGGTAAATTGTGCAGACGAAAGTGTTTTGGTGCATTTCTGTGTGCATGTGAGTGATCAGAAGTCATCCTTGGTTTCTCCAGCCCTCGCAGACTCCTTCCCCTTTCAGGCGTAAGAAAGAGAGAGAAAACAAGATGGAAAGAAAGAAAGCATCTCTTCCCAGCATCAATGATACGTTAGAGATGGGCTTAAAACCCTTTGAAACTTAAATGGGTCACTTTAGGTCATGGAAAGGTCATCTAAAAGGTCAATGAAACCAGGAAGAGATGATCGCTACTTGAATACGAATATGGTAAAAGATTTTAAGGAAGCCATCAAGCACATTTAGCACAGCTTACCAATATTTTCCAGTCTTCATTCATCAAACACACACAAAATTCCCCATTCAACTGTTCTCATTTTCTCCTCACACTCACACGTTCAGTGCAGAATGCTTCAGAAGATCAATTTCAATGAGTACGCTGACAGCGGTGGAAGACAGAGCCGAGTGGAAACATACAGTGTCATTGGGAAGGACTCATCAAATGTATGTGAAGCCCAATGTAACCAAAACACTACTCACCCAAGACCATGACACAGACGAAAGAGACGTTGATAGAATAAACAGACAGAAAGTGGTGGAAAAGGGAATGGAGCGAAGGATAATAGGATGGGAATCACACATCTATATACATGCACGCGCTGTCACAGGCCACTGCAGAGGATCAGAATAACATTCGCTATTGCTAATGCTATTTCTTATGTACATCAACACTTTGGGTATCTTATTTACTGACTAATCTATATTTTAGCTTATCCAAAGTCACGTTGATTGCCAGTCAATCATTTTGAGTGTTCACAGAGCACTTGAAGTAAATTGTTCAAGTTTAGCACCAAATCCGACTTCATTAGCAGTTAGCTTGTCATGCGAGAATCCTATTTTGTTGTAATGGCATTATACTCGATTATACTATAGTTTTCTGTAAGGTGGGGTTTTGGAAAAAAGGGCATGTCCAATTCATGTGGTTTTGAGATGTTTAGCACTAAATTCAGCATCATCAGCAGGTAGCTTGTCGCAGAAGAACTCAGAAGTTCAAGAACAGCTAACGTCGCTTTTAAACAGATTGTTGTTTTGATCGCTTCTATTATGATAATAGCCCTAGAAGCTGGTTTGTTGCTGGTCTAAGGTGGTCCACCAAATCTAATTAGCCTGACCAACATGGTCTACCAGGTCAGCTACTGGACCCACTGATAACCACATTTGGACCAGCTACACAGCATATAGGAAGCGGTGTTCTTCAATTGAGCTCTGGCAAGGTTCTTAAGGGGACATTTCGGTGCCTGTAGCGTGGGGAAGTCCAAAGAGAAAACAGAATGAAAGCCCTGGGTTGGCGGACAGTTCTCTTTGATTGTGTGTGTGCAAGTGTCTGTGCTTGTGGTGGACTGGGCCTGATGTCTCAGAGTGAGTAATGAACACTTGAAAAGGTTCTGTCAGTTGGAATCAAAGCCCGGCCGTAGTCAGCACTTTCCCTTCCGAGGCGTTATTACACACTGGTACCGGTCCTGGCCCGATTCTCCTCTTCCCTCCCTTTCTCCCTTCCTCACGGCTGACAAATTGAAGGAACCCAGACGGGCGAGGAGGCAATTCTGTATTGAGTGCGTCTCTCTGCTGCTCTCCATCGCTCTCGTCCCGTAGCACACCATCCCCTCTGGCACATCAATCAGTGCTGGGCCGACTGCAGTCGGCAGTGAATCTGCCCAAACTAGTCTCAACACATGAGATAATAATATAATATAATTTTTAATATTGTAATATTAAAAGTTTAATTAAAAAAAGTAATTTTTTTTATATTTTTATTTTTTTAAATGTAATATAAATATGTAACATCTAATAAATGTTTAATATATATTTAATTAAATGTGAAAAATATTTAAAATATACATAGAACAAAATCAGTGAAAATATTTAAATTAAATTTATATAGATTATGTTAAATATCTATCTACATTAAATATTAATTTTTCACTAATTTTGATCATTGTATAAATATGTGTGTGTGTGCGTGTGTGTGTGTGTGTGTGTGTGTGTGTGTGTGTGTGTGTGTGTGCTTGTGTGTACTCCTGGGCAGAAAAATGTTCCAAGCCCAAAATGGCTTAACACTAAGCTTTTAATGGTCTTAACCACAAACTATTGGTCAGGAAATTAGCCAAATTTAAGAAAATGCACTACTTAAAAAGCCATTACTGTCTCAGGAAAACATCAAAGACAGAAAGTTTTTGGCAGAATATGGGAAGCTATGTGTGGAGTGATGAATCACAATGAAACACCAGTTGCACGGTGATGCTCCAGAGCGCTGTCTTCAAAAATCTGCTGAGAAATATAATAATAACTGCACCTCTACTACAGTGAAGCATGGAGGAAGAGGTGTCATTGTGTGGGGAGCCTTTTTAGCTGCTGCTATTGGTGAATTACTTCACTGAGAAAAGTCATTTAATGCTTTGAGTACAGGAGAATATTGCAGAATGGCTTGTTTCCCACAAAAGAAAAATTGTTATCTAAAGAGGAATGATCAGATGTTATTAACAAGACAAAAGTCAACCCAAATTGCAAAGACAACCAAGAAGTGGCTTGAGAAAAAGTTCTTCAGGCTTAAGTTTTGGCCTTTGTCAGAGTACAGATATGAACCCTAAAGTGAATATTTGGTCTCACATTAAACTCAAACGAACTGGTGGACATTTTTTAACTATTCATGAACTGTTTAAAGCCATTAAAAAGCTGGAAGGCTATTCCATGCTAAGTTACTTTATCTACAGTATTTGATATTCTTGCTAATTTTCTTGACCAGTGATTTGTGCTTAAAATGGTTAAGACCATTAAAAGACCACTAAAAATTTTGACATTTTTGGTTTGGCCCTTTTTTCTTTTTCTTTTTTTTTTTCAAGAGTTTTATTACTGAATTTTTTATTGGATGTTAAATGTTAAAATTGAATGTTAAAATCATTTGTACATTTTTATTTTTAGCTTTTGAGTAGTTGGCGAGGGCTATGACTGCAGTACTCTATCTGCGCTGACACTCGGCTACGTGGGGCGAGCAGAATGACGGGTAGACGTCACCCCGTGGTCCCTACACCGGCCTATCACCTGACACCCGCTACCTGAGCAATGACAAGCATGCTGCTGCCGCGGACATACTTTCGAAAGGCTGACTAATTTTAACACATAGCGAAGGTCTCCGCTATCAAATAAAGATAGGAGAGGCCCGCACACACATACATAAACACAAACACACAACCAACACAATCGGGGTAAATTCATGGAAAGGAATACAAATCAAACAGATGGCAGGCATAACAAGAGCTCGAGATGTCACACTCTTTTTGATGTTCAACACCACGGCTGAAAAATGGATGCAAGCGGCTGATTGGACGAGAAATGCGATCCTGTCATGGACGAGCGAGTGATCCGGAGGTCAAATCACACTCACTTTCTCTCTCACCCTCTTAGTTTACTCACACATTCCCTCTCACATTCGAGCAAACACACACTGGAACAGACTCTCACTTGCTTGGTGCTGAAGCAACTGTGAAAAGCACTTAATAGTCAGACACAGCTCTAAATCGCACTCCTCCATATTTCCCATTTGTATTGTCTTATTTCACATTTAAATATGTTAGGGATGTGTCAGAAATGAGGACTTCTGTACGACTAGTTTTGAAAATACATACTTTTGCACATCCCTAATATAATAATCACAACTTCTTTAGACATTGCGTCCTCAAAAACACAAAGACACGTCACTTTAACCAGTTAACGCAACATTTCCAGATGCACCATTTATGGATGTGGATGACATCATGCACACATACAAATCATAGGGATATCATGGGGCAGGGGGTTGCATGTCATTTCACGGGAAACATTCTTCAGAATTTTTCTGTTCCTTTTTTTTTGCGGTAAATGTGGCTGTGGGGGGAAAAGCTGGTGGGGGAAAGAAAATCATCTGAATTGAACAACACCAAAAAATAAGATACGAAACAACGACGACGACAAAACTAGACAGCACAATGGACGAGCTCCTTTTTTTGGGAGGGGAGGGAAGGTGAGGTATGAAGGGTGACAACATTGATGTAGTTTTACCTTGTCTTGAGATGAACGAACTAGCTAGCGAGCCACGCAGTTTATATCCAGCTTTGAAAGACAAGGAAGGAGGAGAAAGAAACAAGGAGGAACAAAAGAACAAAAAAGGCAGGGTGAATAAGAGGTGTAGAAGCAAATGTGCAATACCTTAGCAGTTCAACCATTCATGTCAGATATGATGTGTCTAGAACCTGCCAGACAGCCACACACTCAGATTACACACACACACACACACACACACACAACCAACTCAACCAAACGCATCCTTTATGAGATTAATCAGATATTTATGCAACATAAACATAATATTACAACTTAAATCTGCACAAAATGACGTGAAAGCTCAAGTGAACTAGAACAAAGTTACGTGCTAGTCAGAATTTGTAACTCTTGTTGTGGATGCACTCTTTCCATAACAATGCGCTGAAACACGGCAACTAAACCCAAAGAATTCATTTTTATTACAATAGTGATCTCATAATTATGTTATGTAATATGACAGTCCTGATCATAGTTATTAATGTTGTTAGTATTATTGTTTAAAATTTAATTATCATTAAAAACATGTTAGATTATCGCGATTTTGAAAACTTGCGGTAAATCCTGCCAAGCCAGCATCAGTCTGACTCAGGCGCAGCATACAACATTGTTTTTTGTACGAGAAGACATGGCGGAAGGCAGTGACAGCGCTCAGGAGATTTTTCATACTTCTGAGAGGACCAAATCTGAGGTGTGGTCAAATTTTGGCTTTTACAAAAGTCCTGAGGGAAACTTAATCGAGCATTGTCACCCTGTCTGCAGAACATGCTAAAAGAAAGTCGCTGCAAAAGATTAATGAGATTAATGTTTTAAAATCTTACCAGTTAATAAATCCATTGTGTAACTTTCATACCGTTTCATCCATAATATTATATATAAATATTTCCTATAACATTTTATACATATTTAAAACATTATTTATGTTATATACTTCTATGATAATATTATATAAAAATATTTTAAAATAGTTAATATATGAAATCAGTTAAAAAAATGAAATGTGTATACTTAAAACATATAAATATATTATTAATCTAAAAATATAATATAATAATATAATATTAAGTAGCATAAAATATAATTATGTAAATTCAAGATGCATTATTTTATATAATTTATTTTATTTTTTATTTTTGTATTAATATATTGATGAAATACAAAAATATTCTATACTATATAATTTACAATTAAATTGAATTTTCTATAATATTTAAATATTATATTTCTAATTAAATTTATCAAGTTAAAATTCATTCATTGTAAATTTCCCAGATTTCCTCTAAAAATCTGCGGAAAGTGTGAAAAAAGTGTAATTAACAGTGTAATCAGTGTAATTAACAAATTACCTTTTGACATAGTGAATCATAAGTCATTACTTTCGTTGCATTTGCTCGAGAACTGGTACTAAATGCCTGTTGGAACTGTTAAGTACCAAAAGAATCAGTAAATGAATCATTAATGAACTAGAGTCTTTAAGTGGAATTGGAATCAGAATCATTCAGTTCCTTGAATGATTCTCTTAATCATGCCCACTCATACCCTGTTTTAGCTCTGTCCTGACCTGGCTATAATATGTGATGCATGTTTTCGCTCTATCTCTGTCCACTATGCGGTGTCTGTTTCTAATATGGAGGGAGAGCGAGTCTTGATTGAAGATGCTTCGGAGCAGGACAGATTTACAGTCCTCTGCTCTGTGGCAATGCGGCGGGGTTCATAGGACACTTGCACGCATTCCAGGATGAATCAGCACTCAACATTCAAACCCACACACATACGCTGTCTTACGGGACCCTTCATACATTGTTAGCATTATTAGTAGACACATGGATATGAAGTTAAATGAGTCTGTATCTATAAGCCATCTATGGTTAACTTCTGAGATGGACTGAGGGGGGCAGGCGCTGTAAATCTTTAAAAAAGAAAAAACAAATGAGGTGCCATTTGAGTTTGAGGGTGCCATCTCCGAAATGTCATACCCGTAGAGACGGATCAGAGATGCTGAAACCCCTCCCCCAAAAAAAGAAGAAGAAGAAGAAACAGAAATAATCCCCACACAGCTGTTGCCGTCCCACAACCAGCACACACCACAGGATGCACAAACACACACACACACAGCAGATCCGATCACTCGCTCTCCACCCGCAACCCCACAGTGTGAGAGAGTGTGAATATGTGTGTGTGTGTGTGTGTTTGTGTGAGGCTGGCTTTCAGGGTGGACGGTTACCTGGCTCCACTTCATGCCAGCTGCTGGCTTGGCTGCCGCTGCCAGGCGAGCGTCCCTGACCTGGGTAGTAGGACTCCTCTCCCGGGCTGTCCACCTCATCCTCCATGCATTTGATACGCTTTGCAGAACTGTGACAAAAAAAAAAGAGACATAAAAAGAGAGTAGATAAATAAAATCAAATGCATTTCATTCTGATATAGGCAACATTAATCTGCATTCAGAAAGCATTTAATGTCTTAATATGATGTATTTTAGGGGCGGGGCTTGATTTTACCCATTAGGATGTGATTGGATAATGAAAAGTGTTATGATATTATTTATTATCATTGTTTTTTCCTCACCCACACTATTCTGTAAATAATACATCTTTTATTAAAGAGATTAATTTATTTATTTATTGACATATGATATGTATTTATTGTAATATTTCATGAAATGTATGTTGACAATGTATATATTGATAGTTTTAATGCATCAAGATAAAGATTTAATAATTTGGCACACTTAGCCATCAAAATAAATATATACAGCTTTGTTTACAGCAGAAAGGTTATTTGAGGCAAAAAAAGTTATGTTTCAATAAAAGATTTTTTAATTTTTTTTTTAGAATGGATATAATTAGTGTAGAATTATGTCTGGTTTACTATCTTTGTGGGGACTCCCCATAGATGTAATGGTTGTTATACTGTACATACAGCTGTATATTCTATTCCCTTACACTATCCCTACCCCTAAACCTACCCATCACAGAAAATTTTCTGCATTTTTACATTTTCAAAAACAACAAAAACAACAAAAAAAAAAAACTCATTCTCATTCTGTATGATTTATAAGCTTGTTTCCTCATTAGGGACTTCAATTTAGGTCCCCACGGTGACACAAGTCCCCATGAGTCTGTGTGCAAGTCCCCATCGGGATAAAAAAAACAAAACATGAACAACACACACACACACACACACACACACACACACACACACACACACACACACATTCAAGAAGTGAGGAATCACTGGAGGCTGGTGGTCATGTGTGTGTGAGTTATCTGCTGTAAGCTGAGCTCTGACATTTATTTGTTAATGTAAGGCCTACTGGTGTTTTTCACTCATAATCGCTTAATTAGTTTCTAGCATGCAGCCACACACAGGGTCCTTATTCCAGATGTTTGCTTTGGCAGGCCTGGCTGAAGAGGCCACTGAAGCATGTGGGCAGACGCACACATGTACACACACACAGATGCATGTGAGCGTGCACACATGGGCTCAAAAGCCTGCGAGTTAGTGCTTTAAACTACAATGTTCTGCATCAAAGGCACTTATGATGGCCAAAAACAATGTAACGTCCACTTACTGATGAGTGCATTCTGTCATATTCAACAAATGTACTTCATGGTAATGACTAAAATGAACATACACATGATGATTGTTGTATTCTCAAATGTGTATGTTACATATTCGCACAAATGTTTATGTACGTTTGTGTTTGTTGTTGATTAGGTATGCTGGGTTATGTAAAAGTGACAGCGAAATTTGCCCCATCAGTGAAATCACAGTGACCGCTTATACGCTGCGTTTCAGCTGTGCACACACACGTGTCCAAACATACATGCATCTGTCTACACACCTCGTGTGGGGGGGTGCCACGTAGTGCGATTTAACATTGGGGACCAGTGTCTGTGTGTCTCTGTTTGTGTGTGTGTGTGTATGTGTGTGCACATGACTGGCCTGTAGGCTGAGCGGGTGGCAGAGGGAGAAGGTTCCAGGTGGACACACATATGCTGGAAGCTTGTGTAGCTCAGACTCCTGCAGCCTCTTCGAACGCTCAGCCAACACATCAATCTCTGCCTCGGCTGATTAATTAAGACTCCGAGTGAAGGAGAGAGAGAGTGTGTGCGTGACTTTTGAGTGCGTACCTGCTAGAAGAAGTGCTGGGTAGGGGGCGCCTCATGGCCCCAGGGCTCATACTGTAGTAGGAAGAGCTGTCCAAGTCTGCCAACGAGAAGTTGGGCCCCGTCCCTGCTGCAATGGGCGCTGCCACACACAAAAAAGAGAACAAAAGTCAGTAACTGTGAATAAAAGTCAATAACTGTGAACAATCAGAAGCATCAGATCTTTTACTACTTTTACTAAGTCCTTTTTGGAGCAAGCTGGTTTACTCAGCAGCCATCTTGGCTGTATGGCAAGCTTACATTTCAATTACAAGTCAACAATAAAATCTGACAACAACAGTATCATAAACTGCTGATTTAGCTCACACCAAACACATTTTTTTTTATGTTAGTCTAGCTAAAAATAATTCAAAGATATATAGACAGACAGACAGACAGATAGACAGACAGATAGATAGACAGACAGACAGATAGACAGACAGATAGATAGACAGACAGACAGATACCTGTAGATAGACAGACAGACAGACAGACAGATAGATAGACAGACAGATAACTGTAGATAGACAGACAGATAGACAAACAGATAACTGTAGATAGACAGACAGACAGACAGACAGACAGAGACAGACAGACAGATGATAGATAGATCGATAGATAGATAGATAGATAGATAGATAGAGACAGACAGACAGACAGACAGACAGACAGGTAGATAGACAGACAAACAGATGATAGATAGATAGATAGATAGATAGATAGATAGATAGATAGAAACAGACAGACAGAGACAGACAGACCTACTTACAGACAGACAGACAGATAGATAGATACTTATATAAAGAATGTTAACACACAATTACTTAAATACTTGTACTGGTTACAAAACTTTCCTTCCAGAGCGAGTCGCCACAAGCTGCAAATCCCCCTTGCCCCTTTCTGTAGGTCATCGGTGAGCAGCGCTCTATCAAACGCCTTTGTCATACAGTACATAAAGCCGTGATGCCTCTTTATATTCATGGTGACTGAGACCACTATTTTTTTGATGAGGACAGCACGAATGTGTAAGAGAGCGGCCCTGGTCCTGCATACCTAATAAGCCGGGCCCAGGCGTAAAGAGAGAGATGTATGTATGTGTGTGTGGGGGGTGGGGGGTGGTGGGGAGTCGGGCGGACGACAGCGTGGAAGACTGTGATAGACACGGTAATGGGCTGCCTAATTAACATTGGAAGAGGACACAGCTAAAGGGGCAAGTTGGACCAAGGGAGGGAGAGAGAGCCGGTGCACTAGCCAACAAGCTAAAAGTTGGATACGTAGGAAGTGAGAAAGGAAGTGCTATAATTTCTGAGTCATCTCTTTATGTTAACTTTTTTTTTTGGAGGTGGGGGCGGTCCTTCGCTCTAATAGAAGTGGTGGCGCGGATTATTTATGACGAGCAGTAAAGCCGGCTGCATTTGCATGGCTAATAGTAGGATGTGAAGTAATTTGTGTGAGAGCTAACCTGGGCACTGGGCTGCAGTAACTCAGCCGGCCCTCGACGCACACACACATACACACAAACGCGCCCTCGCGCAGAGAGCGGCCGGCCCTGCTGCTGCAGTTTGGGTAGAAAAATGACCACACTGCAGTCTGTCTGACTGGAATGGAAATCAATCATAAAGGTAATCCGCAGTCTCTACCTCTTAAAGGCTTTATCAAGTGCTTTCGCTTGGAGGATTCCAAATGAAGCCTGTGGCTATCAGGCCGGCATTGATCTCTCTCTCTCGTCTCTCCTTTCCCTTCTGTTCTCTCTCACTCTCTGATCTTTACTGCTTTACCTTTCAAGTTGCTGGGCGCAAAGTACATTAGCAAAATGTTTCAATCTATTCTATTTACTTAGTGCAGAGGAATGGCAGTGCAGTGTGTGGCTTTACTTAGCTATGCATCGGGGACAAATAAAATCGGCCACACAAGTTCGCTAAACCTGACAAAAACTCCCTTGGGGGATTTCCACAAAGGTAATTTTATCATTTATGATAAAATTATGGTTATTTTTAATTTTGTTACATGACAGAAAAAGGAAATCTTAATATAAAAATATTTTTAAAATTACATACAAATTTGAATTAATTAAATATCTCTAATATTTACAAATACGGTACAGATATATCATGCATCCCTGCTTAAACATGTAGTAAGTTTTGTAGATAGCAAGGTAAAAGTGTAGTAAAAGAGAACCAGGCAAAAGGTTTCAGACTGATGGCCGGCAAGTTACAGGAAGTTTGTTGTTGGGACAGCAAAGTGACCGAGTCTACTGGACGTGGCAGAGGTTTTTTGGTGTAGTCTCTTGTCTCAAGGGTTGAAAATCCCTCTTAACATACACACACAAACAGACATACTCCTCCCCTCCAGCCAAACACTGGCCGCTAAAGCATCTACAAAAGCTGGGGAGGCTATTCATTTGAAAAGAGCAGGGGGAGGAGGAAGAGAAAGAGAGAGAAAAAAAAAAAAATCGGCTTTTGTTCAGGCCGGATTTTCAAATTGAAGCATTTGACAACAAAGGCAGTAGCAATCAACTTCAAAAACCCTGGACGTCTGTTCACCCCGTCTTGCCTCCGCCTTACTCCTCATCGCTTTATTGAGCGAGAGGACTGTGGCGTGATGGGATCTCATCTAGAGCTGGTCTGAAGTTGGTGAGCTTTGACAGGTCTTCAGTGGGGTTTTCTGCTGGATCAGCTCCTGTGTGGTTATAGACCTACAGCATAGGTTCAGAGTTCTCAGTCTGGAGAAGAAGGTTCGCATGGGGCCAGACCTTACGCGTTCATCGTAAAGTTTCCCATCAAATCAAATGAGGAGAGAAGGCAGAAGGAACCTTGCTGGTGGAGTCTGTAGGTCGGTGTCAAGTTGAGAGAGGTTAAGAAGTAGAAGAGAATGTAGTCCTGGACTCAGCATATTACTACTCCTGTTAAAAACACTGTGAAGAACAGGACTAATAATCAGCAGGTTGCTCGACTGACACCTGCAACGAGTGAGCTATGTGCTATGATCATTGTGCACTACATGTCACTTAAAGTACATCAATGATCATCTTTATCCTTAACTTTATTAACGTGAAAATGTAGGACATCTCGCGGCAAGTTAGCGTTTATAAGATTCAATCCCTGTGTGTGTATTTCGTTGCAGATGGCACTGCCCACTGGCAGGCTTTGGCCCAGTGTTGGCACAGTGCTGACAAGACTGGTGGGCGTATCCCCACCGGTGCTGCTCGGCAGTGTCTCTGCCGCGGCGGCCCCTCTCCTACTCCATAATTCATCTGCTCCCCCTGTTCGGTCATATGGCTTAATGGTGCGTGCCAGCGCCCGGCCTTCACCCAGGGATTTCCAGGTGTCCCTGCCCCTGGACCACACTGCCTTGTTGCTTGCCAACATTTCTGCGAGGCTCTTGCAGGCGCACTAATAACAATAACCTCATCCTAATCCTGTATCCTCTCCTGTCTCTTTCTGTAGCCCTCGCAATCTCCTCTGGAGAGGCTCTGAGTGGGCGGCAGCAACAGTAAAACTGGCTCACATACAAGTCCTCTTGCTCACCTGAGCTTGATGGTGTGCCAAGCTGTGAAGTGACAGTGTCTGACTTCATACAGAGGCCAGCTGTAGCGAAAAAACAAACTCTAGGTAATAGAGGCTCTTCCTGGGAACGTTTAAGAACACAGACACTGTAAGACTCAAGAAGGTAGAAGGGAATAGCTGATGAAGGAGGAGCAGAGGGAGGGAGGAGGATATGGAAAGGTGGACCCAATCTCCGAAATTACCCCAGCTTGATATCGACTGGCCAATTATGTGGAGTTCCATTTACAAAAACGTAGCTGTAGCGGCTAACTTTATGGAGACTTTCATTTCGCTCTCCCCTACTCCCGACCGCCCCTCCTTCTCTCTCTCGTTCCCTTCCTCTCCTTTTTTGTGTGGTGCTTTAATAGGATATTGATCGACAGAAGCAGATTCGATTGGGCTGCCACTGAATTGTGTAATGGGTGCACAAAGCCAAGGTCATAGTGTATAGTCAGGGAAGAGCTAAGGCAGACCGTTGTCCATTCAATATCACGACCTTTCATCTTCCGAACGGGCACGAGCCTGCACTCAACCCCTTCCCCATTCGCTTAAATAAATCTGCCAGACGCTCCCACACAGAAGCCCCGACGGAACTCCTCTGGGCAATTCACAGGCCACTTCAGTACACCTCTTCTACCCATCTTCCAATCTGGTGCACTTACCCTATTCACTTCAATCAACAGCATCATCTCGGTGCCTTCCACAAAAAGCTACCAAAGTCATGAGTGTGCATGCATACAGCACTTTAATTCACAGCCACTCCATCGGGAGCAATCCTGTTAGAGGACTTATGCTAACTGTGGGCTTTGCTGACTGCTGAACTTCTTAGATGGTATTGCCCATTAAAGAAGGAAAGAGGTTGATGCAGGAGGGTGAGACAGTCAACTCTCCCGCCATTCAGCAGAGGGTGAACATGAGGTGGAGTTTTCAAGAATTTCTGCTGAGGTGATTTGTGGACTGTTGTGAATTACTGCAAAATTCAGAATTGAAGAACTGCTCCCTTTTGATTCACGAGTGTGAATTTGAACGAATGGGCCATGGCCCAAAGAAACTTGAATTGGAATTATAATAGAAATTATAGGAAGGGGGGTTTACAGAACTGAACGAAATTCAACAAAAGTAATGCATTCTGGGAAATGCATATCTATCTATCTATCTATCTATCTATCATCTATCTATCTATCTTCAAGGTTTCAAATGTTTTTTTAAAAATTCAAACAAGCAAACATTCAAAGTTTTTGTTGACAACTTTTGTGGGCCAGGGTGGAAGAATTTCCCAGAATGCATTACCTGTGTTGAATTTCTTTGAATAGCACTTCACTAAATTCTTCTTCCTGTGGGACTCAAGTGTAATATGCTCTTTAGACCCACATTGGCAACCCCCTGCCGACTAAAAGCCACTGGACTGTGGAGAGGAGAGTAGAATAAAGAGAATTATGGGAAAAAGAGAGCAGAACACTTTGATTTGAATTGAACATCCAGCATATGCCACCCAGCATTTGCTTTTCTTCTCAGTGTGTCACAGATGTTAGGATAAAAGCCAATCTCTCTGCAGAGCTGGATCAATTATGCATATTCCTTAATCTTGTTACCATCATACGCCAGGAGTTCTGATGCAGCACAGTACTGGCTGAGTTTTAATATCTGTCTTCCTCTCTCTCCCGATACCCTTCATCGTTTTCCACATCCATCACATCCTTTTGCACCACCTCACACATGCATGCTGGACTCACAATGACCCCTGCATTTCCTTCCTCCCGTCTGCTGTCACGCCGCCAGAATGTGGTGGCACCCAAATGTTTGTTTTCTCCAGACGCTGTCTTTGCGTTGGCAGGCACTTTGAGGGTTTTTGAAGGCAGACTGTGAGGTGAGACCACGGTGGGCTCTTTGCCCGGGCCCCATGACACCCTCTTCTTCTCTCCTTCGCCCGGGATTAGGTCACGAAGGAGTGTGATCAATGCACCTTTGATCAGAAGGCTCCAGCGAGTGCTGACAGGCGCTTTGGATCGGCTATTGTTAGCGGGTATCGACAGGCACGTATGGATCGTGCTGCGCTCTGTCACTCTCCACCGTGGACGTCTGCAATTTTTAAAGGTCACGTTTTCTACTCCCTTCCCATCCTCCCTCCTTGCTACATGCCTCCTCGGGAAAATCTGCTTTCCTTCTTCTGCAATTTGTCTTAATCACTCTATCAATCTGGGAATTACTTTCTCGCTCTACTTGTTTGTTTTCTCAAGTTGTGAAAATACTTGCCTTCTCGCTTTCTTCACTTTACTAAAATATATAACATCTGAAAAACTGCATCCTCATAACTGTACAGTTTACTTACGGACAACAAAATCTGAGCTTTAAAAGAGACATTAAAAAGGCTGCACAAAAGAAAAACTTAGTTTGTACTTTAGAGAGTCCAAGTACTGTTGAACCGCACTGCACTGAAGCACTTTCAGCTGACTGCTGCATTTCGCTGGTGTTTCGATTTCTAATGAGTGGAGGGATAGTGGATTCAGCCCATTGTTCAGAAAACAGCAGTGAGAAACCGGAGAAGCTTTCCTCCAGCACACTGGTTAATCACTAGCCTCATCCTACCTTTGGACTGAATTTAAGGTGTTTGAACAAGGGTGCTTCAGATGTTGTGGTTTTAATCTGCTGCTGGTCTCATGTACAGGAGAAACAGGTCTAAGAGAACCTCACATCCCTAAAAATGCCAAGCTGAAGGTTTATTTCTTATGAACTTACCTAACTTGGCATGTTTTTATGTTCATGAAAACTCAATCAATTGAGATTTTAATGCTAAAAGTGAAATTATAACAGTTTAACTTGTTTTTCAATATAAATATCAGAAAATCTTGATATATATATGATACATTTATGAGATGCAACACATTTATTTTATGTATTTTGGATTTTTTTTTTTTTTTTTTAATAAGTGTAATAGTGTAATAACTGACTGAATAACTTTTGTAACTATATTTGTAATGTATATTTTATTTATAAAGTGCAGTGTTATTTTATATTTGATTACAGTTTCTGTGCGATTGCTAATTTGTTTATTTGTTCTTTTCTAATTACTGAGTGTTTACTTGTCTTTAATAATGCTTGAAATTTATATTATTTATGCTAGTTGTTTTTACTATGGTATTTTTAAACTATAGGCAAGAGTTCCTGGTGCAAGTGTTCTTTAGCCTGTTGATTTTTGTTCAGCTACAATGAAATATTTTGCAATAAGACTTAATTTCAATAAATATGAATGATATATTTTTTACCTTATTGGAATTGAAATTAGGAATCGATAAGAATCGGAATCGATAAGCAGAATTGGAATCATTAAAATTCAATCAACCTAACTGACCCATATTTTGTCTTTTTAAATTTTGTTTATAGGTAAAAAAAAAAACAAATAAAGCTCTGCAGTAAGACAAAATACACTCATATTGATATTGTATCTTATGTAGGGTTGCTTCTCAAGTAAATTTATCTTGTTTTAAGGACTTTCAGATATTTTAACTGATAGATAAGACAAAAATAGGATTTTTTTTTCAGTGGACAGGAAATTGAGGAGATCTTACTCTGTGAGACTCGCACGAGCTCAGAGACGGTGAAGACACCTGATGTGACGAAACTGTCCTGGAAGCCAAGGTGCCCTAGGAGACAAAATGAAAGAGGAGGAAAAACTGTTATCGGAATGAACATGACAAAATACAGGAAAGATAACCTTACTGTCAATAACACACTCACACACACACAGTCCCAGTGGGGAAGGGAATAGGGAGTGTTTAGAGTGACACAGAGGGTAAAGCACATCTGGATTTGGTCCCATTAGTGTCTGCAGTACAGTGGGGCAGAGGCATGGTGCGATGCAGCACACACACATAAACAGAGATGCATAGGAAGCCCAAGAAATCACGATTATATGATCTTATATGTTTTTACATATGATATGTGGTGGTATTTCAGTCAAACACATTCTTTGTGCGGCAGACAGAAGTCGGTTGCTTCTTTCAGCAGACAGACCACAATTACTGTGTTCATTGTGCTGACTACGCCTGAGCAAGGACCTGCCACACATCTTGCGGGCTGCTGCTCTTCTGGAGGAACCCATATCAGCCTCGGATTCAACCACAGACAACCAGATGACCCTAAATTTCCTACCATTCAACACCACAGAATCAAAAAAAGCAGTCAGTGTGGACTGCATATCCCATAATGACCTGCTCTGACATATTGTGTCAAAAACTGCTGATACTGGCAAGGTTATTCATCAAAAGTTAGACACAAGCTTACAATGCTACATACGGTATGCACTAGATTAGAAGTAACTAGATTGCAATAGAAATGCAGCAGTTGCAGAAGCAAGAACTGTAGGATAAGATGTTAATGTGCAAATACGGAACGTATCTCGGTTTTGGGGTCACGATTCGATACGAGTTTGGTACATTTACATCCCCACCCTCCCCCCCATTTTTCATCACTGGACTGTAGTAGTGTGACTTCCACAACATAAATCGGCACAATACCAGATGATTTTGTCTCATACAGCTGCTCCGTTATTTATGGTCATACAGATAAGAGTGAGACATCATTTGAAATGGTTCCGTTTTATTTGTGTACACTCACAATAAAAACAAACCATTGTACTTTTGTAAAATAAAGAAAAAAACAGGATGCCGCTTTCTGCCATTCTGGTTTCCTTTCCGTGAAGTTTGTGGAGCGCATCATACGTGAAGGGCTATGCCACTGTGAAGGGCTAAACAGTGTCAAAACAGCTAAACAGTGTCCACCAGGCACGATGGACAAAGCTTTTAACTGTTTTATGCAAATCCACATGAATAGGCCCTTCCAATGTTCAGTAGCCTACTGCAATATCCGAGAGCCTCTCCTGTCTCATGATGTTTCTCGTGCGTTTTCAGTCGGCGCAAGCAAGAAATTTTTCTTTCACATGACGCTATGTTCATCGGCATAGTCAAGAACAACTTAAAGAGGTTGCCAACATTTACTAGACTGTGTACTAGCTTTGACTCTCTGAACAGTAAGTTTTTCTTGCTTGTGCCTTGAACGGGCCATTCATGTGGACTTCTACACACTGTCTACACACCCCGTCCACATGCAGCTGAATTTTTGTGACTGCACAGACTGTGCACGTACAAGAGCGCATGTGCAAGTGACTTGAGCACTTGAAAAGTCCACTAGATAGGGCGCATGCGCAGAACGTGACTTTTCACGCTCACGGCCAAAGGAGTATACTGTGAAAGGCTCGCGCGCTCAACTAGGCGTGAGACAGAGCGAAACGTGGAAAATGAAGTATACCTGAGCCTTTACTGCACCAAACTGTAGCAGAGCTCACACTGGGAAACTCCATGGCTATAATGAATATGCCCCCCTTGTATGTATAGAAAGGGGTGACAAGACAAAACTTGAGTGGAAGTAATGTTAGCTATTAAATAACTTCCTCTGCTGCTCGGTGGCTGGCGAGCTATAAAACCAACAATAGAAATAAGTTTAGTCTTGACCGGCTGGATGAGGAGACATATAGCATGTGGACGGGCAGAATAATAAATAATAAAAACAGAGAGAGAGAGAGAGAGAGAGAGAGAGAGAGAGGGAGAGAGAGAAGGAGAGACATAGAGAGAGGGACAGAGGGAGGGGTAATATCTACGGCTCATTGCAAGAGAAAGTGCTGACATGAGCTAAAAGACTGCAGACCCGGAGAGCATTCCTGCACAGATGCCCCTGAGATTGAGAAGAAGTGAGATAGAGTTTGTTCAGGGAGGTATCAGAAGGAGAGGAGACGTATGTTAGAGGACATATGGCAGGAAGTCAAGGTAGATTACAAAACGACAAAGCGACGAGGACAGTGGGCTACAGGGTCGAGAGCGAGAAAGGCAAAAAGTCAAAGTTTCCACACAGCTGTACATACTGTGAAACAACAATAATACAGAGCTGAAGTGAGGCGCACCATTACTTGGAAAATAGAGGGATGACGCAATGGAGCTGAGGAGGGAGAGAGTGAACGAACGAAGGAGCCTTCGTCACTAGAATTCCAGTATAGGGAGCATATGCACCCGGAGTTCACTGAGGGCATTTCCATGAGTGCCTCATATAGGGAGGCAGGGGCGAGGGAAGGGGCAGGGCTTCTATATCTCAACATGGATAATCACTCCCAGCTGTGTCCACTTTAGCGCCGCACACACACATGTAGGGAGGGGCCAGGGCTCGCCTTTCACAGCAGCACCGAGACCTCAACGAGCCTCCAGCGCAGCAACAAGAGCACAGAGTGGAACTACACTGGGCCACAAGGGAAGCAAACCTATACTGTATCTGGGTAATTGACAAAAACAAACTTTTTTTTATTCAACATCAAGATTTTAGGTGATTTGGTCACTACCCCACAACATTTTAATGAACTTTTAGTTTATTTACGGTTTGCAACCCATTTAGATGCAATTTTAAAACATGATATTCGAATGAGACAAAAGTGCGGTGCTTGATTTTATCCATCGAGTATTGATTGGATAATGAAAAGTGTGTTACGTATCAGAATGTAGCCAGACTTGAAAACAATTCGCTAAAACAATTACTAAATTGCTATTTGCTTGGTGATGTCATCAGAGACGGAAAGTCATTGAGAAAGAGGCAGAGCAAGTTATTTCATTCTGATTAAGAATAACGAAGAGTGTTTTTCTCAGAATAACCTGCACTGATCAGGAATGTGATTAAGAAATTAAGAATGAGTAAAACAGGATATTCAATAATAAAAGGGGCGGGGCTTGATTCTATCATTTGGGAATTAATTGGATAGTGAAAAGTGCTCATTACATACCAGAACAGAGCCAGACATGAATGCAAGTTAGCAAAAACAATACCTAAATTGATATTGGTTTACATGACCTAATGGCACGCATGGCCTGGATGTCATCAAAGACAGTCGTTTCAAATCTTTAGCTGGATAATGACATCACTGATTTCTCCAGAGCTGCTTTATAGCTGAATTGAACTCATTTCATAACTGATTAACTTAACAGAGTTATTGAACAGAACTGAATCAACACTGAACTGATTTCACCTGAATGACTGTTTACTATTGTCATTTTAGAGCTGCTTTACAGCAGAATTGAATTCTGTTTGCATCGTTGATTGTTATCACTGTAAAGCTGCTTTGAAACAATCTGTATTGTATAAAGTGCTATATAAATAAAGGTGACTTGACGTGGAGCATTTTACTTATTTCTGATTAAAATTACGGAGTTTTTATTACTCTCAGAATAATAGTCACCGATGTGTATTAAGAAATCAAAAATGAGTAAAACAGGATATTCTGGCATGAGTTGATTATATAGTGAAAAGTGTGCATTACGTACCAAAATGAACCCAGACGTGAATGCGAGTATCTAATAGCACACATGGTCTTGATGATGTCATCAGAGACAGAAAGTCGTTTTAGAGGTAGAGCAAGATATGGTCCCTTAATTATGAATAAAAACAACATAAGAAAAATGGGTAACACTTTACAATAAAGTTCATTAGTTAACATTAGTTAACATGAACTAATAATGAACTGCACTTATACAGCATTTATTAATCTTTGTTAATGTAATTTCAACATTTACCAATACATTATTAAAATCTTGTTAACATTAGTTAATGCAGTGTGAAGTAACATGGACAAACAATTAACAACTGTATTTTCATTAACTAACGTTAATGAAGATTAGTAAATACAGTAACAAATGTATTGCCGATGGTTAGTTCATGTTAGTTAATACATTAACTAATGTTAACAAATGAACCTTATTGTAAAGTGTTACCGAAAAATGTAAAAAAAAATTTAGATGAAGTATCCACTACTTGACATTTATCAACTATCTGTAAACAGGGCCTACGAGAGGCTTTAAACAATTTAACCGTTTTTACTAGCTTTTTTATTTTTTATTAAATGTCCTTCTCACATTCTTTTCCATTTTCTTGATATCTCTGTTATGGATTTCTTACCTCCCCACTCTCTCTCCTGGGTTTGTAAAGGAGAGGATATCCTCTGGCCTTATCTAATAGTCTGTGGATTGTGCAACGGCTGCCCCGTCCCAGAAAGACTGCAGCCCGCTTTGTGAAAGTGCACGTAGCATGGAGCACAAGGGTCAGGGTTTACCAGCAAAAACAAACCATGGAAAAAAATGTTGGTCATGTTTTCCTGCATTGGGGACGAGAAATAGAGGGAGAGGGAGAGGGAGAAATAGAGGTGGTGACAGGGAAAAGGTGGAAGTTTGTGACAGCTTTAGGCTACGTCTGACAGTGTTTAACAGGCACTGAAAGGAGTTATTGGATAGTTCACTGAAAAATAATAATTCATCAATTTGCTCACCCCCATGTTGTTTCAAACCCGTATAACTGTGTTTTTTCTTTGGAACTGAAAATATGATTTTCCTTTCTTCTGTAGCTCTCACATATGGAAAATCATAAATGTGAGTAAATGATGACGATGATGATTTTTGGTGAAATATCTCTTTAAGTGAAAAAAGTTAGAAGTCTTTTACTACAGTTTGGATACTTTGTTTTTAGTTCCAGAAAGTAGGTCAAGCTGCTGATCTGAGACCAGTTTGTGAATTAAAAAGATTGTACTGATTCTCAGATTGTATAGGATGACAGGAATTCTGTATTGGGACTGGCCTATACTGCTTTGGATCAAAACTGGAAATAATCCGAAGATCACGGACGACAGATACAACAGATAGCAGATGGAGCGAGTTTATGCAGGAGAGAAAATATGAAAAAAAGACATTAGTGGAGTGATTATGTGCAGCCTATATCGGCACAACGGGGTGATCTTCAGTTCAACAACGAGAGAGAGAGAGATGAAAAGATAATATCAGCTACATGCAGGATGAGAGAGATGAACACACTCATCTGTCTGTATCCTCTAATCTGAGTAAACAGGGCGACGTTGGTGTCACACACAAGGGCGTGGAAATAATAGCTCAAGCTTCATGGCGCACATCTGCGATAATCTTTAAGTTAGGAGGAAAATATGCCTTATATACAGTGTTATGGGACGCACACATAAAAGATAGAGGGGGGTTGTGGGAGGATAAAGCGGGACTTTTCAACATCATTCTCTGTTTAAACTCAAGCAAACAGGCAACTGTTTCCATTCAATCATCATGTTTATGTTTTCTCAAACTGTAAATCAGTCGACACAGACTTTTTCATTGTCCGCTAATAATTTGTAAACACACACAAAATCAGCGGAATTGCTTCTCTGTGTTTGTTTTAAAAGAGGCCGTTTAGAACAATTCTCCGTCTACACTGGAAAGACGCCACTTTTCGCACAAGTTTACGTGAACACAATCCTCTTAAGAGTAATCACCCACCTCGGGCTTTCACAAACAGACTCACGCTGATCTACTCAGAGGAGAGAGCGAGTCTTGGCATTTTAAACAACATGCAAAAGGTTTGCAAACCAGTTCCCACTATAGCTAAAGTGGCTAACAAGAACTATGAGTAAAACAGGACATACAATGAGGAAAAAAGTGGCGTGGCTTGATTTTATCTATATTTTTATATTTATATATAATTTATTTACATTTTTATTATTTAAATATAAAATTATATGTGTGTATATATATATATATATATATATATATTATTGTACAATAATAAAATATATAAATATATATTATTATTTATATTTATCTATATTTTTTCTATAGTTCCCACTATAGCTTATCTGGCTAACAAGAACTATGAGTAAAACAGGATATTCAATGAGGAAAAAGGGGCAGGGCTTTATTTTTTCAGCCAGAAATCGATTGGACCATAACAGAATGGAGCCAGACGAGAATTAGCTAAATTTATTTCATTTTGATTAGGATTATGATTAATAATTATTCTCAGAATAATACACACTGATCAGGAATGTGTATTAAGTTAGGCCATGGTTCCAATAACCTGGATAACATTCAGGATATGTACATGTATATTTCCGGATGTGTTGGGAAACGTGAGCAGTACACTCACCATTTTCTGGCTGGTCCTTGATGTCGCCTTCACTGGGCTGGTTCGGACTTTCAGACTGTCCGGTTTCTGTAGAAAGACACACAAAGAGAGAGAGAGTCAGAAAGTGAGACTTCTGTTTCATGACCATATTAAGATCAAGCACTTGACAGTCTCTTGAAATCTGTGTTTCTGGAATCTCAAGACTTAGATAGTAAACGTCTAGTCCAGAGTAACAAGAGTACCAAGGATGCCTGTGCTGACCGTGCAGTCTGGCTGCCAACCGCACACTGGCCGTGCAGGTGAAACCCTATGCAGATGTGTTTATGCAAGAGGCCACCATGTTGCCGGTTCAATAGAGCTGACTGCTGCCAGCATAGACAGACAGACAACTACACAAGTCGCAAAAATTCTTAGTCTTTCTAGGCGTTAAATGACTGTGTTAAATGTGATTCATTGCAACATAAAAAAAATAATATGGTAAATAAATGAAATATATGAATAAATCAAATTAAAGTGATTTAAAAGCGAATATTAGGACATTAATTTTGATTACATTAATCAATTGACAGACCTAACTGTAAGTTTCAGCTTGCATTCAGACACAAAGGGAAGTTATTGGAAATAAAAAGGTCTGTCTGTACTCTAGCCAATGTCCTTTTGGCACGCGGTTTGGTAGGTCAGACCGACAGTGGGGCCTGGGCTGTGAATTCACACTGAGTGTGCTATTTGCAGCCGAGGCACTTATGGAAATAAGTCTAGAGAGAGAAATCCTTCAGACCTGGGTGTACTGCATAAAAAAGGCCCTATAAATTTGATGGGCTCTGATTTCTCCCAAGAAGTGCTCTTTAACGGTGCCATTAGCTGCGATAGCAATGCTTCGTGCCTAGACAGTAAGGGAACTTTCGCAAAGATTCACCCCGTTCACTTTAACTCTTCTACGACAGCCAAAAACGGCAAAGAAACACCCTTTAGGATGATTTAGACGCTGGGGTGAGTATTGATTTGACACTGGAGATAAAATAGTCGTGCTGGGAGAAATATTACCTATGTCGCGCTGGTGACCACCCAAAACAAAATGGCTGCCAAATCTGAATCATGACTTTTCTCACTTCACTTTTTTGCAAAATATATAATAAAACATCACATTGGAGCACAAATATAACTAAAAGGCTAAATTGCACAAAAATTACTGTACAATTTCAGTTAACGATAAATCATGGAAAAGTAACTTTCGATAAAAAAGAAAAAGCAAAACCCAGACCCTCACCACCACCACCACAAAAAAAAAAAAAAAAAAAAAGAAAGCGAAAAAGTTTGGCCAGCCCCTTCATCTGCTCCTCGACAAAGTAAACAATTTAGGGCCTTGTTTGCATTCAGCTCAGCATTGCTGTCTGCATCAACAGTTTAAAACAAAGGCAATCTGAAGAGTGGGCCGAAACAACGGGGGTAAAAAAAAGAAAAAAAAAGAAAAAACACGCAGCAACACCCCCCGCCCCAGCAACAGCCCAGAGATATGTGAAAGCGCAACGAAGGGGGCCGGGAAACTGGGTGCCGGGTGGGTGAGAGTGTGCGGGGACTTTCACACACTCTCCCAGTTGCCCTCCGTGGACCAAGTGCTCTCTCACACAGCGCCCATTGCTAATTAAATATGCAAATGAGGCGTGAGACCCAGACTCTGTGTGTCACATCTGCATTTACCCCCTGTCGAGGGCCCTCAGAGAGCGAGGGGTGACACAAAAAAACCCCTCCCGCTTGAAATAAACAACAAAAAAAGACACTAAACAACAAACAACTAAATACCATGCACAAACAGGCCCATTCACCAGGCCTAAACCCTCTATACAAGAGCATAACAAGCCACTCTATGGGCCGCCGACTGAAAGACAGAGGAGGGATGGTTCCTGCCTATCTCTAATTTTGTTCTCACACCATCAAAAAGATGGGAACGGCGCTCGGGTGTGGGAGAAGAAAAGCAACCTGGAGTGACTCAGTCAACGCGTTATTCTGCCTCGATACGACAACTGAATTCATTATCGAACAATTAAAAAGGGACGCTGAGGAAAAAAGACGTCGTTTAGCGTCCGATAACAAGCCTGGGCTAATTGAGACGGGCTCAGGTTACTTCACAGTGTTGAACTGATAGGAAAAGCAACCTGGAGTGATTCAGTCAACGTGTTATTCCACCTCGGTCCGACAATGCAATTCATTATCGAACAATCAAAAAGGTAAAAAGACGTTGTTTAGCAGCCTGGGATAATTGAGACGGGCACAGGTTGCTTCACGGTGTCGAACCGATAGGAACGTGGCTGAATTAGTTGGCGAGGTGATTCCCTAATTAGATCATTAGGACCGGCTTGCGGCAGCAGGCAGGTTGGGTAGGAGCGCTATACCCCCTGGCCTGCCTCTGACTCTTCCTCTCCCAGGCCAGGCCGAGGGCTTTAGGGGGGCACGTTCATACACTCACACACACCCCGCCTGGTCTGTTTCATTATGCATGCGCTAAACCATCTGTACTTCTCGCAGGTCCGCTCGTCCCAACCCGCCGCTTTCTCACCAAGTGCTTTGCTGTAATCCAATTGTGTGTTAAAACCCCGCTTTCAAAAGGCCCTTTACACAGTGGGCTCAGGAACACGAAGGCCCATAAAAGGAGGCAGAAACTTAATTTAGAAATACAAACGGGCCTTTCTGGAGTATCAATGGAAGGTGAAGCTCCAGGGATTGGAGCATTGTTTCCACAAGTATCATCCCCCAGATTTTTTTCTTTTGGTCCGCCACAGACATTATGAGATGGTGGGTGCCGAAATTCCTGCATGGTCACACTCGAGACTATCCGGACTATCCGAGGAAGTCAGAGGGAACGATTGCTACAGCAATGCAAACATTTTTTTTTTTTTTGGAGAGCAGCATATTTGGGCCATGATGCACATTACATAAAAATGACTTGAAGGGAAAAAAATATTAAATAATTTCTGGGAACTGTAATGAGTCACAGATGGAGAACATGATGAAACCTGAAATTGTGAGTGACATGAGAAAAAAGGGAGGAAATGCAAGAGAGAAAGAGTAAATCAAATAAGAGTAAATCATAATTTAATGCTTTCTAATGTAAAATTTTACAAAAGTTAATATAAAACAATGTTTGAATATTTGATTAAATGTTCAAAATACTTTTTTGTGAAAAAACACATTTTATCGTCGAACTAAAATTATATTTATTTTGTTTTCACATTTAAAGGAAAATGAACTTAAATGAGAGAATATGAACTAAATTTAAAAGACATTTATGCCAAAAGACAAAAGTTTGGGGTCGTTTTTTTTTTTTTTTTTTTAAATGCTTTTGAATGAAGTCTCTTATGCTTACTAAAGCTGCAATTATTTGGAGATTAAAGAATAAAAAATAAAGTAAAAACAGCAATATTGTGAAATATTATTACAAATTAAAACAATTGTGTTTTGTTTTAATATATTTTAAAATATAATTTATTACTGTGATTGCAAAGCTGAATTTTCAGCATCCTTACTCCAGTCTTTAATGTCACATGATCCTTCAGAAATCATTTTAATATGCTGATTTGCTGCTCAAGAAACATTTCTTATTATTAATGTTGAAAAAAGTTGTGCTGCTTAATATTTTAAGACATTAAAAATGTATTTACTGTCACTTATGATAAATTTAATGCATCCTTGATGAATAAGTTTTAAAAAAAACCTTACTAATCAAATTTTTTGAACGGTGGTCTATATACAGTATGTATACCCACTTCTACACCATTTCATATCAGGACTATAGGGAAGTGGAGAGAGCCATTTGTTTCCGTCGGGCCGCTGCCCATGTGCAGTGTTTGAGTAACCCTGACCTTTCCCCCTGCGCTTTTACGTCACACCGTATTTAATAAGAGGCAGTGTTTAGACAGGACCCTTCTGCTTCTCCTCTATAGATCAGCCCGTTGCTGAGGCCTGCACTGTTTTTCTTCTCTCGTGGAGCGTCGCTTGTTTACACTGCTGTTTTCGGAGGACCGGGAAGCGAGACGGGAGGGGATAGTGTTACAGGCCGTGTTTACAGATACTGTCTGGATTTTGAATAGTAATACTGGTGTGTTTTCTTTCATTCTTCTGTAATTTTTGAGAAATACAGAATGCACTTTTAAGGACAAGGACCAAAGTAGGGAGCCCTAACAGCTTTGATGTGCTTCAGTCAAGCTCATACACCAGAGCAGGATGTGTAAAAATGAGAAGAAACCACTCTGCGGTCGCCCAGCGATGACATTATGGGATCATTGTGGTACAGTAAACCAACTATTGCAACCCAGCAAAAAGCAATAAAACTTCCCGAGTCTCAATTATTCTTTTGTCAGTGTGACTTGAGCAATTCCCCCCTGCAAATATAAAGCTAAACCAGACTATAACAAAAGCTATCAATAAAGGAATGCTATGTTTCCTTACTTGAACTTGTAAATCAGCTCTTGTGCTAATGGTGTAAGACAAGCTGTCTGGATTGCCAAGCTACCGTTACCAAGACACAAAAGCGGGACATTCCAGGCTTATTCGAACCCTTGTTCCCCCTGGACTGGCGGGGGCATTGGGAACAAGATATCGTTATTAGCTAATGCAGGATACGGACGGTGTGTAATAAAAATCTAGCATAGAAAAGTCAATAGCTCTGTTACAAAACTTAGCTAGGTGTCTTGCTGTCTACAAAGGGTAACATCCTAACTCAAATGTAACCTTGTTAATGACTGATGTGGAAAGTTCATGAGTGCACACTTTGTAAATAGCAACTGTGCTGTTAGCTTGCTGCTAAGCTAACAATGTGGTACTCTTACAACCATAAAAATACACAACACGCAAATATACGGAGTAAAATTAAAAAAAAAAAAAAAATTATATAATGTTACGTTAACTCTAGTTATTTTCGTCAAACTTTAGCAAGTTTCTAAGCTAACAAAAGAAGATTATTGATTCTGTTAATTAATATAATCCACCATGCACTTTTTTGCTTCTGAAAAACAAAAACTGTGTAGAAAACAATGATGAATCATATGCAACTTTTATTTTCTGCAGTTATTTTAGCCAAAGTTTGTGTAGTATCAAGTTGATGCGTAATGACTAGTGGGTAAATTTCCCTCTTCACTTCCTGTGATATATCGATGTGCACCTGTTCTCTATGCTGTCTGCAGTGCCCTTCGGACCAAACATATATGCTTCCTAGACTACGCAGGGCACTGGAACATAACCTTAGTCTCTCCATCCCTCCCTCTCTGGCTGGTCGAAATGTTTCAGAGGGAGAGAAGGAAAAAGTGGACCATCCTCAATGCTAGTAGCTCCTCTATGGGAAAAGATGTATTCCCCTGGCCTGTAGGCAAACCCTTTCTTTCTTCCAGAGCACTGTGCTTCTCGACTCCCCTGATATGAACTACAGTTTCTAGGAAAAGGCAGGAAAGGCAAGCAGAGGAGGAGGAGGAGGAGGAGAAAAAGTTCTTGGCCTTTTCCCAGGAAGGGAGAGAGAGAATCAGAATCCCAGAATTCCCCTGGGATATGGTGAAATATACAGCCCTGGGGCCACTTTCAATTTACCCTGTGCAGTTCTCTTTCACTCTCTCCCTCTCTAAATAGCTGGGCTGTGAGAGAGAAGTCGAAGCTGTCAGGGATCTAATGTGTACCGCGACCTCCTGTAGCCCTGATGTGGAGAAATAGAAAGATCGCGAGTGGGTCAAGTGTCTGTGTGAGCACGGATTCCTCAAAGGGAGTATGAGGAGAGGGGAATATCCGCAACACCAAACAAGAAAAGAACAAAAATCAAACTGAAATACATTAGACTTCAACAGTGAGACTGAATTTAAAATACCAGAATGTAGTGATTAGGCAAAAATTAGACCTTTGGAAACAGCCAGGCCAAAATTACTTCAAACAAAAAGCTGTTGCGATGCCTACTTCCGCAAGCTGCAGACACATCCTGTCTTTGTCTTCAGAGCGTCTCTTGCTTGTCCTAGTGGAACACACAAGGTGGCACAGGTAGAAGAGTTTGTCCTTGTTCTGACAGTGGAGATCTTTCAACAAATATAGTCTAAAAAAAAAAAATAAATGAACCGGGCTCTCCATGTGGCCCCTGGGGTCCAGGAGAACAACACAATAGGTAGTTTGGGCATTGTTATCCTTGTTTCTGAGCCTATGTGCACTGTAAGGAGAGAAGAATGCCTGTGTTTGACCTCTGTCAGGCCTGATTTCCTGCTGAAGACGAGTTGTGTCTGAGGACACGGTTCTGAATCGGAAAAAAGTGTTGTCAGTTTGATTGTCATTTGCCAGAGATCTAATCTCAGTGAGTACCGTGAGACCGTCCTTTTGTGGCACGGGAGTCTATGTGTGTACGTACGTGCATGCAGTAATTCATCGCTCTCCAAGAGTCCAGCTGACAGGCTCCAGCTGCAGACGGCAAGGAGACGTGCGACATACATGCAGAGTGTTCATTGCTGTCAGGATCGTGGACACACCTGTCTCTACAACAACTACCGTCTGTAGCCAGGTAGTCCATCTCCAAATGACATGGAGGTGTCAATGCTTGCTACAGTCATTACTCAGACAGGGAGTGTAGTTCCCCAAGACTACACAACCATTTCCCAATACAAAGGAGTTATACAAACAGGTTTCCAGAGTCACAAAAAGCAAACTCTACTATAGAAAGGTGCCATATTAAATTTAATAAACCCAATTAATGATACCATGAAATGGTTAGGGGGCACCATTTTGATGTACTTCCCATTAAACAGGAAGACGGGGCAGGCCATATCAAAAGGTTTTCAAAAATAGCCTTTATTTTACATTACTGTCCAACACAACAACACCTGACAGCTTGTGCCAAGGAGAAACGCAATGATAAACAATGCTTTGCTACTTGCTAATTTAGAGGGAGAGGATGTTCTCATTTTAGAGAGAAATTGATTGGCCAAAATTTGTATAGTGCAAGATAATTCATCAGTATTTTGGTCTATTGTTGGTCCAGAAGAAAAAGACTAAATGTTTAATTCTTACAGGACTAGCATATAGATAGCATCAAAGCTACCAGGCATGGGCTAAAAGCCACAAAATTGGTTCCTAAACTTTAATACAGATTTTCTTGTATTTATTGGGCCACAAACTGTCAACTTTACCCATAAATACAACCCTAAGTAAATCCACAGAGCATCAATAAATGGCGGGCGACATTTTCACCGTTCATGGCACAGGAGGGTGTGCTTGGCTGGCCACCGATACCAACTACAACGCTGTGGGCAGAGAAGCCTCGTCTTAAACCCCCCTCTTCCCTTCTCCCTCAGAATGAGTGAAAATAGAAAGTCTCCATGATCTTGGCAGTAGGACGTTTGGAGAAAAAAAGATGGGGTGATTCAATTTGGCAGCCAACTTTTTCACTCTCTCTCTCTTTGGTTGTCTTCCTCTCTCTCCCTATTTGCTTGCTCTCTTCCTTGGAGAGTGGCTGGCCAAAGCCCATGTTTGGAACAGACTGGAAGACACTTGCCAAGGCTGAAGCGTACGCCACCAGGGATGCACAACCCAGCCCGCAACTTCCCCTGCAATGCACTTCTCTCCAGCCGCTTCTCACTAAGGGAAACCCCCCTGGAAGCTTGGCCGCTAGAAAAAGTGGCCACCCAGAACTCCACACATCAAAACAAACAAAACAAAAATCAAAACATTCACAAAAAAACTAACCAGAGGTCTGAGTCATGATTAAGAGTTTATCATTTTATAAAAAATAAAAAAAAATTAATAATTAAACCATATATATATATATATAAATTATATTGTATAATATTATAATTAACTGCATACTTTAATTATTATATTCATCATGTTATATTTCTTGTCTATAATGAGGATACAGAACTAAAACAACCAGCCTACATAAAATAAAGACAAATCATGTAATTTTCCAAGAAATACATTCCTTATTGATTTTTCATTTTATATTGATTTGATTTAATTCATCCGATGAATAAAAATGATAAAAACTAATTTCAAAATGTAGCTGGTCAATACTTCTGGTGCTACAATGTTCTTGTGCACTTTCTAAATTTCATGTAAATCACTCGTGTCCATAATTCACATACAGTAAGTGTTGCATAAACAATCTCCCCACAGCCCACAAACAAGGCACTACGTTCAAAGCTTTGACACAAGCTCTATATTGTCTAGACATCCGAAGCGGAGTCATTTTTATTTATGCTGCGCAATTGTGCCGTGAATTAGAATTCAAAAGCAATCGTTTCGAGAGGCTGGGGAAGTAAAAGCCTTTGGACAAATGCTCAGTTGTGAACGGCGACTCAGTCCAAGTCCCTGGCGTATACCCGAAGCATTCATGGAGATACCAGCCAAAGCTCTAGGTTGTCATTTCAACACTTCCAGCCCTTAAACTAACAGTAAAATTGGTAGAAGAATAGGGAGGGCGTGAAAAACAGATATGTGTTGCCGTCTACAAACAAAACGATCGTGTGCTGTCTCAATCATGGCTGAAGGAAGAGAAACCGTTACAGCGTCCAACTCACGTCAAGACAGACAGGCAAATGAGAACTGACAATTTCATGTAGGATGTTGAATTTCATTTTTCACCCTACGTGTGGAAACATAATGCCATCACGCTCTTCTCCCACTCCATCGCTCCTCCCCTCCGCCTCCATTTTGTGCCGATCAGTCTGCCACCATTTTAAGACAGTCGCTTCTCAACAGGAACCCAAAACGAAACAATCAGGCCCGTCAGGTGAGAAACTCATTGTCTGTTTGCCACAACTGTTCTTCAGACTATTCAAACACAATAGTTCTAATAATTAAAAATGCAATCGCGTATGTAAACAAAAGGAAGGGAAAACGTGCCAAAATCCCCATTTAAAAGCAACTCGTTGGCGCTCTTCATCGTCCTTTTTTTTCCCTCCGCCACACAAGCTTATCCCAACCATAGCTGCTAAATCGTCCTGCCAGGCACAGCAATACTGAGAGAATCACGTTAGCTGCTCCTATTGTTGGATGACACAGAAAACACCGTTGCCAAGAAGTTTACTGCCAAGTTCAACAACATCCTGATTTGAAAAAAAGGAGGGAAAAAAGACAAAAGTCCGATCCCACACACGCAGGCGCGTATAACCATTACTTTTGGGAGATTCATTAATAACACAGAGATGCAGATGTTACCATTTATCTCTAATACACCCTCACTCCTCTTAATACTTTACACCCTGGCAGCCATCTTAAAAGCTCTGGCAACCATTTTAAAAGTGCCCTCTCTTTATTTGAGCGCTTGCCATTCCCCCTTGCCACCCTTTGCCGAACAATAGGCTACTCAGGATTTAGTAACCACGTCGGCCAAATCTACAGTTTGCCATTTTTATGGCGAACAAACTATGACATGGGAAAAATTGAGATGAAAAAAAGAAATAATCAGAGAGACAATGCCTAAATTAGCATTTTGCTGTTCTACCAACAGTGAAACTGAATGAATACAAGGTCAAAATTTCATATTGTGCTTTATAACACAATCTGTGCGAAAATTTGTGAAACAGAATCATTTGCATGCATGTAAAAAGAGTATGTTCTCAAAATTATGTCTGGATTTGAGGGTAAAATAATTAATTGTTTATTGAAAATTTACAATTTGGTCATTGTTAGAACAATTCTTCGATTAAACAAATTTTATAATAATTTTTTTTAATAAATAATAGTATTGGTCAGCATAAGAGTATTTATTTTCAATTTTTCCACCCACAGTTTATTAAAAAAATAAATAAAAATAAATCTCTCATTCTAGTTAATCCCAAAAATTAAGCCTAACTATTGAATGGTGCCAAAATGTGTCTTTTGAAGACTTCATCCTGAAACAGCAGGATGAAAAGTGGTCTGCATAAAGGAGGAATTTTTCCACAGTTCACATTACAAGGCACTGCTGGACAGTAAATGTTTGCTTGACTGCCATAAGACAGAATTCACAACACAAGCTATATAACGTTTCATATTACAGCCTGTTTTACAGCAATGCAAGCGGCTGATACTGCAGTGGTGTATGCATGTGTGTGCATGGACCTCTGCCCAGACCTGGAGGCCTGAGTCTCATTTATAATGCCTGTTGTTCTGTTAAGATGCTCAAGGAATCACTCACCCACGGCAATTCCAGCAGCGACGGTGGATCAATTAACGAAAGCATGATTAACATTACAGGAGAGCACCGTGGAATAATGGACGTCTCTGGAAAGTGGATTAGGTCGAGAGGAACCTTGACGTGCGGCCGAGATATTGCGCCAGTGAAGGACGCCATCAGCAGCGGCATGACATAAGCCAGACCGAAATAGTTTGGGAATGCAATTGATGAATTGCCATATTGATTCAGTTCTGCCTCACTTACCATAATTATAGCGCTGTAATGGATAGCATTACTGCTGCCACTTTTTGTTTTATCCTTTCTTTTCCTTTTTCATCAACTCTCCACTTCTGAACTTGTTTGGAAACGAACTGTACATGCGGTTATGTGCTCTGATCGAAAAGCCAGAGATGTGAATGACATACTTCTGAAGCCCTGAACCTGTCAAAATTGACTCTTAACTGGAAGCCCTGCATAATTACACTGATTTTGGGGTCATCTGAACCTGATTGCACAAGTTTCTAGGGGAAAATTTACATGAAACATGCTCTTGCTTTCAAAAACATCTACACTAAGCGCAACAGAAGCAAACCTATTGTAGGAATCTCAGTATGATTTTAAAAGTTGGACTATTTTTAAGCTAAAAACAACACTACTGATTATAAGCAGCGATTTATGTTTCTGCCGGTGGGTATCCACACTACACTATAACGCAATGAGAAAAGGCATGTGCAAATACAGTACCAACCAAATATAAACATTATTATTCACCACTGTTTCCATGAGCAAATGATAACTGAGCTCATTATAACATTCTCATTACTCAGTATTATATTTGGTGTTAGTTTTTTCGAGTACGTTTTTTTCCGTTCGATGGTGCGTTTGATGAATTCATTACACAAAAGTTATTTGTGTCTCACGAAGAGAAACGCAGGGACTGCATGATCATTGGTTTACTAAATAAAATAGGGCTAAAAATACCTATATACAATAAGCACTTAACAAATAACTATTAAATAATATAATAATTAACTAGAGAACTGGCTGACTAAAATCAGCTTGAAAATGGTGTCTCATGAAACAAAGATTAGGCTAATCTGTAATTTCTTGACAAGTTATTTCATAACTCAGTCATGGAAGTCTGGTGGCTGAAATCTTCTGGCAACATTAAATAATTAAAGATAATTCTAGAGAAAAAGCATGTTGAGATTCGTGACAGGACAAAGTTTGAGCGTGCCCTGTGCGAGAGTCAAAGAAATCTGCGTTCTATCAGAGAGATTTGTGCTCGTGAATTACATGGATGCGCTCACGTTACAATAATACGCTCGACATTTGTCAATAAAATAACGCCATAGAAACTGCTTCAAATGAACTATAAAAATGAAAAGAAAGCCGTGTCTGAAAGCTGCAATCGATTTTTATTGGTTAAAATGAAAGAAGAATATCTCGTCTGTTTTTCCGTGGGTGCTCGACCATTATATACATCTATATACCTCTATATGTACAGATATAAAATAACAAATGTTATCAAATTTGTATAAAAAAAAATAAATAACAAAATAATATATATATATATATATATATATATATTTAAAAATGATAAATGATAAATTTCAAAGGTTTGTATAAATATTCTATAATATATTTATTTAAAATATCAACTAGTCGACCATCATAGCCCATCCCTACTACCTTCACGGTTTCTCCATGTCACTTTTGTACCGTGACCTTCTGCGGCACGCTGCCTTGCAGGGTCGCTCTGATCTGATGAAGAATGCCAGCATGGGGAGCCAATGTCAGTCCCACATAGACACAAAGTGCCGACTCATAGCAGGAGAGTGGAGACCGCCTCCCCCCTCTCTCTGCGTCTCAGTCATTGATAACTAGAAAATGTTACCAGAGAAAGGTTACTATGAGCCACACAATGGGCTTCTTGTATTGTTGCAACCCCCTGGGTCGAGGAGAGAGGGAGAGAGGGGAGTCCTGGCATGTCTCCTTTTAGAAGGCTCTGTTACATACTGAGTCAAGCCTTTATAGTGCTAGTACGATCATGTAGAGATGTTTTGCAATTTTGTTTCCATGTGTTATGTCAAACTATACTTTATGAAATAGTGAAACATAATAAAATTAAATTGGAAAGTGAAAACATTCCTGATTGTAAGCTAAACTTGAACAGTCATTTTTTGACTGAATATATAAACTTTTTTTTTTTTTTGGTGGAAAGAAATACCAAATTATTTTCAAAAAACCCCAATGCTACAGGTACTAGTCAGCTAAGGGAAAAAGCGAGAGAAGAAGCGTATGGTAAGGGTGGTGTGGAGAGATCGATGGGGCCGTTAGGGACCGCCGTCTCTCAGGTTACTGTGTGTGTTGCCCACGAGCCCGTCTGGAGCTCTGCCCCGACCACACACACTTCCCAATAGCTCAGATCCTACAGTGCTCACTAGTGTTAATTTCATTAACGAAATGTATATCGAAAAATGTTCGTTGATGACTGTTTTTTCCATGACTAAGACAAGAAAAATAAAAACTGTACCAAAATCTCTCTTTGTTTTTGTCGAAAAACTGTTTTTAACGAGCTTTCATTCTTGTGGTTGTCAGATGTCAAGATTTTAAATCCCCCAATCAGAGCTTTTCTGTTAAAAGGATACATTTTCTGCCCGGTGTTTTACCTAATATTTGCAATCTGGGAACCATGCTCTCTCTACACTGCGAAAGTGCCGCCAATGATCTGAAAACAACGACAACAACAAGTAAGCTGGAGTCTCAAATCTCCATTTGAGACATTCTGCTTACATGGAAGTGTCATTCGGTCAGTCTGTTCCTTCACGAGCTGCCTGAATTGTTTACGGTGACTAAATCTGCCATCGTACCTTCTCAGCGATGAACTGTAATAAATCTAAACATATATCTCGACTATATTGTGGCTGCAGAGTAAATGAAGTGTTCATTTGCAAAAACCAATAAACGCGACTTTTAAAAAAAAATTAATTGACTGCTGTGTGTTATTCTCCACATATTGCACGTTCTGAACCCTAAATACGTTTTGTCAGAAAAGCCAGTATTGCCCACTGTCAAGGCATCGCGAGTTCAAGTTTTACAGCAGAAACCGACAAGTGCCCTTGTTGTTTGTGTACAGAAACTGATAAGTCCGTTTTAGCGAATCAGCGCACAGTATTCAGGTCAGGTGACAAGGTTGCTAGTCATTTCAAAAAGATGTGCTAGTTGAGGGGAGTTTCATCAAAGCTGACTAAAAGTGATCGAGGATTTATAATTTCTACTCCTGCAAGTCCTTGTGTTGTTTGTGTGTGCGCGCATGCGTGTGTGTGTGTGTGTGTATGTGTGTGCTGATCTGTTAGTGTGTGCATGCGTTTGTGTGCACACATGTGTTTGAGTGTGGTTTAAATGCAATTACAAAGCAATTACTTGGTTTGCTTTAACTGAAATGTGGAGTTATCTGCTTTTGCCAAAAAAATGACTGTTGGAGTTATCTGCTTTTGCTAAGAAACAAACTTTTAATATGTATAAAAAACATACTTTCAATGAACTTTAATTTTGTAAGTTACCTGTATTTTTTGGAGTTATTACTCAATCAATACAACCCAACTGCAGTTTGATTGATATTACTCGGAATGCACAATAAAAAAACATGATTTGTGAGAATTAATAAAAACGGAGTTATCCGTTTTTGCAAATGAACTCTTCAAATGCACAATACTTTTTTCCTTTTTCTTTTTTTTGCTGTTGTTTTAATAGAAAACATTAATGTAATTTGGAATTATTGGAATTACTATTAGGAATTTCACCAGTTTTTGTTTAAAAAATACTTTTTGAGCAAAGTATTTGTGATTATCAGTTTAACCGTTATACAGCATGACGTTTTCACTGACAAAAATTTTCAGACATTTAGTCGACTAAAACTTGACTGAACAAAAACAGGACAAAGTTGACTAAATGTGATAAAAACTAAAAAGTACTTGGGGACTGACACAGGACTAAGACTAAGGCTGAATTTAAAAATAGCTGACAAAATTAACACTAGTGCCCACTCTGAAGTAGTAAAACAGCATTACATTTTACTCTATTTATATGTAGACTGAAACCAAAAATTATCATTATTAGTTGTTATTGTTTATATTATATGTTTATGATTTTAAAAATTATTTAAAAAGTTTACTAAATGCATAAACCTCAAGTGATTTGCAAACATCTATAGTCTATCCAAACATTACCAATTAGCATAATTTAAAAAATATTATTAATAATAATTTAAATATTTAGTATTATTATTTGTAGTAATAATACAAATAATAATAATAATAATAATAATAATAATTATTATTATTATTATATTTTCATTTATTTTTATTTTTTTAAATAAAAAATTATAATGTTTACTGAATGATTAGACCAAAACATTCTACGCCTAAAAATATCTAGTAATAAAACAATAGTAACAGTAATTGGATTGTAAATGTCATAGTGACTGAATGAACTTGCAGATCTACAGACGTGTGTGTATTGGCTGGTTATGCTTGTTGAGCTGTGGACAATGTCAGCCCAGCCCATCGACCAACGTATCGATCTCCGCTGGGGGAAATTGAGACGGAATTTGCAGTAGTGCAGCTAGGATTTCTGGGCAACGCTCGCTGCACACTGCTCTTTTTTTCTTTCTCCCCGGATTTTTACATGCTTTCTGGGACTCCCTCTTTTTTGACTGTGTTTTTTTCTCAGTATATCTGAAAGATTCACTGGCCGATTCAGATGCATTACTCTGATAATGTACTGTATCTCCAGCAAAAATACCATGTCTTAAAGTGATCATTCACCGCAAAATGATTCAAAATCAACCTTTGTGATGCTCCAACCACAAATTCCTTTCTTTCTTTAGTTGAAAACAAAAGGAGACGCTTTTAAGACAGTTTGAGTGTCTCTGTTTAAAGCAATGAATTACTTGGAATATAGCAAACAAGTTGTTTGAACCATTTTTTTGTAATTTTGGAGGATTATACATGACCATACATGCTCTGAACAATAATGACAAAATTTTCATGTTTGGTGCACATTTTAAGAGTAACGCTGCAGTGCAAAACGGTGAATAAATGCGTGCGTATGTAAGCAGACTCCCAGACCCTGTATAAGGCCACTTTTAGAGCTGTCAAATATCACAACCTGAATTCATGACTAGATCCGACTTCAGCACCCTGTCACCCGTATGGATTACACCCCACGGACCAGGTTGCAACACAGCAGAGGCAACATCTCAATGTCAGGCCTGTTTCTTTACAGTCTTTCCTTCTTTTCCTCCCTTTCTTTTGCTCCCTCTCCCCTTTTACCAGAATATCCTCAGTTGGCCTTTGGACAGTGTCTCTGGAGGGAGGCAATGCATCAGGCTATTTATCACCCAGCAGTTCCCGCAGTAATCAATTAGTCTTTCAGTGGGCGTACCTGGCCCCTCCGGCCTGGCACTACCTGTTACAAGCCTGCCTTCCTGGAATCGCAGGGCCTGAACTTCTCTCTTGTTTCTCTTTCTCCCTCCTTTCCTCTTCACTATCGCACAGTCGGCACACTGAGCGAGTGCTTGGGGTAAAATGGATCTGTTATCAGCAGATGGTAGGGTCAACGGAGGACCAACATAACCATACATGAATGATAGTTCAAATCAAGTGATTTGTTGAGGAGAGGTGTGCCATTACTTGTCTAAATGATTATACTTGCATTTATTTGCAATGTGGATGATAAAAATGGGCAAAAAAAAAAAAAAACCCTTTAGACTTATAACGAAGGAAGGTCAAGAGCCATTTCAAGAGACCAGAACATCGAAGAGACTTTGGCTGGTAAGCAGGCACTAAGCAAAGAGTGTTATTATTGTAAACAAAAACTAAAACAATAACAAAACGAAACTCAAAAAAAAAACAAAAAAAAAAACAAAAAAATATTTTTGTTGCCTGAAAAAAAAAAAAAAAAAAAAAAAAAAACTAACACAATTGGGAAAAAGTGACTAAACACTTTTAAAACATATCTGCATTAAATATAAAAATGCCACTGGACTGCCACTAAACTAGAAAACTCTGCAAAAAAAAAAAAAAAAAAAAAAAATTATATATATATATATATATATATTAGTGCTGTTAAAATTAGCGCGTTAACACATGCAATTAATTTTTTCAGCTTAAATTTTTTAACGCAATTAACGCAGCATCCATTTTTCCCGTCATAATTTGGCTAGCGTTACATTATATGATCACGCTCTTATTTACACAAATGCTTTTAAACCACTGAAGCGCCACAAGACAAACGAGAACGCGCTCATATGCTTGAACAAACAATAGCACATAATTATGATATAATGCCCATTTTGTTGAGTATCCTCATAAGAGCAGTCTTAAATGAGTTAAATAACGTCTTAAATTAACTTAAAGAGTTGTGAGAAAATGAGATCCGTGTCATGTTCTGCAGCGGCAGGTCTTAAAGTCACAGCAGCCTAATAAACCAGTTGCTGTGATGTCTGTCATTAATGTTAATCAAAGAACAAAGGTAATAGAGAAAATTGTAGCTTTAATAAGGATTAATCTATATTTCATTTATAATTTATGCAGTGAAGTGATAACTTTATTCAATTTCTGTACATTTCCTACCTGTTAGACAGGTATGAATGCCACGGGTAAATATGACATTTATTATAACGGGTTTATGTGAAGAATATTTTAAATTCACTTAAATTAAAAGTTATTTTTTAAAAGCCTAATAAATTCTGAAATTGATAGCTCTTAGTTATACTGTAATGTTAAATGTTTATAATTAATTAAAAAAAATAATAATAATTTCATAGAGACATCAGTACCAGTATTAGTATCATTGATACTGGCCTTCATTCATAAAAAGATGGCATTAAACAAATATTTAAAATATACTGTCTTTAAGTTGTTTCTACATTCATTTGGAGACTAACTGAAATTATTACAATATAAAAACAATAAAAACTCGATTAATTACAGAAAAAATGTCAGAGAAATTAGTTAATTTTTTTTAATCGATTGACAGCACTAATTATTTATATATATATATATATATGAACTATAACCCTCCTAGCAACCACAGAGCCATGCACCCACTCAGAAAACCTTAGCAACCACATAGCAACGCCCTGACAAGCACCAACTCACATTTTCTTAATTTGTGGCACATTCTGTAATGTAATTTCCTTTTCACACGTTCATTTTGTGTGGGAACCAACTGTTTGTGACCCTTCTCAGATGTGTATGTAATGGAGTCTGAAACGAAACTGGTTTTAATTCTGGATTTACTAACATAAACTAAAATACCACCTAATCCCATTTCCTCTTGCTATCGATTCGGCGCGTACATAATTTCAAAGTGCGCTTCGGTAATTGCAAACGAGCATTTACATAAATCTGTCGGCGCTGACTAAATGTTTGGTGAATAAACGACACAAGTGCACACTCATTGATATTCAAGCGCAGACAAACAGAACAAAGGCAGAAGCGGGCAGCAGAGCCAGTGTTTGCGGCCCTCGAGTGCCACTCGGAATCACTGGTTCCCAGGGTTGTCAGGGAGCCCATGCCAAGGCTGCGGGCACGGGGGAAGGAGGGGTGCATGCGAGCACAGGCAGCGCAAAAACAATATAAAATCGCATCGAGTGAGGTGATGTTGAGAAAATATACCACGTCGCCAAGAAAGATCCACCCCACCCCCAAAATGTGCACCAAAACAGCACCAAGTCACACAAAGACAAGTGTATGTGTGTGTTTGGGGGTGGGGAGGGTACTGAAAGGGGGCACTGTTTACTGTCTGGTCTCCCCCAGCACCGCACAGCCTGTCTCACTTCAAACAAAGCTACTGGCAAGGGAGCGGCAGCAGCCCCTGTTTCCAGGGCCACTGGAGTTTCAAAGAAGTGAAAGAGGGCAGCAGTCTGGAGGCTACAGGGCCCAGGCTGGCATACTTGGCTAGCGTCGTGGCCAGGTGGTCTGGGCACATTGGCAAGACACTGGCACGCCGCCCTATGCAGATGGCTCCCGTCGCCGCCTTTTTAGGTGTCGATCTCTCTCTCTCTCTCAGTCTCCCTTTCTTTCTCATAATACGCGCACACGCAAAGTCGGACATATGCCCTCCCTCAAGGTTCGAAGGACGAAATGCATCTGAAAAAAAAAAAAACTTGTTTTTTGAATTAACGGTTCAGACCCGTAAAAGAGTCACAGAAAATGCGAAAAGGAGATGCCAGCTGTGCCAGGCTGCCTTTATGCGTGTGCCCTCCGCCATGCTGGGACACCATCACCATGGCATCCCAAAGTCCCCAGCGTACCCTCTGTTCCATTCCATAAGCTCGCTCGGCAGAAAAAAGGATGTGGATATCGATTGCAAACACTTATGAGAAAAACTTCAAGTTGTACGCTAAAAACGATCTCCAACAAAAAAAGAAAAAACAAAATCCCCTGCTGTTGTGTTCCAGGTTTATGGGGGCCCGAAATCAGGTTCTGTGGTTGTGTGAAATGCTCCCAGAACATATGGAGGAGGATTCGCCAAGCCCCGCTTCACAGCTGTCTGCACCCAGCGAAGACGTACCCTCCCTTTCCCTGCTCCATTGATGTACACACACACACCAAAGACCTCCAGAAAAACACACACACACACACACATATATATATATAAATGCCAGTAAAATCATGAAATCATGCATGATCGTAATAAAATGTTTCAGATTAAAACGAGTGCCAACAAAGAATTTTAATACTGCTTCAAATCTTTAAAATGTACATAACAGCGCTCATGTTATTGCAAACGGTTGAAATGAACATTGGAAATACATCAATGAACAGCAAAAATGATGGTTACAAAATGCTCTCCAGACATCTAAAGGAGTATTTTGGGTTCCATACAAGGTAAGCTCAGGCACAATGTTGATTACGGCCAAAAAAAAACTTTTCCCACCTTTTCTATAAAACGCAAAATGTGGGTTACAGTGAGACACTGGAGGTAAGTAGGGCCAATCTGTAATGTTAAAATGATGTTAATATACTCACTGTTTCCATAGTAAAGCCAAAACAATATGAGCGTTAACATGATATTGGCTGTCAGCTGAGCTTAACTTGTATTGAACTTAAAATATGGAGAAAAAAAAAAAAAATGTGTTTTGAAGCTCCTGAGATCCTCCTCAAGTATTTTTCGCTATATAGGGTGCTTGAGTTGGTTCTTTGGGGATTATAAAGTTCTTTTAGACCAGATTATGGAATCTTAAAAATATAAAATGTTCTGAAAAATGTATGAATTTATCACCTCACAAAAAAAAAAAAAAAAAAAAAAAAAATGCAATACAGTCTTCCTCCCCTCATCCTCCTTTGGCCCCGCATGCCTAAGGTCTGTACAATATGCTATCATTACCCAATCATTATCTGGTTTTAGCACTGACGGTGGAATTGTGTGCCCCCTTTTCAAGCCTCCTTTTTTATGCTGATGAGCCTCCCGAAACTTCCTCCAGTTCCTGTGGCCTGCGCTTTCACATGCCGCCGATAATTAGAGCACCACTGTGAACCGTACGCAGCCACTTTTGACCATACCATCGATAAATGTGGCGAAAGGGGAAAAGTCTGGAGACAAGGAGGGATGAGAGGCCCTTTAAAGGGGTCAAGCGGCTACCTAAAATCCTCACAGCGCGACTCTGGGTGACCCAGACGTCCCCCTCCACCCCTGGTGAGTGAGGGGCAGGTTGGCTCTTTCAGCCACGGCTCAATGTTTGGCCATTATCCTTTTGTGGCGAACCCTTCTCCCTGTCTGAGTCCTACAGGCAGAGTCTTACAGCTTGTAAATGGAGCTAATCTCACAGGCGTTCACTGCGAAACTCCACCGTGTGAGTCCGTCTGGTCTTCCAGTGTCACTTCCAGTGTCCTCAACAGAACGACAAGAAACTACATGGGAAACTACCTAGATTGTTTCAACTTAGCTATAAATCTGCTGCAAAACAGTTAATAAAGAGGCTTTCGAATCACAAATCACAGTATGAATCAAAACAGAATTTGCGAAGATCAAAACTGTTCCTTGTGCAGTTCATTTTTGAAAGGAAATACCAAAAACCTGAAAAAAAAAGTTAAATCAATCAAGTAATTTGGTGAAATTGTAGTTCATTTAATTTAAATATATGTGTTCCAGTGCCTTTCTGTCAGCCTACATGAAATGCTTTTTGAATCTGTTTTTCCAGATACAATTTTTAATGTCTGTTTGAGTTCATAATGACTTTAACATCTTCACTTTATCATTTTACTCACAAACAAACTTCAGTGATTTACGAACAGCTTGCGAATCATTAAAAAGAACGGGGTCGAAAAAAACGAATCATCTTTTGAGTGAATCAAAGGACACTCAAGCAAATAGAATCATTTGGCAGATCGACATTTGTGCTCAGTCTGAATAAAGCACTGACGGATGCTCTTTTGATATCTGACGCATGCTTTATTGTACCATATCTCTCGCATATAATGCTGTACCACCCGAATGATTCTCCTCTCCATCTTGAGCAGCATTTATTCCTCTGATCATTCAATCCACACGAATCTGCTAAATTCCTTCTCTGATCCTCCCCAGGCCCCTCTCTCTCTCTCTCATTCGCTCACACACACATTTCTCTCTAAGGCTTGTATTCTGTATTGTTTCACACACTTCCAAATCATCAGCCTCCGTTCAGAAGTTTCTGTGCAATAAACAGCAAATAAATAAATAAATAAATAAATAAAAATCACATTCTGTAAAAAAGTGGAACCACATCAAAAGAGATTTTAATCCTGTCTGGATTCATAGCTGTCCTCTTTACTATTAATAGCGGGTAAGGGGGAAGGAACATTATGGATTGATTTATTTATTGTGTCATGTATTAAGACGCATATTACTGAGAGGTCCCTCTCGGAAAAAATGACAAACAAAATAAAAAGCCGCTATTTCTGATAACCTATTTTGGAGTGTGTGAAGAAAATTTGGCTTTTGCACCCCAATTAACAGCGTGAATAAAAAAGGCGCACTAAGCTGGCCGTGCAAAAGTTGATCCTCTTTTAGCTTCTTTCAGCATGTCGTTTTTTAATCAAGAATTAAAAACAACACACGCAATTCTGTCTTTAGTCTGTTGCAGAATGCACTGGCTTGAGAGGTGAGCTCAACATGTTAGTTTTTGATTACAAAACTGTGAACTGAGGCGTCTTCTACTAAGTATCCACAACAAGCAGCATTAAGGGTTTTCATTTAATTTAATACAATTAAATGGCATTTTAGCCATATATTATATTATTTATAAAACTGAATAGAAAGTTCAAGAGAACAGCATTTATTTTACATATTTTTTTTGTAACAATGTAAAATTCATTACTGTAACTTTTGAACAATTTAATGCATCCTTTCTGAATAACAGCTACCATCTAAGCACATCTTGGCAATAGAATCTCCACTGGCTAGTACATTTTTTAGTTTATTCACCAGACTGATAGGATGAGGAGATTTCTCCTAAATATCTGAATGTACGCTCTTAACATCAGTCAATCAAGCATTATATTATATTATGATAATCAAGCACTATTTAATGATAGAAGTTTAGTAATAAGAACTAAAAATTGGTAATGAATGCATGTTTGTCATTTTAACTGAACTTAGGACTGGTGTTGGTGCTTAAGATATTGTTGGTCATTTAGTGTTTCTGTAAAAAAAAATAGATAATAGTAATAGATAATAGTAATTATTATTAAAAGATAACACTACTACTAATTCTACTACTAATAACAATATACAATGCACTAAGGATTGATCAGCTGCTGGGTTCATGAATATTAATCACGTTTTTGTCAATATTGTCAGCGTTCGCTCAAACTGATTTGCTGAAATCAAAACAGGTACGGTAATAGATGAGCACCAGCCAATGAGATTGCCACTTGCACATTAGTCCTGCCCACTACCGGAGAAACTCTTCTGCATGTTCTTAAAAGGTGAATAATTCCAAATTAACTGTTATTTTGACAGGAAAATACAACAATGTATATCGTTTACATGTAGCATGTCGATTCTGTGTGGTATGTAAGACTCTCGTTCTCTCTCTCTATTTGTGTGTTTGAGAACAGCGCTCTCAGCAAAGCGATGGCGAGTCATGCACCTTCAGACTAGAGTTTATGGTACGTCAAATACAGGTACTCTGCGCATCCATTGAGCTGAATTGAAATAGTACAGGTCGCTCTCCATCAAGCGAGTGTTCAGCGAGTGAAAACTACAGTGTTCAGCAAGTGAAAATATATCTATGCTAAACTTATACTTAATCGCCCAGAGTGAAGATTTAGTCACATATGCGAGTGTTTTACTTGCATTGTAGAGGGTTGTAACAGTATGAAATACTTTCCAAAAACAAAATCTTATCGACCCCAAACTTTTGAACGATAGTGTAAGCCATATTAAAACCTGCATCACTTGCCAATCAACTCACTGACCACTTGTAATCCTTCATAAACCAAAAATTTAAGAACCACTGATCTAAAACCAAAGAAATCCATTCAGTGTATCCCACACGTCCTATAGTTTGTTCAAACAAATTTCTACACTGGAGATTGAAACAAGACTCTCCTCCTTTAAGACAGCCACTTTTGCTTTTACCTGAACCCACAAAGTAGCTCTTTTAGTCTACTAGAGCTCCAGTAAGAGCTGCTACAGTAGGTGTTGCTCTTTCTTTCTCTCTCTCTCCCTTCCCTGCTGTTTTTGTTTGAAAAGAGTGGTTACGTTCTCCTGATCTGTGCCGTCCGCTCCTGACCACAGGCCTCACGGAGCACAGCATTTCATAAACACTCGGGGAGCACGTCTAATCCTCCAGCCCGTATTAATCAGGAACGCTCTTTTTCAGAGTCCCTCGTCTGTGTTTCCTTCTGAAAGGCTGAACTAAATGAATTAAAGAGGAGGGTTTAAGGATCTGCGGTTTGGCTTGAAAAAATGAAATAATCAGAGGGGAAAAAAAAAAAAACATGACAAACCCTCAAACGGCAGAAAGTCTATTTTGGAAAAGCTGAAATACCAAGGTACAACACTTTGGCTTCACCCAAAACCAAAGATAAACACATGCTATCACTGTGATTATATACATGTATATTTAAAAAAAAAAACACCCCTCTTGCTGTGATTTGGGGTTGCTGTTACCGAGAAGCGTGTACATGTGTTTCTCATTTACGTGAAGGATTTTAATTCCTTACAGCAGTTTTACAGATCTCTCATTATCCAGCTATGTCGAAAAGGGAAAACGGCAATAGTAAAAGTCGGCAGAAATGAAAAGGAATGCCTAGCAGGCTTGAAGCCCACCGCAAAACTTTCTCCCCGACACTCCTTAATCCCTCATGAATGAGAGCCGTATTCGTAAGACATACGGGAGGTCAAGCTGTGTTTGTCTAGTGGGGTTAACTGATACCGAACAAGCGTGTGTGGATGAGGTTTGGCCCTACAGTATGTGTTGATTATTGCTTACACTGAGATTTTTATTGCTCAAAGGTTGCTCTTCTATAGCTCAAAACAGTTCTACATTGATTTAAGTATCAATTTTGTCTAAGATGTTTCTCCTCAAATTCTTTAGGAAAAATAAAACATGTATACAAATGATGATAAAGTGTAAAATTAATCTGGATAGTATCGCTCAGATGATTTGGTCTTGGGAGAATTTGAGGAGAAATGGTTGAGATCATCAGAAATCTCAGAATTGCAGATTTGCCAAAGTCTAAATCAAAAACCAAGATTTCAATATGAACTCAATCATTTCTCATTAAAACTTCCAAGACGAAATTATCTGAGAGATGCTTTTTACAATAGAGATCTCAACAATGTCTCAAACTGTGCTCAGATTTGCAAAGACACCAAAGTCTGCAGGCAAAATTGTAGATTTCAATATGAACTTTCCAAAAAGAATTATCTGAGCAATGATGTCAACAATAGAGAAATCTCAACAATGTCTCCAACTGTGCTCAAATTCACAAGGATACCAAAGTTTGCACTCAAAATCTGAGATTTCAATATGAAATTAAACATTTCTCATGAAATCTTCCAAGAATAAATTATCTGAGCAAAAACGTCCACAATAGAGACATCTCAACAAACTGTTCATAGATTCGCCAAGACACCAAAGTCTGAAATCAAAATAAAAAAAAGACTATATTATCTGATCTATACTATCCATATAGACAATGTGTCAAAATTGTGCTCAGAATTGCCAAGATGCCAATCTTGATATCTCTGCTGTGATGAATTTGTTGAGAAATATTTGAGCATAATGAAAAGTCATGTTTTTGATTGTAGCAGTATCTTGGCAAATCTGAGCACAGTTTGTGACGTTGAGATCTTAAACTCTACAAAAGACAAGTGAGATTACTGTTTTTTTTCTGAGAAGCAGAAAATGTAATTGATTTCACAGACATCTAATTTTGCTCTGATTGCCACGTAGAAGAAATCTTGAAGAGATTTTCTTTCTTATGAGTTGGAATTTGTTTTTCAAACTGTGACCAGCATATGCAGCTCGTCTTCTGGCGAGAGTGCGTGTGGTCAATGATAAGGAGAATGTGGGCTGTCTGAGGACCCCAATCATTATCGTACTGAAGAGGCCCAGGGCCTCAGTGAAGTCATTACCCTGTCTGCCATTTCACAAATAAATCAGCAAATATGCAGCACCTCCATCCATAATTGGGTCCAGCCCTCCCTCTCATTTGCGCCCAATAATAGCTTTCCACAGTCATTACTCCAACTCTGCTTAAGTGTGCGAGCTTGAGACTCTTAAACTTTTTCCTTTAATTAATATTTCATTTAAAATGCATTGGTTGCAGAGTGGACAAAAATCTATATTTTGCTCAAGATTATTCTACATAACCCGAAGCTTTTCTCTTTGTCTCTTTTCATGTCTGTGGTGAAAAGCGTGAAAAAAAAAAAAAAAAAAAAAAAAAAAACTTTTGTCAGGGTTTTTTGGGAGGATGGCTTCGGCACTTGCCAAAAAAGCTGTGGTTTTCATCCGCCACCGTGTTGCTATTAGACATGGTTATGGATGGAGCTGGGGAAGTAACACAAGCCATCCGCACATGCAGGCGGCATGTTCGTGTTCAGGCTGGCCAGGCCTGGCTTCTGTTTCCAGTTTTGGCCCCAGCAGCTCAGCCTCTAAACTCAAGAGTTTGGGCATGTTTAGACCACAGATCACTCTCGCGCTCTCCCTCTTTTCCTCACCCTCCTCCTCTTTTTAATCCTGGGAACCACATTTTGCGTGGGAATACAGACTGAGAATGGAACGGTCCAGATGTGAAACGAGAGGAAAGATTGTGGGTAGAACCCATGAGCAGTGTTTCCTGGGAGTTTGAAAATGCCTCCACTGACACACGCTACAAAGTATAATGCCTTAATATTAGGGCAGGTAAAAAAATATTTAAAGATTTATGTTCATTTCAAAGGCCCCAATACATATTTTTTTATTAAAATCATTTTAATAATTGGTTTGTTGTAAACAGATATACATTTTTTCTTTTTTCCTTTTATGAAAATACAAAAAAAAGTATAAATATGGTTTATAGGCTCATTCATAGCTGTTCTAAGCTTTTACTTTTCAAAAAATGAAATTAATGAATATTTTCATAAAATACATTTTTCTATTAGACAGCATTTTTTAATGCAAGTATAAATATGGTTTATATACTCATTCCGCTTTTTAAATATTTAAAATAATTATATTCATTTTTCATAAAATGTATTTTTTAATATACTGTAGCAGGTTTCCTGTATAATTTACAGCATTAGCTGAGAGAGAATTCCTTTCAACTGTTATCAATATAGACATTACAACTGAAATCAAATTAAACAATTAAAATCTGAATCAATTAGAAGGAAAGTTTGTGAATTGAAATTAGAATCAGAATAAAACAAACATACCCAAATCAAACTGAATCAAAACTGGAAACAAATCGAATCGAGCTTGTGTATCGGAATAAAACTATATCAAATTCAGAAACAAATTGAATGCAAGTTTGTCAGAATTAAAGTGAATCAAATCAAATATAGCCAAATGAATAAAATCAGACTGGAGCAAATCAAACTGAATCAGAATCAAAATGAATCGAGAGCTTGTGAATAATAATAATAAAAAATAAATAAAAAAATGCAAAAAAATGCTTGCAAATCAGATTCAAATCAAAAGCTGTACCTTAAATACTTTACCCAACCGTACTGGACTACATATTTAAAGGGGTAGATATCCAGGCAGTTCAATATACTGTACTGTAATTCATTCAGCCAATGAGAAATAAAAAATACAAATTCCCAAACAATTTTCAGTTAACTATATTTTTGCACATCACAGGCTTGTTCATTCGTCACATTAAATATTGTATCTAGTGTTGTCAAAAGTACCGGTACTTCGGTACAAAGTCGGTACTGAAATTTTGAAAATGTGATGATACAAGCATTTCTGTAGTACCGGGAGTACAGAGTATCCGGGTATATTTGGTACCCACTGATAGGGCTGTGCCAGTATTTTACGTGAATATGACACGAGTGAAGCACAAAGCTTTGTTTACAGAAGAAATAGGCTAATAGGTTAGCAATTAAATGTGACACCGCAGCCATGGAAACATTTTGGTTCATGCCGAATGAGAGAGGTACGTCAGTCCATACATTTAAGCTTTGTATTCTGTTTTGCAAATCGTGATCTAGTCACCCGATTAGCAGAGAATTTAACAATATTCCATTAGTTATTCCACTGAACATGGAATCTCTGTTTCTGTTCCCAAATCTTCACTCACGCAAGGGATTATAAACGTTTCTTCCTTTGGTTCGCTTTTAATTATGCCTATTATATTCGCATTCTTTACTGTGGTAAAGTAGAAAAAAACACAGTAGGAAAGAAACCTTTTTGCTTGCACGTCAATTTCTATTCAACACAGTTTGTACTTGTTTTTAGACTTTATAAGGCGCGTCAAGTTTATTTGTATAGCACGTTTCACACACGCTGGTGATATTTAGTTTCGCTTTCTCTGGCAGCGCAAAATCAAACATAGCCTGAATGTCTGAAGATAAGACTCGCTCTTCAGACCTTTTACAACAAGTGTCAGTTGTTTGTAACATCAGGAGAAAACAAAGATATTTTTATCGAGAAATGGTCTCTTTCCTGCTCGTGTCCCACATCCCTCTCAAAGTGCAGAGCAGCTATATGACGCATCTTTGTGTGGAAATAAAAAACAAATGTTTTTTTAGAATAATTACTTAACTTTCTTATTATTTAGGTTACCATTATTTACTGATTTTTATTACATAGTTTTACAGGCTGAAGTGTGTTGTTTCACTGAAGGAATAGCTCAAATAAACACGTAAGTCTGTTTCAAAATGGATGTTTCAGCATTTGTTTATTTATTTTTTTATATTTCAAAATGTATTTCATTAAGGGTATATACACACACACACTCCAAATATTTATATGTATGATTGCCATCATATTTAATATGTTTTTAAAATAGGCTAGTTAAATAAAATAGTAAAATAGTTCCAACAGATTTTCCTGTGGTACCAAAATTGGTACAGAGAACCGTAAAATTTTACTGGTATTGGTACAGACTACTGGAATTTTGGTACCGTTACAACACTAATTGTATCTAAAGCGATCTATCAAAAACATTATATCAGTAAAGTCAGCTTAGCTATTAAATCAGTTTATTGTACTACTGCACTACCGTTATCCGAGGCGCTCCTCGCTGACAGGTGCTCATCACTGGCTTATCCATCAATCCCTGAATTTGATCATATTAATGAGTGGCTTTGTAATCCTCTTAAAGCAGCTCCACGGTTAAAGCACCTCAGGCATCTGCAGACGGGCCACTCCACCAAACGCAACCGAAGAGGACTCTGGCCATAAGCTCCGAGGTAAAACGAACAGATCAAAGCACATGATCATCCGCTAGCTACTATCAGGTCGGAGCAGGATTGTAGGGATGGTCACTGCAGAGGGCGATTATCCATCATAGAGGATCATGGGAGATCATATTGGTATTTCTAGTTAAGCTTTTCTTATAAAGGTAAGCATGGAGGGGAGAGAGCAAAGACGCTGCCAAAACCTCATCTGTGGCATCAGATTTGTAATCTCCTCACCTCCGTTTTCTGGCGCCATGAAAAATGGTAGGAAAGCGGTGGGTTTGGAAAAGTTCCCAGTTTGTGTTTTTAGGCAAGTGACGCATTTGAATGTTGAGTTACGAAAAGCCTCTCTCGACGTGCAAAGTGGTATTGGCCAAAAACAAGGATGGTTGGTTTTATTTTCATTTAAAATGCATCTGCGTGTGCCGTTGCCTGGAGACGGAGCTGGTCGGAAAAAATGTAATATAATTCGACACATAAACAAAAACAACCCTTTGTTGCCACCACTGAAGATCAGCTAAAGAACCGGCGGTCTGCCAGCCGTACGCAACAATGCAACAGACTCAAAATTGTAAACTGGAAGTAGATGAGAGTAAACTAAAATTGATAAGAGACGCAGAGGAAACAGAGAACAGACAGTTCCACTCCAATCCGATTCTGTACTCCATTAAAAATCAATCCTAATGCCTTTTCGCCACACAATACTTCATTGAACATTAGAGGGAGATTAAAGCAAATTGGACTAGAGATGATCAGATATTGAAGCAAAACATCTGCAGGCCCAGTGTATCGTTTTTCCCTCTCTCTTTTTTCGGGGGAATACTAGAGTGCCCCGTCTGACTTCTTAACCCTGTGTTATCTGCACCTCCCAGCCAAAGACAGAGCCAATTTGTTTCCCAAACAATTCCGTAGCCATCCTAGTGATGGGGCTTGGCAGGCAAACAAAGAGGAAGAAATAAAGGAAGAAAGTTGAGGAAAAGAGATTGTGCGTTCAACCCTTGGGTTCAGGTGGATGCACGTGCACTTTGAGAAAAATTTTACCACTTGTTCTGAGTGCATAGTGGCATTTAGAATGGACAGTAATAGTCATTTGAATCTGAATACCCTGGTATGTCATTTGTTTGTGAATCAGACTATACCGGTCACACAGCGTGTTTTTGATTCACTAAAGAGTAATGTGTTTTGAGACTCAGGCTGCACAATATATGTATTTTATTCACCAAAATGAACCGGATCATGAGAGTCAATTGCTCAGGAATCCGACTGCACTGATTGCACTGTATGTTTCTGATTGCTGTAGAGTCATTTGTTCAGTAATCAGACTACACTGGTCGAGGTGTATGGTTTTGATTCACTAAAAAGAACCTGTTTATAAGAGTCATTTGTTTGTGAATCGGGCTAAACTGCTCATGCTGTATGTGTCTGATTCACTAAAGTCACTAAGACATAAGAATCATTCATTCAAGAATCAGACTACACCGATTGTGCTGTATGCTTTTGATTTACTTAAAAGAACCCATAAGAGTCATTTGTTTGCAAATTGGAAGATTCACAGCACAATTTTACATTTAATGTCTGAAAAATATAAATAGATAATGTCTCAAGGCCTCTGAAGTTGTCCCACTGAGGATTACTCGCTCTCTCTCTCACTCGTCCCGCCACCTTAGCCCCATCCTTTGCTTTCTGGACGCAGGCCAGGAAGGGAAATCCATGAAACATGAAGAATGTGAACGGCACAAGAGCTGCGCGACTGCACTGAACTTTTCCACTGAATCCCTACAACGAAACGAAATTTTTGCCAGCCTCACGGGAAGGATCGCTAACAACCTCTAGGCAAAAACTAGCTTATCTAATTGCAATGTGACAAGAGTAATGAGTGGGTTGAGTGTGTTTAAAAGAGAGAAGCAAAGCGAGAGAGAGAAAGAGAGGAGGGGAGACACACGGGACAGAGCCAAAGTGCTAGATGGAGACTCTCTCTCCATGCTATCGTGGCATATCACATGATCAAGACCATCTCCTATTGGTCAGGAAGCAGAGCAAATTCGTCCGCCATGTAAGGAGGGCTGGAAGCGACATTCTCTCTTCCCTCCCTCCCTTCTCTGCTTCTCTCTTACTCCAATCTTAAAATGGCGGCTGGGGGGAAAAGTCTGCCAAAAAGGGAGCGAACCTGATGCTCTTTTTTCTTTTAAATGCTTCTTATAGACTTTTTTCTTAATCCAAAAAAAGACGGCAAAGAGGAGAATGGGACAGCTTTGAGTAGAAACAGATGAAGCAGGGTTGTTTTTTTGTTGAGCACTGGCTGGTACAGGCAGTTAAGGGGGAACTTTGACAGTGGGCCAGGAAAAAACATTAACTGTGCTGTGTCCGGCAGGCTGAGGCGCAGTTGCCGAGGGGAAGGAGGACACTTTCCTTTGGCTGGCATGGCACAGCGCTAACGTTAACAGGCTTAGCCCTTCTCCAGGGGGGACTTCGGGACGGATGCTGCGTCAACATCTAGACCAAAACAGACACACTGCACAAAGACAAAAGAAACATACTAACAGGTTGCTCTGAAACACGTTCGCAGGGCTAGGTCTCGATACAGATTTACAAGCTATTGATTCCAATTTTGATTAAGTTTGATTTGGGTTTAGTTTCAGAAAGATTCTAGCCGATCTTTTTGAAATAGTCATTAAAGCATCGGTTCATAAGAGTCATTTGCTAGATAATAAGACTTCACTGGTTCTGCTGTATGTTTTTGATTCACTGAAAAGAACTGGCTTATGTGGTCATGAATCAGACTTTGCTGGTTGCACTGTATGTTTTTGATTCACTAAAAAGAAAGGGCTCATATTTTAATCTGACTACTCACTAAAAAGAAACAGTGCATAAGAGTCATTTGTTCAGGAAGTGGATTATATTAGTTCCACTGAGAGTTTTTGATTCACTAAAAGTATTGGCTCATAAGAGTCGTTTGTTCATGAATCTTACTACACCTGTCGCATGGTATGTGTTTGTGTGTTTGATTCACTGTTTTCGCATTCAGTAGAAAGATTATTTTCAACAGTCTGCAAAGTCACGCTATATATTGTGAATACATGTTGTGAAATACGATTTCTTTTACCATGCCGCTGATTCATGAGCGTTTCTACCAATACATTCTCTCACACACTATCTTGACCTGCACACCAGGTTAAGAATACGAAGAATACGAGGCAAGAATATGAAAAAATATTTTCTTCTGGGCTAAAGTTCTAGTGGGAAAAAAGCAGGACAGGGCGGCTGCCAGGTGACGGGCACAAGACGGCGCAGAAGTGGCTGTTGGGCAAACCCACCCAGCCCGTAAAGGACAGCAACCCACTCGGCTCACATCGACATGATGATTATCACCAGATGACTCGTGTTTTAATCACATGAACCTTTAAAAGCCACACACACCAAGGACGATACAATTCTGTTTGCTCAAGCCTCATGTCGGATGGATTCTGATTGGTTGTCAATGTTTTTCTCGATCATCAGAAAATCTTTCTGAAACTGATTCCAATAATATCATTCCTCTGTGCTGTTTTGGTTGTAGCTGTGGTGTGGACTTGGTATTCTTTTAAACTTTATCACTAAAGTTATAATCTTGGTGTCTTTACTGCAGATAAACGATGGTGAAATGATTTAGGAAAGCTGATGCATACTCAAATATCAGATGCACTTCTGAAACAACAGCTTGGAGAGAATGGAGGTAACACATGCACATGGCAGACCGTCACGCGTGTCCTCGCAAGGTTTCTTGAAAATCTGACACAATCTACCAGTGGGAAGATTAAGATTGGAAAAGTCTGATTACGTCTTATAGCGACTTAATTTGATTCGCAATCTGTACGGCAACCAGCTGGAGGCATTAGCCTGGGTCAGGTGAGCTGGGCAAGAGATGCCAGCTGGGAGGGTACCTTTTTTGTGTGTTTGTTTTGTTGTTGGGGGAGTGGCGCTGGCGTTAAGAGGTGCAGGGGCTAATCGCATCATGTCTTCTGGCTTCCCAGGCATCAGTGACTCATATGAAAGAGGATCACAGAGGAATGTTCTTTTCCCAGAGGCCTTTGCCTGATGGAATTAACCCTGCCATAGATCCCTTCCACCAACCACAGGGGCCGGGTCAAACTGATTATCTTTCAGAGTGGCCTCGCGACAGGACCGGTGCTATTAAAAGAGATGCTTATGAAACGATCTCGCACCTCTGCTCTTTTACTTTTGCCGCATGTCTGGAGACGGACGTAGGTCAGGTCTGAGAGTGTCGCTCACCGCAAACAGGTAAACACCTGCTCGGATGTGAATGAAGACGCAGATACTGTCGGTCCTGTTTCACAGAGGACATCAGTGTCATCTTCCTCTGCAGCAGACGTAATGGCATCTGATCGAGGGATCTCTGTCTTCCTCCTCATGCCCTCAGTTCAGACGGAATACTCAAAGTGTGACAGAGACGGGATGCAGTCTGTCTCCCTGTCCACAATGCATTCCCTCTGATGAATTTTTCAAGCTATTATGTTGCTTATTTCCTGTTGTTCTTGAGCACTAAGTTCCTAATACACAGTGGCATGCTGTTAATGACCCAAACAATTGCTGTTTCACACATACATATTTCATTACAACAGCTGAACAAATTACATATTTATGCTTTATAAGGGGGAATGCCATTCGGATTCATTAGCTATGCAGGCAGGTACAGGAGTCCCATCTGCAGCCGCATCTGTACAACAGGAGCTGACAATAACAGGCTGTGCCGAGCCACGACCACCTCTGCTCGTACATACGCACGTGCAAACAGATAATACCGGGCTCGAGAACCTGCTGCTGAAGATGTAACAAGGTGGCGAGCAAACTATGGATTAGTATAATTTTATTATTTTCAAATTTGGGTTTATTTATTTTCAATTTTCAGCGTTATGATAATCGAGTTACAGTAAGAATTCAGAATATCAACTAGACCATTTATAATTTATTAATAAACAGTATTATTAATAAAATAATTATGAATTATTAATCCTATATAATTGAGAGGCAAAATATCATCATAAAAATCGTAATTTTAATAAAATTATTATTATTATTATTATTATTATTATTAATCATTAAGACAAATACAAGTATTATTAATAATTATTATTAATTAAAATTATTAATAATACATTATCAAAATCCAGTGAGAAACCAGGAAAACAAATTGACTAAAAAAGAATTGTAATTTAATAAAAAATATTAACAATCACACATTATTAATAATAATAAATATTAACTTTTTATGTAATTAAAATATTGATGATAATAATAATTCTTAATTTTGAAATGTTATTTAAAAGACATTCACTGTATTCAAACAATGGACGCAACGGCCACTGTGTAACTACTCATCCGATTAAACATTACACTCATTCCAAGTTCAAAGTCATTTCAGATTTAATTAATATGACTATTAAGCACTGAACATAGAGTAATAAAGCACTGTAAATTATCTGTAAAAATTCACAATCAGCATCATTCTGTTCTGTATTTTTTCTCTCTCCTTCTTCAACCACCACAAAGCACGTCCAGCTGCACTATCAGCCCTTAAGCAAGGTTACGCTTTTGTCTCTTCTTTTGCCAGTGCGCTCCTTTGGGTTAGTGCTAAATCATTATTGCAAACGGAGGAAATGGGCAAACGTATGCTAACTGATGAAGCAGGAAAGTCGACTGTGATGTTCGCTCTCTCTCTCACTGCTTTAAAGGCAGAACGGCTTACTATGTAAGTAGGATTACGCAGCTTTTCATGTTATGGGACAAATACAGCAAATACTTCCTCGGAAACATGTTTATGACATGGGAACGTCTCAACAAAGAACTAAAAATATGAAGCGGCAGCAAGCAACCAGGGTGGAGAACCAAATTTGGAGTGCCTGTTGGACGCAGATGTCAATGACGCAGTACCGCTAGGAAAATTATGGCAATTATCTATTAATTGCGGATATTATGGGGCCTCCTTTATCCATCAAATATCTTACTTAAGTAAAGACCTACGACAGAAATACTTTCAACGATTTGTTGAACAGCTGTTCTCCCTTGTAAAGTACTTACAGCGCAGAGAACGACTTGTTCCGGCACGCTAATGACCTTAGCCGGGATAAGGCGGCTGATCCGCCAGTGTTAGGCTCATTATTGTTGGAGGGGATTTGAAACTGCTTTTCCTGTCTGGGCTGAGAACGAAGAGAGTATTCCCTGCTTTCAGCTCACAATAAATACGTTTTCAACAACGTCCAATCGGTTCGGGACTGGAAACGTGCAGCACGAGGGGGGCTGTTTGTGTTTGGGTCTCGTTTAGGCTGCGGTGACAAGGGAAATGTGTGGTCAGAGAGGCAGCCACGAATGGGAAAGGGAAAGTGGGAGACAAGGGAAAACCACAGCTTGTGTTCGACACATTTCCAGAGCCCTTTGTCTCGGGGCTGGCCCGATGCCTTCTGCCATGTGCACACACACCAACGCGCTCGAAAACACACACAAACACAAGACAGAGCAACCTAATTCAAACCATATCAGAATCTGCCACGTTTCTCCAGCTCCATGGAGCAATTTGCAAAAGCATAGTGCGCTTTAGTCCAAAGCCTTTTCATTAAATAAAAAGTAAACATCGACATTAAACATTGACGTTGCACTCTTTGACTCTTAAAAGGCTCTTAATAAAAAAAACTAAATGCAATCTATTATTGAAACCGAAACAATGGCACATGCGCAAAAACGCAACACAAATATCCAACAGAAACGGGTATTGTTTGAGAAACTTTGCTCTGTCCAGATATCCGTAAAACTATTAATCAAAGGGAGTAAAAGAAAAAGTAGCTAGTCAGCTTCATCTGATCTGGAAAGGAAGGGAGGGAGAGAAAGAGAGAGAGGGGAAAAGAGACAAGGCGGTCCAGGCTGTGGGCAGGCTGCTTATTAAGATTCACATGGTGTGGTGACTCAGCCCATTTTAGTAATGGAGAGCCCCGGCCACCTAAAGATGGAAATGGCAATTTTTCAAACCCCACATTTTATATATAAATTATCCCAGGCACTCACACAAGCAACTCTACAAGGTCATTCTCAAATATTTTGGATTCTTTGGGTTTGGAGAGAGCGAGTGCTAAGAACATTGTAGGACTGTTGGTTAAAAGTGTTTGAGTGGGTAGAAACCGCTGATGTGTGCTTCTGAGCCTCATCGAGTTGACTTGATGTAAGAAAACAGCATCTTGGTGATGTTCTTTCGAGAGAAGAAACAACAATGTTTTCTCATGGGACCTGTGTGAAAGTTTTCCATGTTTAGCCAAAGTTTGGCCAGTTTTTGGTTTCTGGCATAAAGAGAGAAAAAAGCTGAAATCCTTGGCTGAAAATTTAAAATGGAAATTGTTACTTTACATTTTAAAAAAGCATTTGAGAAAAAGCTTAAATTTCGTGCAAACAATGACTGAAAAAGAGATTTTTGTTGCTGGCTCACAATACTAATACTACTACTACTAATAATATAAAACTGATATCTGATTATTATATAAGAAAATAATCCAACTTATAAAAATACATTAAATTATATTAAAAAGTAATATATTAATCGCACATCAAATTTGGCTGAGAAATTATCCCTGAAAGATCATTTAAAGTCATTATTGTGCTAAATGACAAAATCTTCAAATTGACATTACAAAAAGTAGCTTTAGAAAGAAATAATTTGATTCAACATAGAATTTATTACACAAACTTTTAGGCTAAAATGGCCATAACTTTTTTCAGAAGCTGCATCTGAATTGGCATTTAGATATATTTACAGACCAAAACAGTTTGGTTACCAATACTCAAAATATCTTCTTTTATGTTCCGCAAAAGAAAGAAAGTCATACAGGTTTGAAACGACTTGAAGGTGAGTAAATGAAAATAAACAGAATTTAAATTTTTGTGCAAACTAACCCCAAAATATGAAATAATTTTTTTAATGAAATGATACACTAAATAAGAAACTAAAACTGCCAGTAGGTGGCGTTAAATGTCTAAATGAGTATTGCTGTGTTCCAATTCACCTACTTATACTACGCGCTAAAAGTATATACTCTCTTTGTGAAGAAAAAGTACATACTTTTGAGTGTGTAGCAGAAGAGTAGACAAGCTTTGGGACATACTATCACATTATAAAATAGCGTCTTTAACGGTTGCTTTCTGTTGCTTAGTTACACGCATCCTGTCACCGTAAACTGGCATGTCAATCATCTTGTTACAGTTAACATTCTCCACATGTTATTTCATTTCCTATTGTATCGGAGAGAAATGCAGTAGCACGTTGATCTGCCAGCTGCGGGTCTTTCATGCGGAGACTCTCCTCATATTAATGCATAACGATGCATTTAAAAGTTAAAGGTGCAATAAGTGATTCTCTACAGAAACATTTTTTGTTATACTGGTTGAAAGTCTCCTCATACCCTGAAAGCAATCACTATGTTATAAATATATATTGTCTGTGGAAGGTGTAGGACCATAAAATGCTCATCCAATCATTACATTCAGTCCGAATGAAATAATACAATGCTGCGTTCACACCGTAACTCACTACCGTAAATTAAGAGATGGCAACCCATACGTCTAACCGTAGCTGTTCAGTCAGACTCGGAATTATGTGTTTCCATGTCAACAGTATTAACACCGAAATGAATCTGCAGCAGTCAGGTACAAGCTCTCTAAGTTGTTTACGTTCATTATTATTGTAATGTTATGTGCTTTGAGACATGAGGTAGTTTAACAGCATCTCTTGTGACACTTTGCCAAGAGCAGCTGTGTGTGTGTGCGTTCATGTGTTTTAGAGGAGGTGTGGCTTTGGACGGCAATTTGCAGGGAGGGTGGGATCGTATGCTTTCAATGCTATCAGGCTAATGTTAGCATTTCCCAGAACACCTACTGCACCTTTCAAGGTAAAACGGATCTTTATAAAAGTTCACATTGTTGTTGCAGATGAAATATAACATGGATAACATTACATAAATATTTTTTATCAGCTTAAATGTTGATTATTAGTCACTCAAACCCCTTTATCTAAACCTCTCTACTTAACCGTTGGTCGCGCATATCCGCCATGTTTTGTAGTTTTCGAACACTTTTTACTTGTGTTTGTAGTTCTGAAGTGAATCCCCTCCAAAAAGCAATGGGTTGAGGGCAATATTAGCCGTTATAGTGTGCACGGATCCACACTTCGAAAACCTACCGGAAATAGCAGACCACCCGGGACTTCTGGCATACTTTTTTCAATATACTATGCTTTGGGACACTTATTTTAATCTCACATGCTACTTAGGATGGATAGTATGGACATTGGGACGCAGGGTAAGTTATTGAGATTCATTCATTTGATTTGTTCAAATGGTTGATTTATTCAGGAAACAATGTTCTTGCATTCCATGTAAAAAGTCTGGTGAGTAAAATAAAATATTTACTAGAAAATGGCGATTCAAGCTTCAGTGTGTCCGTAGAGTGTTGTAATAATATATATATATACATATAAAACCAAATGAATAAATCCACCAGACATATTTAAATAAAATATTTAATGAAAAATATTTATTTATAATATTTAGAATTTGTTTAGATTTCTGGCAAATAATTTTTTTTCCCCAGTACATCACTATCAACCATTTCTAGCAAAAAATTTATCAAATTCAAAGTGCAAGTGATGTTGAAAGGTTTTGAAAGGTGAGCACTTTGAGCTTTGAATTCAAAATCAAAATTACAGTGGGAAAACAGAAGACCATACTGTGAATGCAGAGTTTGATATATTGTTCTGCTTTTTCTGTACTAGGAACTAATCTCCTTTGAAACAGCAAGAACAAACGGTTCAGCCCAGTGTCATGGCCATGAGACTAGGCTAAAGGTGTTTAAACTGTCTGGAAACTTGACCATGGCACACTTCTGAACTCTGTAAGCCACGCCACTTAACTTTGTCCCCAAGCAAGCGAAAGGGAGTGAGAGGGAGTGAGAGGGAGAGAGAGAAAGAGAGAGTCCCCGACCCATTCGCCCCCCACGGACAGTCCACTATCTGACATTCCACAAGTCCGGCCCTCTTAGAGACAGCTGACCCGCTATTAATCACATGACCGATGGACCATATGATTGAGAACTAATAGGAGGGGGCGCTGCAGGGTAAGAACAATCCAGAGCAAGGGAACTCTGCTTTGTGCCAGCTAATCCAAGTGTGAGCGAGGTCACTGTGCGACCAGATGGGGTCAGGTGTGCCACCCGAGCCGGCCGCCCTTTAGTGCCTCTTTTAGGGCGCGTGTGTGCAGAAGTGTGCAAGGTTAGGGTTGAGGGACAGAGCTGGGCCTCTCCATCTTGTCCTGTCTTGGGAACTCAGACTAATAGCTTTAATCAGACGGGATTGCTGGATTACCCATGGATTTCCTTTAGTAAATCGCACCTGTGCACTTCCTCTCGCTCTCAAAGTAGGCAATCGAGGACAGAGGCAGCAGCAGGACGGGTCCAGCAGCCAGCTGGAGGCCAAACACAAGCAGGACGTGGACGGTGTTTAACTCGGGGATTAATCAAGGACCGCAGCCTGCCAGAGTTCCATCAGGGCTGGTCCTCCGAGGAACGTAATGCAATTAAATGACCAAGTTGATAAGGCAAGGTCTAATGTGCGCCTTTAACCCAGATTTGGTGCACAAAGGGGTCTTTGTCTAACCTTAAACGTTTGACATGCGTCACTGACTGAATACGCCGACAGTCGTATCAAACCAACACACTTCGGCATGGATTTAGTCACAGTTACATTAGTTGAAATTTGTGCATTTAATCCACTAGTTTTCTAGCATTTCTTCTGCAGCTCTTAAATCGTTCAGACAGCGAGTGTGACGGACCACAGTTTTAAGCTGCTCTGTGCTACTTGGGAGACTCAATGTTAATCTCCACCTCCTCCATTCTATTTAAACTCTTTTATTTCTCTTCTTCCTTTTCTGTGCTCTCACTCCTCGGAATTTCATTAGTGCAACACACACAAGCAGAACAGAAAGTGACCGATGAGGACATCATGTAGTAATAAGCAATGCTGGCTGGCATGGGAGTCTCTGCTTCTGATCGTGGTTAGGCGCTATAACATTAATGCAACAGAACGTGCTGGGCGCATAGCCTCAGCTGACCTCCGCTCAGTTTGGAAATCAGATCAAAGAGCCATGACAGACAGCAAGCGCTTGCGCCGCTCCATCTGGGTATACAGACTTAGCACGGGCTGCCTGGATTAACGATCGTAGACTTTGGGTGATTTGAGGCTCCACAGGTGATGCAGTTGTCTTCAAGTTTCACACTGTGGCCTTTAAAAAAGTCACGATCTAGCAGGGTCAAAATAGTGTCCACAATAAAGAAATGGAAACTCTGTTTAAAAATATTTAAAACAAATTCTATATTCATTTTGGTTTCAGATGATTTTGAAAAACACTTTCTTTCAAGAAAGATTGTAATTTAATGACATTTACTAAAAATGTAATTTGGTGTATTTTCCTTACATCTTGAATACATCTTAACCATTCTTTTAATAAAAAAAAGCTTATAAATATAGTGAATTATTCATAAATATCAAGTTTTTAATACACACACATACATATACATACATATATATATATATATATATATATACATATATATACATATATATATATATACACATTATATATATATATATATATATATGTATGGTTTTCCAAAGTTACTAGCTACAATTTTGACATCAATACCATGGGGAAAAACTGCCATATAGATATTTTTAATATAATCTATCTCATAATTTGGCAGCAGTACTGAGAGACGACTTTATGTGCATGCAGTTTGGGTGTGAGAACAAAATCTGCAAAATCTATGCCAAAATTCAAACCCTGTAACACCAACAATATTCATCCGGAGCAAATAAAACAAGTGAGTGAGGGGAGGCGGGTTTGTGTGTCAGCTCGCTGTCAGAGAGATGAGAGAGTGTGAAATCGCAGCTGGTATCGTGTATCTCTTCTGCGCAAAATGAGTATTGGAAGCATTGGAATATGTATTGAAAAATCTATATTTTGGACAACACTACTTTGCACTTAGTTTAAAAAATGTATATATTATATATAAAATTTAACCAGCCAAAGTGGCTAGTAGGAGTAATTGCATTACACGGCACTGCTGAAATCCACCCGCATTTGGCCGGTTGGCGGATGCTAATGTCAAGCCCTGTGTGTGTGTATTAAATGTTTTTTATGTATTTTTGAATAAATAAAAAAAAAAACAGGCTCACGTCATTATCCTATTGCAGCTCTCTTTTCCAAAATGCATCGATTCAGTATGGGAAGGCGCTGGATACCAGCTTCCAGTCTCCTCTCGGCAAGAGCGAATGCTTATGTTCACAAGATGTTATTGATTACGTTATCAGAGAAACACGGCAGCGAGGGACATTTTTTGAACGGCGTTGACTTGGCCCTCCCTTCCTCCGTGTCTTATTGTCATGCATGCTGGAAGCCTCTTTCTTTAATATCTATCTTAAGAGTTGACAATGTTTTGGAGCAATTAAAGCAATCGATACAGGCCTGAGAGGAGCCTCTTATCCACAGTAATAGCTCTCACTGAATAATAAATAACATGCTGGCCGAAAGCTGGGAAGGGGGACGACCTCGCATTAACGATCACAGCCTATGGAAGGGGGCTTCCTCACAGCTCAAGAACCTTTCAAATTCTCTCTGCACCAGGATGCAGCTCCTTCAGGAAGAGACTAAGTAACCGAAACAAAAACTTTGGCTATGAAAGAAGCAGCACACTCAGATGCCCAGAAGAACCTCCAGCGAGTCTGAGAGAAAAACATAAGCTCTATGAGGAATAACGCACTGTCACCTTTTCCATACATGACCACCAATACAAGTTCTTCTCGTACACAGCTCCCTGAATGGGTCATTGTTTTGTATCCCTTATTAACAAGTAAAAACCAGGTCCAAAAATAAACCTGAGCATTAAGGGAAAAAAGTGAGTCTATGAAATGCACAGGAGCTCAGGTTTCAGATGGAAGAACCAGCAGTCTTATTATCCCTCAGCAGTGCAAATGAGGTTAATGAGAGTCTATTGACTGATCCTCCGCTGTCAGGCATGACAGTGCCACATCTCTTTCTTACCAAGAAGAATATTCCTTCACGTTCAACCTCAGAGTGTGGAGTATGAGGCTCATTTGTTGATAAAGATTTATCAAATTAAGACTTACCATTGCTTTGAGACTTTGCCAACAACAGAATAAGATCAAATATACAACTCTTACGAGCTGGTTCTTTTTAGAGAAGCAAAAACATACAGCGTAACCAGTGTAGTATGATTTATGAAGTAAGGACAGTTATTTAATAAATAGCTTAAAAAGAATGGTGTAAATGAGTCTGCAACAATGCACCTTTATAATTTACAGAATTAGTAGATTAAAAAAATATATATGTATGTAAGATTATGTAAGCAAAACTGACATTGCAATTAAAATATACCAAGATGGATCAAATTAAATTCAAAATAGGAATCAAGAGCTTGTGAATAGGAATTGAATCAAATGAAAAATCAGATAAAATCAAGCTTTTTAAGTGGAAACCAATCAAATCAGGAAATCTGCATCGATAACCACCCAAATGGAGCTGAATCAAAACAAAAGCTTGTGAATTTGAACTAAAAATGAATCAAATCTAAATAAGAATCAAATTAAACCTAATCAAACCAAGCTTGTGAATCAAACAGAATCAGGACCGATACTCAGCAACCTGAGATAAAATATACCCAAATGAATCAGAATCTAATCATAACTGAAATCAACAGTTTATGAATCATAGTCAAATCAAATTGAAAACCTGAGAATTAAACTGAATCTAATCTATATGTGAATCAAATGAAATCTGATTGATCAAGATTGTGAATCGGAATCAAAAAGAATCAGAATCGATACCCAGCCATACTGATGCTGTGTCTCATTTCGAAGGCTGGGTCCTCCGGAGGTCGCTTTTGAAGGCTGTATACATCATCGAGGCGGTCTCATTTAAGAAAAGTAACCGTTAAATTGCAAAGTAAGAAAGAAATTATAGTATTTTACACCACACAAGGAATAACAGTCAATTTTATTATGGTTAATTTTCTTAAATAAGACATCCTTGGTGTATGCAGCCTTTAAATGCGACCTCCGGAGGATGCAGCCTCTAAAATGAGACCCAGCTTAAGATGACATTCACAAAAATTAATCAGAATTGAATCAAGAGCTTATGAATCAGAATCAAATTGAGCTCTTAAATCTGAATCAAATTGAATCAGGGAATCACCAGGCCATACTGAGCAGTGTACAGAGGAAAAGCTGTGGAGTTTGGGTCACACCACAGTTGCTCCTGAAAACCATCTCTCTTTCACTCCTCGTCTCTTTCCTACAGGCTTCTTAAGTTCACTGCCAGTGCCAGGCATGGCTTTACTCCCAGTCTCCCTATCAAATATTCCACGGCCCGCGACGTGCAGAGCCAACCACAACTCTTTACTGCGGACAGTGGCTCGCTCCAAGATTTGGTTTGTTGTTAATCTGCAAGCCAAAGCGGACTCCTGCGAGCATCCCCACCCCCAAACACTTCCCTACACACTCTGATCTCCCTCGGTGAATAATAATAGCTCCAGGCAAAGAGACTAGCTACACAGCTTGTGATAAAGGCTAAACAGCTACATGAGCCAGTCGAGCTAAAGGCCAGACGAGCTGGAAAGCGGTTGCGCTGACCTGCTGCTGGATAAAATAGCTGTCCCGAACTGAAGCTTTGTCATAAACTCCGGTTCCCCCGGCCCTGCTCTAAACTAAGCACAGTGTCAAAGAGGGCCACCTGTTCCTGTGACATACAACCTCTCCACCTCTTTCTGTCACTGCTGCGCTGACCCAGATTGCTCCACAGCAGGCACGTCTGACCCCCGTGACCTGGGTGTTAAAATCTGACCTGAACACCCAGAAAGCACTTTCACCAGGAGGCCCCACATTGAGTCACGTGCGCCGACACACGTGTTTTTGCATAAGTGTCCGGCCTCATGAGATATTTTAGGGCCCACGGACTTTATAGCCTATATAAATAAACCAAGAAGTGAAGATCGACTAAAAAGATCGACAGTGAAATAAAAATAAATTAAAAAATACAGATAATAATATAGAATAATAAAGATAAAATACAGATAAAAATGTATATAAAGTATGAGTTTAAGTAAATTTTTATAGAAGGTAATTCAAACAGATTTATGTCTATCTGAAAGACGTATAAACACATTTTTAACTTTTTTTTAAACTTCAAAACATGGATTTATCAAACCATAATTCAAAGTTGGTCTTGTCAAAGTTTCTTTATGTAGGGAAAAATTACTATTTTATTTTTTGAAAAAATGATTATTTATTGAAGCTACATTTAGTTCATTTTAATTCTACTTCCTTACATTTGTATTGCGATTCTGTATCTTGTTTGTGACCACAATTCAAATTCAAGAACTGAAATTCAATTCTGAATGGTGCATGAGGGGCCAAAGCAAACGTCTACCACTGCATTAGAATACTAATCGTCATTTATTACAAAAAAAGAAAGAAATTAACTAGAGGAAACCCATTAGCACAACCCTAGGAACATCAAATAAAGTGTGTAATTGTGTAAGAAGCTTTACCACGTCTCTTTTGTTCTTTATAAAGGTATGTTTAACGTCTCTAGCCGGTTTGACATATACACTAACATCATCTGAAACAATAATGCCCACTGTTGTGTTTTGGATTTCCTCGACTGAACCCTCGCCTCCCCCATCATATCAGAGTGAAGATCACAAGGCACAAACTACTCTGAGAAAATCCTAAAGTGGGCTAGGGGCAATGCAAGGGAGGGGGGAACTTTGGGGGGGTCTTCGCTAGGTTTGACTGTGATGTACTTCCTGTGTGGCTGTCAGCCTGTGGCGTATCCTTCATCTTCCCTCAGTGCTGCCCTCGCTCTGACCCCCCTCTCCACCAACACAACACCCCCACAAAAAAGTGTGTTCCTCTTGTCTGCTCCGCCGCGACCCCTCTGTCCCTGTGGGCCAACAGCAGCCTCTTTCTTTCTCTCTCTCATCCTTTCCCCTTCTTTCCTGGGAGAACAATCCCTGCCCACAGGCTGCGCAATCAGGGATGTACTGTACTACTGTAAATCTGACACAACTGCAACAATGGCTCCGTTTTCACTGCCTGGATTAAAGCAGGGAAGAAAAACTCCAGTGTTTTGCTGCTGCAAAAGGAGCGGTGCGCTAAAGCCTTGGCGTAATTGGAAAGTCCAGAGCGATTAAGCTCTAAGTATCATTAGACAGTAGAAGGTCTCAGAGTGGAAAGGGTTCACTCCGGGACAGGCGACCCACTGACCACAGTGGGAAGTAGGCCACATAAGCAGCCTGGAGCACAGGCTGTGACACACTAACCTGGGCTGCACTTTCATGTGTGCCCAGAACAGTCCGGTGCTCCTTTGCCTAACAACAAAGTTTTCATAACAGGGTTGTGCACCATTTAGAATGAAATTGCAATGTCTTTTAAATACCAGTCCAGTTCCTGCAAAGAAACTGAGGTAGCAAACATCATCCAGAACTGCAAATGTATGAATGAAATTAAAATTAATTCATATAACTGTGTTATTTAACTAGAAAAGCAACATTTGTCAAGAAAGTTTTTTTTTTTAAGTTTTTAAAGTTTTTAGAATGTTTTAGAAAATCGATAGAACGAACAAACTAACGATAGATAGAATGAGAGAATGACAGATCGATAGAACAATAGATCGATAGATAGAATGGCAGAACGACAGATAGAACGAATGATAAATAGAACGAACAATAGATAGAACGAACCTTAGAACGAACGATAGAATGAACGAAGGAACGAATGAAAAACAAAAATGATGATAAACAGGCAGACTGTTTAACAAAATGTTGTACAGTATTTCTCAGATCTTGTTAGGCTGATGTTGTCAAAGTGTCTGGGTTAGAGTGAAGGGTCTGTGGGCGACTGAAAGAGCCCAGTAATTACAGGCCAGTGTGTCTCGCCGTGGCCAAAGAATGGAGACCGAAAGTGGCCGCTGTGCAGCTTTTTGCGGAGCACTTGTGCTTGCGACTCGGACCCAATTGTGCATGCTGTGAAACGTGCACAAAGGGAACAGGAGGAGTCCACTTAATCCTGGCACGGCGCAGTCTGTCAGAGTCGCCGTGGCCCTCGCACTTTTCATTTATCTACTTTAGCATTTCATTAGTACCTCACCCTGCCAAACCTTGATTTCTTTGTCTTTTTAACCCTGGCGATGAAAAAGGCATTTCTTTTGGTTGACAAACAATACGTCCCTCCCTAACTTGGGCTATTCCAAAAATATAACCCCAAAAATTTTTTTATAAATGTATTTTGGAACAAAAAAAAAAAAAAAAAAAAGCTCAGATCAGGGATGAACCGTTAAAATAATTTTTTTAATAACAAACCCCTTCAAAAAATGTTGCATTCTTTCTGTCTGACAGAAAAGGGCCCGGCAGGCCTTCTGACTGCTGGAAGCTTAGAGTTGTTATCCTAGCAACTGGAGATAAAATGGTCTCCCGGAGTCCGTGGGAGACTGACTGTGCGAAAGAGCAGATCCCTTAAGCATTTCCTGGTGCAGAGGTCCTCAGCTCCTGACGCTATGGCCCCGGGCTCAGTGCACATAAAGCCTTCTTATTGCTGCAGTCGAGGCGGTGAATACGACCACAGTGATGCAGGGAGGTCAGGGGCACACCTCAAAGGATACGGCTTGCATTTATTTCTTTCCTTCTTATCCTCATTTTAACACAATACCCTGATGCTACTGAAAGTTCTTAAATTACTATACCTCCATTTTGAGCTGTTATTTATTTTTTAAAAAATGATATTCGAGCGCTAGTGAAAGGGAGAACGGCATGCACTTGTTGAGCAGGGTGATTTGAAAGATTCATGAGTTGCAATGCAAGCTTAACCTGGCCTCCTCTCGCAGCTCCTTGCTCCCTGCCACCCACCTGCGCTCCGTGGCGGGGCACAGAGGCACGCACACATGCACACACACTGCCCGGGCCCTTTGTGTTCACTTCTGTTTAATTACACATCCGATAGCTTTACTGGCAGTGTGTAACGCTGCTTCGAGCCTGACTAAGACTCTCCACGCACTGACTGGCTTGTAACGAGTAGCCGAGAAGCAGAGAGCCTCTGCTACTGGAGATTTACACAATGTGCGCAACAGTGTCCACCTCTGACAGTGTATCCGCAGGTGAAGGTGGTACCACAAGCCTCCTCAATAATAGAAGCCGTGTGACAGTATCATTTATGAGACTCAGAGGGACGCTGTCATTTCAAAGCAATGCGCAGCAGTATTATTTACAGACGCAGTGACTGTGTGAGGTCATCACAGCGGGGTGGCAGTGAAGGGCAGCGACATTCAGGTTCAACGTGAGGAGCAGGGTTGTGCACTGAACAGAGAATGCCTTTTGAACTTAATTCAAACGGCAATTCGAATTTAAACACAAGGAGGTCAAACTTAAGTTGAAATTCAAAGAAATTCATAACTCATTTTTAATTAGACAAGCTTGATAAAATCTTGTTTGAAAGTTTTAGATTAGACAGACAGACAGACAGACAGAGAGAATATACGATTGGATGGAGACAGACAGACAGACAGACAGATAGATAGATAGATAGATAGATAGATAGACAGAGACAGACAGACAGATAGATAGGATAAACGATTGGATGGATTGAGACAGACAGACAGACAGACAGACAGATAGATAGATAGATAGATAGACAGGATTAACGATTGGATGGATGAAGACTGATAGACAGACAGACAGACAGACAGATAGATAGATAGATAGATAGATAGATAGATAGACAGACAGACAGACAGATAGGATAAACGATTGGATGGATTGAGACAGACAGACAGACAGATAGATAGATAGACAGGATTAACGATTGGATGGATGAAGACAGACAGACAGATAGATAGATAGATAGACAGACAGAGACAGAGACAGACAGACAGACAGACAGACAGATAGATAGACAGATAGATAGATAGATAGATAGATAGACAGATAGATAGATAGATAGATAGATAGACAGGATTAACGATTGGATGGATGAAGACAGACAGACAGACAGATAGATAGATAGATAGATAGATAGATAGATAGATAGATAGATAGACAGATTGTGTGGAGCAGTTAAAAGAGAGAAGGCCAGCTAGCAGCCCATCTGTGGGCAGAATCAAACCCTGTGATCAAGCAGGTCTGTGACAACAGCAGCAGCAGGTGGGACGCACTGATCTGTACGCCACACATCAGAGGTCTGCTCTCTCTGAAAATCCCCACCAATCGTTACACAGACACTGAGATGTCGTATTTATCACTCTGCCTCAGAGATCCACAGTGGCTTTACACCGCTATGCCATCTAAACATGGACACGATCAGGCTGATTAAAAATAGTCAGCGCAAGACAGGAGCGCAACACAGCTGGACGGGGTTGTAGGTTTTTTTGTGGTCGACATTGCCTTTGTTTTTCATTTCAGTTGCATTTTTTTTTTAATTGTTTACTCCAGGGCTTTGCTCCTCGTCATTTGTTTGAACGGATGTTGTGATTACGACAAATAAAAAAAAGAGGGCCTCCTGTGGAAGCGCCGCATCTCAGCCCGCAATATGTGCACAGCATCTGTTGATGTTTAATGTCACCCAGCAGACGCTGGCAGACTTGTGCTGATCTTTTCTCTCTCTCTCTCTCTCTCTCTCGGATGAGGGTCCAGGCAAGCAGCCCCGCTGCCCCTCTCTCTCTACCCCACGTCTCCCTGGATGCGGGAGGCAGAGGGCACTGGAGCAGAATGCGTCCTAATTAAAGAACCCAGATGAGGAGCTCCAACTGTACCATCCTCTGGCTCCAAACGCTCTTAAATATTTATCAGCTTACCGGGTGGATCAGCTACACCCCTTCACCACCCCCACCCGCCAGCATCCTGATCCCCAGGCCAATGATAACAAACTATCAAATCAATCGGCTTTGCTTTTTTTCCCCTTCTCGCTGTGCCCATGTATAATCTCAGACTAACTTACTGGTATCACTTCCTGTTCTGTCCACAGAGGTCCAGTCTTTGAGCTTAAGGTTACAGAACAGACCGGACGGCCACTAATCACAGCTGTGAGAAGAGCAGTGCTGTGGAAGACAGCAGGGTTTTAATATTGGCTAGCCAGCTGTTGCAGTGCAGGGGCATGGCTTTCACACATGCACACGCAGCTCCAGAACCCTACCTGTTCCTGCAGGACACAAACTCACACTAGAAATATTATAATAAAAGCCCAATGTCACATTCACCTTATGTCTAGCATAAATAATGGTAAACACATTGATTAACCGATTAAAATAAATACATTACTGTATGTAACTTCTTTTGGCTGATGTGTGATGTATCATGACCAAATTAGTGGCACTCAAAAAAATACAATTATTGTTTTTTATTATTTGTTTTGTTTTGGTAAAGCAGATATCAATAATAATAATGTTATATTTAAGCCCTTATATAAAATATATAGTGAAACATGAAACATGTAAAAATGTAAATTGTATATATATATATATATATATATATATATATAAATAGTATGTATTATTAATAAAATAAATAATTCAACTAAAAAGTTGAAAATCTATAGAACTATAAACAAACACAAAAAAAATCTGCAAATAAACAAAAACAAACAAATATCTAAGAATAAATAAATAAATTATTAATACATTACTAAAAATAAATTTAAAAATACATAGAAAATTAATAATTATAAATTAATCAATTTCTAAACTAATAAAATAATAAAAATGAAACTGAAAAGTACATAAATTATAAATGAATAAATAAATAATTTATTATAATATTATAAAGTATAAGGACTTTTATTTTGCCCATTCACACCTGAAACATGTACAAATCTAAATTAAAATTAAATAAAAAATAATAAATATAAATTTATATAAAATTTCCACTTGAATAAAATAAAACAGAATAAAATAAAAATCTAAAACTTGAAATAAATAAAATTATACCATATAATAAATACCAAATTAATATTTTAAATAAATAATAATAATAATTATTATTATTATTCTGTTAAAGTGCATGTAGTAATAACGTTGAACACGTTGAACCTGTAGGTTTGTGACGAGGACTGTTTGTCGGCATATGAAGTTAGTAGGGAGTCACGTCAGGGCACAGGGTCGACCCCGCGCCTCGTCTGGGCTCCCATGAGCTACTGTGACCGCTGTCTACTGTTACCAGGCAACCCTTCTGTTGATCCCGCTTTTATGTTTCCACCCCCCACCACGGGCGAGCATTCTTAAAGTGCTTAGGATTTACAGTGAGCGATGGGTGTCTGAGAGTGTGTCTAAAGTGCATCATCTTGACTCCAAATGGCCTGGAAACACGCTCAAAAGAGTTCTTATTTCCTAATTGCCAGTGGAACCACGTTCGGTCACAACGGTCCAACAAGTGACAAGTCAATAACCTAGTTTATGTAGATGTAGATTTAGCCTTTAATTAACATTCTGAGCTTTAGCAGTTAGATAAAACTCTCTCTGAAAAGTCAAGTCTTAACATACACATTTAAAGATGTTTTTAAGTAAAGTGAGACACTGAAATTTTTGAACGCAGGAATGTGTCATACATAAATGCCCCCCTAAAAGAATGAATCCAATAAGGGTTAGTCTCGATTTGACTAGACATTCTTCCTAAACATTTACTGTGTTTGCGAAAGTTGTTTTGGAGTGTGCGATGATATTTCAGCAAAGACTTTTCAAGTCAAATTTAGCCCAGCATTCATGAATCAACTGTGGCCGTGGGATGCATAGATGAACACTTATGGATATTTTGAAGTGAAGTTAAAAATAGCGCAATGTAAAAACGAGACCCCGAGACCTTATTTTGAATGCAAGAATGTGTCTTACATAAATACCGAATTTGATAAGGGTTAGTTTAGGCCAAAGCCAGCCTCCATTCGACTAGGCATTCTTCCTAAACATTTACTGTGTTTGTGAATGTTGTTTTGGAGTGTGCGATGATATTTCAGCGAAAACTTTTCAAGTCAAATTTACCCGAGGGATATATAGACAAACACTTATGGATATTTTTAAGATGGTGCATCAAGTTAAAAATAGCATAACATAAAAACGAGAGACGAGAATGTGTCTTGCATAAATACCCCCCTAAAAGTGCATCCGATAAAGATTAATTGAACCCAAAACCAGCCTCGATTTGACTAGACATTCTTCATGAACATTTACTGTGTTTGAGAAAGTTGTTTTGGAGTGTGAAGTAAAATTTCAGCTTTCACAAATTAACCGATGACTTGCATATATGAATATATGTAAACCCACACGCAAAAGGGAACATGTGGCAGGGGTAAAACCAGTCAAAAAGTCAGCTCCCAGCAGCCCCCAAAAGAGCTGGGCGTCTTCCAGAGGAGTGCATCTGCTTTACCCAGTTTCTGCAAACAAAGGTTCAATGCATATGAGAGCAAACGAGAAAGAACGAACAAGGAAGACACATGGAGAGAGAAAGAGAAGGATGGGAAAAAGCTTTGCTGGTGGGGCAGGCTAAACTGGTCTGGCTCTCATCAGAGACTTATCCCCTCTTAGGGTGAAAGAGTGCAGGGAAGGAAAAGGAGGGGCGTGAGAGAAGGGGGAAGAAGGTTGGGGGATTTGTCACGTATGCCTCTAAAGTTTCACAGCCCTGCAGGACTCTTCACCGTAGCGTCCACTACTTCACACGGCTCTTTTATAGGAACTGCTAGCTGATCTGAACTGAACAAGCCTCAAAAGAACAAACACAAGTCAATAAAACAAGATCATAGAAATAACGGCATAAAAACCGAGTGCTACATATGGTTCTCTTTTTAAGCTAGCACCTTCACAACCGATTACTTATAAATAAAGCAGAAATATGCTCTAATAAATAGCTGTAATGCCTATTACGGCTATAGAACAGGCTCAGCTGCGTGGAGATACAGTTTAATGGCTTGGCAATGCCAGAAGGCTCAGGACAGAAACACAGAGATAACACTATGATGCAGATGGGTTAACTTGGCATGGCGTGCCACAAGAACAAAAGTAGCTTGAGCCCCAAGGCAGCGAAAAATGTAACACATGACGGGTATTTCTTGCACCTCACGGAAAGCGTAGAAACGACAGACTTGAAGCCAAGAAATGAATCAATGGTTATGCTAAAAAAATATAAAAATATAAACTTTTTCACTCAAAAACATTTAATGCTAACGTTAATAACTAAAATGAGAAACTGTGTATTGTCTTTTGATGCAAATATATTTAAAATTGCTAATATTCAATCATTTTAATTAAATTTTACTATAAATGACACTTAAAAGGGCATCAGATTTTAGTCAACAAAAATTACTTATATAATAATAATATAATATTATATAATAATTTATTATTAGTATATAAAATGATAATATATTATATATTAATAATACAAAAATATATTATTATAATAATTTTAGTTAACAGGAAAAATGCAAAATGAAACCAATTATTTGTTTATAATTTAAATGTTTTGTCTAATCTTCATTATCATTGACAGAATCCATGACTTTTTTTTTTTTTTAAAGCATATTTTTCCAGTTTTTCAGTTTTCAGTTTTCAGTCATTAATTTGTCAATTTTCCTTTGATTTTCTCAAATTTTAGTCAATGAAAATTTAGTTTAAAAAAAATGTAATAAATATAAATATAATCAAACATTTATTTGATGGGAAAGTGCAAAATGAAACCAAATATTCAAACGTTTTATATATCCATCCATTTTTTTGTCTTTGTTGTCATTCACAAAAATAAAAAATTCACAATCGAAAATTTTAATCAGTAATTTCATTGTGGAGATTAATGTGCTTTATGTAGCTGTCAGAATGGAGATTATAAGTCATCTAATAGGCATTTACAGCATTTCCCTTGTAATAAGGTAAAAAATCTAGTTACAATCGAAACCTCATTGCTAACAGATGTTCAAATAAACCGTTATAATCTTTCTCTCTCTCTCCCGGATTAAACCGTGAGAATCAAGCTCCATATTTATTTGCACGCCGAGTCGCAATGATTCTAATTCCAATCAATTTCAACAAATCAAAAGCTAATCCTTTGAATCCGAACTAAAGCCCGGACTTCAAGAGCCCACCGTCAGCATGTTCTATCGATTTAATCCTGATACAGATTGAGAAACATGTAGCGTGGTGTCTGATAGAGCACTGAAAGGGGGCTCGAGTCATGGGAACGACTACAGCTGAGAGAGACGCACATATTACTGGTGCGTCCGCATTCATCACAGGCTGTCGCAGTAATTGCAGGTGAGATACATGCACGACTGCTGTCACGGCGCGAGGACAGGGACAGAAATCTAATGCCAGCTGATCGATCGAACATACGCCGCTGCTACTTTAACCAAAGCCATTTTAGCTCCACCATATCTTGAGAATGAGAAACCAGGGGATTTCCCCGCCATCCCTCGCTATTGAGAAACGGTAAGCCCAACACAATACGACGCAGCAACGTCAACAAACAAAAACAAAAGCCTCAATCAACCACCCCCCCCCACCTTCAGCATCAATAATACATTGCAGGCTGGGAAGGGGGGAGGAGAGAAGCCACGGCGATGCCAACAGGCCATGGTACCGCACTGTTATCAGGCTTTCCCAAGCAAACCCCTACTTAAATTCCCCTCTAATTCCCCTGCACACGGCCCGCTTTCCAGATGGGCCCTGAGCCTCATGGCCTGCCAGCAACAGCTTGCGCCGTGTTTGTTGAAAACAAAGATGACGGATTAAATATCATGTGCTGCGCAGGGGGACGGAGGGGGAAAAGGAGATAATTCCATGTTTCCCGAGCAAATAAGGTGAGAGCTGAGAGGATACAGACCTCTGTATAGTGCAAATATCGAGCGGGACAACAGCGGCATCTTCTCAAACATCTTCCTTTACTCCAGAGAGGTGTCTCTCTCTCTCTCTCTTGCTCTTGCCATTGTTTGTTGCGGATCTGTCCTCTGTGACATCCCCGGCGAGCTCAACTGCTGCGCTCGGTTTAATTATGGAGTTTAATCTAATGACATCGCACTGACTCAAATCATGTCCTCATGTTTCACTTTATGGGCTTTTTTATACAAACACTTATTTTTAGGAAACTATGAATCGCAAACAGTGCCGGGCACAGTGGGGAAGAGCTAGTGAGCTGGTAACACTTTATCTGAAGACTTTGTAGTTGAGAAAGGCTGTCAAACTGTTTTAGATGCGGACTACAATAAAATTTGTGGACCACCTAACACCTCAATTTGGGAGAAACCATGAAGTACCTGAATAATAACAATATTATTATTATTATTATGAATAAGTAGTATTATTATAACATTCATCATTATATTTCTTTTTTAAAATAAATATATTTTTTAAATTTATATTAATTTGTTTTGTGTGTGTGTGTGTGTGTACATATATATATATATATACATACATATATACACACACATGTGTGTGTATATGTATATATATATAAAAATGGTGTTATAATAAAATATATATTTTATTGTTAGTTTAATGTAAGTTGTTTTAGTCGATTGCAATTCATTTATTTGAAAAAATATATCATTATAATCATATAATTATTAAAAAAGTAACCAGCATTAAATTAATTATCTGTAATCTAATAAATATAATTAGATTAAGCCAATCAATTTATGGACCATCTTAACACTTCAAATTAGATGGGAAGCCACCAAGTATCAGAATTATTATTATTAATAATAATAATAATAATAATAATAATAATTAAATAAATACATTTTACATACAAGTAAATAAAATAAAAATGTAAATTATAACAATAATATATTTAAATAAAATCAAACAATAAATTTGTTTTTTACTGTCTTTGTATATTAAAAAGATAAAAAGATGTCATTTTTAAAAAGATAAAAAAAGATTGCTGTGTCACAAACTAAGGCAGTTCAAGGTGAGAAAATACCAATTACGTTTCAAACAAGCAAAACATTCATCTGTTCGTAATGCATTAACACTCCAGGGTGAACCGGTCATCCTGGTGCCATGTCCATCTCACCAGCCGTGCATAAATAGAGTCAAGTCTCAGGCTGGACCCCTGAGGGGGAAGAGAGCATTTGCCTCGGATACTCCCAGTCGAGCTGACGGATATTTACAGTACAATCCTCTCTCGCTAGGACGACCGTCCCGAATCATATAGCCATAAACAGATCAATGACTCATGCTGTTCTGATAACTGAATACATGAATTCACATTACACAAAGACTCAGTCATTCCATTGACCGCTTTGAACAGACCCCACATATCCCATTAATCCAAAAAGAAAGTCTCGTATCGAGGCCTGGCACAGTGGAAGCCATCAAGCTAATGTATCTTATCTTCAAAAGAAAGAGAATCGTACAAAATGTGAATTTAAGACGAATCCTTGAAGCCAACTGAGCTTTATTTCCGTGTGAAGTTGGGACTGAATGAAGTGTCATTGTGAAACACATCACAACATTGAGCTGCTTGTGTTGAGGTTTGATTAGCGCTAGAAAAACAGAGCTGCTGGACTCTAGAAAGGCTTTTGGAGGTTTACGTAAGCCAGTCATGAAAGACACTGCTTAATTGGTCTTACAGCACCTAAAGCGTCTTCTCCTGCAACCCTTGAAGCAGACACCGTGGACTGCTTAACTCAACTTCTAGCGTGCAGTAACTTTCGGTGTTATGAAAGCACGCTGAGGAATCAAAGCTATCTCACTATGGACAAAAACAAACAGGGAGCCAGCTGAATTATGGTTGTTGGGCCTGGCCACGCAGACTCATTGTCTTCCTTCCCCTCTTCGTTCTCCTGTGGACTTCTGCGGCCCGAGAAAATAAACCTAAAGGCCTATCCCAAGCAGAAACTTAAACCAAACTTTGTTCCATCTACAAATGGCCGTATATTGAATCACTGTGGAAATGTCAGGAGCTGGAGAGGCGGGGGTGGAGAACCGAGCACTTGTCTTCATGTGTTTTGCGGTAGCACCGAGAAGCACAGCGGTCCTCGTGCAGAAGGCCTGTGAAAATATACAGGCCTGACCAGAACACTCCCCTCTCATTTCCCTTTCATTTCCAAAACCTCAAGCACCACCAGTCTTTGTGCAACACTCGTAAAGTGAAGCCAGAGGAGCAAATGTATCTCTCCAAGTTTCTGGGGTATAAATATTACTGTGGCATTCGCCCCGGGATAACCGCAGCGGTGGGATAGTGAAAAAAAAACAAGCACAAAATTTCAATGCAACAGAAGACAAACGCGGCAGTTATTTTGTCTAGCGAACTCGAGCGATGCTCTCGGCTTTCTGATTGATGAGACATACACGTACGTACGCTAGAACATGACCTCGAGCACTCAGAGGCCTACGCATCGAGAGATGGTATCCAAAAACAAGAATTAAAGGAGTTTTTTGGAGTGTGCGCATCTCAATTTTTTGGAGAAAAGCTGAGGTTTATCTGAAAGTCAAGGATATGGAGCCAGAAGCACTGTGGTCCTGTCGCATCATTGCGGGATATGACAGCACGCCAGCAACGAAAGGATACCAATATGGTTTGAATCACAAGAATGCTTATACATTCCATACTTATCACAGCCAAACCGGCATTTGGTACTAAGTAGACAGACCACTGCTGTTTTTTTCTTTTTAGTCTTTTCACATGTTTCACACCCAAGACAATTTTAAATATAGAAGGCATTGCTCAACAATAAGGATTTTTGCATTTTTATGCCTTGCAAACTTCAACATTTGCAAATTCTTCTTCAGCTTAAAAGTTTTGAACCAATCAGTAATGTGTTACCATTTACTAGCAAAAGTTGTTGGGGCTAATGGAAAAAGTTGTCAGGGCTACTAGAAATCTGAACCACTGGCCCGACTGGGGAAAAACATTGAGCACTGAAAGGTACAAATGGATAAAACAAGCTAGGGTAGCATTATAAAATGGTGACTGTCTAGTATGAGAGTCAAGGTAAAGCCTTCCACATCGAGTGCGACATACTCTATTATGAAATTATGTCATGATGTGTAGTTAGTACACATTACGTTACATCTTGTAGAGGAGACGTACGCATCTCAACGAAGAACACCAGGCCGTTTTTGATGGGCTGCTTTAATTGCGGAGCAGAAAAGGGTTGTTAAAATTGCAGATTGCTTTTATCTTGACGAGAGACGCTTAGGATTAGGTCTCTTCAGTCGGCCTGCATTGTTTTGGAAAAGTGGTGGGGGGGATGCAACAAGTTATGCAAATGAGATGTTAATTAGGCAAATGGTGAATTAGCATATACCAGTACAAACCAGCCCATTGGAATGGGAGTGTGGGAATGGGGAGGCTGGAGGAGCCAGCTGTACCCCCCCTCTTCAATCCCCGCCGAACCCCCATGACTTCACTTGTGCCCTGTGCTTCCCTGCAGGGCACTGACATATTGTGGCTTTTGCCTGAGCGATAGCCTGACGCATAATGTCACCTCGGCCTGACCGATGCTGAAGGGAGAAAAAGGTGTGCATGGAAAAAGAAGCTTCTTTTCGCTTGACACTAAATCTTCGCCAAAGCTTCAGTGTGCAACCCTCGCTGGGCCGGCCCCATAGAAACGGCCACTCATGAGGTTATAATGGAACATAAATGAATGAATGGCGATTCACATGCTAATGTGAAAAGAGGAGGAAAGGGAAAGTTTTGTTGTTTTTTCTAATTTTTCGATGTTTCTTGCCCGCTCAACCAGCGTTTTGTTCGTCGCAGCTTTCCTGTTAACTCTTTCATGGGAATGCGTAAATGCGGCTAAAGTGCAAAAGAAACACAACAAGGAATCTGTGTCATTAAAATACTAAAAGAATTCATTATTGGTTAAGGTATTCGTTTTTTTAAGTATGCGTAAATCAAAACTAGGGCTGCAGGTTGGGATGAAAAAAGTCAATAATGAAAACTGTTGACAACTGTTTTCATAATCGCTTACTATCAATGTTTGCCATTAGTACTTCCAGTCCCTTCTCAAAAACAAAACAAAAGAAGTATTTTAAATAACAAAGCTTTTAATTAAGAGACATTTCTGTAGGTCTGATTGCAGTAATATAATCATATCTGATTTTATTTTATTTTATTTATTTTTTTTTTACAGTTGCACTGAGAGAAAATATGTTCTGTTTACTGGCCATAAGAGGCCAAATAATTCGGGCTGTATCTAGAATAAGAAGAGGGCGATATTTCAGGTCTGAATTGATATACACAACCCTGGCAATTCATGTTCCTTTAATACAGCTAACTCAGCTTCTGACTGAAGCAAACACTCCTGTTGACATGAAAGTGTGTAAAAGCATATGACATATCGACAGCCCTGCCTCCATGCCTGGCGTAGTATCCAGCACCGCATCCAACCAAGTCAGTCTGGGACTCCATCCAAACTCTGACCAACCAAATTACAGACTTCATCTCGTCGCTTGCTCCCTTACTGGTCACAGGCTTTTTCATTTAAGCCCTTTCGATGACCTCCTCCTGGCTAATCCAGTAGAGAAAAGTTAAAAGGTCAATTTTCAGCCTGCAAAACCAAAATAATCATTTTTAAAAGCTGGTATTATGCTGGTTTAGCGACAACACAAAACCTCAAATACCAACAATGCCGTACACTGCTGACCACACAAATGCAAGCGAAGGCGTTTCCGACCTCGACGCGTTTTAGAGGACACAGCTTCGTGTGGCGTCTGTTTCTGAATTAAAGCATTTGGAAGACATTAGCTTATACGCCCCTCTCCGCTCCCTCTCTTCACTCTCTCCACCCTTGAAAGCATATGGTGACCCAGGGATGTGTAAAATGGGGTCCAAATGAATTGCTTGGGCACTTGAGCTCCTCTTCCCATTACAGCGTGCTGCCCTACCTGTGTTGAGTCAGCAGCGCGCTCACTCTATCCATCTAATGGACAGCGTTGGAATTTAATTAGCAGGAAGCCGCAGAGCGGCGGGCTGAAGAATCCCCAGGACAGAAGAAACAGCGGAGCAGCGCCTGTCCCTGTGTGTGTGTGTGTGTGTGTGTGTGTGTGTGTGTGTCAGCCACAGGAGAAAGGATACGACAACAGGACAATCTCGGGCTTGGGTTTTGCACTGCAGCTATGGTGGTCAACATTTTATTGACAGTTAATTGTGAAAAAATTATTATTAATGATGCCAATAGTGAAATTACAGCTGATCATTCTAGGCGATGATTTGTTGCTTACGCCATCATTTTGAGTGTTTTTAGCATGTTAGCATGTCACTCCATGAAGATTATTTCACAACATACATACCAACTGTGGTAGCCAATGTATTATTCACAGATATTTGCATAAAAGTCATTATTATTAATGTTGCAAAAAGTGGAATTACAGCTGATCATTCTGGGCAATGATTTGTTTCTTACGCCATCATTTTGAGTGTTTTTAGCATGTTGTTCTGTGAAGATTATTTCACAATCTACATACTAACTGTGGTGGTCTATATATTATTCACAGATAATTCTGAAAAAAAAAATCATTATCATTAATACCAAAAGTGGAATTACAGCTAATCATTCTAGGTGAAGTTTTGTTGCTTATAAACGAAAACTGTTGCGAAAGATGCAATTTCAATTTAAAAGTAGATGAAAATGCAGAAAGTAAAATTAGCAGCTAGCATTTTCAGCCAAGGAACTCCATATCAGTGCATCTCTAGAAAATGAACATTTTAAAGTCTTGGTTAATGAGATAGAGAGGCAATCTACACAAATACAAGCTGATGAACTAAAAAAAATGCTGCAAATTTCGCAACTTTACATGTTATACAGAGAGAAAAGATGTCAGATAAAATAAGATGAGATATTCTGAGCGGAATGGAGTGATAGACAAGAGCTGGTAAAAATCCTAATTGCTCATTTTCGCCTGTGTGGCCACAAAAGGAGCAGTTGGGCTGGTTACAGTACACAGTTCCTCAGTCTGACTGTTGTCTTATCTCTGTGCTCCTGACTTTGAACCATGCATTGGCTCCTCCCAACCCAACAGTGGGGCAAAGCATGGCCTGCAGCAAATGTGAGCTGCAGCTATGAGTGGGAGGCTCATGTCTGGCATCTCTCACAGGAAGTGCTCCATACCTGTACCATTTCTTGGAATATTGACTTTTATCTGCTGAAATGTGTATTTAACGAATGTGGCAGACAGCCACAAAGGCAGATTGCCTTTACCACAGATAATGCAATCCCAACGTTGGGTTTGTCATGCACTTTTATGTGTACAGTGCTCAGTGTAAATGAGCACACCCCCTTTGAAAAGTAACATTTTAAACAATATCCAAAATTATGACAAGACTAAGTTTAATATAACATCTGTTTAACTTATAACATGAAAGTAAGGTTAATAATATAACTTAGATTACACATTTTTCAGTTTTACTCAAATTAGGGTGATGCAAAAATGAGTACACCCCACAACAAAAACTACTTCATATAGTACTTTGTATGGCCTCCATGATTTTTAATGACAGCAGCAAGTCTTCTAAGCGTGGAATGAAAAAGTTGCCGACATTTTGCAACATCTATCTTTTTCCATTCTTCGAGAATGACCTCTTTTAGAGACTGGATGCTGGATGGAGATTGATGCTCAACTCGTCTCTTCAGAATTCCCCATAGGTGTTCGACTGGGTTCAGATCAGGAGACACTGAATCACTTTCACCCTGTTCTTCTTCAGAAATCCAACAGTGGCCTTAGATGTGTGTTTAGGATCATTGTCATGTTGGAAAAGTGCACGACGACCAAGGGCACGGAGTGATGGTAGCATCTTCTCGTTCAGTATAGAGCAGTGCATCTGTGAATTCATGATGCCATCAATGAAATGCAGCTCCCCGACACCAGCAGCACTCATGCAGCCCCACATAAGGACACTACCACCACCATGTTTCACTGTAGGCACCATGCATTTTTCTTTGTATTCCTCACCTTTGCGATGCCATACAGTTTTGAAGTCATCAGTTCCAAAAACATTTATCTTGGTCTCATCACTCCAGAGTATAGAGTTAGTAGTCAGTAGTCTTCATCTTTGTCAGCATGGGCCCTGGCAAACTCTAGGTGGGCTTTTTTGTGCCTGGGCTTTAGGAGAGGCTTCTTTCGTGGACGGCACCCATGCATGCCATTCCTCTGCAGTGTACGCCCTATTGTGTCATGGGAAATAGTCATCCCAGTTTGGCTTTCTACTTCTTTAGATAACTGCAGTTAACTTGCATGGCGATTTTCTTCAACCCTTCTCATCAGAAGACGCTCCTGTCGAGGTGTTAACTTCCGTGGGCAACCTGGACGTCTCTGTGAGATGGTTGCAGTTCCATCTTTTTTAAATTTTTGTACCACTTTTGCTACAGTATTCTGACTGATAAGTAAAGCTTTGCTGATCTTCTTGTAGCCTTCACCTTTCTGGTGTAAAGAAATGATTTTCTTTCTCAGGTCTTGTGACATTTCTCTTCCATGTGGTGCCATTGCTGACAGCATGAAATGGGAAGGAGTTTTAGCTCCCTTTTATAGTCAACTGTCTGCTGGACACCTGTGTAATGAATAATTAGACTCAGCTGGGGTTGAATTCTTGTTAAATTAGACATTTGTAGTCTAAAATTTAGCTTTGCTCCAGAGACTTTCAGTGGGGTGTACTCATTTTTGCATAACCCTAATGTTATATAAAACTTAGTCTTGTCAACATTTTAGAAATTGTTTTTGTGTTCATTGAGATATTGTTTAAAATGTTACTTTTCAAAGGGGGTGTACTCATTTACGCTGAGCACTGTACATATAAAAAAGTAAATGGAAACATATATATCAAAATAAATAACATTTAAAATATATTTTTAAAAATGCTCAATGGAAACAGAGATTTCTGTATCTGAACTAAAAAAAAAAATACAAAACGCACAAGAAAAAAAAAAACATAATATGCACAAAATATTGTGATTGAATAATTTGCCCAAGATTACTGACAGATTACCATTGAAGTTGCAGCAAAAATACAATAAATATAAAGTGAACAGATAAAAAAGTTAAAAAATTTGAGTTAAAAAAATTTTTTCTCACATATTAGAAATAATTTGTACTCTTTTCGGTATAAAAACATGCGCATAAACTACCTTTACTGAATAAATTCCTATATGATAAAAAAAAAAAAGTTTTGAAGTTTTGATGGTATGTTGACATCACGTGACTGAATAAGTCGCTCAAATGATTAACTACTATTGACATGATTTGGTCATCTTCAACACACAGGATTTAAATTCTACTTTAGTTGTAGTAGTTTTTGCGATATTCGAATCATTTGCATATGAAATTGACAGCTTGGAAGGGAACAGCTTGTAACTACATGCCAAGTAAATTCTGAAACATTTCTGTTCATGTCTGCCAAACAACATCTTTAAATTGTGGTAAAATCACTGTAACGACCATGGCCAACAGGTGGCACTGTGATTTGAGTCCTCCGCTTATCAACAGATCACATGTTGTGTGCCTTCAACTACTGTTGGCCCATTAATAACATTGTCAACTTCGACTAGCACTGACAAAAGAATCTCTAAACAATATTCTATATTTCACAACACAGTGCCACATTCTACCGCGCCAGCTGTTTCCCAACTGTGAAGTAATACAAACCCCACGAGCGAGAGGTTTCCCAGCGCCGACGCATCAGACCGGAGCTCATCACCGGGAACGTATAACAAAAGTGATGCAGGGAGGGGTGAGGAACACAACTTGCAGTTAGGGGGTCTCATTCAAACATGCATGCGACGAGAGGGTCTGTCCCATTCTTTTTCAAATCGAACCAATTAGCTTGGTCACACAGCTTCCCGTTCCCAGATGGTTCACAGCTAATCAAGTGGTGCTTTTGTTTTGTCTGTGAAAACAGTTTTGGAAGTGTGGGTGAAACGCAGCCTCGAAGAATACACGCTTCGTGATCAATTTAACGAGTCCCGACGATCCCTTGTTGGTGCGAAAACAAAAACTTCTGTGTTAGTGTAATTCAGATGCATGACTAATAGATCGATGCCCCCTAAAACTCTTCTTAATGAGTGATACTCACTCATACGGCGAGTCTGGGAGCGACTAAACGGAAGGGAATGATTTAGAGATCCTGCTCTTATCACCGCTAATTAAAGAGTATCGTTAGTATCCGACTGAATAAATGAAGACAAATCATTTCAAGTACATTATTTAAAACACCAAACACATGGTGGGGGCAAAAAATATCTCTTCCCATGTTGCTGCACTTGGCCTGGGAGTTGAAGGACGGCAGCCTACTGAAAGGGGCAGGTTGGATGTTAAAATGTTTTACATACTTTCATCACGACATTTGAATTTCCTCCAAACGTGATTCTAAAAGGACCATGTTTACATTCTATCCAAATCCAAAGCAGGCTAATTGGGAGTTGTTGTTTTTTTTTTCTGAAGGGGCGCCTCAGAAATAAGGAACAGAATCGTGCCAGAACTCGGGGTCTGGCTAGAAGTGTGCAATAGCCTTATTTTCTTTATTTGCTTATTTATTTATATTTCTGCAAAACAGACAGATGGAGGGACTGAGGGCAGTTCTGGGGATAAATAGTTCAATAATTTAAAGTCAATTCCATACTCCCTCTGCATTCAATAATTAAAAACAACATCTGACGATATGAACGCAAAAAAACCAAAAAAAACCCTAAAAAAACACAACAAATACCAAACATAACCTTGCTTACAGAGCATAAGCCTCATTGTTGGAAAATGTGCTCCAATTCTAAGAAAAATACTAGAAAGTTTTGCTATTTATAAATAAATAAATAAATAAATATATTATACACAGAATGAGAGATACTGACAAACTTTAAAAAATACTTAAAAGTACAGATTGTCTGATATTTTTTTTTACAGATATCTCTATGTAATTAGTTCATATTGATTCAACTGATAAATGCCATCTAGTAGGTCTCTAAATATAACAGTATTGTACCAAATTTGCAGGAAACAATGGTGTTACAATGATATATAACATTTAATTTGAATAATGTTTTCACCAACTATTCATCTTTTTATGTAATAGCCATACATAATAATAATAATGTCTATTCATATTCATATTATTATTAAATACTAATACTACTACACATAATAATAAGGCATTATTATTTAATAATATTATTCAAAAATCATATTACTACTATTTTCAGTAATAATAATCATCATCATAATATTTTTCCTAATATTAAAAATGTCATTGTTAGATTGTTAGTGATTAATTTACTGCACAAAAATGCAAAAATAAATAATCAAAAGTATATCTGTTATTAGGAGCTTAAAAACGAATGGTATCGTCTATCTTTACTTACTACATTTGAAATTTCTTTTCTGGGCATTATAGTCCAGATTATTTTCCTAAAGGTGAAAATTCTGACTACTAATAGTCCCTTAAACATGTTCACTGTAATTGGAAAACGGCTCACTTGTTGGAGTGATAGATCAGACAGATTCCCACCCTCTGTGACAAAAATCGGTAAACAGCATGTCTAAACCTACCCTGATAAAACTTGAATGCAAACTGAAGTCCAATTGTGCCATGATAACACTACATAATACTACAATAAAGTCTAAAATACAACTATATTCAGTAATACTGTTAGAAATACTGCTCTAAAAAGCACACTTGACACCTTAAATTAGTAAAATACTCCAGTATAATCTTCAAATCCACCATAACTGCGCTAACATCCCTAATCCAAAAATAATGTAATGAAATTTAGTGAAAACGGAAGGGATTTTGCGTGACTAGCACATGTCAGTCACAGACCACGCAAAGCGATAAATCTGTGCATTGCTCAGCAGCAGATGGGCATAACGGGTATTGGGACAGCCAAGCAATTGTGGTAACATATTCCCTTTAACACAGACACGCATAAAATCCCAGAAACACACACACAACAACGACATGAGAGGATCCTGTACGGCAGCACACCCCCAGCCTTTCTTCTATATTTTACCAGCCATACGGTAGTTTATTTTCCACTTCTTTTACCATCTGTAGCAACTTTCCCCCACAGACACTCACAGCTGTCCTGTTTCATGTCTGCGCTCTCCTTTATATTCCGGCGTACAATGCCGCCCCGTGCCTCAATCACTGGGCCTGCATTCTTCTCTTGGCAGTGGGAGTGGGCCTTTCATGACACCACTAGAGCGCCAACTATGGCAAACAGTTAAATATCATGGTGAATTTGTGTTTATGAAATGGTTTATGAACATCAAGTGTGCTGGTTTGTGAGATTCAGACACACGTTGCTCAACACTGCAAACACACTGATCAATAGGCCGTGACGTACCGATTGGGCACTTTAAAGCAGATCAATCTTCACATCGCGTGACGAGGAAGGGATCCAGTTTGAGCAGAGATTTAGTGATGAAGCAAGCTCAGTCTGTCAGTTTAAACCCAGTTTAAGAGGCTTTTGCTTGCTGGGATTTGTTTTACGACGTTCGTTCGGTGCTGAATGGACATTCCTGCCCATCACTTGGGTTCCTATTGGAGCCAACACAGACTGTAAAGGTCTTTTACCTTTGTTAAATTGCTTTTAACAGCTTATTAAACATAAAATCTCAATTCAAATGAGTCACATGCAGCCTAGTTGACAAATTTATGGTGTTGTTGCAGAGTAATGCTGAAAAAAACTGTTTCCTACTCTACTTAAGACACACATGAGCTGTCTGCTATCCATTCAGATGAAGTCCTCATCAAGACCTAATACAATCAAAGTTTCTCCCGGCAAAGGCCTCGCAATGCCTCGTTTGCTGCCGGCTGGGGCTTAAGACAATGGCACTCTTGTTGAATGGCATGCGCGCACAAAGGCTCCATTCTCAGAAGTTAGCTAAAGTTGCTGTTCTGTAATGAACGAGATGTCTGCTCTTGGGAAGTCTAAAACAGTCTGATCCGTTAGCAGCCACTGCGTACAGTTCCCTGATAACGCTAAGCTTCCTGCGAGCCATGCGTTCACAAAAAACGTGGACAAAAAAAGAAACGGTAAACACAATTAGAATTGCGAATAAATGCAGAAACAAACAAAACCTGATAAACCATTCAATACCTTTTCATCGTTTATCCGTACTGCTACCATTTATGTATAAGTACTAAAATGCCGATCAAACTCTAAACTAAACACTAAGGAGAGATTGCATTGGTTCTTTTAAAACTCTGCAAATGGCTCAAACGCTTCGACAGCAGACTTCTTAAAAACAAAGTGTTTGCATACATGCTCAAACTATTCAAATCGTACAGCTTTGTTTACAAAAAACATCAATATGTACCATTTTTACATTTTAAGCTGACATACTTCCAGAGCTGATTTGCTGGTATTTCGACAACAATTGAAGTTCACATATGACCTAACACATTTTATGCTATTTAAATCCAAATTTTCACAGTATCTGCAAAAAGCTTGTATTCCATAAGGGCCTACTTAACTCATTCTCTTACACCAAAGTCATCTGTAGCAACTCCAACACGAGAAGCATTAAATAAATGTGTGAATAAAGGAGGATAAAAATAAAAATAGACAAGCTCCCATATAGGGGCCTATTTCTCTCTCAGTGGCCGAGCGCTGGGACGACTGAGGAGTTAATACAAAACTAATTAGCAAAAATTGACTGGTGCCAACCCCCCCTTACCTTTTCCTGCCTCACTACACAGGGGGACAGCAGTAAGCCCAGAGCACAGGTGTACCGCTCACGCCAGCTCTAGATTACTGCCCACTGCCTCCGCTCTCTAAACCCTTCACCGTGCTCCCCAGGCCGCCGTTATGTCAGCGAGGAAATGGAGTGTGATGAGCTGCATTTTAAACTAATTTTGCATCTTTTGCACATTGGAAAAGAAAGAAAGGCAATCGTTTTAGAAGCACAACAATAGTCGACAACGAAAAAGATGCATTAATGTACGGTCGACATTGTTGACATCTAAAAACCCCGCGTTGGGCGCCAACTAACTAGTCCAAATCTGCGAGGAAAGATCGGCACTGACAATGCACATTAAATGGATTACACGAATTTGCCTCGCAATCAGGTTTAGGAGAAATTTACCCACTAAAGGCAAGTGGCTGTGCAACAAACATCTTACAGTGTTTCCCATCCCAGAACCATCTGCTTCGTTTAATCCAATCACATTGCAGCAGGAAAAAATGGTTCAAAAGGAGGTCAAATGCAATGATATTAAAACTGACTGTGCTGTATCCCATCATTGGATCTGAGCCGGTCCTTCATCACTGTGTCTCTGCCAGTGTGGTGGAGGGGTGCACAATCAGGGCAGAAAAGTCATAACATGACAATGTATTTTTATGAATGGCCGACAACCTCATTTTTAATGAATGGTACTGTGTGAAAGAGCACAGTGGCATGGTCATTGTTGCAGTAACAGGGCTGGTCGGTGGGATTTAGCGAGCAGAAAGCAGGGGAGGATGGGTGCGAGGGGGTGGGGAGGTCCCAGCCCACAATGTGTACTGCAGTAACCACAACAAAGGCTGTGGTTTATCCCACAATCGCCTTAAATAGATCCAAATTATTGTTATTCCTCAGCCTGTGGAAAGGAAGAGAAATATAAAACGGCTGTAACACAAGATGTGCCAAAAGTCAGCCTGAAGATATCAGCAGATTCAGTTACTGGCATAAAAAAATAAAAAAAATTCTACAAACCGCCGGCTTACTGTAGCCCTTGACCGGCTTTGCCTCGGCCCTTGCAAAAACTTTCAGCCAACTTCCCAGAACTTAATACGAATTTACAAAACTTATGACAGGGCGCCTCAAGCATGCGTCATCAAAGCTAACTAGTTTTGAAAGACACACTGTATAGTAAATCTCTTTAAGAGCTCACATAGAAGTGGGTCAGACGTCTTTACAAACATTACACACGCAAACGGTTTGTTCGACGCAGCTCTGGGTCAATTAAGGTAAGTCCAGTATAAATATCTAACAGCCTGGCAGGGAATTTTGCACACAGGCCCGGTCTCGCGTTTGTTATCTATCTGCTCCAGCGGTATCCTTCCATTGTGTAGTGAGACTGAAAACACTGCAATAAGACACAACTACATTTCACAACAAGTGAAATTGCATTAAGTTGACATATATCACGACAGTGAATTCAAAGAACTCTAATTGTGTTTTTTATTAAAATAAGTACTTATTAAAGGGTTAGTTAAACCAAAAATTCTGTCATTAATTACTCACCCTCATGTGGTTCCAAACCTGTAAGACTTTCATTCATCCTCAGAACACAAATGAAGATCTTTTTGATGAAATCTGAAGGATTTCTGTCGCACCTCATTCAGATTCGATTGAGCTTTTGCTTATGTTCACTGATCAATGTTTATATGTGAGTAAAAGCCTAAATTAAATCTGTTCATCATAAAAGCGATCGAGTTTCTTCAGAAAATTTGGATTAAACCACTCAATTCATATGGATTAGTTTTCCGATCTCTTTATGAACTTTTTAAAGCGTCAAAGTTGCAATTGCGTAGGCTGTCTATGGAGGGGCAGAAAGCTCTCAGATTTCATCAAAAAGATCTTCATTTGCATTGCACTAAACTCTTACAGGTTTGGAACGACATGAGGGTGAATAATTAATGACAGAATTTTCATTTTTGGGTGAACTAACCCTTTAATGCATCAATTTGATTCTCTATGACAACACAATAGCCTTTTTTTTTTTGTTGTTGGTAATAATTTAGACTTAAACCTGAATTTGAACTGGAACTTCATCTTAATCTCCCATCTAGAAGTTTCTATGTTTCTTTTTTAAATTAACTTAAAATATTAAATTATTTAAAACTATTACTTCTACAACTCTGCAAAAAAAAAGAAAAAAAGAAACAAACTGCCCGATTTTCATGTACTTCCAGAACCTAAATCTAAAAGGAAACAATCACTGGCGTAATGCTAGTCTGAGTCTCCACGGCTATTAGCCCCTTTCGGCTGGTTTAAATGGCACACCACTTTGTGGCCCAAACAAAACCACCTGTTTTAACAGGAGGTCAAGAGGGCAACCCAAAACCAAAGCTTGCCCTCCGCTTGACTGGCTGCTAATGGGAGTGGATGTTTATCTAGAAGGTCAAATGCCTTGAAGATGGGGTCACGACCCTAACATCTTAAGCCGTGACCTCTCCCACGTGTGGAGTGCTCCTGCCGTAAATTAGCCATGGTTGCATGTCCTCAGGCCTCAGTGAACACCACATTTGTGTCTTTTTCTAGTTCTCATGTTACTTTCTGTAAAGAGATTTATAACATCTGACTAAAATAATAAACCACATGACTATTGAAATTAGAAAGTGTTTTTCAAACACATATTCAAACATATATCCAATAATGGAAAATATTGCAAAAATGTTCAAATATCGAAAAACATTGCAAAAATTGTGAAATACAAACTTAAACTTACTGTACATATTATAAGAATACAACTGGAAAATTATTAAAAAAAAACGTATCTGTAGTGCAAAAATAATGACAAATATTGATAGAACTGAAAAATACAAACTTAACATTACATATAGGAAAAATATTATAGAGAATATATATATATATATATATATATATATATTACATTTTATATGGAAAATATTGAACAATAGTGAAAATACTGAAGAAATATTAAAAAAACTTAAACTTACATATAAGAAAAATATTTTTTAAAAAAATTTGCAAATTAAAGCAAACATTAAGAAATACAAAATGAAAAACTTGTAACTTATTTCTATTGTTCTGCTAGTTTATTTGAGTTTTCTGGTTACCTAGATTGAATTTAAATGTTCTTTTCCAGCAATGTCCGCTAATATCGATAGGTAGCTCTGTTATTGTCTAGATGAAGTGGGTGTGTTTTCTGGCCTGCACCCCTTTGCCCTGGCAAGACTGTGGGATAAATTTAATTACTGACTTTAGCTCCTCTCAGAAGCCCCACTTTCACCATCTGTGTATGAGGTCAGGCTCTCTTCAGATGGCTTTTAATCAAGGGGGCTCCAGCAATGCTCCACTGCTTTAAATAAGACAGAGGAGGAAACCTGATCGGCCTCTATGCAGGTCAGAGATGAGGAGAGAGAGACTCCCATGTCTTTCTTCCTCTTGTTCTCTTGCTGACGTCTCTTATTCACCATCGAATCAAAAAGAAAACCTAACTTCGCAGATTAGGATGTTAGCAGGACGCTCCCTGCTGAATAGGCTTTCAGAACATCAAAACTGAGGATTTCGGCGGGCCGCGGGGAAACGCGTTTCTGTGACTGTGTCGTACTTATCCTCACAAAAAGCTCAAAGGCTACAGGCCTTTGTGTTCCCACCAAGTCAAAGTGATTCACACGCTCCCGTTTTGCAACCTGCCGTCTGCCAGATACCACGGTTTTCCTACATGGCGCTAAAGCTCACGTTTTACGGCTTTATCTCCGCCGTCTTCGGGTTACACTGCGTTTTTTACTCTTTTTATCGGCACCTCATCAAAGCATAAGTCAAGTCCGTATGGAACACGAGGAACGGCGGATGCGCACGCTGCCAACTCTCTCAGACTTCACTGCCACAATTTGTGCGAGAGAGGAAATGAATGTAATTAAGGTGCTCAGTTTGCCTGGCGAAACAAAGTGCGCTTCTTGTCTTCCAAGAGAAAGCTTGTGTTTGTGCTGCTGTCAGTGCAAGACGGATCCCCTGCCGCCTTCTGCCAATTAACAGTCGCTCCATCAGATATTTGCATCAGACTTTTCCACTGGAATTTTAACTCCACAGACAGTTGTTCTGTTTTATATTGCGCAGTGACTTTGCAATTAGAATAAATAACTACAAATAAGTCATTATATTTTTGAATTAAAAAGAAAATTCACTCTCAAATTAACTACGTATTTACATAAAATATATTTTTCTTTTATTTATTTGTGAAAAGTGGCAGAAAGGAAGCAGAGGATTCGATTTTGAGTTGCACAGACCGTATGGAAAAAATCTGACGCACTTTTCCTATTCTTCCCAGCTTTCTTATTGACTGTTGATGTATTATAAAAATGAAATAAAATAAAGTACAATCCATAATTTGCGATACACTTTTTGGTGCCCACATTGGTGTCATTTGCATCTTTATATGTTATCTTATATGTAACAGATTTAGTGAATTCAAAACGGGACTTACCTGCATGCACGAAGTAGGCCAAGTACAGGTCGAGCTCCTTTACGGAAACTCCTATGTGATGGGGCTGCACGCACAGCCCTGGGTTCGAGCACTGCGGAGACTTAACCAGCCTTTCACCATCAGTACTTTCAAGCGGAATACCTTTGAATAAAATCACCATGACCAGGTCCAAGCGCCACACTTTGTCCGCCTGACGCAGGCAGTCAATTCTCCTCATCTTGCCCTTCTGGTCGGGGTTGGAGAGCACACAGCAAGGAGGCTTCTTCCCGGTGACAGTGAGCACAAAATCCTCGCGGAACTCCGGCCGGATGTCCTTGCGGAGTTTGGCCAGCAGCCGCGATGCCCACTTCTGCTTGACCTCCGGCTTCTCGCTGAGCAGCTCGTCCTTCACGGCTCGTTCCTCTTCCTTAGACATGCGCTTCTCGTGCTTCTTGAAGTATTTTCTCTTACGGGCCTGCAAGTTGAACCAAGTGTAGGCAAACGCTCTCACATGGGGCAGCAGTGCTTCAATGAAAGGATGGAATTCATCCTGCCAAGAAGGACAAGTAAGCAGAAATTAGTCCACATGGACACTATAAAAAACACAGTTCAAGTTTCAGAAAATCTTTAAAAATTTATATAAAAATATACATTTAAAAATATAAATGTTTTTGTTTTAATTTCAAGTACAAAAATAACAACCAATTTTTCACAGCAGACACCATGAAAGCTAAACGTGTGCATCTACATAAAATCCCATTCGATTATTTTGAAAAACGGCCCTCAACAGCAGGAGTGTGTCTGTGAACCGAGCAGGGCAGTGTGTGTGTATGTGTGTGTGTGTGAAGCTCGTCTAGGACATATCTTGGCTCTCTGGCAAGAATGTTGGTCTTTAGGGGTCTGCCAGGGCCGAGAAAAAGCAACAACCGACCAGGAAAATTGGAGTGCCTATTTTTATCTGTTCTCCATAAAAATGCACACACGATTCCAAAAACCGTGCTACTTCATTCCCTATCAGTGAGGAGTGTGTTGTTTTCACACAGGAGTGTGTGCGGGGCAGATTGTGCAGGGTTTTGGAATCCCTTCACCTGCCGCTGGTGCAAAACCTGGCAGAAAATCAATTTTTATAATATAATGACAAAAAGACCAGCGAAATATTGGCCGCAATATTAACGCATCTCTTTGTACACACTCAAAGTCTAGCAGAGGATATAATCATGCAGGGATTTTTTTTTTTTTTATCTACAAAGGGAAGTATATTTTAATATTTACAGGATATTACTGTATCACCTGAAATGAAGTTATTTAGGAAAGCTACATAATGCAATAACTGTAAACAATACACCTAAGGAAATATTACTACATAAACTAAGCATTTTTAATACTGTACATGTGCTTAACTGAGCAATTATCAAAATAATAATTAGCCTATACTGTATGTGCATTTCTGTCTCTGTAGGTTTGCATGTCCATTTCTTTATTGCCTAAAGAAAAAACAAATAAACACTAATAATTGGGCAAATAAATAACGTGTGGTTTCTAATATGAAATAATTTGGGATTTTACACAGAAAATAACTCAGGGTTTTTATTACATAGAGAGAATAATGGCAGACTGCCAATCACTAGAATAACATTTCCACAAACAGCAATAGCCCTGCATCGTGTCCCAAAACCGACCGTGCGAGTACGAGAGGGCTGCCAGCAAGCAAGCAAAGTGCACTATGTGCTGAGCGCAGATTTCATTTGAATAAGCACAGATATGAATATAACGCGCTGGGCCTCGGACCAGTGCCTTTAGAAATTTAAAAATTAATTCGGTGTAATTTAGGAACCTTAATTAAATTAATTTCTCGGGCCAATTTCAAGCACTGCTGCTAATGTTTGTATCGTAATTAAAAATAATCACAATATACCATCAAGCAAAAATAAATAAATATTACAAAAAATACACATATGTAACACATTTGCATAATTTTGGATGTGTATTAAGTTGCAGATTGAAATAAATATGGTACTGTTTGTGTAAGATTACTGTGTGTTAGTCGTAGACTCAACAACAGACTCCCTATAGATACATATTGCCATATCTCTTTTGTTACACCACAGGAAATCAGGGATTTGCATAAGTATATATCATTATTATAGTGTACGGAACAATGTGTGTGTCTCCTGTGAGACACCAAAGCAAATGTATATGTTTAATCATATTGTTTCCTTCCTGTCTTGTTCAAGAATCAAACTCCCTTGCCTCCGAGGCATAAAAACTGTATTGTTTCATCCTTCATTTAAACCAGTGAATGAATTTCCTTATCTGCCTTCAATTGACTCTCCAAGTAACTTAATCCAAAGTCTGTGAAATATTGTTCCTCAATAACTGATATCATCTATTGTTGCGGCTTTTTATACATGTATATTATGTTTTTATTTCAAAAAAAGGATCTGTTGCAGACTTGTCCATGTTCAAACTTCTTGTAAAAAAAAAAAAAAAAAAAAAAAAATCAATAAGGAAAATCTCTACTGTAAAAACATGGATAACTTTCTGCAGTTCGCTAGCGAGGTTTCTAAATAAAAGGAACAATTGCTAGAATTATGTGGTGAATGATACACAACAGATCGTATTTTAACATGCAAATTATTCATGTTTCAGAAAGTGTTTTCTTCATTTGTTATAATTCTAGCAATGTACAAAAACTGAATTCTAGGAAGATACACACTCGTAGTGGCAGAACAAACAGCTCTTTGCGTTTTGGAGCGTGCTTGAGTGTCAGTATAGGGTCTGGTTAGCATGTCAGGTTTTTCCAGACTCCTAAAGTGTTTTAAGCTGAACCTCGCTGTCCTATAGTAAGGCCTCAGCAGGGAACAATAGTGCCTCGTGGCCAAAAGAGACAAGAGAGATTTAACGCATGTAAAAATAGTACGAAAAACGGACAATGTGAATGCACACGTCTCTAAAAAGACAACTAATGTGATGTTAATACATTGAAAGTTATTCAATAACTAACGTAAGAGATAAAAGTATATTTTTGCATCAAGGAGTTGAAAAATGTGTTATTTTGATTTTAAGGATTTTACTATGAAATGAAAGCTATATAAAGACGTGATTTTCTGGCACTCAGAGGACTATTAAAGACGACACACACAAACACACACACAGAGAGAGAGAGTAGACCTCATGCTGCCTTAACACCGTAACAGTGAGGAAATCAATGGCTCGTCTCAATTATCTTCAACACATCTATGACTTTTAGATATTTAATAATATCACTATCATATTACTTGCATTATTACTTATTTAAAAGAAAGAAAAAAAAACAGTGCTTTAAAAAAATTTGTAAGACTGTAAACTGCACTGTTCTTCTAAATTTTGCATGTCGCTTATTTTTAATAAGTATTGTTAGCAACAAATATTTATAGTCAAGTAAATAAAATATATGAGCTATATATCATACGATATATGAGTTTTTATGTGAGGTGTCGGTCAGTGATAATGTGTCACATTTATAGTGATTGACAAATTATCAAAAGCTTCCCCATGGTTCTTCATGGATTTATAACAGAAATAAATAAGCTCTAAAACAACTAAAATCTAAGTCTTGCGTTATCAAATCTATGAAAAGACGACTTAAAGTTTGAGCTTTCTCAGCTCGTCTTTCTGTGCACATTACATATAATTTGTCTTTTTTCGCATGAATCCTCTCCAGTGTCTCCAAACAGACTGTAACTAACATGGTCAAAAGAACGGCCCTATTCGTGACAATACTGAGGCCTTCTCCTTTGTTTTGTGCATTCAACAAAACACATTTAACCAAACAGTTTAAAATCATATCAAGTCTACAGTATAACACTACAGCTTTTCCAGACCTGTCACCTCAATTCACCTGCCACCATGATTCAGACAATGGCTGGATTTCTTTTTAAACCTCCTTTAACCCTCTCAGTTGCTGTTCAACTTTATTCCACTTTAGTTTTTATTCTGTGCCGATTACAAAAGTACGATAAAGCAACAAACAAACAGCACTATGTATTTATAATCTTATTGTTTAGGTTATCAGACATGACAGCACCAAAGCTAAAACAGTCTTAACTTTTAGATTGTACTCAACTTCAATCAATGTTAAGTTTTTGACATTATATATATATATGACAGTGAAGTTTGCAAAAATCTAATCAAAGAGTTTCTGATTACTGGAGAAGAATAAAATATAAAATAGCAGAATTATTGCTGGCAGCTGGTTCAAACTAAAGTCAATACAGAAAACGGCATAGTTGTATAGATATTTAACAATAAAGTGCACTTAAATATGACTATTCCGATCTCAGATTATTCTTTAAATGTGCATACGTTTATGTGCTGTCTTAAACTTAAATGTCCACACTTTCAAAAATAAAGTTCCTTATTAGAACCAACAAGAAAAACAGTCTGTGATAGTAGAACCTTTTTAGGTCCTGCAAGAGTTTTTTATTTTGCATTTCTTTAGATTTCTGATGCTTTAAAGAACCCAGAGTCCAGTGAACTAATCTGAAAAACTTACAAATGTAACATCAAAAACTTTCCCAAAAAATACATAAAAAACAAAGCAACCTATTAACAGGGGTTTCTTTGCTGAAAGTAAGAACTGTTAAAGAACTTTATATTTAACAGGGTAGCCGAATCAAACGTGCATAAGGTTGACTCTGCAGGCTTAGAGTATCGTTTTCTTTCATGCACAGCCCTATTTAAAGCTTAACTTGCTAAATAAAATCTCTCCCTACGCAAAAGCGGCTAGAACAAAATACAACTGTATATAAATGTGCATATGAAAGAAACATATATGTGTGTGAGGTGGGCGCCATCCACCATGTGGTAGTTCAGTTGGCTCTGTCAGAGCAGAAATGCCTTACTACACACTAAGTTACTTGTCTTAAGCAAAGGTTAGCCCCTATCCGTGCTGTCCCGGCCAAAGACACCGCTCAAATGCAACAAACAGAGTTAATAATAGACGAAAATGTCACTTACCTGTGTTAGGCATAGCGGAGAATACATATCTGTCGGTTTTAACTCTTGAATTGGCGATGTATATGTTGTGTGTGCGTGTGTGTGTGTGTGTGAGTGAGGGTGTGTATGTGTGAATGTATGGGGTGTGTGTATGTATATGTGTGTATGAAAAGAGAAAAAAAAAGAGAGACAGAGAAGAAGGGAGAGAGGGAAAATAAAGCCTTGCTTCTTGCTTTCACATTTCCAACTCTGCGAAGTGCGCGCGACGCTTCAGCGCTCCATAGAGCTGAACTTTAACCCCGCCTCGAGTTACACACATCTACTGTACTGTACTGTTAAAGCCGTATATCCAAACTTTCGGCATTATCATCAACTGCAGCCTAGAGAAAAGTCCCGACGACGGATGGATGGAAGTACAGTACACGGAGATTTCACAGAGCCATGAGTGAAACTGTAGTGATGAACCGCCGAGAGGAGCGATTATTTCATCTTGCAGTCATTTGAATAGAAAAAAAGATAGAAAAAGTTGTCCGGATGCGTTACAAAAGTCGCGTTTGATTCATTCTTCGCTGTCTCTTATAGCGCCGCGCCGCGCCGCGCGCTTGCATCCGCCGTGAGGCATGTGGCGGTGCGAAGCAAAACTGAGGCGGATTTACGAGCAGCGAGGAGGGCTCGGCATGCTTAGGAAGATTGTAATATCCTTAAAACCCCCTGTTGCAAAAGCTGCCACTTGTGTCGTGGTTAGTTTCGACCTGAGAGAGAGAGAAAAAGAGAGAGAGAGAGGAAAAAAAGTGAAGAGCACGATTCGAGTCCGCTGAGACGAAGCTCCCGTTCACTTTTGCCGTTCAAACTCTTGGGCTCTCCCACCAGCACAGCGCCCTCAATATCGGTACGAGAGCCATACACATGCGGGACAAGAGAAATATGCACTCCCAATGCCGTTGCACTTCATATACATGAAGTACTGTAATGCAGAAAGTGTGATAATGCATTTAACATGTTTTGACATTTCATGCACTGATTTTTGTGTATTTGCCTCCGCTTTATTTTAAACACATAAATAAATTAGTACTTTTGAGAAAGAAACGTTTGGAAAAATAAGACGTTCGTACAGCATTCACTGCCCTCAGTAGTGTGTTGTCAAATGATAAAATCATTCCAGATTTAACAAATCAGTAATACGTTTAATTTAATTTTATTTAATTTAAAAGGTGCGTTTGCACAAGCAGTAAAAGTGCAATCAAATAACTGCTTCTACCTGCATATTAAATACATTTTTAAAAACTAAGTAAAATGTGATAACATAGGCTAAAATAAAAAAAATAATAAAAAAAAAACTGATTATAGGGAAATGCGTAATGCATAACACGAACAACCAATCAGTAAATGAATGAAGCTTCACGAGCCTTAATTACAGTTCTCGCTTCATTTCGAGTCGGACATGACGAAAGCAATAACTAGTTAGTACGCGAGATTCATACTTATTGATAATTATTTTGACTCACTAAAAGAACCAGTTCAAAGGAGTCAATCGTATGGGAATCGCTGTAGCCTTTGTAGTTGACTCACTAAAAAGAATCGGCTCAAAAGAGTCATTCATTCTGGAATCGGAATACATTGTTCGCGCTGAGTGTTTTAATTAAGTAAAAAGAACCTAAATCATTCAGTAATCGAACTATACTGATCGCGCAATGTTTATGATTCACTAAAATGAACTGAAAAAAACGTCATCGAAATCTTGCGGTTGTGGATTCTCGGAACAGATCGCTTATAATTCTCCAAAAACCATTCTTTCTATTACTACAACTGCAATAAATAAACCAATGTTTTTTTTTCTTCATGCTCACGTAATATGTCTATTCGACCCCAAGTACATTTCTATCTGCACGTAATCAGTAGCCTATTGTTTTACAATATTTTGAAACGGACCAGTTATAAGCACCAATGTTTTCAGTATCATCTTTCACTTCTGTGAGCCCCGTCATGAACGTATTTCAGACTGATATGCGGCTGACAGGTTCCTTAACAGCGTATGCCTATTAATATTTATATCAGGGATTTTGATAGGCTATTTCAAAGAGCCAGTGGAACAGACCACACAAAATGAAACCCTGCATGTTTTCAAAAATGTCAAACCTAAAGAGGGTCATCTAAACAACTTAAATGATTTAAAAACAAGTTGAGATATGGACACTGATGGACAAGCGACTGCCAATGCAATGTTATGTTTCTAATCACGTGTGCTGAACGTGCAAACATCATTAATAAGAAAACCTAGTTCATGTAATTAGTTTGGTTGGCACTCAGCACCGTTTTATTATTAACCACTCTCGCTGTAAGTCAATCGGGCGCCCCCTAGAAAACGGCAACGTGCAGGATCCATTTCAGTGCACACAGAAAAGTGTTTCAGAAAGACGGGATGGTATTCTAAATGAGATATCAATCTGTTAGGGAAACAAAAAAAAACAAAAAAACACTATATTCCAGAAAGTAAGCATTTGATGTACATACATGAGTCGAGATTTCTGAGCATTAAACAGTGAAACAAACACCAAGGTGCGTTTTGTTAAATGCAAGATAGGTTATAATTAACACAGCGCTATGTATGATGGAAATGATAGGAAACTGCATATTAATTATGCTCACAACTCAGTCACACTAACTTGCTGCAGGTGCAGGTCCTTCCCTCTGGTGTTTTCATGAGCTACTCTGTGATTGGGCAAAACACTGAAATTCAAAGCTCACAACGTCGCTATTGGGCAAGTTTCACACGCATGTGACAGCAACCACTCCTGACACTCGGTTTCTCGGTAAACAGCCCCGCGGAACACTAATAAATTAGACTGGGAATAGAGAGACCGCTTATCTTCATGATATCAGACTTCCGTTTTGTTTTGACAGCCTGACGGGAATGCAAAAGCTCAACATGTGCAACACGGTCAGTCAGACCTGACGTTGAAATGTGTCGTTTCAAACTTTATGCTGTACTACAAAACTGACACATTTAAATAGGAAAAATAATGGATATAATACCAGTTATTTTGCATTTATTCTTTCCAAACATTTTGAATTGTCTACTCTTGACCTTGAGCGAAAGGGAAGTGATTCCTAAATGAACTAGGCTATAATTCTGTCAATCCTGTCACTTATCTTAATAGCCTATACAGTTTTCTTAAATTTAGCTTGAGGTAAATGTATTAGCACTTAAAGACATTCTTTGATAAAGTTTTCTATTTAAAATATCTAAAGAAATTTGCTTTAAAAATAGGCTACATTTTGTTTATTTGTTTAATTTCATGAAATGATCCTTAAACACAACATGTTTGTAGTAAAGCAAAGAAAAACTGGTTCTTGCTGTTGTCCCAAAAAAAAAAAAAAATTCCTCTTCACTCCTGGATATGTCTCAGGTGTGCACTTTAACTCCATATAGCCTAGAACAACAGATGCAACAGATTCAGCAGTTTGCGCTGGTTTAGCTCCGCAATTGTAATTTGAATGGGAACTTTACTATTGAACGGAGGAAACGTTTCTCGATGTCTCGCTTGTCAAGTCATAAAAAGGGAGTCGCATGGCAGCATTCATTTTAACACATGAACCGCCTGTATTTAATCATGCAGCCTTTATAAAACTTAAAAGCGGCCTAGAAACTTCAAGAGACTTGGATCAATGAATCATCCAATAATCAGATTTTCACATTAGTTTTATGTTTCAGAATTCGAAATTAAATATTATTTGATTGTGGAGCATATTTAAATGCCCACTTAGGCCTAAATGTGCTAGGTCTGAATTCAAAACTCCCGTCACAGCTATCAAGAGACTTACATTTACGCATTGATTTCAGCACTGATTGGCTGAACAGCGCCTATAGGCCCGATGACGAACTTTTCACTCACGAAGTTGGCGGGAAGAGTCAGGTGAACTGAAAACTATAAAACAAAAAAGCAGTTTAGTAGATATTTTCTATCAATGACAACATATATTAGAGAAACTTTTAACAGAAATTTACATGACATTCTGTGTCAAACATGAACCTCATATTCACTTTGAAAAGTTTAAATGAATGCCATTGAACGTGATGATCTGAATGACCTTGAATTTTAACACGAGATTTAGGTTTAAATATGGCATTTAATTCAGACTCTATGCCTATTTCAAATCGTGATATTATTTAAAAAAAAAAAAAAAAAAAAAAAGTAATTAAAAGTACAAATATATTAATCAAAAATTGACGTGTTGTCTATAGCTAAACAATGAGTTACAAAACCTACACCGTTTATTCAGGTTTATTTTCCATTGATCCTTTATGAGGCAAGACGAATGTTACCAAGCATTCAATCTCGGATAACCAAAAATAAAATAATAATAATAAAAAGAATTTAATTTATATTAAAATTCTAAAATTCACATAATTTTGTCTCGTTTAATTGTGGCAGACATTAGAGACGCCTTTATAGCATTTTCTGCCAAGTTCTACGAGAAGGTAGTGAATGCCAAGGCAACTGTGCCAAAGCTTTTGGAGGCAGAGTGGCAAAGACGAAGCAAAAACTGCAGTGTGTAAAGGACAACGGAGCGAACTACAGGGATTGAACTCTTCGAAAGAAACCATATTTGGGGTTTTATGATGCATTTTCTGCTCATTTTTAAGTGTGGAAAAAGTCACGGGACCAAATCAGGTAAGGCACCTAATCCACTTGGATGGAGTTTCTCCTCAACTTGAGTGGTGGACGTGAGTACAAATCACTTTTTTTTATTCGAGATTAACACAAGAAAGGGGAAAAAAAGAAAATGAATACATCTGCGAGGTCTTATTTGAGAATCCGTTCGGGCTTTAGCGGGTGCGAAAGCACATCGCTGCCAGACGAGTATGCATGAGTGTGTGTGTGTGTGTGTGTGTGTATGTGTGTGTGTGGGGAGGGGGGAAAAAAAGTGCGCGCTGAAGTTTCTCTGAACATCCCGACAGTCTTCAGGGGTAAAAATGCATAAAACTCAGCGTTAGATCGCCATCTAATGAATAAACATCCTCAACATGGCTAAAATTATTGTGTAAAAAGTAAATAATGCAGCAAGTTAGGCTTCAATGAGTTAATGTTGCTTATCATTTTAATGGGCCAATTCAAAATAGCTAAAAGCAGTAGTAAAGCACTTTTAATCACTTCTAAATTTATGTAGCTGCGGGAACTAATGAATGACAATTTCCACTATACTTAAAAAACGAGTTCTTTTTTTATATTACGCATGTTGTAATATCACGAAAAAAAATAAAACATGCTCGGAAGGTCTAAGATGTCAATATTGCATTTGAAAATGCAATTCTCGTGCACTTCTCATTATAAAGCACGTGTCTTAATTTATATGCAAATAAATTAAAGCAACTCGAAATATTGACATATTTAAATGATTGTAGTTTGCATAAAGGCATTCTTGTCAAAATCACCCGTATAGACTCTTTGTACAGGATGCGTCAGTTGAAAACTAATTCTAAATTGACGAGTTCCAGCTCAAATCATACTCGTATATAACAAAACAATAAATCATACAATGCAAATGAGCTAGGGAAAATGTTAGTGAGGAGAGATGCATACATCCATATAAAGATGATTTAATCTGACGTGAAAAAATACGCTTTCACTGTAACCGTACACAATAACTATTAAAAGCCATAAAAGAGCAAGAAAGTAGTTTTTGTAAAGGTGAGTGAAATAATATCTAAAGAGGAGAAATCATTAAATAGATAACACATAAAATTACGATACCATTAATATAGATACAGAGAAATAGCATATAGATAAAATTATGCCACCATTTAAGCCAAAAAGTAAAAAATAATATATTAATGGTATAAACAATCATATTATCATTCAGTATTATTATTATTAAAATAAATATTTATAAACGTATTACCTCATGCATATAATAGCCTACCAACATATTTCGTTATGGTGTCATACAAAACCATTAGGCATTTTATTATTATTATAGTTGTCGTTATTATAATTATTAATATAATTTAGAATATAAATGATTATTTATAATGGGCTCAATGCTCATCATCATTAATTTAGCCCGACGTCCTCCTCCATTCTATCCAGCCAGGCATCAAATATAGGTAGAGACTCCACCTAGAGGCTGTAATCTGAACTGACAGGACTCGAAACAACATCAAAATCTTGTACCAATTGTGTGTGTGTGTGTGTGTGTGTATAAAAATAACAAATCAACCTTACCTTTTCAGACACACTTGTGAAATATAATTCAAATTATAAGGGGATCAGTAAGCTTTGCTCAAGACCATTTTAAGAGCAGATATATATTTTGTGTGGTAAGCATGAATAAAAGTAGAAAATGTCAAGAATAATATAATAATTCCAGATTAATTGTAATATAACTACTGTATTATTTTGTACAATTAATTATAATACATATGATCAACATTTTTTTTTTAACCTTGTTCAAAACATTAATCCAATGACTGTGATGTCCAAAATATATAGAATATTTAGTTATAGTAATGTACTACATTTCAGTAATGACAAGCCAATGCAGAGCGAAAGATAACAGTTCAAACTAATGTCTGGCTTCAGTCTGAATGATCTGGAGAGTGAACTGGAGATGTGTAACTAATTCACCTTTTTTCTTGCATTCCATTAAAAGCCACAAGAGGGTGATCTTTCTATACAGAAGTCCTTTTGATATCCAGTCTGAGCGCCTGTAACCGTGAGCCCTCCTTCCAGTTCAGCAAGAGTGCTTTGTCCATCAATATGTTGAACTTAAACCGCTTCGGAATGTTGTCAAATATCACATGCACTTCAATAAAGAAATCTTGACAAATATTTCTCATTTTGTATTTAAAAGAGGACAAAGTGCACACTTTTCACCCAAATGAGGCCAAGTTAAAGATTTGTGTTTGGGAATGATAAACGTGGTGGCTATCCAAATGTAAATACCACCCAAGCACGGGAGCCCCACGCTCAAACGGCACACACCTGGAACATAGGCACTGTGGGGCAGGATTTTTGTGGAATGGGGGGTAGATGAGGGGATTGTGTGGAGTCGCTGGATCTGGGGCTGCAGTTCTGCTTAGGCAGCCGGAGGGTAATAACATTATCCAGCACCATAGCAGCTTGCCTTCGGGGCTTTGCCAAGCCGGGCCTTATGAATAAACAACAAGAAACACGACAGAGGATCCCCTTACTCTACCTCTATTGTGCTTTTAAATAGGCTGATGCTTTAATACACTCAGAGTTTGCATGTCTACAAAACGACAGGTGACTTTTAAAAGGGGATGGAAAACATGTATAAAATGGCAGGTTTTTTTTAGAGGAATATTCTGAGTTCAGTACAGGTTAATGTATATTACCTGCAAAAATTAATTTCTTTAATGCCAGTGAGGCAGCTACAATAGAAATGAATAGGGTACAGTATAGCCAAAAGATGTAAATAATAGTGTTTACATATTTTAGAGAAAATATAAAATAAAAATCACTTACTTATCTGAGGCAGATACAATTGAAATTAATGTCTGTCTGTAAGTGTTACAATTTTCAGTTTTACTAGTACAGACATAAGCAATTAGAGTGTTAACATGATTTTAGTGTGATAAAATCACTTACTAACCTTTTCTGTGTAAAGTTATAGCCAATTTTACAACTTTGTCACCACGATAATGCTGAAAACCCTAAAACAACTGTAAAATGATGGTTTAAACAGCTTTGCGGCTCAAATAATATACAAGTTTAAACAGAAGAATTGATTAATGTACTTTTTGTAAAATTATAAGATTCATATTTATCTTTTAACCCTTCAAAAAATTAGCCCCATTCACTTCCTTTGTAAGCGCCTCACTGTAACCTTGATATTTGTTTTTTTTAAAGAAACGGGGATGCAATAAATATTTGTATCACCATTATGCCACCAGAGATGTTTTAGTATTATTTATATACTATTATAGTTATTTTGAACTTTTATATTTTCAGTTTTCATTTAAATTTTAGTGTTTTAGCAAGTTGTGCTCTTGTCATTTTTATTATTATTATTTAATAATATTTCTATTAAGCTTTAATTTTTAATGAGGTTCTTAGTTTTAGTAATTTTAGTACTTTAACTCAAACTTACTTTATTTCAGTTAGGCCTAGATGTCGAGGATACTTTTCTATTTTTCATTTAATTTTTTAAAGTTTAAGTTCTTCAACTATTTATGTTTTATTTTATTTCAGCTTTATTTCAATTAATGAATTTTTTTTTAAAGTTTTTGTTTTTAGTCAAAAATAACACTGCATGCCACAATTTAAGTCGAGTGAGCTTAACTTGTATTGCACTTGGAATGTTCCTTTAATATTTCATTTTTGTTAAAAAATAATTGAATTTTCTAAATTTTTTAGAACTATACGACTTAAAAATCCCCATTGTTCAATCAGCGTTGAGAGAATATATCCATGGAGTGTGTGTTTGTGTTGGTAAGGGTGAGACGGGTGGGGGAGGAGTGCTGGTGCTGGTTTGGAAGCAGTGGGCTCCACCTGCTGCCACTGAGATGCCAGCGCTGGAATACGGCCAGGATTGGCCCACAGTAAACCCTCTCTCTCTCTCTCTCTCTCTCTCACACACACACACACACACACACACAGGACACACAGGAGATCTGTGAGTCAGGCCTGCACAGCGCTCTCTCCTCATTCACAAACACAAGCTAACAGGCACGACTCGGCTCGCATTCGCTGTGTTGTTCAATAAATAAAACTGTTTCCTCCAAGCACCACAAATACTGTGAACAATAGGACTGATGTGGTGTTTAAAGAGCGATTGGGCGTAGATTAATGAAGAGTGGTGCTTACGACGGTTCTAATGAGTGCGGTGCGCTGCAGACAGGGGCCTTGATAAGACGAGAGGCAGTTGTGAGAATAAAGAGGAGTGAAAGGAGACAGATGGGCCCTACGACGGTGTGAGGAGACAGGAAACACACACACACGAGGAGCCATGAAGAGTATCTTCATGACTGTGTGTTACTATCTTCTTCTGTAAAAACCACACAGGCATGATTTGATGAATGTCAAGTGGGAAAGAAAAACACTAAATTGCAGAATTTTTTATTAAACATTTTAGAAAAAGGGATAAAAGACATATTGTTGAATTATTATTATTTTCCCTTATTTTTGGCATTTAATTAGGATGATACCAGAAGTAGGGTCCATTTTGATCAATTTAATCAGTAAACTGACAGATTTGAAATGTATTAAATGAGTGGTGAATATCCAAAGTTTCTGGATAAGGATTTTTAAAAATCAATAAACAGAGAATGCACTCAAAAAGCACAATTTCTTTCTAAAATCAAAAGTTTAGGTTCAGTATTTTTTTTTTTTAAAGATATTAATACTATTATTCAGCAAGGGCACTTTAAATTGCTCAAAAGAGACTTCTTTCAAAAACATGAAAGAAAAAATTTACTTACCCCAAACTTTTGAATGATAGTTTATATTTTAGAGCTGAGTATAATTAGAAAAGAAAAAAAAAATGTATACTTAACATTAATAACAACGCATATGACTTTTTCAGGTATCTATGCTTACTGGATAAAGATTTAAAAAAAATTAACATAGGTTGCACTCACAAAAAGTAATTTTTAGCTGATTAAATATTTGAGAGCTATGCATAAAAATATATATTTAAAATAAAACATTTAATGACTTTCCATAATAATAATAAAAAAAAAATTCCAGGCATGGAAATCAATACTTCAAAACTGTGATATCTCCAGTTTTCCATGAATGTGGGAACCCTGAGCTTTAAACCATTTTCACAGAACATTCAAATCTTTATGTATTTAATACCAAAATGAATAACTTCTTGACTTTTTTAAATTAATATTTAAATTATTTTTCCAGGCCTTTATTTAATAATTAATTTATTTATTATTCTTAGACATTTCCAGGTTCCTAGAACTGAGGGAATCCTGCATTTTCCATCATTTTTATGTACAGTTAAATGGTTTTTAATTAATTATTTCAATAGAGACATACAAAATTCTCATTAAATGCTTCATTTTTTATTTTTTAAGTAAACAAAACAGAATGTTAATAATATTGGCAATTACATTGATTATCAGCCGCCACAAAATATATATCAGCAAAAATCAGTGCATCCTTAAACTGAATATGCGGGAATTCCAAAAAAAAAAAAAAAAAAACGTTCTAAGAAATCATGCCACACATGTCCACCAATGTCCAGAACTCACGGAGAGTCTTTCTTAAAAACAAGCCTCCAGGCAAGTACAGTCCATATGCAAGCTGTTGCAATAGCCAGGCATATGCTGGGTATATATAACACGTTTTCACCCTCCCCCTCATTCCTTCTGTTTGATCGCGGCGCAGACCGCCAGGAGCACACCAGACCGCGTGCTCACTGTTCACTGCATACGTGGTTCATTCAGCGCAGATACGGCCGCATAAAGGACTCAAAAATCAATGGAGAGAGTCACGGTGAGAATGCAAAGGCATCACACTCACACAAACAGCCACACATACACAGACAAACAGATGTGCAAGGCAACCTACCCACCCTGAACACTTTAAAAAACACTACGAGACACCTGACAGCTGTTCCTGGCTGGTGGGGAAAAAAAACGAAGAGGGAACGATTTGCAGCTCGGAGCACACAGCTGGATATGGAAACAACTCCCTCTCCCAACATACATGCGCTCAGCTCTCAGCATGCAGGAACCGACAGGTGACGGAGATAAAAATTAACTACAAGGACAATCCCAAGTGAATTCCCTTATTACGCCATTGAAAATCCTTTGATACAAGCGGACTCTGTTGATCACTACAGTGACAATGTGTAGACACGAATTATGCCAGTCCAAGACTGACCTCTCTCTTCGATAATTTCCTGTCTTTCCCCTTTTTTATTGGTCTAAAAGGCCTTAATTTTGTGCTTATTTGAGATCTTTTTTGAGCTGGCATAATAAGAGATAACATTATGTGATGTATTTCAAAATTTAGAATTTTGACGTGTGTGTGTATATATGCATTATTAAAATTGAAGCATGCAAAATTCTCATCAAGATGCTTTATTATGAAAATATTTTCTTCAAGTTCACCATGAAATCGAAATGAGCAATTCTTGTTTTCTTATGGAATATTGCAGTATTTATTATAAATGATTTATCCGTGCACATCTTTTTTTTTTTTTTTAAATTAATATACCCTCAATCTGTAAATCAAATAACTTCACCCTCTCTCTTGCAGTGACGCTATTACTGGGACAACCTATCACTCACATGAGATCGACCAATAGCAAACCACATTGATCCAACCATCCAATCATTACCACAACGTTTCGGTCCCATGACCTTCATCATGGGACCAAAACGTTGTGGCAAATAAACAAATTTTGATCCTTTTGCAAGCATTGATAGTGTGCCGGACTTTCTTTTGTTTGTTTTTTATTTTTGACTTTTTTGGTCTTTTGTCCTACGCACTTATCCATTACCTACAGGTGTGCGAGGGTAATTGCTAATTATTTATTACACCATTGAAAATCCTACAATAAAAGCGAACTCTATTGATCACTACAGCAACGAAGAGTAAATGCCAATTATACCAGTTCAACACTCTCACTTCAAAAATTTCCTGTCTTTCTTATATCAGTCTAATAAAGCGGCAAAAGTGGAAGGAGGAATAACTGTTGACAGGCTTTTGAATCACTGAAAAATAATGCACACCCACGGTGGTAATGTAGCCACAATGCAAAGTTTTCGCAGTTGCAAACCATTTAAACAAAAAAATTGAATTTTGAGTTTTATCGAAAAACAAGTTTGCAGCTCAAGCACAAGAAAAAACTGTGCTTTCCATAGATAATAAAAGGTAATATTATTTGTTACATTTGCTTGCTCAGTGTGTTTGTGGGATTCGGTTCATTTGTTGTTGTCAGCTGTAAAGACCCTTGAAATCATTTGGCGAAGTGATATGGTACTATAATTAGAGATCGACCAATATATCGATTTACCGATATTTTCCCTGATATTTAAGCATTTTACCATAATCGGATATCGCCATTACAGCGCATCTGAGGGGAGACGAGACAACGGCATGCACAGGTAAAGTATACTGAGACAACCAGCTGAATTTAATTCTCTCTCTGTTGTCTGTGCTCATCATTAGCCTCGTGAAGTCGTCTGCATTTTGTTGTTCACTCGGTGGGTTGATGCTCAGGAAATGCTCCAGCATGGCCACCGCATGTAACTTTTAACAAGATTCACTTGTTTAAAACACCGTAATTATATAAACATTTACTATATAACCATTAATTCACTAATAAACATCCAAGTAAACACAACTGTATGGAAATTAATTATTATTATCTCCGCAAGCGATCACAGTTTGAGTATAGTTCTGTGTAAATGCATAGATAAACAGCGCTTTGTCAGCAGATATTTCATAATCTAGAACGACAAAAACAATATTAATAATTCTGATATAGCATACCAGTTGAGAAATGTTTTGTTTGTTATATTCCAGTATTCCAGAGAATATTATTCAGTTATTGAACATTATCCAGCGAATTATTCTTCACTCTTTAGCCTATTAAACAGCTTATAAATCTACTAAAACTGTAGTTTAAAATGAAGTATTACATTTCTGTAAAGTTGATATGACTCCTGTCTTTAATTTATTTTCTCCATTTGAAAACATTAGACATTCTACATTTATTTTGCTTATTGTTAACATTAGTGTTGCTGCTGATGCTTTTTATAAATAAAATTATTTTTGTAATATGAAGATTAAAATTAACATGAAAGACTACTAATTTTCAACAAAAACAGTTTAGTAACAGTGCACTTTTTTATTTTTTGCACTCTCAGACCCCTCTATTTATTGGTGTATAAATAAGATTTGTTTTTTCTTCTATGGAAGGAGGGAGTGATTGTTATAAATAAAATGTTGTAAAGTTTGTTGTAAGTTTGTGTGGTAATTGTGTCAAAAACAGAAGTATAAACAGTTCTGCATATCGGTTATTGGCACATAAACACAAATTAACGGTATCGGTTCTAAAAAAAATCAATATCGGCCGATCACTAACTATAATGTGATCGATAGACCTTGAACTACTTTAACTGTGTGTTTACTGGAAAATAACTGCACACATTAGAATGTTCATCAACCAATCAGAATCAAGCATTCAACAGCCCTGCGGTATAAAATACTGTAAAATAAATAACGTGAGAACGGTCTAACTTTCAACTTGACAACCAGCTTAAGCCGCAGACAGAGCGTCAATGAGGTGTCGTCTGTCATTTCGATGACGCGCTCCACAGTCAATGATTTTTAGAGTATCGTGGTTGATGCGCGATCATTAGGCTTTCATGTCTACGATCAGAGGTATGAGGCAGTGCCAGGCCTATTGTGCCCATCTGCGACAGACAGGCCGTTCGGGGCCCTCTCCTACGGTGTGACTAACTCATGCCGACAGTGCCAGGGATGAAGAGGGTCCCGGCCCTGCCAAGGGAACCACCGCTGCTTGCCTCCACTCAAGGCCGCCTTTGTTGTGGCTTCACTATCTCCCCACAACATGTGCTTCTATCAAACCCACACTGGCAATATCCCACTGAAAAAAAAAAAAGAGACACGTGAAATCCGCTTTTCGCAACTATATGTGTAATGTCTTCATTTGCCATGTGGATCTGTCTATCTCTATTTACTGGAGGAGAGGGATTTATTTCTGTTTGATATGTGTGGTTCATACTGTAATGTATTAATACGGTGAGAGAGGAGAAGGGGCGAAAAAGGACAGGGATGCTTTTCTGGTGAACTCACATAGAGGGGGGGATGACACAAAAATGTAAACGATTGAGTAAAAAAAAAAAAAAGTTTAAAACCTTTTTATTACATATAATGTGACAAAGAATAAAAAAAAAAAAAATATATATATATATATATATATAAATTTATTAAGATTTATTCATTTAAATTAATTTTATAGGCCTTTAATTCTCTATTATACATATATATAGTCAATCTATTTTTAAAACAGCTCAAATGAAAGACTTCAAATAAGCAAAATCTTTTACAACTATTACATCTTAAATTTATACAATAATCATTATAGTATAAAACAAAACCATACAAAAAACACAACCACCCCCCACCCCCAAAAAATTTGGAACCATAAATGTGCTAGAAAGACTTCTGACTTCTGTTTTAGAGTAATGTCTCCCTCTAATGGTCAATGATGGCAATTACACTGAAATAGGGCAATTAACTTTGACTGTTATGTTCTATATAATCTACAAAACACATTAATATTGATATGCAAAAGAAAAAGTAAGCCTTTCTATTTATTAAATGTCAATATTAAACTACAGCAACGACAAACTTTGCAATATGAACTTGCTCTCTTTCTCTGCACAGGGCTTTTTCTAGTTCTCCTTAATACTATTCCTTAGGTCAAGACAGGATTGCATGGCTTCCAGACTAAATCCCATAGATTACACTCCCAGCAACGTCTTTGAACGCAGAAGCACTATGATCTGAGAACAGATGTGCTCATATGTAAGAAGGAATTCCATAATGTTCAAACACATCATATATGCAGCCTTTCTCTTAGCTCCTTTTATATATGTGTGTGTACAGAAAAGCAACTACATATGTTAACCTTACTGTAAATGTTGGACTACGATATATTAGTGAGAGCAGAACATATATTTAATTGTGACATGAGTGCCTGTAAGCTCATCCACATCCCTTTATTGTCTGAGTCTTTGTGTGTAAACGGGTTCCGCTGACGCCTCCTGAAGAGCAATGGTGGATGGGCAGGTAAATGAATGGGGTTGCCTTGCCAGAGCAGGAGAAAGATTAACATGGCAGGGGTACAAACCTACAAAGACTTCAGCTTGGGATGAAGGATACAGGTGGAGAATTGGAACAGAGCGACAACATCATTTACTTCACCAGCCTAGTGAGGGGTGGGAGAGGAGCAACAGGGCGAGTGTGTGCGAGTTTCGTCAGTCTCACGCCACTCTTAGATTAAGTTTCATGCTGTTCTACGGTACTTTTTCGACTCTGTAAAGAGTTTAAATACTGTATTGAAGCATTTGTAGGAAAAGCTTAGTTGCTTAAGATGTACTAGAATGATCTGTATCTAAATAAATGTTTGCTCTAACAAATGTTTAATTTGAAAATATTAAACATTAAATATTAAACAATTAGTAGATATATATATATACAGTCAAATCAAAATTTATTCAGACACCTTGAACATTTCATTCATTAATACAGTTTATTCACTATAGTTTAAAAAATGGTAATAAAATATGACAAGATCTCAGAGTTAAACTGTCAGAAAACATTAATCTTAATTATGTCAGATAACACTTAAGCAAAACATGGTCAGGTCGAAGTGTCTAAATAATTTTTGGTTCCAAATTTTTATCAATTTTACTAGTAGTCCACTGTATGAAGAATTTTTGGGTATAATGTCACAGTTTACTTTATTTTGCTATCCTCACTTACATAAATGAACTATAGTGTCCTGCACCCACTAGTAAAAATATATCAAAAATATAAAAAATGTCTGAATAATTTTTGGTTTGACTGTATACAATTTATAATTATCTAATTAATAAAAATATGATATTATAGTAAAATTAATTAATGTTAAACAGAATGAAAAAGTGGATGTAAGGGAGAGTTGCACATATATATATAAATATATAAAAATAAAAAGTAAATATACCATTATAAATTGAATATATAAAAAAAAATATAATTCAAAAATAAAATGTATCATACTATATTATAATATTAATGTAATAAATAATATGATTGTATTTTTATTAATAATATTAAGTTAAATTGGAAAGATCTTTTTTTAAATAAATGCAAAATTGTGCTAACAAATGGTTAATTGGAAATACTAAATAAAATATTAAATATAAATATAATTTAAATAAAATTAATAGTTATTTAAATTTAGAAACATAATACAATATTAATATTAAACAGAATAAAAAAGAGGGACAGATGTAGTTCATTGACCCCCAGCAACAAAATACGCTCTATATGAAAGACTATATTAAAATTATAAAATGAGTAGCACCATGAAACACCATGAAAGATGATTCATGACACACAACTTGCTAAAATTTAAAATGTAACATGAGCTACACTGTATACAGCAGGAGCGAAAGTGTGACGGTGTAACAACATGAGGATAAACTCAAGGGAGCAAAGGTGACGGCCGAGGCAGACCACACAGAACTTGGACAAATTAGAGAGGAATGCTGAAGGAAGTGTTTAGTTTTCAGCTTCACTTTCAATAAAGCTGACGCACCGTGTGTGTGTCTGATTGCTCCCCCGTCCGTTCCTGTACACGCATACGGTCCATCTCTTGCTCTGTCTGCTACTTGAGCCCTCTCCGTATCTAATTTTCTTCATTGCAGCATTAAATGGATGTGCCCTCTTGAAGGAGTGGGTCAGCACTTATTTCCGCACAACTTAATGAAAAGCACATGGCTTGGGTCCTGTTTTAGCAAACCTTCTCCTCCCTCTGGTTCATCCATCTATCGCCAAAGTTACTCCTGCTCTCGATGAATGATGAACCAAGCTCAACCCTGAAGGCAGCAGACTAAAGAAAACAGAAAAGCGCCTGAATCCAGAGGCAGATGCCAAGTGAAAGACATATCACTGCCCCTCTGCACTGCATTCTTAAACCCAGAGCATACTCTAGCTAGTTTTTATGCGTACGCTAGAGTCCGCGTACAGTGCCCGTGATGCAAATTACGTCATCAGCATAGTACTCGTACAGCTAGATTTTTCAGGTTGCACATGCACATTTCATTTTTTGTGCACTAAATAGTTTGTCCAAAAGGTGGTAACACAGGCAAATGTTTCATGGACAATAAAGAAACTGATGAGACATAAGAAATTTACGCAACTCTATTTTAAATGAATACAAAAATATTTTAATCGTTCAAACAATAGCACAAACACTTGACAAGGATGCCTAGTGCATGTGTAGAGCGCCAGGGTTTGCACAAATGGAGTATGAATTCAACTTCATACACGTAAAAAAACAAAGTATACTTCAGCCATATACATTGCTGTCAATCCCTCTTAAGACATACCTTTCCTTGTAAGGCAACAGGAGAAAGCGTAACACCAAACATGGTGTCTATAGTCCCGTCTTACAATTAAAAGAGCTAATCAGCTGTCTAACTCCTAAATGCACATTTGCTGAAGACAGTTTTGTTGCGCAATTTAAAGCTAAATCGGCTTGTTTTATGACACTATTGATGTTAAATTCTATTCCTGATTTGATAGTAATACTGACCAACAATTTTTGACTCGAATTTTTGAGACTAGTAATAGCTGCCAGTATAACCTTTTTCATTCATTTCATGTTACAAAAACTGCCTCCTTCCAACTCAGAAACATTGCTAAGCTACGGAACTGATGCAGAAAAGCTAGTTCATGCATTCATGACCTCTAGACTGGATGCTCTATTAGGTGGTTGTCCTGCATCCTCAAAAAACAAGCTAGTTAGTCCAAATGCAGCTGTTAGAGTTATTACCAGGTCAAGAAAATATGATCATATAACCCCAATTTTATCTTCTACACTGGTTACCTATTAAGTTCTGCATGGATTACAATGTATTGCTACTGACTTGTAAGGCCCTAAATGGTTTAGCTCCTGTATTTAGCTGATCTTCTACTGCCCTACAATCCCTCACAACTCTGGACTTTTGGTTGTACCTAGGATATCTAAGTCCACTAAAGGAGGGAGACTGTTTTCGCATTTGGCTCCAAAACTCTGGAATAGCCTTCCTGATAATGTTCAGGGCTCAGACTCTCCCAGTTTAAATCTAGATACATCAAGACACATCTCTTTAGCCAAGCATTCACACAATGCATCTCATAACCTTGCACACCAGTTATATCAGATCAAATGCACATGACTATCTATAGCTTGAAATGTTATGAACAGCAGATCCGCTAATTATTTTCCATTTGCTTTTCTGTTTCTACCGTGGGATGCCAGTTTGGATCCAGCCTCTTATGTAGGCTTCAAATGACCCAACACCTGTGAAGAGATGACGCCAACTCCTGCGAGGACTTCGGATGATGACGCCAACTCTGAATCAACATACACAACTGAAAAATTTATATATATTGTAATCATTATCAACACAACTTGTAATAATTACTTTAATGAGCTCATTGTTTATGCCTAGATGAACAAATGATGTTAGCTAACTGCATGATTTGTATTATCTTAAAACTGTATATTTCTGGCATATGGACATTACTTTGACACAGTCACTTCTGATAACAGATTACTCTAAACTTAAACATGCATTTTCTGTAAAGCTGCTTTGAAATGATATGTATTGTAAAAAGCTCACTACAAATATTTGTGAATTGAACTAAATATGGCTAGAGCAACCTGACTTGTTTTAAAAGGGACTTTGATTACCACCAATGATCTACTAATATTGTAAATTAAAATGAGGAGGACATTAAAATAAGTCCTAGTCCCAGCTGGCACTGAATCTGTCCCCGGCAAGAGCAGGCATGTACGCGGGCAGGCAAAAGAGGCCAAGTGTATTGCTGGAGGAGTTATGACAGGGCCAGGGAACCGGTGAAGGATGTGGCACATCTGACTACAGCTCCAGCACCATCTGTCAGCCTGGCAAAATCACTCATAAGCAGGTTACAGCTACGGCCTCCTGCAAGCCCTCGCTGCCTCTTATCTACACCCTAAGTGACCCGGCAGAGGGCAGAGTGGGTATGGAAGGACATGCATGAATCATGATGCATGGTATTGCAGAGACCACCTTCAAAAGCAAGACGTTAGAAGACCTCACCATCAAGGAACATTAAAGGGTAAAAGATAAATAAAAAAAAAAACACACACATTTGAGGAACTCTGGTATTGTGGTCCTTTCTGCAAGGCAAAACCTTACACAAATAGCTGGTAAAAATCTAAAGATTTCTAAAAGTAGAAAAATTTTATATATATATATATATATATATATATATATATATATATTATTTATTAAAACATAAATAATAAAATAAATAATTTTTCTAAACCATAAAACAAATTTTGTCATTCCAAAAAGTATTGAAAGTGATACAGATCATGTTTAGGCAGTGGTTTGAGTGTATTTGTGAAAAAAAAAAAAAAAACACACACACTGTGTTTGGCTTGAGTTAGTTTAGTTTGTATGTGTGTTGGTTGATACTGGGACAGCTGGAGCCAATGGGCCATGGGAATACACTCATCATGAATATTCAGGCCCAGCCTCTGGAAGAAACAGCCGCCAGAGTGATGTCACATGTTCTAACAGTTGTGCGAGGCCACTTTCTGGGTCTGCTGGAGGATTGCTTATCCTCAAAAAGAGAGGGAAATGACAGGGATATATACTTGCAATGTTCCACTTTTGTCACCACACACATTTTCTGATCAACAGCATTTCCTCTGACTAATGTATAGGCTCTATTGCTCCACCTAGCTTTGATAAGAAACACAAAAATTTTTAAGGTAGCAACTGTAAAATATGAAGACAAAACTAATAATAAAAGTTTAAAAAGCAATTCGAACGTGTATGTTAAATAACATGTAGCATGTAGGTTTAATTAAGAAAATATTATTAAATATATATTTAAAAAAAAACTGAATCATCTATAGATGCACATAAAAACTGCACATCCTAAAATTAAATAATGCATCACGATATAGTTAACTTTCTTTTCCTTGTTGGGAAATGTTGTACTGCAAGCCCCAGAGCAAGTTCCCAAACACTGTTTCCGGGTTAAATAAAGTTCCAAAAACAACTTTTCCCTTAAATATTACAACTATACCATTCACTCCCATTACCAATGGGAATAAAGACAAATCCTCATTTGGCTGACCAGATGTTCCAACAGCCAGCAACAACTGTCTGTGAAACCTGCCGTTCCTCAAGAGATGCTCAAAGATCACAGATGCATCATCTGTTCTAAACAACAGGAAAACAATGGCATATTTCTAAATACTATTATAAATAAATACTAAATAGAATAATCTTTCATCATTATGAAAGAATTAAAATAGCATCCAATGGTATCAGTTTAACAACAATATAACAAAAATAAAAATTTTATGAACACTTCAGTTTTTATTTAAAAAAATCTTCTTGCAGAACATGTGAAAAAGAGAAAAGCATCAGGTTGTGTTTATTTGTACAGCAAATTTAGCTCAATTTTATTTTCCAGTTTTCTTCATGGTGTCCGAGTCATCAATGCAACATGAGCCAAATCTCTTTCAGGAAACTTCTGTGTCATGGAAGTGATGTAGAGCACAAAGCAGATGGGATAGATTAATTAGCCAATGTATGTTTAAGAAGAAAGGTATTTATTTGCGTGAGTGGCCAGGGGCCGGAATTAAAAGACCAAAAAAGAAATAAGGGACAGGCCAGTCGATCTTTTTTTGGGATCTCTATGAAACCAGCGTTTTCACAAGCTAGAAGCTATCAAGTTGCAACTTAAAGTGGTTTCAGGGAAATCATAAATAAATAAGAATAAAATAGGCAATCTGGAGCAGAGGAAAGCTCTTTGTTTACTGGCTGCTCAGGGGACCTGAAACGGACCCTCCGAATAAATAAATACAACCGCTACAGGAAGTTCAGCTGCTTCCCCTCAGGTCCAGTTTAGTTTTATTAGCTACAGTCCTGTAAAGATACTAAACAGTGACTGGCTCCCCTCCTTTCTCTCTCAGTCCTGCACGTGTACTTGCCCCACCGCGTGCTCCGATACACCATTGCCCTGCTCAATACAAGCCTGTAGAACTCATAAACATCCTCTCTCAGAAGAGATCTTCCAGACATACTTTCTCCAGGTGCACCTCAGACAACAGCCAACTAATCAGCACTGGAGTGTTGCTACCTTCCCTTCCCTGTGTGGGCAGACCTGCTCAAAACAATTCTGTCAGCATTTACTCAGCCTCATGTTGGTCCAAACGAAAAGGCAAAAGGTGAAAAACATCCTGGCCAATCTCAAATATAATGAAGAAGCATGTCCTGATTTTGCCAAGTTAGACGCATTCCTGGGTCAATATATATTTTGTTGATCCTGGAACAACATTCCTGTCCAAAAATTTATTCCTAACCCTATCCCACCCCTAAACCTAACCCTACTCATAACCCCCTAAAATCAGAGGGAAAAGATAAGTGAATAACACTGATTCAGAAGCACCTAACCCTGGTTGTAAGCCTAAACTTCACATTAATTGGTTGACTGAAATGTTCATTGGAACAAAGATGTTGATCCAGGAACATGCTGCACTTAGTAAAATCAGGTTCTGCGAACAAGAACTAGACCAAGTTCCAAAATGGCCCTTTAAAGTGTCATAAAAGTGGTGCACTATAGACCTGGTATTAAGATGCATTTTGGTTGATCAGATCACAAGTAGATGAGAGAGACACATTCCCATTTACACCTGGTGTTGAAAACAGTTGTGCTGCCTAATATTTTTGTGGGAACCGTGATACTTTTTTCAGGATTCTTTAAAGAATAGAAAGTTCAAAAGAACAGCATTTATTTGAAACATAAATCTTTTGTAACATTATATTGTATTCATTGTCGCTTTTTAAATCAATTTAATGCACCTTATAGGTAAAGGCATTTCTTTCTTCTTCTTTTTTTTAAATGGTACTACTTATAGATACGACCTATAATAGGTTTTTACCTATTCTATTTTTACAATGTTCACTCCTAAAATGTTCAATAATATGTGTCCATGTACCTTGAATATGGGGACAGGGAGAGGAACAAGAGGAGGACAGGTGTGTCAGTGCACCGGTGCCTTTTGAAGGAGGGCACTGGGTGAACAGCTTGCTCTCAGCAGGGGTCCTACAGAAGGAGCAGGTGAAAAGCTATCCCCCTGCACCTCTTTTACAGTGTCTACCTGACACCGCATTGTGCAAGGGGTGAGGAGAAGAGGAAATCAGCCGATGGAGTCGTGAGCGAAGACGCCATCTGGCAAAGGTTTCAGTGGCAAAACTCTGCAAGACCATGGAAAGGTCAGGTGATAATGATGTCACTATAAGGATAAGGGGCTTAAATATACATATGCATAACACTTGAGAAAAGAAGAAAAAGGACAGTTGGACTTGTTTCTTTTCTTAAGTTTCTTCTTTTCTCATCCTCTCCAAAAGTTTTAGGAAACTGAACATGAACTATTGTTCTCATTTGTACAGCGGGCAAAGTTCATTTATGCACCAGTAGGGGGTACCAAATGCCACAGCAAGAAACGTTCATATTTACAGACGACAAGGTCCAGACCAACCTGACACACAAATTAGCTCTGGCCAGACTGAGCAACCGCTCAACCAGAGATCTCCAGCTGGACTGGACGCAGGTCCAGACTGACGTTTACAAGCCCACTAAGCTTCACTGGCTCTCACATTTCATTGGTCTATTATTTAAAAACCTTTTCTTTCTTCTCAAACATTTCTCCTTATGTTAGCGCAAGTCACAGAAATGCTGAGTTTAGATCTTGCTTGAAAACGTCTGATCCGGACAGAGAGGCCTGTTTGCTTCCCACCCCCCACTCTCTGCTGGGACACCTAATCTGGTTCATTAATGCTCCCAGTCGACCATCAGGGCTGGTCTCCCACAGATAGCTCAGATTTCAGCCGCTTGTCAGTGGCGCACCTGTGCCATCACCTGCTCTGCACACATTTAGTGCCGTTTTAAAACCAGTATGTACAAAAACTATTACTTAACGTGGGGTATTTTTCACCTCATTGTTGGATGAAAAGAAACTGACACTCCACAACAAGGTGTATAACACACAGCTGAAACTGATAAGTTCTGAAAAATGAAGCAATTATTTACAGTGTCCTAGCAGACAGTTCACATTCAGCAAGAGCCATAGGCAGTGCTGCCGAAAAAGGGGAAACATTTGTTCTGGGCCCTGGTCTGTGGGGAAATTAATCACGATTTCGACTGAGTGATCGCACCGGTAGGCCCATGATGAAGGTTTTATACTAGGCCCTGGTTATAGGTAAAATATTCCAAGTTAATGGGCAAGAGAGTAAAAGAAGAGGATCTTTGTCAGGGGAAGCACATTTAGACATGGGAAGATGGAAACAATTAGAGTTAAATGGGACCCGAGTGTGCCAGCGGATGGCTTGGATTTGCAGTAAGGAGGATTCCGGCTGGGTGCATTGATTGCAAGAGGATGTCTCCACTTAAGGAGGCAACGCCCTCACCTTCTCCAGACCACACCGCAGCATTCAAACTCAGGGATAGAGGGTCTGGCTGCCACCCAAAAGCAGGATTGTTAACTGGTCTACAACGCTGCTTTACCCATGCAACTTTAAACGATTAAATCGTTTTTTGAGGAGGATGCATTCGATCAACAAATGTTTACACTAAAAACGACTGGCTCAGCATCAAAACCTTGTTTGTAAGTGTGCCAGTTAAAGAAATAGAGATTGTTCAAAGTTATTAGGTAAAGGGAACATGACAATCTGTGTCTTTTTGAGACTGGCATAGCCCAATGTGGCCTTGCTCATCTGGACAGATGGGAAGCTTCGTTTGCTCTTTGCTATAAAAACAGACATGAAAGAAAATACCACTGAAGTGCTATGTGCACATATAGACTTGGCAAGCTCAAACTCTGTGAGAATGTGTGCAAAATTATACCTCAGAAAGTCGAACCAGGTCCATTCCAAATGCTGCACTTATGAGTGCCATAACTTCAGCATATTCCAGCTCTCACCCCTGTGCCCTCCAGCGTGGCCTTTGCCAGACAGCAAGAGGACAGCCGGCCCCTCGCTGGCTCGTCCCTGCAAGCATCCCTCGGCTGCAGAGGGGGCAACAGAGTTCCTGGATGCATCAGGGCTACAGATGTGCTGCCAGCTTTGCCAGGGGTCACCTTGGAGAGGCCCGTGGCAGCTTGTCCCCTGGCTCCAGCTGGCTCTCATTTTAATCTGCCCAAAGAGGGGGAGAGGGATCCAAGCAGGAATACAGCATCTCGTACAGGATAACCTATGTGGACATCACGTTAACCACTATTTGGTTTAGCACTTAAAAAAAAACTTAAATGCAAAACAGTGTAAACCTAAACGCGACGCTTGCAGGAGGGATGCTGGCCTCCAGAGACGCCCCCACCAGCTGTTAAACCTCCCCAGAGTCATGGGGTCAGCAGCACCCCCTGTTGGAAGCATGTGTAACATGGCGACAGGCTCAGGGGGGTCATGAGGTGCCCTGCACCAGGCAGACATAAGTAATGGGGCCTCCCCACTAGGAAGGCACAGCTCTGAATCAATTTAATTAGATGGGCGGAGCAGGGTGAGTGGGACAGGACACACTAAGTTTCAGTTTTTTAACATGCAGGCTGCAAATAACATACATCCACTATTAGAAACCAACAAACCAAGAGCCTGTACATTTCATTGATATTTACACAATTAAAGAGTGTTAAGAACAGTGAAAAAATGAATGCCTAAAAACTGTGGTAAAATCACTAATGTACACACTTGTGTGCTTTATTTCTTTTAAAAAAATGCCAGCAACATTATGGTAACGGTATATATGAAAAGTTTGGTTCCAAAACGCTATAAATTCATTTTGATTAATTTGAGTAAAAATGTGCAAGATGAAAACTACTATTTTCTGTTTCAAACTTTCACATAGCATCTTTTGGTTATAAAAACATTAAAAATTCAAATCTAGATTTTGATTTTCAAAGGTTTATTATAAAAACACATTATTTTCCCCCCAAAATGCAATAAATCCATGACACATTTTTTTCAAAATGCAATTAATCCATCAATATAAAAGTTATTTTTTATATTGAAAATACACAACAAAGTAAGTTGATTCACATATATGACAGCCTCTGAACTTTGTCAATACTAATCTTATATACAGGCATTTGACTAAAAATACATTCAGTTGTCTGACAGTGCAGATTTTGACAATCATGTTGTTTTCAGATGTTTAAAATCAAAACTAGCAATGCCAGATTCGAGAAACAATCATTCTTGGTCAAACAGCTTTTAAAAACTGTTCATGATTCAGTTTTGGGGACCATGACAGAAGTTTGAAGCTGTCGTGGAACAAGCAACAGCCAGCATTTTTCCTACTCTCGAGTGCCTCATCTTCTTAATCTCCTCACGTAAATGAATACATTTCGATGGCTTATGTTTCAACCCCACTGCAGAATCCACCACATGTTCGTCAATGCCGTCAAAATTATTAATTTTTCTGTTTTTGTTGATCACAAAGTACAAAGCAGGTAAGGAAAACTAGGATGCCGGGTGTATTCAGAGCGCCGCCATTACCGTTTACAATGCGTGGAATGGCGCGCTGTGATTGGTTGAGCGGATATATCGCATTCTGCAGAGAAGGGAGACTGGCGTTTGTCGTGTTTTGGAAAGAAAGGGAGAAAACATGACAGAATAACATGACGGATATTGCATTTTGCGCAAAATTAATAAATGACTTTTCAATACCGACCAGATACAGTACTGATTTTGGTGGAAACTCAATTTTTTTTTAAAATGGCGTTTATCGCGTTTTGGAACCAAACTCTTTATATGATGATATAGATATTTTTGCCTGAAATTCATTCTCAGGGTGTTTTTTATATTACATTGTCATTTTTTTTTTTTTTTTTTTTTTTAATGATCCAGTACTTGAACAATTTTTTGTAAATAATTAAATATTTAAATAAATATATTTTAAAAATTAAAAATGAAATGTTTTGTAACATCTAATTCATTTCACAAAAATTAGTGTCACTTGTGTAAATATTAGGTGGACGGTGGTTGAACAGGTAGACTATGTGCAAGTGACATTTCTCTGACCTTATGAAAGTAGGCCAATTCTCTCATTATCTGGCAACAAGCAATGTTTTCCAGAGGTGACTGCACTGGTGGTCTTATCATATTTAATCTCCTGATTTCAGTGACATCTGTCCATACTGCCTCTCTCACACGCAGGCACACTCACTGTCCTCTGTGTGTCCTGCCTCCATCAGCATCGTCACCCAACAAACACACTCATCTCTGATCATTCGCTGAACAGTAATCTCGCCTAATCCAACTAGATATTTTTAATGAATTAAGTGGCAATCTAGATTTTATTTTCCGTAACCATCCACTCATCTGATTGATTGTAAAGTCAGGCCCTACATCAGACAGATGAGTTTTAAATTTCTATAAACACTTCTTACAAGTCCTAATTAGACTAGGACACATAGGGACATTAAACTACTAAAAAGAAGAAACAATAATTATAGTTTCAGGCTGAATTTTGCTACAAGCATCCACCTCTTATGCTTTTACACACTGACATATACACAGCAGTGCTGTTACACCCAACTTAACTAGCTGTGCACCCTACAAATGCAGTTCACATTTCACGGTTTTGCGCATAAACTGAGTCTAAGGCCAAACACGGGAAAAGCCCCTCACATGTTTCTGCTATAGCTTAAGTGGGAACATACAGTACTGGGCCTTCACAACCAGAGGAAATGTAGATAATATATCATTATATCATTTTATATTATTATTTTAGATTCATGTTATGTTTATGTTATATGAATCTCATTCCATTACATACAATAGCAAACCAAGTGGTATTTAAAATTTTAATAAAAAATAATTTAAAAAAAGTACAGACACTTAATAATTAAAATAATAATTAAAAAAGACAACTTAAACAATTTAAATAAAAAAATAATATTAAAATAAAACATGTACCGTTTATAATACCGTTATAATATTATAGTTTTATGTTTCTATTATTTGAGTGGCATTGCATTACATAAAATATCAAACCAAGTGGTATATTTAAAATAAAATTAATAAAAAAAGACAAAATTAAATAAGTTCAGACAATTTAAGCTAATTCATTCCACACTCTAATTAATTGTGAAATAGATGTTACATAAACATCCCTTTCATTTTCATTTTTTAAATGTATTTATTTAAATATTTAATTTTTCAAGTAACTAAATTTTTAAAAATGACAATGTAATATATAAAACATTCTGGGGTTGTATTTCAGGCAAAAACATTTTCAAAAAGAATTTTAATTTTTTTAAAAAAGGGTTTAAATATAATATAATATACATAAAAACCAGATGTACAATTTAAAATTGATAAATTATTGGGACAATTTACGGTTGTCAAATATTACTGAAACCTGTCCATAGTTTCTTCATCCACTAAAAATCACACTGAAATCAAAAAATGGCTCGGAAAAGTGAAGTTATATCTGAGAAAATGCACTTGCATTTCTTTGCAAATGGCACTGTAATGAAATGAATTCATTTTTAAGTGTGGCTTAAGTGTCCAAAATACGTTTTGGTGCTACTGTTTATTTCAGCATGATTGCCAATATAATAAATGTCAATGCCAGGTACTTGATGACTTGTTTTAGTCAATTTCAAGACATTTTAGTCATACAAGCAAACATCACGCACTGTGACTTCTACAACGGAAGGCGTGGTTCAGTGGTTACGGTCATAAATCAAAGAACTGAATGTTTGGAGATCACTTCAGATATTTTGGAGCAGGTGAGTGTGGTAGTGCTGTTAGAAACTAGGAGGGATAATAGCTCTGGCCGTGATCCAGTGATACCAGCGAAGCCCCGCACCCACAAATACTACCCATGTTCCCCCTTCAATTGGCAACTTACACCTTTTTTTGGCAGCAAAACGATGGGTGGCTGGAGACCAAGATGAAGGCTATGAGGAAAAAAAAAAAAAAAAAAAAAAAAAAAAAAAAACAGTTCTCACCCCCCTAACACACACACGTACACACAGATACAGACGCAAAAATACCCCTCCAAATACCAGATGGTGTTTTTGGAATCTGTTTCCTTTTTTTTCATGACAAAAAAAAAGACAACTCCCAAGGAACACGCATTCTGCATACTTGGGTACGGAGCCATACAACCGCCGCTGCGTTCACGGAAAGACAAGTATCAAGTGAGACATGACAGCGAAAACTTTATAAACAAACTGATGATTGCAGCTTGAGGAACAAGAAAAGTAGAAAAGACAAGCAGAAAAAAAGTACACCAAACTGCAAAGATGAGAGACTTTGGTTCAGGCCATAATTGGTAAATAAATGGATGAGTGCCATGGCACAATCCATACCTGGTTTAGAAACTCCTCAGAGACATCATCAAGAGCTGATATCAACCTTTCTAATACATCAAGCCTGTATAAAGTATATGAAAAGTACTGAAAGGGAGATCTGCACTGGAAAAGTCACTGGATTTAGTTACTTCACGCACAGTTGGGTATAAATGACATAAAACCAAACAGTTGTCGATCTATCTACTGGATTAAAACCGAAAGAGGGATCTCTATCTTACACTCTTAAAAAAATCATGGTTCCAAAAAGGAGGTTTTCACAGCCATTGAAGAACCATTTTCATTCCCCAAAGAATCTTTCAGCAAACAGTTCTTAAAAGAACCATTTTTTCTTATTGTGAAGAACAATTTTAAAAAATCTAAAAAAATCTAACTATAAAGAACCTTTTGTGCAATGGAAAAGTAAGAGTGCACCTAAACTCTCTAAAAGAAGCATCTGAAGGGAGCATCTTCACTCTTTATTGTCCCAAACAAGGCAAGAAAAAGGCACCAGACTGGCCCAAAGACCCAGCTGTCTTGGCCAGTAGCCATAGATCTCTAGGGAGAGAAAAAGAGAGGGGCAGATAGAGAGCGAGAGAGTACGAGAAAAGCGATGGACTTGGGCGAAAGAGCGACAGAGACGGGGAGGGGGCTGCCCTGCCAAGAGTGGCGTTCCACACAGAGCCATGCCAGGAATAGAAAGGGGTCCTTTTTCTCACATAGCGACCCCTAACCCCCACTAGACAGCAGGGATTTCACACGCATCTCTTCCACACAATTGATCCTTTCATTCCACAGCATAGACACACAGAGACGGGCTTAGATCGAAGAGAGGGGGAGGTAGGGAAGGTATAAGGGAGACAACAGGATGAACCGTCTCGCAAACAGCTTTGATAGCATCAGGTCAAATATAGAATAACACAGACACTTTGCATGTATGGGGAGGACTGTTTTACGGCAGTTGGGCCAAATCGTCCTTAACGCTCACTCTACATGCTTAGAAAAGGCCATTTGGCCTTGGCAAGGGTATAGGTGTCACATAGCAGTGACAGGCCGGCCACCGGGAGCAGCCATCAACCTGTCTATGTCGCTATAATGGAGAAATGTACCACATTATACATTTAATATACATAATGTTTATAATGTGTTGAAAAAGTTGAAACATTTATTCAAATTTCATATATGAGATTAATTATATTTATATTATATATATATAATAGCATTGATTTTATATATATATATATATATATATATGTTATTATATAAATATATTATATAAATATTTATTTTTATATAAAATATATGAGGATTAAAATATATCCTGCATGCATTCTTAAAATAGTCATTGATGTAATTTCTTCTAAAACTTTAGTGAGGAAGTATGTCGGTCTCAAAAGGAACAACAGTAGAAATCCAACATGAAGCACCTATTTTTGAAAAACATTGCAAAACGGTCCAGCATATTTGATAAGACACAAAGGTTTCTCAGTTAATATCTTGAACTGACTCCAAATTCAGCTTCCTTTACTTCCTCTGTTGTTTTCTTTTTCCTTTTTTTTTTTCCACAGAGCCACATCCAAATCTGATCCTTGTTTCTTCGCATCTCTTGATGGAAAGCCAACAAAACAATTGTGTGCCAAGTGCGAGCTTGAGAGAATGCTAAAATTCACCTGTCAATATTCTCAGAGCCCATCACTGCATTAATTTATTCTAACACGCATTTAACAGCTTCTGGCAGTTTTAATATGTGGGGGGAGGAAATATACATGCTCTTGGAACTGGGCATAAAACACTAGGCTCATGAAACAGATATACATTACATTACAAAAGAGGCAAAGATACCCTCAGGCACATTTTCTACAAAAGACATTTAACATATGAACGGATATTAGAGACTTTGCTTAAGTCAAGCAGAAAGTCTCCAAAGTTAAAAACTACTCTGAAATCAGAATTCTTTATAATGAAAGTCTGCCTACTGAGTAACTCGTATAATATATAAAAATATATTATAGTGTGTTTTGGTCTCTCTCTCTCTCTCAAGAGAAAGAACAAACATTTGATAGCGCTGAATTGCGTTTTTAAAGGTGCTGTTCCGTCACCCATTGACAAATTAATTCCGACTCCATCAGGTGGGCAGTGAGTCATTCAGGCTGGTAACGCAAAGCACATTAACAGATTGAGAGTCACTGAACGCTCAGTGTGTGCCCTGAGCACCAGCCCTGCTCTGGAGGTCTGAGCGAGTGGGATAGAGAAGCTGCTCCCTCGCTTCAGGGCTCGGCCTGGAAGTCCCAGAGCAGAGACACTGAGAGAGCATGCGGTGCTCAGGAAGTTCAAGCAGACAATTTTAATCCTCCAATTTCCTCCACTCTAATCATTTCTCCGTAGTCCACGGTGGAGGCCAAATTAGAAACATCTTCCACTCCGACATAGCACACACTGCCCGGACAACAGGCGGCAAAAATGAGACGTTGTGTAAAACAAAGTGCCACAATAGATTTGTGTCAGGTTTTGTCATGTGGTCTTAGCGCTTTAAAGCATCGTTACGTTACGAAGTGTGTGCAATAAAATAAAACCGCTTTACTAAGTAACCTAAAAGTAGGACTGCTTTTTTATTTAACTACTTTTTACAATTAACTCCAGCTGTGAGTTGTTCTAACAATCCAGGTTGCTTATTTCACATTATTCGGCATTATAAAACAGAAGAACACTTCCAATACTTTTAAATAAACAATTAAATGACAAAAAAATGTGCTTGCAGAACGTTTATCAGCATTTCATTGGAGTTTTTGAAAAGTAAAAAATATAAAGGGGACGAGGCAAAAAGATGTGGCAAGTAATGAAATGTAATAACTAATCATGGAGTGTCCTATAAAAAGATATATAATAATCTAAATCCAATATAAGAAATAATGGCAAATTCATGAATAATTTATTTTCCATTATATACACTCAAGGTCGCCTTAAGACCTTAATTAACAAGTTTTACATAAGCTGGGCGCAATTATATCACATTATAATTATAAGGTCCTATTCAAATGCTTCAATATATTGCAATAACCCAGAACACATTTAAACAGCACGTGCGAAGAGAATTAACACGGAGGGCTTATGAAACCTGACAGTGTTTTTGTCTCTCTTTTAACCTAATTTGATCTGTGACGTTAGCTCTGCGGGCGTCGTACTCCAGTGGACCCTTACAGCAGCAATAATATAATGATTTTATGCCCTCACCCTATTCCCTCCGACTCTCACCCTCAAATTTTGTGCCTCTCGGGGGTGTCTGCTCACTGACAAGCAGATTACAGAAGTGCCAATTGTACAGAGGATAAAATCCCATCAATTGTACAGAGGATAAAATCCCATTAGCCCCTTAGGTGGTAAGGGATCCCATCACAGCAGCATTAGTGCACTGGTGAGTGGACATCATACCCGATCTGGTCCGCCTCTTTGCCTCAAAAGCTCAAGCACCACAGGAGAACAAGCGGTGTTAATTGCAGCGGGAATTTAAAAAAAAAAGTCAACATGCATGTCGGCCATTAAGTATTTTATTATTTAAAATTTTATTTTAAGTGAATTATCCCAAATTTATGAGTAATTGCCACTGAAAAACTAAAATGTTCTGACAATCCAACTGTGACGACAAACTAAAGAACTGATAGATGAACAAATAAAAAGCCATGTAAAATTTACTAATTTTAGTATAAATGTAAACAGAGCAGTGTATTGGTTGTCTGGATGTTTCAGGCATTACTGGTCAAGTAAAAGCAGAAATGGGCAAAGAAAAGGAGGGCTGAGGTGGTCACATTTTGATCCATTCATTAAACTACAATTCACTTAAAAATACCTTACAGAAAAAACAAAAATGTATGAAAATCTAGTTTATTTTTACTTTCAATGTTTGTATCATTCCCTTTATCCGCTTAAAAAAATACATAAAACACCACATGAACTAATGAAAAATGAATTACTAAACCAAGCATTTACTTTTTACAAATTAAAATCTTGAATGCAATTTTAAGAGTGAGATCAGTAGGGAATTTTTATTTAAAGAAAAATAATACTTTAAACTTTAAAGAAAAACATGGTAAGCAACAGCAACAAAACAATACTAATATTAAATCCTATTTTATACCATTTAAAATAGTTCTTTGTGTGTGTTTGTGTGTGTGTGTGTGTGTGTGTGTGTACAAATGTTACATTTAAAATCAGCATTACTGTTAATCTACTGTATGTGTGGAAATACAATACGGCAGTTACAAATGCATACAAAATCTTCTGATCTAAACTTGGCCATATGTTGCACTAGGAAAACATTAATACTGTAACTAATGACAATTTGAATATGTAAGGTATATTTCACTTTCTCACAATATTTCTGCAAAATTGAATTTAGAATTTGTGGAATTCGATTTCATAATTTGAAACTATATCGACTCCTTTTATCTAAAGAAACACAAAAAAACACTAATATTCTAATATCCTTAATGCAAATATTAGCATTCAGGTTTTAAAAAGCTTTATGTGTGCTATATTAAGATTTGCAAAGCAACAAAAGAATTTAAAAATGTTAAGTAGTCATTAAGTTGCAAAACATATCAAGACCAGCACAACAGATGTGACTAATGTCACGCATCTCTGTTCCCCGTTATCTTTGCAAGCCAAATTAATAAGAGGAAGTGCAATTTATGATCAACGTAAAAAAAATATATATAATAAAATGCATACAAACTCAGCAGCAAAATTGAACTACCAACAACATCAAAATTTCAAAAATCAGAACTAAATCTAACAAATTAAAGACAAACTAAAGGGATAAAAAAAAAAAGTCCCCAAGCAGTTGCACAGGCTCATATTCCCGCAGTGCCTCTACAGCCCTGGCCCTAGTGTGCATCATGAAGAAGAATGTGTGCACATTACCACCCTCAACTTCACAGAAACTGCACCGATCCCATTAAGCCCTCCACCCAGATACCAGAATATAGCATTTCTCTTCCTCTAATCTGGGCGCTCAAGTAGTTTCCCATAAAGGCGGTAAAAGAAACATGTACTCCAGTTTCTCTCTCACCAACTTTCCTCAGCAGTGTCATACAGAGAGACAAGCTTGTGTGACCCGGGTGAGGGGGGAAAGTGAAAGGAGGGGGAGACACAATCCGAGATCTGAAGTTTATGCTCCTCTAACTGGCAAATAATACAGTTTTTGTTCCCGTGCAACACAACTACCTAGTGTTTAAGTTGGCAAACGAGTGTGTGCAACAATAACAAAAAGTTCTTTCGGACACCATGAAGGTATTTTAAAAAAAACAGCAATTATAATAACGAAGGCAATAATGCTGTTTAAGTTCAAGCAGGGCTAATGAATCATTGCCTAATGAACCCTGGACACTCTGAAAAGCCTTTCATGTACCCGACGCGGCTCATTTGTAACTGCCGGCCACAATAGACTATTGTGAATCCCTACCCCTCCTCATCTTGCTGCGATCTACAAACCATACTTTTTTTTCCTCTCCCACTTTCACCTCTCTTCATTTGTGGTGGAGCGACAGTTATGTCAAAGGTTGTCTGGCCTCACTGACCACAACAAGCAAGTTAATCTGCCCCGGCACAGAGTCCGTCTTGTCCCAGAACACTTTGGAGTTTTTTTTTTCCTCTCTCCTCTTCATGCTTTAATTGCAGCGACGGAGTGTCATAGCCGAGGAGCGGAGCACCGACTGAGCACTGAGCGAGCGACCGCGTGCACCACAAAACCTCAGTGTAAACAAGGGATTAAAAGAATCGATGCACGACCTGTCCTGTTTCTCCTTCTTTGGACTCCTGCGCAAAACTTTTCTGTCAAGTGAAAGCGGAAGACGCTGGAGAAGAAAAAAACACACACGGGACGTCTCGTTTGCAGATATGGACTGACAGCAGAAAAGTAATGAATGAATGAGAAATGTCACTTGTGCGAAAGTGACAAAAGAGCTTTTGTTTTCGAGGAGGATATATTTTTCCGTACTCAAGTATGTGAAAAAACAAAGTCAATTGTTATCTGGCATCTTTAACAAAGTGGACAATAAAAGAGGAGTACATTAAAGAGAAAACAAAGAAGATAAATGTGACAGGACCCACAGAGGAGCTATTGTGTGGAACAAAACTACAATAAAAAACTAATTGCCACCAACTGGACAAAAAAGGAAGAGAGGAGTTTCAAAAAACAAAGTGTGTTCTGTGTGCATAAAAACGAAGGAGGGAAGTTTTTCTTAAAAAAAAAAAAAAAAAGGTAAAAGAAAAAGAAGAAGAAGAAGAAAAAAAAAGGTTCGGTCGCTGCCAACTTACCATCCACCAAGTCCTGGCCGAGATGTCGTAGCAGAGCTGCCATTTGATGGAGCCTTCCGAGGTTTTAGCTGCCATTACGCTGTCAGCAAGCTTCATCTGATGCTAGTGCACTCACCGGAGATAAGACACCTAATTGAGAAAACATTTGCACTGGCATGTTGGGCAACATGTAGCCCACTCCATACCATATGGAATCATGGGTAAAAAAAATCCTTGACAATGAACCAATCTCACGCAGACCCCGTGGCAAGGTGAGCGGCAGTCATCTGCTCACAGAGCGAGCTGTCCTTAAAAAAATACACCACAATGATGAGCCCTTTTTTTCCACATCACTGAGTGCCTGAGGTCCTTTTTTCTCCTTAATTAGGGCTCGTGCTTCATCACCGCCACCATCACCCTCATCATCACCATCATCATCACTATCACAATTTAGTTGACTTAGGTCTGCTCAAGATCTTTTTCTCCTTCATTCACTTTTTTTTGGAGGAGTGGAGAGATTTAATAGGACAGAGTCAGGTTGCGGGAGTTAAGGGAACGGACTGATGCGCCACAGGCTATTAGCCTGAAATTCTGCTGGACAGATGGAACTACTTAAAGACTATCATGCAATGTTTTGTTTTGGACTTCTTCCCCCTATGCCGGAAAAAGGTTTCTTTTTGGGGGCAAATTTATTTTCAAATCGTAGTCGAGCACACCAACAGAAATATTCAACACTTATTGACAGTTCCGCTTTTACAATGTTCAAATTATTTTATTTACTGTAAATTATTAACAAAGTTGACCATCCTGATATCATTTAAGGCTACACTCGCATATAACCACTGTAAGTTTCTACAGTATTTTCTAATTAAATAAAACATTTATTCATTTATTTTTAAAATCAAGCATGCGAGTACAACTTTTAAAAATATTTTTTAAAGATTATTTGATTTTTTTCTGCAAATTGTTTTATTATTAAAACACAATGTCACTATATATATATATTTTAACTTTTAAAACTTTTCTTTTTTCAAAAGCATTCTCTTTTCTCAAAAGCATTTCCCAAGCAAAAAAGTGATATAGTGACAGAGGTTATGAGAGGTCTGGGTGCTTCAGGTTCCTAAGTAAGGGGAATACCTGAGATATGGGCAAGAGAGGGAGAGACTAACCATCAAACAGTTCTCCCATTGTGATGCTGGCTGAGGAATGTGATTTAGCCGGAGATATTAGGAACATTGTTGGGAAAGGAGAAGTGGAGCGCCACAGGTAACCCTTACTCCAGAGTCTGGGTCGGCAAGCCTATAGGCAGATTAAAAAGAGTGGTCATCAAATTTTTTAGTCTATTTTGCTTATTTGAAAATAAGCCTCTTGAAAATAAAATGCATGAAAATGCCTTATGGAATTAAGACAGCAGCTTGAAACAAAAACAACTACTTTTAAATAAGATTTAAAAAAAAAAAATTCAACATCGATCAAATTCAACATGGCTAAATTAATTGGCAATATTATTAGACTATAAGTTTTAAGTGCTTTTAGTGTGAACTTTCTGACTTAAAATAAAACTTGTGACTGTTAAAGTCCGCCGCAGTAACGCTGGGCTCGGTAAATAAAAAATAAAATAAAAAATGATGGCAGATAATCCTGCGAACAGAACGGCAGGGGTCTAGACACTAGCCCTGATTGGGAGCCGTGCCATACGGCCAGCAAGCACTGTTTACTATATACATCTCACAGGTCATCAGGGTCCACACACAGCCAAAGACTGGGCTAACATTGCACAGGAATGCAATTATAGCCCTCTCACTATGAAAGCTTGGGAGGTAATCATTTCAACAATGCTGTCTGTTTAAGTGGTATTGCTTCTGAAGTGTTTTGTGGATCCAAACAGCATTTAAATAAGGAGAGATGCATGTAAATAAAGCGAATGGGACCACCGGATCAAATCTATGAGTATAAATATGCAATCATAACCTATTAAGTAACCTATTTAATTGTCAATATTGAAATTACATTTCTCCAAATAAATAATAATTTACAGAAAATAAAAAATTGCACATGGATGTCTACAGAATCTAGCATTTTAGAATTTCAATTAAATAAACTTATCTTACAGAATGACTGCCAAAAAAAATAATGCAGATAAAATTAACACCTTCCTTTATGTGCAAAATATTAATATTAACACAAATCATTTACTGAAATAGAAAAACTAACACACAAAATTTGTTGTTCCTCTGTTGCCCAGTAGAAGGCACTCTTGTACTGATCTGACCTGCTTTGATTAAATTTGCTCTCAAGTTTCTTGAGACTTTCGCTGACATCTCATAGAATAATCTTATTTTAATAAACTTTGTCCAGGTGAGGAAAATAACATACTTGAATATATAGCTGACTCATTTTCTATATATATCAAAAACAAAAAAGGAAGAACAGTATTCAAGTATGTTCAATAAACAATGTAACTATATGATACATGTATAATATATAATGTAACAATAAACATTTTAAAAGTCTGAGTCTCAATACTTGCAAAGTCTATTTCAATCTACGTTAAAAATCAAACTACACACAACGGCATCTTCTTGCTAACCTTATTTTACTTCAAATGCCCCAAAACATGATTGTCTACATCTGTTTTTTCTTTAATCTGGCACAAGCTCTGAGATGGAAAAGCACTCTGCCACCTAGCAATGCCAGTTACTCTCTATAACAGGAAACTTAGCAAATCAAAGGCAGGTCTGAATTTTAGAATAGATCTACAGTGTAGCATACATGTGCTGGAATTAAGATCTGGTTTGCGGGAAACTCAGAAAAAATATCACCAGCTGCAAGCCGGCAGTCTGCAAACCATGAACGACATGCTCCTGAAATCACGCTACATTGACGCTACTAACTGTTTTCAAATTGTAGATATGACAAATTCATTTTCCAAAACAAATCATTCTCTTCATGCACATTTAGCATTTCCACATGCTGTAGTACATCACATCACACTTGGTTAAGAATTACATGCCTCTTTTTTCTTTTTTTCTTCTGATAGCCTTCATATTTATGTTTACTAACTTTTTGCTAATGTAAAATTAGTAACAGGCTGAAAACGCCGGTTTTATTACCTGTCAAAACATGTCCCCAATTTCTCCTAAAAAAAAAAAAAAAAAAAAAAAAAAAAGGAAAGAAGTGTCTTTAGTTCCAGAAAAAACCCACAATGTTCAGAGAGATCTCAATATGACTTTCAAAAATGGTCTTTCTGTAAGAAGACAAATGTTTTATATCTATCCTAAACAATTTTAGGAGAAACATCTGAGACTAAGTTGATACTTAAATGAAACTATAACCTGAGCTTATAAAAGATCAACAAATTCACAACATTAAAGTCACAAAGAAACAGAAGTAGCGACAGCTTTTTTTTCTTCCATATTATAATGTGCATTCAAGTGAAACAGATTATCGAAAAAGACAAAAAAAAAAACATAGGAGAGGCACTTGTTCTGTTCTGTCTTGTGGTTGTTGATTAGATGGAGCCAAATCTGAATGCCAACTTGCAGTCGATTGACAGAGTTATGGAATTTTTGTTTAAAAAATAAAAAAATAAATAAAACAAATATAGAAATAACAATAAGATGCATTTAGAACTTTAATATATATATATATATATATATATATATATATATATATATATAAAATAGGCCAAATTTATCAATCATTGATCTAACAGATAGAAAATGTGTCATTTATTATATTCTTGCAATAAATAAAATGATCAACTAGCACGAATAACACTGCTGTGCATGGCCTGAACTAGTTTTAACATCCTAGAAAGCCTAATTCTATAAGCAAAAGAAAATGTCCAGCAGAGCAAACTTAAGGCCCTTGCCAAAACCAGGAAGCACCAGTGTTTATTTCCATGCATTCTCCCTTCTGATTGTTGGCAGATGCCATTATGTTCCAGGTTATTAAACTGTAAAGGGAATTGCATGAAGCCAAATAAACAGTTCCTCGTCATCTGTGGTCATGTTAGCATTGATATTACTCGGCTGTTATGACTGATACCTCAACAATGTCTTTGAAATGTCACATGCAGGCCTGCTACACTCCAAGATATGAGAGCTTAAACTACTGTAGACAAGCGATGACAGAAATACTTCCCAATAAGAGATTAACTTGAGAGAAATAGAAGCCTAATGCCACTGTGGAAAACTTCCGCTTGAATTCGCCTGCTAGACAAACGCTAAACAAAGAAAGTAATAGGGACCTGCTGCAAATGCGCTCCACCAATTAGAAACACACCGCATGGTCGTCTGCCCTAGTGCGGTCCAAAATGTTTCAATTTGCCAGAGGAAGCCAGGGAAAACCATCCAATAATGCACCCATTGTTGGAAAAAACCTGTCTGGAATCAATGAGAATGGAATCCAGAACTATTTACTGGAGCTACACTGCATGTGTCTGGAAAAACACTGCCGCCGTTATTCAAGGCGGACATTTACTGGTGCGAGTGTTCGAATATTGATTCAAAAAGGTGTGGAAGTAAAATTCACAAAAGTAAGAATGTGAATCGAAAGGGACAGCTGGTCCCAATACGCACATGGATGTGTTTATGGTTGATAAATCCTGTGTGCGTGAAAATGGAATATTGTGCGTGACGGGTGCCAGAAGCGCACAGCCTGAGACTAAGGGCCTGGCAGAGATAAGAAAGTCGAGTAAAGAGAAGAGGCTTGAGCTACGGCCATGAGGACCATCTGCTTCAAGCATCTACACATGGCCAAGATGTGCTATATCAGCTTCACGTTCATTATAATCACACCCAGGCAACTTTTCCTCTAAATATTGGAGTTGATGAATGCCTTTAATGCGATGGTCATTTTGTTACCGAGTTGACACGGAAACAAACTCCAAGACAATTAACCCCATGCAACAGATTAATGACTGGTTGGCAGATAACCTTTCTCTGGGAGTGTTTCAGGAGTGTCCTTCAGTGCTATTTATACCCACAAATCTTTAAAGACATCATAATGCATCATTTGAAGGCATTCATCAATTTTGTTAGTGGAAAGTTGATGGCTGAGTCAAGAAAAACATACAACTTTTGAAGGATTTGCTATGTTGCATGAGTACAAAAACTGGGACGCTGGAAGAAAAAAAGCCCTGCAGACACTATGAACAGCGGCCAAATGCTGATAAGGTATGCCAAATGCCACAGTGCTGCATCTCCCCAAAACAAGATGTGGTGCCATTCTGCCATTTAAGGCAATAGGCGGTTTGTGTGGTGCAGGGCTCTTGCCCTACAATATACCCGCCTCAGTGATGTCCATCCTGGCACATCATAGTTAATCACATAGAATGGCGATGAATGGCGGCCAAAGCTGTCACTGAGATGTCCCATGTCAGCCAGCAGCATCCTCAGCACTGTTGTCTTGACCTTCACTTATCTTCCCACTGATTACCCCATCTCTTCAGTTCTGCAAAAAAAAAAATATATATATATATAATAATAATAATTTATAAAAAATGTCATTTAAAAAATCTCATATATATATATATATATATATATACACACACACACATTTTTCATTTATTTAAAAAAAAAATTAAAATATATTTTTTATAAATTATCTTTATGTATGAGATACAACATATATTTACATATGACATACAGTACCAAACATATTTGGGTTGCCATATCCTCATGAGACCCAAGCACAGACTTTTGTCCACTTTAGTGGACATTATATTTTAGCAAATTTCTCTGACAACGCACGTGTCACAGTTTTATGTCTGGATGTCTTGTAAAGAGCACATTCAGTGATTTTCAGTGATACCAAATGTTCAGTGATACCAAATGCTCCCTCTCCTTGGTATTTAAAAATGACTGACATTAACTGAATGATCAAATTTAACACTTTTATGGAAATATGATAATATTTTGTTATTATCATTTAAATTAGACTAATTTTCAAATTGTTTGTCATAAATCAACATCTTAGAAAATTGTTATGGGGCTGTAGTGGACACTAGGACTTAGAGCATGTAAATCAGGCATTTTGGGAGACACAACAAGTGAATAGGGAAAGAAATTATATATCAATTTTCCTATGAAATATTAGATATTCTAATGAAAATATTGCCAATTATTACTCCCATTATTACACTTCTTTTTTCTTTACATGTTGCCCCAAGAACACATATGCAAATTAGATACAATGTATAGATGCAATGTATAGAAGGGGACTACCCATTTATGGCCATTTTACACAAATATCACATAAAGTAAAATAGTATATCAAATCATTCTGTTCATAACATAGTAGAGAATCATCTTTATACAATGTTTGGTTAAAGAAAATCCTGAATCCTAAAAATTGATTGGTGAATGAAAAAGAAAACCCATTGTTTTTGCCCATATATGTCTTTTCATGCCTTTTTATTTTTTTAATAACTGAGTCCAGTGCTACCACTACAGTAGACATAGCATAACATTAAAATATCTTTTTTCAAAAATGTTTTTTTTTTTTTTTTCATTTCGTTTATTATGCTCCAAACAATGTAATGACAATAATAATAATAAAAACTAAATTCACAAAACTTTTCCCCCTGGTTTTCAGGAGGTTATATCTTTACATGTAGAAGTAGGCTACTTAAAAAATATGGTAAAAAATGGTCCAAAAATATCAATGTATGACGATGGTACCTGAAACTTAAAACACAATATTATAAAATAATATGGTAGGGAAAGTGTACCCAACATTTGGCATGTAATAGATTTAAATGAAATGAGATGCGAGTTCAAATAAGTGTGTGCAATAAATACTGTAACTTACCTCAGATAAAGCGTCAATTATGCTTTTTACCTCAGTGTACGGAACGCGTCGTAGTTGACAAAACGCGAAAAAAGCGACATTTCTGTCAGTTAAAATATATTCACAAACTAACTTTAGATTAAAAAAGCACCTTAAATATACAAATACGTTCTTAAAATGAAGATTTATCTCAGCTATCTCCGATGAACAGTTAAACAACACTTTTAACAACAAGTACGCTTGGCAGATGTAAAAAGTTTCTCACGCGCAGAGCACTGGGCGGGAAACAGATGTACCGCGCACGCGCACAAATCCACACAACACCTTTTTCGTTCGTGGCTACTGAATATTCCCTAGAAATGTTTGTCTCTGCGTTGAATAACTTGAAATGATTCGTAATGGTGTCTTAAATGTCCTTGGGCGTCCAAAAGACGCCATTTTTACTGTGTGCAGCCATAAAATAAATGATTTCCGTAGCGTCTTTAGCCTAAAACCATATTGTGTTATACTTCCTGTTTCTTCATCTTCAAGAATCAAGGTAAATATCCCTTTACAATATTTTATTGTGCGTTGTTCCCAAATTTTTTGAATCTTGTCAAGTTATGCAAAACGTGTAAAAAATATTTGACGCTGTGTATGACACTGAAAATGCTCGTGATGTTTCAAGAAAAATAATGTATGTTCACTGTTGGAAATTGTTAGTGGACAAATTAAGTAAACTACTTAGTTTATTTTGTAAAAGTACCCATAGTTGAAGAAACACACAACTGATACATTGTTATGATGGCCTTTCAGTCAGTGTGTAATTGGCTGACAAAGAAACAAACAAACAACAACAAAAAAAAAGGATTCTGTAGGCCTTTTTGACATAATTTATGTGATTGAATGGAAAAGTCTATCAAGGTAAACCGAGCTACTGTATCCATTAGGGCATAATAAATCGTAGCACACTGTTCCCTCTCGAACAGGGACATCCAGAATTAGATCACTATGGTGATGAATGGAGGCATTAATTGAAAATCGTCACTATAGGTGCACAACATATTGAGATTTTGGCAGAGGGCCTCATGTGCAAGATAAGGTGTGGAGAGAAAAATGAGAGTAAATCAAGAAAAATGGAGAAAGGTACTGTAGAAAGGAGGGGACGAGTAGGACAGTGGGCAACTGAAGGTGATCCCCTGACACACAACATAATTAAACAAAGCCAAAAACTTATCAGATTAAACTCTTGAGCAGGCATTCTGTGAGTCGTTTTGACAAAAAAGTCATTAAAGAGTTAGTTCACCCAAAAATGAAAATGATCTCATAATTTACTCACCCTCATGCCATCCTGGGTGTATATGACTTTCTTCTTTCAGTCAAACACAATCAGAGTTAGGCTAAAAAAAAAATATCCTGGCTCTTCCAAGCTTTATAATGGGAGTGAATGGTATCGTTACTGGAAGCCAGTGATTATAGTTTATTAAAGTTATGGAATATGAAATATGGATATCTTTCTTACAAAAATGCATCACTTCAATTTAGACAACCTTTATTAACCCCCGGAGCCGTATGGGCTACTTTTATGATGGATGGATGTGCTTTTTGGACTTCAAAATCTAAGGTACCATTTACTCCCATTATAAAGCTTGGAAGAGCAGGATATTTTTTAATATAACTCTGACTGTGTTCAGGTGAAAGAAGAGAGTCATATACACCTAGGATGACTTGAGGGTGAGTAAATTATGGAATCATTTTCATTTTTGGGTGAACTAACCCTTTAAAAAAATGAAATCCCACTTTTAATGCATTCATTAGGTTATTGAGGCTGTGGGACATAATCACTTGAGTCAACAATAATTTAATTATGTATGCTTGGTCTAAGCATAGGAACTTGTAATAGTAGTTAATGTTAAGTTTGAACTCTTTGACTGTTGTTTGTTAGAACTTGTATTATGTGTGAAATGGTGAACTGGTTAAACTATATTTCTCCATACAAAAGTAAATATTTTCTAGTCATTTCCTTTATATAACGCATTCAATATTTTTTACTAGTTTTATTACTGTGAATACTTATTTTGAACTTATGTGAGCTGAATAGAGTATATTTACTTTAAAGCAATCAATTTTGTTTTTTGAAAGGTCAACCAATTATTTTACAGTGTTCCAGATTTTTTAGGAGATAAAACTTGATGTTCCTTGTCACATATACATCAAAATCTTGGTGCTTTTTTTATATATGTGACCCTGGATCACATAACCACTCATAAGGGTCAATTTTTTGAAATTGAGATTCATACATCATCTGAAAGCTGAATAAATAAGCTTTCCATTGATGTATGGTTACACTGATGTATATATGCTTAGGATAGGACAATATTTGGCTGAGATTGAAAATCTGGAATCTGAGGGTGCAAAAAAATCTAAATATTGAGAAAATTGCCTTTAAAGTTGTCCAAATGAAGTCCTTAGCAATGCATATCCACTCACAAAAATACATGTTTGATATATTTACGGTAGAAAATGTAGAAAATATCTTAATGGAACATGATCTTTACTTAATATCCTAATGATTTTTGGCATAAAAGAAAAATCAATAATTTTGACCCATACAATGTATTGTTGGCTATTGCTACAAATACACCCGTGTGACTTATGACTGGTTTTGTGGTCCAGGCTCACATATTGTGACATAAAACATTGAAAATTGCATGCTATGATAGTATTAATTTCAAAGAGCTGTAGCTTCTACACTGCTTGTCAGTGTGGTTTTGAGCGGCTGGTATATGGACTAAGCCCCGATCACAGCGAACAATGTAGTTTTGGCCTTCTCCCTCTTTTACTATTTAGCATAATTAATTTGATCAGCCTACAGTAAGGCTCAACGCTTTCATGCCTCCTGCCACAGTTAATCATATCCATGTGCTAACTGGACAAATGACAGACTTCATGCTGGACTGGCTGGGACCAAACAATGCAATTAATTTTGTCGTGGTTGGGATCATAACAATAGCTTGCGCTGTTGGTGATGAGTAAAGTATAATTATTAGAAATTTGAATTATTTGTTTATCTAATCTACTGTATATACAACATGTTTGCATAAAAAAAGCTACTTTTAACTGTTCGCTTAAATACAATGTTTGCATTTTAATGAATGAGACTTTTCACAACCTGCCCAATAACAAACGTTTTTTTGTAATGTCAAGGTGGAAAAATAAAATACTTTTAAAAAGGCTTAAAGTACAGTTGAATCTCTCTTAAATTTATAATATCTGGTCAGAAACTCTTTTAAAAGTCATATCTCAGAAAAGTTCCCAAAGAGTCACGAAATCAAAATATTAAACTTCAAAATGACAAAATGTCTTTTGAGCTAGTTAAAAAGGTGTTTGTTTTTTGCATATTTAATTGGACAGACATTATGTTTTTCATTTTGGAAATGGAGCGCTGTGGAAACATATGTTCACCAAGCCCCAGCAGATGTCCATCGCAGTGCTGCGGCACAAACCCAGAAAAAGCATGCGGGCATCACAAGCACTTTGAGCTAGTGTGCCATGGGCATGCTTTGCTCTGGCTGTAACATCTCCATCGTGCTCGTTTGAGACATTTACACTCGACATTTCAAAAAACGCAGTGCGTCCGAACCTCGCCGAATGCAAAATTGTCATCCGATAAGCATGGATGGAGGGGGGGAAATCAGCAAAACAGGAAATATAGGGAAAGTGATGATACTTGTATTCACAACATATTCATGCATATGAATAACGGTGGGTGAGAAGGAGAGTCGGCCAGAAAAGAAACAGAATATGGAAGTGTTGCCATCTGCAGTGCGTCTCGTGTTTGGCAGCGCCATCCGCTTGCCCCCCTTTCACAGCAAGCGCAGATTAACAGACAAGCAGAGCTGTCTGGCAGTCACACTGGCCTGGTGTAGCGTCGTCCCCCCAAGAGACGGCATTAAAAAAGCCTCTGCACTTTGTGATATTGCCACTGTTCTGAAATAACACCTTTCACAAACCCAAAGGATGGTACATTTCCAAAATCACCTTGCTGCTTTGACAACAAAAGTGTGTTTTAGCTCTCTGATCTGGTGTTCCCTGCAGTCTTTGTTGAGTTATGCAAGTTCCTTCAGTGTCTAAGTTATATACTGATATATTTAGCTAAACAAACCTGCTTTAGTTTGTTTTCAGTCTAGTTGGCTGGTTTTAGCTGCCTGGAGAGCTTCCCTAGCACCTTGTTACCTCAGTGCAGGCCTTCAGGTCTGGTGTCAGATTCAGGTGGTGACTGCTGGAACAGTCTTGGGCTTGAACACCAGGGCCAATGCTTAAAGACTGCCACTGCTGGCCTGTAAAGTGATTCTTCTTACATCCAGCCGTCCACTAGGTTTAAATGTTAATAGGTGGCATCACTGTCCAAGATCAGTGTTGAGCTGTAGCCTGAGAAACCTAAGGCCTGAAAAGAAAATGCAGACGAGTTACTAAATATTTAACTGAGCTGTGGCTTAGTGGTTGTTGCATGCTCTGTGGCACATTGAGCCTTGGTGCTTATGTGGGAAATGCAGGTTTGAATCCGGGTTGAGATTTCCTCCCCTCCCTTCTCGCTGCATTATTTCCTGTACTTCCTCCACTGTTGTATAAGGGTCATTGACGAATAAGGTTTTTAAAAGTGTAAAAAAAACATAATGGAGATATAATTAATTTTGAAGTTTTGTGAGATTTTGTGGTTTTTATAATCAATTAACACTGCTTTTGTCATTTTTTACAAGATGGACAAAATTTGTTACCAAAAAAGTAATTCGGTTCAACTAAAATTTTGGTTATACCAAATGACGATATTTTCAAACAATGTTAGCAGGCTGATATCTAGCTAGCTAGCAAGTTAGCTTGCTAGCTAGCCAGCAAAAGGACAATCAAACATTTTATTTTTAGTACAAGTTTTTAAAATATATTAACACATTTTCCATGTTTTATAGCGGTTGTACCGAATGACCTGATGTTTCGGGACATGCGTATGAGCAAGTGAAAACATGAATTTTTCAAATAGTTAAAAGAGAGTTAGTTACTTTGCTTCAAGATCATGTGGTCCTTTGCAGGTGTCTGAATTATGTCACATCCTGTCACATGATATTGACCACATGACTGGATCCAAAATGGTCCCTTTGTATCGGTTGCTCTAAATCATATTAATGAAATTCATTTTTCCGGACATTCTTTATCATAACAAAGCAACGACTTCTACACTTAATTTTAATACCATTTTGCACTATGTTGATATATGGTGTTATAAAATTACGCCAGAATAAAAAGTATATACATTTATTACATTTTAAGATGTTTTAATCACAAATGAAATGGCTGTATTGGCTATTGGATGGTTAAACCGAATGACCTTTTGACACTTCAAAATCTTTAAAATACCTTTATGTAGCAAAATATAATTAAAACCTTTTGGATTCAATAAAAAAAAGAGCTCTAGTTGTACATACTTTGGATGTCATATCTTTGTTTTTTATTATTATTAAGGCCTTTGGACAAAAAAGTGACGCGCCACGTCATTGACCCATAAATAAAAGTGTAAATAATAATAATTGTGTATCTAAAGTTAGTGTAGTTTTGGTTGACTGCTAAATAATGACAGTTTTCAAATGGGTATCTGTGAGCCCCTAAAGGGACATGAGATAAGAGGAACATTTCACTTCAAATTCCAAAAATGTTTCTATGCTTTTGCATACAAACTCAAAGTGGAATGCAATACTTTTGCAAGGAAACAAAAATCTGGTGATAGAAATAATATGATGAGGGAGGAAAATACAAAGGTTTTGCATTAGAGCACAATGCTTGTGAGCAAACTCAAAACTGGTTGGAGGAAAAACTATTTTGCAAGAGAAAGCAAAACTGGAGATAGAAATAATGAGTTAGAAGGAAAACTATTTGTAAATGCTTTAGCTATAGTGAGCACAAGCTTCTCTTACAAAAGTATTGTACAAAAGTATTGTTCGATAAGGGGATTGCATTTCAGTGACAAAATCAGTTGTCACTAAATTTTCTTCTTTTAGCTCAAATCACACTAAACACTCTTTTCAGATGGGTCCATTTAATGTGCTCTCTTTTTTTAACTCATTTCTGCTATTAATTTTTGTACCATTAATCCATTTCCTACCTTTTATAATGTCTTACAGTGGTTCTCAACCGGGGGGGGCGCGAGTAGGCTACAGGATGGGAGGGAAAAAAACCTGGAAAAAAAAAAATGTGCAATTTTTTTTATCACTAAACTACTGTCATAAAAAGTTATAGTTTTGCATATAAAATTAAAATGTGTTTGGACTGATTTAAAAAAAAAAGTTTTGAACAAATTTGATTGGTTTGTCGATAGTGAGCGCAAATGCAGGTGATAAGCGGTTTTATTAAGCGAGTCATTGAGTCGCTCATTCACGATTCGTTCAAACGGCCGATTCATCAAGAATGAGACAGATGTTTGTGAATGGGTCATTGAATCTTTGACTCAAACGATTTGTTCAAAACACTGAATCATTCAAAACACGATTGAGTGTTGCTGTGAGATGCGCTATGTTGTGATCTTTGTTTGGATTCATCGGATCTTTTTTCGCTGCTAAAATAGACCAAAACAGTCATTATTTTGTCTAAAATGTAAGTGACTTAATATTATTAACTTGTTTGTTGAACTGTCATATCAGTGTCACATTTTCAATAGCGAGGTGATGGTAAATTAAGTGATGGTCAATTGTCAGCTCTCTTAGTCGTCAGGTCGTGTGATGTATGTTGCTGAACTGTATTCAAATGTTATAAATATAAAAACACCACATTTTTAAATTTAACTGCAGTATGTCAATTTAGTTTATTTGTGTGTGCTGCGCTCATAGACTTTAGAAAACGGCGCTCATTTGTTTGATTTCTCCTCAAGAAGCTGCGCAAGCCTCAAAAGTTTAAGGTCCTTGCACCCTGACTGAGTCCGAAACTGTATTCGTTTTTTCATATTCGTCATTTGGTGGCTCTCAATTGTCAAAAACACCCCTCAAAATATTTGCTACGGATGCGAAAAATGCAGAAAATCGAACCATCCGAATTAATTTTTATGACGGACGGAAGTTTCAGAGGCTGCAAACGTATAAAACGTATAGTTTTATAGATAGGCTACAGTTAAAGCTTTCCTTTACCTGCAAGCTTCTGTAAAAAATGCAAATGATGCCTACTATTAGGCCTAGTAATAATAACAATAATAAAGCATAAATTAATATCAGAGGTCTGGTGCCAATTCCCAATTATAGCAATATCCTAGTAATGATAATAGGCCTACTGATAATAATAATAATAATAATAATAATAATAATAACAACAACAATAAAGCATGTAAAGCAAGGTGTTGCACTGGGGCCCCAACTGCAATGAACCAGCTTTGGGGGGGCCCAGCTTGCATAAGGTTGAGAACCCCTGTCTTAGACTATGATTGTACTTCCATACTCTCAATGATGTGTATAACGTGAGCTTTTTTACCAGAATTATAAGGCCGTTGTCCAGCCACTGTCCATTATTATGTAAAACACTGTTGGCTCTGTGCTGTCATTTATGTTTCAAACTGTGGGAAAAAAAGTAGTAGAAACTGGAAGGCAGCCACTGAGGGTTGTTTTGGAGTGGTGGTCTATGCCCAGAATGCCCTGCAGTTAACAGTTCAGATCACTTTGGAAAGAGACCGTGTGTACCAGTTTATTTGGCAGTCAGTGCTTCAGTACCATGCTGAATTAGTATGCCTGGTCTGTAAACGATACTCTTAAAATCTATTTTATTCATCATTTTAGTCCAGTTGGACAGTGTTATAAGCCACTGTAAGGATTGAAATGTTCCTCCCATTGGCGGGCTGTCACATAATGCTTTGCTGCGTGTCTGAATGTCCCTAACGCACGACATAGGTGATTATGGAAGATTAATGGCGAGTAATGGTACGAGGGACTGTGACTGTGTCGCAGGAGGGATGGCTTCATTAGTTACTGCTCTTAATTAGCGTAATTACCCCAAGCTTGTCCTCTTTAAATGTTCAATTATGCGTCTAAACCGCTCCCTCTGCTCACATCGCTCAACATAGTCACGAAGCGAAACTGTGTTTGTATTTGGGTCATTACTGCAACGCAGTACCTTTTGAACTTTGCTGCTTTTAGAAATTGGCTTGCATAATAATTTGAGGAAGTCTTTTTATAAAATTGCTTAAAAAAATCTGAGCTATTCTTTGGTCATGCTCAAGTACTTAAACTTTATTAATTATAATTTTTATTTAAATGGTTGAATTATTTGAAATGTGTGTTACATATCAAAACAAAGACAATTACGATGTTTTTTTGTTTGTTTTTTGTTTGTTTGTTTTGAAAAATGCATTGATGAATTTTACAAGAAAACTAATATCATTTTGATTTCATGATGACTATAGCATTTTAATCAGGGAAAACAACTGAAATATTTCTTTAAAAATTCCTTTTTTTATTTTACAAGTGCTTTGCAGAATTGGTCATTTTATTTACCACTTTATTCACTTAATTGTGATATTATGGTATTATGAAATACAGTAAATCTAACTAATATATAGTATTAGCATAGTAGGAAGGACCTTTTCAAGTAAATGCAGGCCTATTTTTACGAACATCAGCTTAATATGAGTGTTATTAATCAAGGAGCACATTTGCATTTAGCCAAGCTGAAGCAACAATGGCTGACGTCAGATATTCTTGTACTAATTTTCCGGCTGTTCTACGTTGCGTTCAGACAGATGCTGGGTAATAAGTGGTTAAATTACATGATTAAGGAGAGCTGCCAGCAGTAATGAGTTAACTTCATTAGTTCATGTTCTTAATTGGTTATGTATTTTTGTAAAGACTCAAATGTCTGCTTTTCTTTCTCTTCGGTTGTATATGAACATGAACGCTAAAACGTTTACTCTATTTTTCTCTTCCATCACGTGTCCTAGTTCCTCCTGTGTGGGGTTTAAAGATCAGGGCCATTATTGGCCTTTGTGTCTACTCGGGTCATTTGAAACACCCCATGTCCTTTAACCTAGATGCGTGCATGAAATATAGCCAAAGGACTCTTTCATACTGGGCATCCAAATTTCAGGCCTGAAATTAGCATAGGCCAGCAGATGCTCTTAGCAAGAGCTCAATGGCCTTTCTGAGGTATTGCCTCAGGAGGAAAAAAATAAATTATATTTTTCCTTTTTTTTTGGCAAGAACTCTGGAATTTCAAATTTGCGTTTGGTCTCAAAAATCCCATTAGGTTTCTTGTCTTGTCTTTATAGTGCCATTGATAGGCTGCTGAAACTCCATCTTGTCACTGAACCCCCAGTTATTTGATATTCAGACAAGACCTGGACATAGAATATCTAGATATCCATGTTTATTCTAGCTCACGTTTAGATTTAATATGTTGATGCAAAATGAACATGAATAATTCAGGATGCATTAATGAAACATCATAAAAGAAAAACACTATAATTGCGGGCAGTTCTGTAAGATTTTATTTATGTTTTATTACATTATTGTAATTTTATTTTATTTATTATTTATTTATTTTAGTTTAGTTTATGAATGAGGGTCATGGTCTTTTTTTCCACATCAAAATGGATGCCAAAAATATGTTAAATGGAATTGAATCATTAAAAAAGTATTAGGCCGCATTTACATAAAATGGTTCAAGTGACCCAATTCCAATTTTTTTTCCTCCCATGTGGCACAGGTCGGATATGGCCCACGAACGTGTAAGCAGAAAAAAAGCACATGGATTCTGATATTCTCAGATCTGTTTCAGGCATCATTCATATGTGGAAATAAATTGATATGAATCAGATATGTGCATTTGCATCGACCGTGTAATCGGACAGGTCAGATATTCCCGTCATTGCGAGTCGTACGTCATTGGAAAAGCGACGGTGTCAAATTATGTCAAAGGTGGACACCAACCATAGCCATTACAGCACTGATCATTGCTACTTTCACCCAGGCTGCATCAAGGCCTCTTCTCTTTTTTTCTCCCCCTTAAAGAGTTAGTTAACCCAAAAATGAAATTTCTGTCATTAAGTACTCACCCTCATGTCGTCCCAAACCTGTAAGACCTTCATTCATCTTCGGAACACAAATTAAAATATTTTTAATGAAATTCAAGAGCTGAACCTCTGACCTCCCTATACACGGCCACAACCAAGGCCCAGAAAGGTAAAGACATTGTTAAAATAGCCTATACACTCTAAAAAAAATATGGTTCTTTAGGGTAGCTAAGGTGCTATATAGCACCACTGCTGTACAAAGAACCTGTTAAGCCCCTTTAAAGGTTCTTTACGAGCCAAAGAACCACTGTTGGTGATGTTTAGCACCAATTTTGTTGAAGAAATAAAATGCGATATGGCACCTCTCATGGGTTCTACATAGCACCATTTGACAAAGGTGCTGTAGAGCACCTTTTAAAGATATGGTGCTACATAACACCAAAAGTGGTTCCCCTATGATTACGAGCCAAGAACCACTTTTAGCTTTTTGAGGTTCAACCTTAATTTTATGAAGCAACGAGAATACTTTTTGTGCACAAAAACGAAACAAAAATAACGTCTTTATTCAACAATCTCTTCTCCTTCCTGTCAGTCTCCTATGCAGTTGACGAAGTGAACGCAGTGCAGCGCTTCTGTGTTTACGTCAGAACGCTGACTCATTATTGGTCGGCCAGTGAGTCAGAGTTCTGACGTAAACACTGTAGTCACGCAGACTATTTTAACGATGTCTTGAGTACCTTTCTGGACTTCAAAAGGCGCAATGATGTTGTTGCCTATGTGTGGTTCAGAAACCCTTGGATTTTATCAAAAATATCTTAATTTGTGTTCCGAAGATGAACGAAGGTCTTACGGGTTTGGGACAACATGGGGGTGAGTAATTAATGACATAAATATAATTTTTTGGTGAACTAACCCTTTAAGAGACCTAGGGCTGCACTATTATGACAAAAATCATAATTGTCTATTATTGCCTTGAAATTGTAATTGCGATTATTAATTACGATTATCACAATTTACATTGAATGATGTTTGAATAGCTTTATACCATTGATTGAAGAAACTGCAAGCTATATTTAATATAAAAATAAAAAAAAGTAGGAACTCTGAAGTGACGTAAACTGTGCTTGTTGTTGTGACTTTTATTTTGACAGCGCTGAGAACAGCTCAGCCAGCGCCTGAGCCTGAAAAAGTATTAGCTTTTGCCGTGTGGTTAATGTCCAATGGTGCTAGCCGAGCAGAAATACATAATTATGTTTCGCTTGGTCCGCTCAAAGTCGTGCTGGATTTTCTTCTTAGTAAGTTGGAGAGGTCCATCTATCACTGTTTTCCATGTTTGTAGAGTTAGTTCGTGGAGTAAATATATAGGCTGTAAGTGTACAATTACGGCACTTGTAGTTCCTTTTGTGCTGGGTTAGACCTTTTACACTCTGAAGTAGTCCTGATTCGCCTCTCACAATGTAACATACTCTAAACAGACCTCTTAAACACGCAGAATAATGTAAGTGGATTTTTTTGGTCTTTGAACGATTACAAAAACGTGGCATCCGTAATCATAATCGCAATTAGAAATTCAAATAATTTTGCAGCCCTAAATAGACCAGTGTTTTGCTGACCTTAAAGATGGTGCAGAAAGCAAAAGCTTGTATTATCATTCCATCTGCATCCATTGCAAAACGTACCATTTTTACTTCCTTTTCGGCCTAAGCTTTTCCGGGTCAGTACGTCTGCCTTAGGTTGTTTCGCCAAGTGTAAAGTGTAAATGCAGATATCAGATATGGGTCTTTTAAAAGATGTAAGCTGGTCGTCAAAAAAATTGAAGAAAGTCATTGGAATTGGGCATCAAGCCCTGCAGTGTACTGTAAATGTGGGCTTTAGTTTATCATTTAGTCACCCTCATATCATTTCAAACCCTTTTGACTTGCTTCTGTGGAACACAAAACAGAGAAGTTCAGCAGAATGTTAACGCTGCTCTTTTCTATTTAGTGAAAGTGAATGGTGACCAAAAATGGCAAAGCAGTTTAAACAAATTGTGTTATACTAAGTTAAGTTTTATAAAGTTTTCTGAAGTTATTTGTGAGGAACAGACTGGAATATTTTTGTTTGTTTTAGATTTTTTAAATATGTGCCATTTCAAATTTTGTGCATCATGTTGTATTTTCCACAAAAAAAAAAAATCATATAGGTTTTGAATGACATAAGGATGAGAAATTTTCCAGCAAGTTCATTTTGATGAGTAGTTTTGTTTAACCTCAATGAACTAAGTACACAACCATATCCATGAATTAATGTGAAGCAGGATTATTGCACAATAATATGACCCATTAGTCAATGAAGATGGGGGCTCATTGACTCCTGCGCATGACTGCGTATTCACCACATGCTGTATTTATTCCTTCTTTCTTTTTTTCTGGTTAGTTTCACCCCTTCATCTTAAATGTATGCAGGTCAGGTCAACCATCCAGTAATTCCACCAAGACAAAAAAAAAAAACAGAAAAGAAAAGATGCGACAACCATATGGACGGAACACTGGGGGCTTCGGGCAATGAAGAGGAAGAACCTTCAGCCGGTTCAACAGAACGAAGCAAGCAGGGTCTCGCAGAACCCCTCCTTCTTCCCAAAAGCCTTTTCTTTCCCCATGGTATCTCACCCTGAAGCGCTGGAGCTCATGAAGACAGTGCACAGGGAAACGAAGAAGGGGGAGGCAGTGCCTGCCAACAGCAGGTGTTGGTCCATCCTTCAGGGAGCAGGCAGCAGGCTGGGTACTGATGTGTGGCGGAGAGAGGGGGCCTGGCAATCTGGTGCGGAATGGTGGAGCGTCTGGCTAGGCAGATAGAAAAAGGATTCAGGTTCAGATGTTTAGACAGTCCAACACGCCATCAGAATCGGCGTAATCTTGCTTTTTAAAAATTGCAAGAACATGTTGTCATCTTTGAAGTTTTGTGTCAGGAGAAGGCCAGCGTTTTTTCTTCTTTTTTGGCCCTGGTCACTCTATGCTGGCTTGAGCGCTATCAGGCTTCAGCAGCTCCACTTGAATGCTGCTTCCAACTGGCCATTGCTGCAATCCCATCATCCTCCTACTGCCTCTAGGTTTGGCGTTTGAGCTAGAAATCGGCCCTTGGCCCCAGTAAAAATTCATGGCTTTGTTCTTGTTGTTTCCCTACTTGCCAAATGCTGAGGATATTTGTCATTTTTTCCCCAGTGTTTTTCTATTTTTCGATGAAGATACTTTATTTAGTGTATAGAGACAACTAAAAGTAAGCTATTCCTAAACAGAGAATTTTCAGAAAAGCGTGAATACTGTGGCTCTGTGACTGTCGGCACAGCAACATTGACCAATTGCATGATTTTGGGGAGGGGCTATCTGTTTGACCAAACAATGATACTGTAGATGGGGAGTGTTTGGGAAACCTGTTTGATCATTTTCATTATTTTCATTATTAAATGTTTGACAATAGTCATTATTTTGTATAATGGTTTTGTAACAATAGTCAGTGTTTTGTAGGGCCTTTCTGAAGGTGTGTGAAGACCTGCATCTCTCACCATATGAAGTATATGAAGATTTGTTCTTCATTTCTTCAGCAGATCCTCTGAATTATTGATTTGGTCATAAAGAGTAATTAAATATCAAACTTCCTGATAATACTGAGATTATTGCAACAATTTAGATTCACTGGAGGGCCAGTCATTTAGATTCTTTAAAGGTTCACACAGTATTCTTTTTGTGATTATGCTGTAATTCTTAGTAAATCTTAGAATTATTACATTTTAGGAGGGGAAAAAAATAGACAAAAATACACAATCCCCCAGTTTCACAGACAAGACTTAAGCTAGTCCTACACTAAAATGCATGTTTGAGCTGTTTTAACTGAAAGCAACTTGCATTGGCATATCTTAAAATGTGTCAGTGTAATTATTTTGTCTCAGAAAGCACACCAGTACTGTTTTTCTAGGGTACGTTTATAAAAGCTACTTAAATATCCTAATTGAGCTAAGGCCTAATCCTGGCTTAGTCTAAGCCCTGTCTGTGAAACCGGGCCTATATTTGCAAATTCAAGATATGTTAAATGGAAATTTATGGAGTATAGAAGTATAGAAATTTAAAATGGACATAAAAGCTCAGATAATTTTATATAGGTTTTATAAATATACATAAAAAATTGTTTAACATTTTTATATATACATTTCCATCCAAAAGCTTGGGGTCAGTAAGTTTTTTAAATGTTTTTGAAGTGAAGTTCTTCTGCTCACCAAGGCTGCATTGATTTGATCAAAAACAGTAATAACAGTAATATTGTGAAATGTTATTACAATTTCGAACAATTGTTTTATATTTGAATATATTTTAAGATGTAATTTATTCCTTTGATGCAAAGCTGAATTTTCAGCATCATTACTCCAGTCTTCAGTGTCACATGATCCTTCAGAAATCATTCTAATATGCTGATTTGATGCTTAATAAACATTTCTAATTATTATCAATGTTGAAAACAGTTGTGCTCCTTAATATTTTTTAGATATCGTGATAACATTTTTTTAAGGATGTCTTTACTTTTTTTAAATATTTCTAATTTTTATAGGGGTTTTTCATGTTAAAATACTTTTTCACTATCTCAGCTAAATATACAGAGAAAATTGTGAGTTTATCTTAAAATCTATGACTTTTGATTACAGAAAGCAGTTTGAGGCATTTTTGAGAAGAGAGATGTAAGATTACTAGGGTCACTACTGGATTTTTCTGGGCAATAATATAAGGCTTTTTTTCTTTATGAGAAACAGCTTGTTTTAAGATACTACAAAAGGTCTAATTGTTTAAAATTTTCTTTCCTTTGGGCCTTTAACTCTCAAAGTGTGACCACACATGGAGAAAATATTATTTATAAACCATAAGTTATGAAAGAAACAGCTTTGTTCTTTTTGTTGTACGACATCTTTGGCTCCACTCAAGGCTCAATGTCATCAAACATTCAGACAAAGGATCTGCACTCAAGACACTGCATGCTATCTCGAGTCATCAACTGAAGACAAGCCATCCGCCTGTTCCAAAATGGCACAGAGAACTAGCTTGGTGTCTTTGGCTTTAGAATTGTTGTGGCTGTCATGTTCAGCAAGAACCATGTGCTGTGTGTAAGACTGCCATATGATGGGGAACCTGTCCAGCTTGAGATGGCTCCTGTCCCATGTGGGCAACCCAACCCCCCTTAGCTATCCCACTTTAGGATTGTAAGTTTATTCTTTTTTTTTGGTACAGCACATTGACACAACAAACAGAATGGGTTTTCACAGTGATTGTGGCCAGGCTGGTTATGAACAGTGGCTGGCAGCGAACCCACAGTTTGGATCTGGCTGAGAAACGCTGTGTTTGAGGAGCGAAATCTGTTTCCTGTCCGCACAGCTCAAAGCCAGGTCTTCAAACTGAGGCCAATATCTCCGCTCCCATACTGTCCAGCCACATTCACTGCTGTTTCTTATCTCATCCAGGGCCTTGGGTCTACTTACTTGGGGTGTTTCACACGTATGTCCATTTGCAAGCAATACAAATGTACATGGGCTTCCAACATGTCCTATTTATGCAATTCCCTGCTCTAAGACTACAAGAAAACTTGCGTCTTTGGCAACATCTGCTGTTCGTGGCCAAGTTAGGTTTCATATATATATAATAGATGTGTTAGCTCCCTAAATGCTCCGTGTGTCAGGCAGCAGCTGACGCCTCAGGTGAACTGTGCAGCAGTCAAATAAAATTATATCCGCTCCACACACCTCTGCAAACCGAGAGCGCAGAGACCGAAGCACTTGGCAGAAGTCCGTAAGATGTCTTGTAGTACACAACTATAGTGAGTATGGTTGGGACTCAGGAACAAGAGTGGGGAAAAATGTGAAATGCAAAAATAAAACTAAATGTATAATCATACGTAGTTTGTTTTTTTTTTGTTTTGTTTTTTTGTCAAGTCATGTCCAATCAAACTCTATGGTATTTTGACACATTTAGTAGAAGCAGCCAAATTTGTCATATGCCAAAAATGACAGCTTGCGTGACATGCCCTCGTTCTCGAAAATCATAAACAAAACTATAAAATATAAAAATAAAAACATTTAGACTACATTAAAAAAATTTTAAGGGTTTTAGAATTTAATATGTCCTGAAGCAAAAATAAAACAGATGTGTGGTTCCTCTCAAAAGTGATATTGATTAATTTTAAAAGAGTTTGATTTTAACACTCAATAATGCCCACATTTCTTAAGAAATATATTTTTGTTAAATACGACAAATATGAAATTACTATTCTATTACTGTTTTTTTTTTTAATTAAACTATTTTTATTTGCTTCAATTATCAGTTTGTAGTAAAATTATTAAATAAGTTCACTTAATGATTTTTTTATTATAATTTAAATGACATTAAATTATTATACATATTATACAGTATTATGTATATAATTATTAATATAATAAATTACACAATTAATACAATATTTTTAATGCAGTATATAGATGCTGGCAGATGGTTTGCCTACATTAAATGAAATAAAACCGATTGAACCGATTTTGTTGTACATTTAAAAAAAAAAAAAAAAATCTTGGTAACACTACAATAAGGTTAATTAGTTAACATTAGTTAACTACGTTAGTTAACATGAACTAATAATGAACTGCACTTATACAGCATTTATTAATCTTTGTTAATGTTAATTTCCACATTTACTAATACATTATTAAAATCTTGTCAACATTAATTAATGCACTGTGAACTAACATGAACAAACAATGAACAACTGTATTTTCAATCAACAAATGTATTGCTCATGGTTAGTTCATGTTAGTTAATACATTAATTAATGTTAACAAATGAACCTTATTGTAAAGTGTTACCAAAATCTTTTTTCTTATTTGCATTTTCTTTTCTCTTTTGGCAACCAGCCCACCAGAAATTTAACATTATCATTTATATATTTGGCTTATAAAATTCATTAGCTCTAGGCTAGACTTCAGAATTAAATAGTGTAATGCAAGGTGGGGACCTGGGACATAAATTAATATATTAATCGTGCAGATCAAATCATTGTCCTCTTATTTGCATTTCTGAAATGCTAGCCTACTTTAAGCAGATCTAAATTACAAATACCATAAATCCAAACCTTCATGCATTTTAAAGAACTTAGTTGTCAACTGAGTTGCTTCCTTGTTTATTTAATCAGAGTCGGACTATAATAGACTGTCTGAATAAATGAAGCACAATCGCAAGGATTCATCCTGCTGCATTGCCAGTGAGGTCCAGCAGAGGGAATCCAAATGCAAAACACCTTAATCGAGGTGTGTTCAGAGACTTTAAATTGTCTCCTGTATAGTTTTTAACCATTTAAGAAAAAAAAAAAACAATTAAAAAAAACCTGTATTGTTTTTAAACTCAAATCATGATCTTAAATATAGCACTTAATTAAATGCATTTAATATATAAAATGACTGTCAAATGTTTTGTATTAAAAACAAGACTAAAAGAGACGTTTTTGACTGACACCCTGTCCATGCACATACGATCGTATAAGATTGCTGTTGTCCCCTTGTTCTAGCATCAGTCAAAAGCCTCTTTGCATATGAGACCTCCAGGTTACTTGTATATTTTTTGATGTACAGTCAACATGTAATTGATTAAATTAACAGAAACATTTGCATAATTGAGTGGCTTTTATTCTGTATTTCTTATAGGACTTCAGCTAGGCCCAGAGCACATCCTTGGTGTGTGTGTGGGTGTGTGTCAGTGGCCGGTCAGTCATTCAGGCTGGATCTGCTGTCACCTCGCATCAGACTCACTCTCTCTGACATGCAGTATTCAAAACAGGGCGTCTGGACAATGGCCCGAGCTGTCAGAGGAGATGGCAGTGTTCGCTGGGAGGGAGACAGCGACGGGGGTCACTGAAAATGTATGCAAATTTGACATTTCTTCACTCATTTGCATACATGGCCTTCAAATCAGACTGTTTATTTATTTACTTACCCCGAGTGTTCATAAACGTAATCATAATCATAGGAGTTGTACATTGTATACGACATGTAGCCAATAATTACTGACATGTTATTTGGAGCACATATTCGCAGTGGAGACTTATAACTGCCTCTCTGAGTCAAAGTCTCAAGTTCGTCCTTTCTAGGTCATTTGAAGACAAACATTTCATAGATTGCAGGTACATAATATATATATATATATATATATATATATATATTTTAACAATTAACAAAGAAACTTGCATTTTGTCTTGGATGTCTTTATACATTATCAGTCTTTTGAATGTATCAACTTTATTTTTTTCCCTTTTAGTGAGGGAGAAATACTAAACAACAGATACTTACAGATACCAAAATATTAAATTAGATATATCCCAGTAAGTGGGCGTGAACATGGAAAATTAAAAAAAAAAAAAAAAAAAAATGTTAGAGGAGTAATGGCTTTTGATGATCTTGCATTTTTGAACTTGTGACGTATTCTGGTTGTCTGTATAACATTGTCTTCGCTGTTTTAATCAGAATGAGTCAGCCTCCTTTCTTTACATGGACAGCATAACCTAAGATGCATTTACATTCTGATTGTACACAAATACACAAGCCACTTGACACCTTGAGACACCCAACGTCTGGACAGAGATAGCGACTAGGTCACCCAGGCTTGGCAGGCCCAGGCTTGGCTCTCCCACACAATCTGTGCTTGTGGTTTTGGCAGGTTCTCCCACTCCACCTCCCCTCCCCACCCAGACCCCCTCTTTGCCAGGGCTATGTGTGCTGATCTGAAGTGCCTACCATCCTCCATCGTCTCCAACTGAAGATTACACACCTGTCTGGCATGCGCGAGCAGCCAGGGACAGGGACAGAGGCAGAGTCATGCGGATGGCAGCCAGCCCTGCTTCCCTGTCCCAGACCGCTCTGATGTCAGCTGGCTGTGAAAGGGAAGGGGCCTTGTACTGACCAGAGACTGTGATTAAGCTTGAACTGGGATGTGGCCAGAGCTCTGGACCCACGCCACGCTGCCCTTGTCTGCGCGAGCCACCCCTCCAAGATTCTCCCGCCCTGGTGAGAGTAAATCTGCAACAAAAAAGAAAGTGAGAGATTGCAATGGTTTATTTATAAAATGTAGATTTGTAACTTGTGGCTAATTGGTTTCCCTTTTTATTTAAATGTATGCAATTACATCCATAATATTCATGATTTTTACATTTAAATTTTACCTATTTGCACACTATAGTGTGCCACATCAGTAAATGTACTCTACAATCTAGATTCTTAAAATATGTCTTTGCATACAATTAGTATAAAGCCTCTCTGCCTATATTTTCATCCAGACAAAGTTTAATGCACTTTATCTAAGATTTATTCAAAAAACAAAGGCAGAAGCTTCCATCCTCTTTAGGCAGTAAGTGATGAGGCATGACGCTAGGACTGTGGCCAAGTTTACTCCGGCCATTCTCTCTAATGCAAAGTTACTGTGCTGCTGCTTCAGCGCGCACTAAAGGAGACACGTGGCTACCGTAGCCGCTGGTAAATCTGTGCGTGGCTGTCACATCGGACCTCTATCCAGAACACAACACACGACTTATGCCGCATCTTTCGCCAATTCGACGTATAGTTGAACGCAAATAAGACCAAGAACTACACCCTTTCCAAATGAAGTGATTAAAGAAACACCAGTGATAAAAGAAACAAATAACATTCTCCTTTTTTTAACCATATATGACCAAATTTTATTGTAAATGTCTATGAAATCTTTCACTGATGGGCAGTGTCTTTATAACAACGTCTTGAATATTATTTTAAAGGCATATTCAATAATTTTTTGTTGCAATGTTTAACTGGAAATTAATTTACACTGACACCTTTTTTTACGGATGCCGTTATAGAAATATGCTATTCACAGTCAGCCATTGTTGATTTATTTCATGAGGAATAACATGGGGTTAACAAGAATTAGCTGATCAATGAGATGATCCACTCCATGTAGAGTAAAATAAGTAGGCATGTAGAGTAAAATTATTAGGCTAATATGATGAGTCTTCATTCATTTTTCCAAATTTTTGAGGGGGGAAATTACTCAATGCACCTTAATCAAGACATATTATCAAGTGTTGTATGTATTTTATTTTTTAGAGTGAACACTAAGGGATTTCCATTTATGTTCAATTGAAATGTTTTAGTGAATTTCTTCAAAGTAAAGCGGTCCCAATCTAGAGCCCTGAGGCATCTCATGGGCTTTGATATAGAGCTATAGTGCCAGCAGTCATCTGCTCGCGTTTCACTTTAACAAATCCTCTCACCTTCCTAAAACGCCCCTCACCCATACTGATTGGCTTGCATACACTATTCATGAGATCCATAACTGAGAAAACTTAATCTCCCTGTACATTAATTACATTTATCCAAATATGAATGTGTCATGGCCACAGAATGGATGTTGGGGGTTGTTGTTGTTGTTGTTATCTGGTGGGGTTATAGTTCATTTCAAATGGAAGAGGTGGATGCAGGGTGGGCACCCCATCTTAACCCTCCAGCACTGGATGCACCGTCGACCCGCTTTTTCATTTCATGTGGAAAAACAAACTAATTACGTGGAAATATGATAATGTATTGTGCTAGAGGAGTCGCCTACGACTCTCATTAAGAGTCCATGCAACCCTACTTGTTTCCTTGCTCTAATCCACCTCTCTCTCACTTTCTCTCTCTCTTCATCCACTCATCTACCATGCGTTATTTCTCCTAGGGAGTGTTGCCCTTTCACGAGCCATGAACATTAGTGACCAGTCTGGGGCACTTTGCATCAAAGTCAGCCTCATTTGCATAATCATGGGATTACTCCCTTTTTACTGCCAGTGATGGTCAACATCTCCCATGATTCCTCAAGACCACTGCCCCCTCTCCCCACTTCCCAAAATTCTCACATAGCTCTCCTAATACCCAGCATGAAGCAGAATCCCTTACCTGATACCTCAGGGAAGACTGTGGGCAGACCCTCTACGGGTTTACTCTTCATTTATCCCTGATCCCTCTGTCTTTACATGATGAAATCACATATGATTCATCAGTGCTCATTACATTTGACAAGTCCTCACTGCAGGAACTTGTCAATTATCCTCTGGTGGCCTGTTGAGTCGCTCTCACACTCCAGGCTTGTCTCAGAGCAACCCCTATAAGATCCCACAATCCCCAGGTGGACGTTAGCATTCAAAGGGCCCCATTTAGCGATAATAGTACAAATGGTACAAGTTTTAAAATTAAAGGTTCTTTTTCCACTATATAAAAAAACCTTTTGTGTAATGAAAAGGTTCTATGGATGTTAAAGTTTCTTCATACCATAGATTCCAATAAATAGCCTTTATTTTTAAGAATGTAATGTGGCTGTAATGGTAATACCATTGTAATTTAAGATACGCCACAACTATAGTTTTACCATGATACCGTACTGTTCAAAAGTTTGGGGTCAGTAAGATTTTTTTTTTTTTTTTTTTTTTTTTATAAAGAAGTGAATACTTTTATTCAGCAAGGATGCATTCAATTGTTTAAAAATTACATTTCTAATAAATGCCGTTTTTTGAACTGAACTTTGAATTGAACTTTATCAATGAAAAAAAAAACATTAGAAAAAATTCTTTCTGACCTGAAACTTTTGAACGGTATGTGTATATATCTCAACAACAACAAATAGTATTACCATACTACAGTAAATGCCAAACAAAAACATGGTATCACAATGCTAACATGCTCAAAAACACTATAATAGCATGTAGCTTTTTGTTAGTTAGGGTTATTAAAACATTACTCTGGCACTAGTATGCTAATTAATCTCAGGCATTTCCATCATATCTCATAGAAATAACAGAGTCAACTTTATAAACTTGTTAATTAAAACTTTTTGGTTTTAATTAAGCACCTCTCAATTTGTTTATTGCATCTAGCTCCAACAAGAAATATCTTCGATAAGATCTGTAAGGAAGTGAGGAAAACCACAAAGACGGCATTATCTGTTCACAACTGGCAAAGCTGGTGCAGTGAAACGGCTGCCATTGGGCTTCAGGGTCAGATACCATGCCAGCATCACCAATCCTACTACTGTTGATTAGCTGAACGAATAAGGAATATCACCTTATTTGATCCTGTGATCGTGAGGCGCAAAAATCAACATCCTCATCCTCCCAGTCTCCAGTGATAATGTGAGTATTACCTGTTAATTAAAAAAGTTCTTCCAGCAGTGCGATGACGAAAGTGATTCTCTTGTGCCAACTTCTCACACTTTATTGATCAAAACTCCCTTTAAACACAATAATCATTGCACATTACTGTGCTAGAATGGGATGTTGTCACATAAATGTAATGTAGGAAACCATTTATGTAGATTTTCATAAATAACAATTAGCCAGTTGTCTGTAAACTTCTGTGCACACGCTAACCAAATGTTATTTTTTGCAGCTCACTGGGCTTGCCTTTCCCGAATCAATGGTCAAGAAGCTACATTAACTTGGTTCCAGACAAAAAGTCAAGGCCCAAATATGACAGTTGCCCAAGGCCAAGGTGGGCACTCGGCCAGTGCCGCTACTGCGAAAGGGTAGCAGTCAGAACATATCAGGAGTGAGTGGACACTTCAAATGGCATTAAAACTAAAGCGTATACAAGTTGTTGGCATCCTCTCAACTCTGTGACAGTGTCAAACATATTCGCAAAGATGAGATTGTAAAATAAAGGCGCTGTTTTTTACGCTGCAATAAAGACTGCAGAAAGTTAAGCCATTTTTGAAGGGGTTAATACATAATACATGTTCAAAGCTTGTTTTTATCTCCAATGCTAATACTAACTAGGGTCCACTTTCTGTAACTGGGTTCACATGTAATAACTTCACAACATTTTGCAGATTTGAAATGCAATCAGTCACAAATTTTTACATGTCCCCTGATCCTTACTCTTAGCTCAGAGTTTTATCTGAAATTAGCTCAGGAAATATGGGTGTTGTTTTAGTATTATTTATGCAGTAGTATTTATTAATATTTTGAATCAGCTTTAATTTTTTATATTTTCAGTTTTAATGACTTTAAGTTTTAGTAATTTTATGTGCTTTTGTAATTAAATTTTTTCTATATATTTTAATTTATTTATATTTTATTTTATATTTTATTTCAGTTGGTTGCCAAGACAACATTTCTAATTTTCAAAGTCAAAATGTTCGTCTAATATTTATATTTATCTTATTTCAGCTTTCTTTCAATTACTGAAAATGATTTTTAATAATTTTGGTTAACAATAACACTGCTGCATATTAAATTTGGACCTAGCTATAAATGTGGGGATAAAAGGCTGCAGAACAGATTTAGCTTCTTCTTTTATATTTTTATTTTAGTTTTAGGTTTTTTTTTTTTTTTTTTTTTTATGTGCTTTTGTTTTTTATATTTCAATATAGCTTTAATTTATTTTTTATTTTATTTTTTGTTTAGTTTGAGTGATTTTAGTACTTCAGTTTAAACATATTTCAGTTAGATGTCAAGACATTACTCATTTTTTTCATGTAATATTTATATTTCATTTTATTTCAATTGCCCAAAATGATTTTTAAAGGGTTAGTTCACCCAAAAATGAAAATTCTGTCATTAATTACTCACCCTCATGTCGTTCCAAACCCGTAAGACCTGCATAGTAGACACTTCGTAGTAGGCAAGCAGCGCTTCCAGGTTCTACGTCAGAACGGCGGCTCATTATTGGCCGGCTCCTGCGCCAGCATCACAGGCATGCGTCGTCATGCTCACGTAAATGGCATCGGCCAATAATGAGCCGGCGTTCTGACGTAGAATGTGGAAGCGCTGCACTGTGTGTACTACGTCAACAGTGTAGGAGATTGACATGGAAGAATAGAGATTGTTGAATAAAGTCATTATTTTTGTTTTGTTTGTTTTTTTGCGCACAAAAAGTATTCTAATCGCTTCATAACATTAAGGTTGAACCACTGCAGTCACTTGGACTATTTTAACAATGTCTTTACTACCTTTCTGGGTCTTGAAAGTGGTAATTAAATTGCTGTCTATGGAAAAAATATCTTAATTTGTGTTCTGAAGATGAACGAAGGTCTTATATGTTTGGAACGACATGAGGGTGGTAATTAATGACAGAAATTTCATTTTTAGGTGAACTAACCCTTTAATATTCTTAGTTTTAGTTAACAATAACAACACTACTGCAGATTCCATTTGGACCAAGTTAAAAGCCATTGCAATACAAAAGAGCAGAAATGATCACTTGAAAACTAAACATAAGAACATGAAACACCTTGAAAGTTGTCTTGGAGCAAAAGACAGAGACTAATTTCAGCCAGCAGCTCAGGCTGAGTTGGAAACAAGTGACCGTGTTTTGAGTCATGATCTCGTTAAACATGCCTCAACACATTCTTGATTGGATGCAGCACTGGATTAATTAGAACCGACATGTCGGAGCCATCGGCTCTGTCTGCGTGCGGCCTCAGATCTGTTACTCAACCGCTCACTGAGTCGGAGAGAGAGAGGGAGTTAGATATTGAAAATCACCATATTTTATATGTAATTTTCATTTTAAAATCCTCAAAGGATATTTACTAGTTTTTTCAGCCAAAAAACACCAAAAAAGAGCAAAAATTAGGTCTACTCAAAGGAATCCAGCAAGTGAGGGGTGCCGTCATTAAGCAGGAAATGCAGGACTCAAACTAGGGCAGGACAAGAAGCTGTATTTTCATTGCAGCATGTGTTATAATACTTGAGCTCCCTGGAGGCTTTTGATATATGTATGAGAACGTAAGCTCTCCTGCAGTCACTGCTGGATCTCTTGAACATCTAAAGAAAGCAGGAAAAGTAGGGTAAGAACTTATCTTAGTGAAAGAGATATCTGATAAACACAAATGTGATGTTTTTTCATTTTTGCTTATTCCTATGGTTGATTTGGATCATCAGAGCACAGCAGCATTGGTTAATAAAGTGAGATTAAATACATAAAGGATATTTGTGTAATTGAACATATTTAATTATTGCAGGTTTGTGTAATATTGAGTTTGCATTTCACTGTTTTTAATCATTTTGAGAAATACTGAATATTCTCCAGTTGCTTAACCGGTTTGTTAGTTTTCCTTTGGAATAACTTCTTGAAAACCAAAAAAAAAAAAAATGAGTGAGTGGCATGGCAACTGAGTTTCTCACCCCCATGCAGAGGCAGCGGGGGGTAGACAAGACTGACCGGCCCACATTTATCAGTCTGGCCTGAACGGAGTTGCACAGCAGGGAAGAGGCATGCCTTTGTCCCATGGGTCAGCCTGGGGCAAGAGGAAGGTGTACGCGGGTAGACTGTGTTTTTGAATCGTGTAAGTGTGGACGTGCAGTTTGTCAAAACACCTTTGTGTTAAGGTTACTTCTGTTTCCCCAGCCAAAAAAACGCAACTTCCATTTCCTTTCACGAAGGCTGCAGGGCCGTAAAAGATCAAAGCGAACAGGGTTGCCTTTCAGACATTTGAAAAATTAAAAACTTACTAGAGGCTGTTACTAATTTCACTGTTTTTCATCTAACCTTACTCTTTTTGAGAGCAGGAGGGTCTTTCCATCTTCAGGGGATAAGAACATCTGGGTTTGTGAGAAGTAGAAACCTTTGGAACTGGTCTGCACGTTTCCTGTGTGAGGAGATTGAACTTTTCCTCCCCTTTTTTCATGTCTTTTCCTTCGCTCTGCTGAGTTCTGTTGCTCTGCTTCAAGGTAGGACGTGAGAAGCAAAGGCAAACAGTCTTGATTCTTGCATCTTTTGTTCTTCTCTCTGACTCCTTATCTCTCTTTCAGGGTCTGTTTGTGTTTTGGTAACAGTTCTTTGTGGTTTTTAGGGGGGCAGTTGAGGGTAAACCTCCACTGTTTGAGGAGGGCTGAACTGTTCTGTTCTACACACACTGAAGGAACTACAGGCCAACTCTGGATTCAGCTGTAGGTATGTTAAGAATTCTTCTGTATTGTCTCTCCATCTTCGGTTCTGTGTTTTAGAAGATTAAAACTTTGCAAAATAGGACTAAATTCCTGTTTCTCGCAGGTTTATTGGTTCTTAACACGAACAGTTGCTTCTTATTAGTTACCAACCTTTTCTAAAAGCCTTTTATTGTCTTCTCAGAAAGAGGTTGATTATTTGTCTGAACACGTTAGCATCTGTGTTTTTTCGTAAAAAGAGTGCATGAGTCATGTTTAAACATGCAGGTTTAAAACATCTAGATGAATTATTGAAGCTTGAAGCTTCTCTCGAATGTCAAAACATTTACAAACCATTTTGAGAGAGCATGTTTGCACCATGAGGTAAGACTGTGTTAACAACACATGATAAGTGTATATTTAACTCTAACAGTCCTTTAGCACATTCACATTTGTATTGAGCAATGAAATGTTCGATGTGGCTAAAACTTTGAACTTGTATCAAAACCTTTGTCTGGTAGCACCTGTGATGTTTTTCTGAATAGAAAACAACAACATTACTGCAGTTCACATGCTCCTTTGATGCTTGATTCCATTTCCAGCACTGAGGCAGCATGAGACTGATTAACCCTTTTGTTGCCACATAGTTTTAGCTTTAAATGCTTTTAGATGCGTGTCAGCTTGAGTGAAAGTGTTATTTTAGTATTGTTCATATACTATAGTTTTCATTATTTTAAATTAGCTTTTCATTTTAACTTAAGTTTTAGTATTTTTGCTGTGTGCTTTTGTCATTTTTGTTAGTTTTTTTTTTTTTTTTTAATCTGTTTAGTTTTTTTTAAGTATTAAGTTTAATTTTATGATGTTCTTTTCTTTTTTTTCTTTCTTTTTTTTTAATTTCTATGTCCATTTAGCTTTGGTAAGTTCAGTAGTTTACAACTTAAACATTTTATTTCAGTTAGTTGCCAAGTTTACATTTTACCTCTAATATTTTATGTTATATAATATCTTATCTACGTGTTCAAATATTTTTCAACTAGTTAAAAAAGAAAAATGAAAAACTCAAACTCATTAAGAAGTGATTTTTTTTTTTTTTTTTTTTTTTTTTTTTTAATGTAGTCCACTATGTAGTCTGTCATTGTTCTTAAATAAAGGGTTAGTTCACCTAAATATGAAATTTCTGTCATTAATTACTCACCCTCATGTCGTTCTAAACCCGTAAGACCTTCGGAACACAAATTAAGATATTTTGATGAAATCCGAGAGTTTTTTTTTTTTTTTTTATCCTTCATTGAAAGCAACGAAATTACCACATTCAATGTCCAGAAAAGTAGTAAAAACATTGTTAAAATAGTCAACATGACTACAGTGGGTCAACCGTAATGTTATGACTAGAATACTTTTTGTGTGCAAAAACAAAAATAACTACTTTATTCAACAAATCGTCTCTCCCCGTGTCTCCTCTGTTACGCTATTATCTTTGCAGCTTCCAGGTTCTACGTCTGAACGGCGGCTCAGTATTGGCAGGAGCAGGAGCCGGCCAATAATGTGCCGGCGTTCGGACATAGACACGGAAACACAGCACTGCGCCAACTGCTTAACAGACTGATAGGGAAGAGGAAAAGTCATTATTTTTGTTTTGTTTTTGCGCACAAAAAGTATTCTCGTTGCTTCATAACATTAAGATTGAACCACTGCAGTCACGTCGACGGTTTTAACGATGTCTTTACTTCCTTTCTGGACATTGAATGTAATAATTTCGTTGCTTTCGATGGAGGATTAAAAAAAAACCCTCAGATTTCATCCAAATATCTTAATTTGTGGTCTGAAGATAAATGAAGGTCTTATGGGTGTGGAACGATATGTCATGAGGGTGAGTACTTAATGACAGAAATTTCATTTTTGGGTGAACTAACCCTTTAATTATGAACAACCGTAAGAATTGTACTATTTAATACTTATGTGTTGGTTTATTTTCCACATTCTTTATTTTCATGCAGCACACTGTTGGAAATGAAAGCAAGACGGCTCATCTGAAGAAGATAATCTTAGATATCAAGCAACTGACCAAAAAGATGGGGGTGTTCATTCTCTCTTTGACATTGCTCTCCTTGAGTCATCTGTGGTCACATGTCCAAGCTTCGAGTCTGGTTCGGATAAATGCAGGTCTTCGGGTAGCCAGAGGCCAGTCTGTGTTTGTCACGGTTGGTGAACTTCAGTTCCACAAGGATTGGATATCTGAGGCCTGTAAGGTAGAAGTGGTGCTTACCGAGCCTGTCACACAAAGAGTGGGGAAGCTGACTCCTCAGGTAACAAAACAAATCCAGATTCAGCACATTGTGGCTTTATATATAAAACAGGAAAATTAATTTTATTGTTTTCCAGGTTTTTGACTGCCAGTTTTTACCTGACGAGGTGAAATATGTTCACAATGGCAGTCCTCTTCTTGAGGAGGACATGGTCATGCTGAGGGTCTACAGGTGAAACATTGTGTGGTCATTATACTTGTCCAACATCAACATTTTACGGCTGTTACTTCAATTAGGGCTTTTGAGAGCTGCAAAAAACAGTTTCCACGGCCTAATGTAATTTCCATACCAAAATGCTTTTTTCTGTGCCTGTGTTTAGGTTTACAGAAACCCAGACTTTTGTTGAGACTGTGCTACTAAAGGTACATGTGGTGGAACCTCAGAGGAGCCTCACAGAGCTTGGAAATGTTCCTCTGGTGGTTCCTGAGTTCTACAGCCTTTCCAATGCCATCAACAGTAGTGTCCTTACCTTTAAAACCCAGCCTGATGTGATCTGCACGGTACGTCTTCTCAGCCCTGAGATCAACGTTCCAATGCTTGGTCAACTGGTCGTTGAGGATCCTGAAACAATGTTAGCCACTGAGGCTGGACCAAGAAAAGGTATTACAAAATTAATAATGAAACTTTTTAAAAGCTTTTTGTCTGCCAAATCAAAGTCAGGTAGTGCGACCGACAAAATTATGGGTAGCACTTTATTTTACAATCCTGTTCCCCATGTACATACAGTATGATGTACCTATTACAGTGATTACAATAATTGGGTAATAACTAGGTACTAACCCTGAACCTACCCCTAAACCTCACCTTAACCCCTATAGTTACCTTATATTACCCAGTATTTCTCTTAGGTAAGTACATGTACTGTAAAATGAAGTGCAACCAAATCATGTGGTGCAATCAACGTGCAGTAAAGAAACATTGAACAGGATCCTCCTGACTGTGTGTCAAAGTCTATAAAAATTCTCTTAACATATTTAAAAAAAAAAAAAAAAAAAAAAAAAAAATGTAAAATGATTTATCAATTAATAATTCATGATATTTATAAAGAAAAAAACTGAACTAAAAACTTTTTACCATGAAAAATAAATGTTGTTATTATTATTTTTTTAAATATTGCCTAAAATTTATACAAAAATGGCATGTCATGACACCCTAAAACATAATTTGAATGAATTAATAATTATATTTGTAGAAAAAAATTACTTTTTATCTTGAAAATTTTTATTTAAAAACTTTTTTGAAACTAATGATTAAAATATGTTAACATGAAAATATGGAGAGAACTTAATGGTTATACCACATGACACTTTTTGATTTTTTTTTTTTTTTTTTTTTTTTTTTTTTCTTAAAAGTGAAGTAAAAGATTTTTTTTCCAAAACCACACAAAACCATTACATCTGTATTCAAACTTTTCAAGGACGTCATACTGGAATCACCTGCCCTGGAAATAAAGCGTGTGACCACAACACAAGGGAAGTAGAGTTCTTGAAGACCGACTGCGCAGAGTTCCTCACTTCAGGTCTGAAGTACCAGCATCTCAGTCCTCCATCACCTGAGATTGATTACATCCCAATCAGGGTGGAGTTTAGGGACCAGAACTCCCGAGCCTTGCTGGAGGTAAAACGACATCAGAATCAGGCTTGTATGAAAACATAACACAGGCCACTGAATGTTCCCCTTCCCTTTTTCTCTCTTAGACTGAGAGTATCTGGATACCTGTACTGATCCAGGGGGCCATGCAGAACCAACCCCCCCATGCTGCCTTCATGTCTACATTCATCCTGGAGGTGGATCAGTTCATCCTCACCCCCATGACCACTGCTGCCCTGGATGCCAAAGATGATGAGACCTCTCAGGCCCAACTCATCTTTAACGTGACCAAACCACCAGCAGAGGGATATATAACTCATTTGGACGACCACACTAAAACTGCATCATCCTTCTCATGGCAAGACCTGAATGAGATGAAAATCGCTTATCAGCCCCCAAACAGCAGCCACACAGCCAGGAGGAACTATGAGGTCAGTAAGTGCTGATAAACTGTTGTTCAGGGAAGTCTGAAAGGCAATTTTTTTTTTTTCCCCCTGTCAAAACATGAGATCAAAAAACATGACTAATACTCTATTTTTTTTATTTTTTATATTATTACAAATATATTATTTCTATAAAGACCCCCTTTATACCAGTGTTGTTATTATTAACTAAAACTATTAAAAATAGTTTTTTGTTAATTGAAATTAAAATAAAATATAAATATTAGATGAAAAACTTAAACTTGAAACATATGAATGAAAATTAGAAATGTCGCCATGGCAACTAACTAAAATAAAGCTGAAGTACTAAAATTACTAAAAATAAAACTGAAATAAATTAACCCTTAAACAGGCAAGACCGGAAAATGATCAGCAAAAAAATAATTTCATGTCATTTTTTTTTATATCATCTGGACTTAAATTCCTTTTGATATGTTTTACTTTTGAAATATTTGATGTAGTTTGGATTTTATGAGTTGTATCTCCTGAGATACATTGCCTGTTTAGGGGATAAAAAAGGGATTATCCACAGTATTGACAATGAATGGTGTTTCAAGGTAAACTGGGCTCCCTGCACTGGTCATTGCATTATTGCGAATTCCGGGGTGATGAGTGAGGGGTCGGTTCGATTGTGTTGTCAGTTTTAAAAAATGTGCCAATGTTAATATTTACTCGTAAAACTGATATTATTATGATTAGTTGACTACATCTTTGGAGTTTTAACTAGATATTTTCTTGCAGAGTTTCCCACAGCTCATTTTATGGTAGAAAAGGGGTGTCCATCCCTGTGCCTGGAAGGCTACTGTCCTGCAGAGTTTAGCTCCAACCCTGATCATACACACCAGAAAGATCTTACCAAAGTCTTCAAAATTACTTATTAGAAAATTATATATTGTATATATTGCGTTAAGATTTTTTCAGGTGTTAAATAAAAGGATTTAATGAAAAAATCTTTCTTATGCCCCAAACAACACACTAAAGAGTATGTATCTCGTGGTACACATTGCCTGTTTTAGGGTTAAAGCTAAAAGGAATATAAAAAAAGAACATAACAAAATTACTAAAACTTACATTAAACTTAAAGCTAATTCAAAATATGAATGAATACTATAATAGTAAATAAATAATACTAAAATACTTCCTTATACTGTGGAAAAAGTATCATAAACATTACTATAAACCTTTAGATTTTTAAATATTTAGAATAATATATAAAAATAATATATATAATATATAAATGTGTAGAAGTATTATAAACTGTTTAGATTATCTGGAAAATATGTACTTTTCAGTGTACACTTGTTGACACTATTTTTTGTTGTTGTGTTTGTTTGCATCTTATCTGTCAAAATAATTAATTCATATTTAATATGACTTCATACCAGAGTTTCAGAAAGAAAAATGAAATGTCGAATTCCATTAAAATAATGTAAAATTCAGCAAAATTTTATTATATTTATTTATTATTTACTTCATTTCTTGTCTAGGTTGAGTTTCAGGCCATCGATGGCTCATTCGTGCCGAGTCTTCCTATCTTGATGCACATCTCTATCCGCACTGCAGAGACCAATGCCCCTCGAGTCTCGTGGAATATGGGTACGTTAGCACATTTGCTAAAATAAATCATCTTCTAAATGAGAGAATGAGGCTGAACATGTTTATCCTTACAGGCTTGGATTTGTTGGAAGGCCAATCAAGACCAATCACATGGGAGCACCTACAGGTTGTTGATAATGACAACATAGATGCCGTCACCCTGATAGCTATGGATGGCCCTCTTAATGGACACTTAAGTGTTAGAGGTAAAGGAATCTACTAATCTGTCACCTCTCTGAAAGTATAAGCCAATCCAAATGCAATTCCCAAGACCTTTGTCTCACTGATTTGTCATGGTAAGTGTAAACCCGCTCTTTTATTCCTTCTCTATCCATGTGGTAACCATTCATCATGTGGGCATCATTCAAGAAACATATGTCCGGGTGGCCTGCGTGGGTTTGCTAATCAGGTGTAAAACGCTTCGGCGACACTTTGCCAGGGGCCGTCGACCAAAGATGTCTTTAGAGTTATAGCGGCTGTCCTTCCACTCCAGCAGACTTTTGTTTGCACAGACCCTGAATGAAGCAGATTGTAAAGACTTATGGCATTTCATGCCAGATGTCCAACACAAGGTCATTTCTCTTCCTTCAGATCATTATCTTAGCAAGCTTCGAGAACTGGTGACAATCATGTGTCTATCTGAAAAGTTTTATTCATGGGAATGTTCCAGAGTTTCAAAAGCTCTGTATGAGGGGATAGTTCACCCAAAAAGTCTAAAACAAAATATAGTTACATAAACATCTTTTGTGTTCCATAGAAGAAAAAAGACAGGTTTTGAATGACATGACATGAATAATAGTTTTTTGGGTGAACTATTCCTCTAAATCTTTGGTTTGTTGGAAGGAACTGGCCAAATAGCAATTTCAGGGATTGAATGGGGTATTTTGCTGCATGCATTCTCCCATGAAAGCTGCAGTAGGTTGTTTTTGTGTTTCCTGGTTTGGAGGATTTCCAGGCCCATGGCCACGTTCCTTGTGTCATTCCCTGACAGAAGACCACCTGATCAGCAGAAGCCTCCAGCCTACTCAAACAGCAGCTCCTGCTTTAAGCCAAACCCTTTATTTAATTGGTGTTTACGTTTTTAGGGTTGATGTGTCGCTTTGTGATCCCTCTGGCTGAGAATAGAATCGTCCCATAACTTTGGCTCCAAATCCACTCCAAAAGCACCTCATTTTACTACACAAAGACTGAGCTGAACAGCAAGTTCTGGTCCAGAATGCACTGGTCTCTCTGGAGAACCTAGATGTGGATTGGGAATTGCTCATGTAGACCTCGAACTCAGGGACTCCGACCCTTGGGAAAGTCTTCAGTCAGCCTTCGGCCAAATGGAAAGCTGCCGCCCAATGTCCTCTTGCGTCAGGTATCTATATGGAGACTGTTTTTTTGGGCCTGATGCCCACAGCCACCTTTGGGCCCAATTACTTACTTTTTTTCTCCATTGGACTTGTGGCCGTTTCCCCCTGATAAAGTTGCTAATTAGGTTTGCTGTGCAACCAGTCATCATTCAATCTGTCTGGTGACCTTGCCCTTCTGTCTCCCTGGCAAGCAAGAGAAACTCAGCTTCACTGTGGGCAGCAGCCATTGCCTGGGAAGGACGCCATCTTTCTTTTTATTTTTTCGCAATGGGGAGAAGCCAGAGCCAACGTTTGTGCCTTCAGGCGAAAAACAAAACTTACTTTTCACAATTGCATCAAGCCAAATGAATGAAAATGCAAATTATACAGTAGTATAGATGGGTTTGAAAATAATTTCAGATTATATTGACGACTAGTCAACATTATTGTCCACACAAACTGTTTATGTCCATAAAATGAAAGTCAGTGGGGTCCAAAACAACAACAACATTCAACCCCATTTACTTTCATTCTATGGACAAAAAAAACCAGACATTTTTCGAAACCTCTTTGTGTTTTACAGAAGAAAGTAAGTCATACAGGTTTGGAATGACATGAGTACAGTAAATGATGCCAGAATTTTCATTTTTGGGTGAACTATCCCTTTAACTTGACCTGGAATTTCATTTATCAAACATTGAAACAGGCCCAAACCATATTTTGTAACCAATCCTTTCTTTTTCATCCAAAGGTGGAAAAGGCTTCATGTTTAAGGTCAAGGATCTCAGAGAGGGCGTTGTGGTCTATCATCATTCGGACAGCGACACCACCAGGGATTATGTCGTCTTCCGAATCACAGATGGCCGCCACAGCATCAGACACAAATTCCCCATCTATGTTCTTCCGAAAGATGACACCCCTCCTTTTTTAATCAATAACGTGGCCTTTGAGGTCCAAGAAGGTGGCATGGTTAGGGTGGAGGAGTACATGCTGATGGCCTCAGACTTGGACTCCAGTGATGACTACATTCAATATCAGCTGATTACTTTTCCCAGAGCGGGACAGCTGGTTAAAAAGTCTTCTCCACATGAACCAGGTCAGTTGGATTTAATGCCAACATGGGTTATATTTCAGTAAGTTTCAACTTATCTGAGGTGACTTACATTAGATGATGTCATGTCAACTAGGTGTCCCAGTGAAGAGCTTCCTGCAGAGGGACCTTTTTCAAGGTCTAATCTACTACAAGCACTCAGGGGAGGAAGTGTTTGAGGACTCATTCGATTTCATCCTGTCAGATGTCCATCAGCCTCCGAATCTATCGGACAGACATGTAACTTTGTATCTGTTTTCTTATTAATTTCCATTTCAGTGTGAATATTTATAACAGGAATGTTTGTTTTGTAACTCCTTTAAAATAGACTGTGGTGATCCACGTGTTTCCAGTGAAGGACCAGTTGCCTGAGGAAGTTTCCGGAACGGTTCGCTCCATCACAGTGAAGGAAACCGAAGTTGTTTATATCACTCAGAGCCATCTGCACTTTAGAGATACAGAGCATTCAGATACTGACCTTATGTATGTTATCACTCATCCTTGCTTTAGTCCAGGAAACACCAGGTATGCTTATGCATTTCCTCCCTATGACAGTAATAATGATATGTATATATATTGCACAGCATATTATTAAGAATATGGGTCTTTTCATGTTAATTTTACTTCTATTGTAAATTCTTGCAGGTTATCAGATGCAGGCAGGCTGTTTTATACTGACAGCACAAACTCCATGAAAAAAGATGCAATGGTTCCAGTGCTTAAGTCCTTTACCCAGGTCTGAAACATGCACACAAATCAGTTCCCTAAAGGTTGCACGCTATTGCAATACTCATGCTATTGTAATACATGTCTGTTTAGTAAGATGTTATCATTGTTGTCTTATGCAGCATGCAGTGAACCACCACAAAGTGGCTTACATGCCTCCAATTGAGGATATTGGCCCTGAGCCTCTTTTTGTGCAGTTTGTGTTTTCTGTGAGTGACCAGCAGGGCGGCGCTCTCACAGGACTCACCTTCAATATCACAGTCACACCTGTTGACAACCAGGCCCCAGAAGTGAGTTGCTTACTCCTCATTTTATTAGGGTTTATTATTTTCTTTGTTACTATGGTCCAGCATTCTAGAGAATGTTTTTGATGATGAAATGTTATCTGCTCTCTTTATGATGGCATTTACCTCATTCAGCTAGTTTTTACTAACTGACAACTGAGATTGCAGCATAAAACCATAGAGTTTCAGATGGATCCATAGCCTTTGACAAGAGGCGTTTTTTTTCCTTTTTTAAAACATAAGTCTAACTTTCCCAAACCTTCATTCATAGATGTTCACTAACTTGCTGAGGGTCGAGGAAGGTGGCGGTAGTTTCTTGATGGAGGAGCACCTGTTGGTGCAGGATGTGGACAGTTCAGAAGATCAGCTCAGGGTACATGTGAAGACTCGACCCCAGCATGGGAGACTGGAGCTGTTAGGCACGGCACTGCTAGTGGGAGACAGCTTCAGTCTGCAGGACCTCAAAGCATTGAGGGTCAGGTATGAATTGAAAAAAATGTAACTAGAAATTAATTTTGTAAGATTTAAAACCTGGAAAGATTTTATAATCTGCTGAACATTACAATACCCTCTCTTTGGCAATAGATACATTCATGATGACTCTGAGACCTTGAAGGATAGCATTGGTCTTACTATCACAGATGGAATCAACTCTGCACATGGAATGCTTTTTGTTCAGGTAATTTTCTTCTGTTTCAAAAACAAAAATTGTACTGACGTTTGACACATTGTATTGTACTTGCATTGTATTTCCATACAGCAATCCCTTATTAAAATGCTTCCTTAGTGCTTCTTATCTGCCTGTTTTATTAGATCCTGCCCGTGAACGACGAGCCCCCACAGTTAGGCTCCAACTTGAGGGCTGAACTGTCCTGCAAAGAGGGGGGTCAGGTCCAAATTACGGTTGAGTACCTCTCTGCTACAGATGTTGACAGCGAGGACACTCGGCTAACATACATGCTTGCCAGAACACCTGCACGTGGGGTGCTACAGCGAAATGGGGTCACCGTGGACAAGTTCTCCCAGCTGGATGTGCTCAATGGGCTCATCTTCTACCTGCACACAGGTTATACCCAAGACAGGAGGCTAGTTAGTGATACTTGATACATGAAAATTAGGTGTCACTTACTGTAGGCCTGTTTCACACATCATGCAGGTGTACTGCGCATAGTCTTATGAAAATATAATGAAAATGCGCAATAAGTTAGTTTATGAAAGTGATCTTTTGTAATATAGGCTTTTACGTCATAATATTAAATCATGTAGCAAAATATTCACCCATTGTTTGGGAAAAAAAAAAAAAAAAAGTGTGATAGCTTATCAGTATCAGCCTGATAATAATATAAATAATAAATAAAACCTATTAAAATTCAGGCTGATACTAATAAGCCAAATTATTTTAATATTTATTAATATAAAATAATAATCATATATTTTTAAATAAAATATAAAATAATATATTTTTTAATATTTTTTAAATGATTTAATAAGGTCGATAGCAATAAAAGTCAGATATTATATAGATACTATATTATATTGTCAAAAAAACAACAAAAAAAACACAGAATAGTTTTAGGCATTTTAGGCATCACAATATTATAATGTACAGTATGAAAAATGGATATTTATTTTGAGATATGCTATATATAAACAGTAACCGATGGTAATGATCATGCATCCCTAAAAAATGTCTGTTGATGCCGGATATTTGAAACGAGCCTTATAGTGAATGTCTAATGATTGATAGTAAATTAAATGTGAGTTTTATTAATTAAATGACCATACATACATTTCCCCATTCACTAGGTGGTGAGATTGGACCAGATCCTGTCTTGGACACTGTCACTCTCATTGTGTCAGATGGAGAGGCTGGAACAATGGATGGCTGCTGCCAGGAGGATGCTGTCCCCCCACCTGTCCCCCTGCATGGCACGCTTCCGGTCTATGACCTCAACATCACTGTGATGCCTGTCAACAACCAGGTCCCAACCATAACACTGGGTAAACATCTACCACAGGGCCTGTAGTAAATCTTTTAGTGGACAAAGGACATTTCATATACTGGCACTGCTTTGTGTTGAGGGACCGAATGGATTAAAACAAGATGCTCTCTAATCTAGATTTAATCGCCAGAGCATTTGGCTAAGGTGTAATTAATTCATCGTAATGACAATCCGCTTAAATCAAGCAATCAAGCAACCAGGAATTTTTCAGGGCAGGTGATGGACCGCAGACTGGTGAATGTATCACTTAATCGCAGTCTTACACACCCAGCTCAGGGAGTGTCACTAATGCAAGCGTTTCATTCCCCCGTACATACGTTTCGAGGCAGGGTGCTGGAGACGTCTCGCCAAGATGGGGATTTCACTCTTAATGCCAGAAACTTTGCAGTTATCAATGGAGAACAGTGACCAGAGCAAGACAATGAGCAGAAGACGGCAGCTAGGTGCCGGTGAGACGTTCGCAGGAAATCCTAGCATGCTTGTTTTCAGTGCATGTGGGGCGGCAGACGTACACACAGCTGTTTGGGATTATAGGGAGAGAGCAGAGCATGTGTGGTGAAAAACCACAGTAGAAAGAGATACATGTTCCCGTGAGAACAACTGGACAATAGGGACACCAAGGAAAAGACAATAGACAGTCCCGCATTTGGAAAAGACGACATGTCCATTGTGTCTTCTATCCCTTTTCTCATTCAATCACAATTATAATCTCCTAATTCGGTTAATCCCCATCAGAAAAAGGAGGATTTTCCAGTGTTGCCACCGTGTAGTAGATCTAGACTGGTTTGTGAGGAAAAAGTAGTCATTTAATTAATTTGCATTGACTAAAGACTGGGTTGGCATAAGAGCTTTAAGCAAAGGAACACAAGGAAAATCCAGCTCTTGCCTTGCTATGGGACGAGTTTTATCACTTTTACTCCAGACTGGCGGTCATTAATTCCTCCCCTTGTTTCCGAGCTCTATCCAAGCACAACCTCATCAGTGCCCATTCTCCATTCATTATTTATCAGTGCAGTAAATGGAAGCAGATGCCAGTAAGCATTGGCATGATGGCTTTATCAACACCCAGGTGGCAGCGGGCTGGCCGAGAGCCGAGTGAGAGTGCAGGGGAAGAGAGGGAGTGTTAGGCATAGCAGGCGTGAGGAAAGAAGGGAGCGAGGGGAGCTGCCTGTAAATTAGAGGAAGAAGAAAAATATTGGGACACACTCTTGAGAAAAAAAAATAAGCATGCTTCTGTGAAGGCACTTTCAGCTGACTAAAATGAGATCTCTATGATTACTGCCAATATTACTACTTACTGTACGTTGTGCTATATATTGTTCCGTCAGGTAACATGTTTGTGGTAGATGAGGGTGCCAGTGCATGTCTGTGTGGGGGTGTGTTGATGGCCACTGATCCTGACAGTCATCCAGACCAGCTCATGTTTCACTTGGTGACCCCACCACAATATGGGTTCCTGGAGAACACCCTTCCATCCCCTGGCTTTGAGAAAAGCAATGCTGGACTCCAAGTGGGTCAGTGGTATTCCAGAGGCTCTGTAAACATACCCAATTACTGTGAATTATGCCAAGCAGGACATGTTCATGTATTAACATTTTTTGTTGGTCATGGAACAACATTCCTGTCAAACAAACATTGTCCTCTATCCCTAACTTCAAACTTAACGTTAATCAGTGACCTTGTTTACATGTACTTTTGATATTTCACCCAAAAATGTAAATCCTGTCATCATTTACTCACCCTCATTTGTTCCAAACCATTTGACTTTTTTCTGTAAAAAAACACAAAAAAAGACCTAAAAAACTGTTTGAAACTGTTGAAATGGCATTTAAGAGATTGAGACACAGAAAGTCCCAACACCTACCCTGAGACGCTATCCTTAACTCTATTCCTAAAATGCAGGAAGATGACCTACTTGGCAAAATCACAATTTATATTTTGTTGTGCCCTTTTTAAATGTCCTAGTATAAGACCTTATCTTTCAGACCACTAAGTCATATTGTATAAATAAAGTTTCTTTCAGCCAGCTCCACCTCAGTTCGGGTTTCATCAACTATGTCCAGTCGGTGCACCAGGGTGTGGAGCCTACAGCAGACTTCTTTACCATCAGTGTCAGTGATGGGATTCAGAGATCAGCACCATTGCCCTTCTACGTCATCATCAACCCTACCAATGATGAGACCCCATCACTGCTGCTTAGCAACTTCACAGTAAGATACGGTTTTTGGAGATAAAATTATCTGATAAGCAAACTGTCGGCTAACTATTGTTTTGCTCCACACCTCTCGATAGGTCATGGAAGGAGGGATGAAAGACCTCAGTCCTGATATTCTAAATGCAGTGGACATTGATATTCCAGCAGATACTCTTATCCTGACCATCCTGGTTCCCCCAACCCATGGCAAACTGCTCAATGGCATATATGGTCTTGAGATGAAACGTTACAAAAACATGAACCCAGAGGTCCTCCAACGAACCTTAGCAATCCAGTCTTTCACCTTGCAGGAGCTACAACAAGGTCAGTTCTGGAATCCACATGATCTGTTGTACCACAAAACTTTCCCCCCTAACTTCTGGGGTACCACTATCTGCTTCTTGAGGAAGGTTGTGAGGACAGTGTCACTTCCCTGGTCCAGCCACCCCTCGGTGCCTTTCACTGTGGGTATCCAGGCTTGCAGAACAGATGTTGCAGTAGACAAAGGTCACAGTGTGCCTGTGGTGCTTCTGCTTCATCTGCAAAGTCTTTCCAACTGCTCTCTGCGCAATTATGTCACCGTGCATGAGGTACTTGGTGACTGCACAGCTTTGCTTGTTAGCGAGTGATAAAGAGCCATAGAAACGAAGGTGAGCAGGTCGTTGGCAAAATGGAACGTGTACACTGATGTCCTCCTTGATAGTAGTGGTAGAACTAGCTGTATCAGTCAAAGGCTACCAGGAAGCAAGTGCCTAGTGACTGTTATAACCTAAGTGTCACTAAACGCTTAATCAACCAAAACATACTTTGAATTTTTCTCTCTTGTGTCGATCCATAGGAATGAAGATCATGTATATGCATGACGACACAGAAACCCTCAAGGACGCTTTCACCATACAGTTGACAGATGGTGGGCACACAGTCCAGGGGACTGCGTGTGTCCGCATCATACCAGTCAATGATGAAAAGCCATGGCTACTAAAGTAAGGACGCCCTGGGACAAATTCAGAGCCAAAAAGGCGGATGAAAGCGGGAACGGGGGAGGGATTTTAGTGGTGGAGACTGGACAGGAACAGAAGGGGGAGGCCAATCCTGGATGGGGTTTATGGAAGGGGGGGGTCAACACAACCTGTATTGCACATGTGGCTGGGGAATCTGTCTCCCTGACTGAGTAACTGGGATTTAACTTACATCCTTGAGTAAATTGCTCATTTTTATTACATCTTCTTCCTTTAAGATCAGCAAGATCTGAGGGTGTGCATGTAAACTCCACAACAGCAGAAGTAATGTGTCTTTTTGGCAGATGCCTGCTTCCTTGTTTCAAACTCCTCATGGATTAGGATAACAGGCCCGTCCTGCTTGCGTTCCTTCCTTCTAGAAGCAGCTGTTTGTGTATTTATTTATTTAGGATTCCGGATTTTAGCATGCAGACTTGGCACCAGTACCTTTAGTGTCCAAAGCGTCTCGATCTTTCTTCTTAGAAATGCAGGTGTGGAGGTCGAGGCCCTGGAGAAGAGAGTCATCTCCAGTGTAGTGCTGGAGGCAGGAGATAATGACACGCCCAACAACCATATTCTCTACATCCTCAATGCAGGTCCCAGATTTGGCATCCTTCAACTCAGGGTTAGCATGGACAAATAGTCCTTTGTTATTCCTTAAAAGGTTAGTTCACCCAAAAATGAAAATTCTGTCATTAATTACTCACCCTCATGTTGTTCCAAACCCATCATCTTCATCTTCGGAACACAAATTAAGATCATTTTGATGAAATCTGAGAGCTTTCTGTCCTTCCATAGACAGCCTACGCAATTGAAACTTTGACGTTTCAAAAATTTCATAAAGTCAAGAGATCGTAAAACTAATCCATGTGAATTGAGCGATTTAGTCCAAATTTTCTGGAGACTCGATCGCTTTTTACGATGGACAGATTGAATTTAGGCTTTTACTCACATATATACATTGATCAGTAACCATATACAGAATCTCAACCGAATCTGAATGACGTTCGAGAACAAACCTCTTCCGGAAGCTCAATCATTCTGTGTAACGCACGAGAATGAACCTCATTGGTTAAGCAGCATGGTTGAGCTTTTGTTTATGTTCGCTGATCAATGTTAACATGTGAGTAAATGCCTAAATTCAATCTGTTCATCATAAAAAGCAGTCGAGTCTCTTCAGAAAATTTGGACTTAACCACTCAAATCATAAGGATTAGTTTTACGAGTTTTACGATCTCCTTATGAACTTTTTGAAGTTTCAATTGCGTAGGCTGTCTATGGAGGGACAGAAATCTCTCAGATTTCATTCAAAAGATTTTACAGGTTTGGAATGACATGAGGGTGAGTAATTAATGACAGAATTTTCATTTTTGGGTGAATTAACCCTTTAAGACTGGAATACACTACATGACTTCTGAATCTTAACAAATTAAAACACTAGTCATATACTTGCCGACTTTGTAAATGTTTACAGAGGAAAAAGTGGGCATCATACACGCCATGACACACTGAGGATCACACACTACCAGAATTTCAAGTCACTCCAAACATAACAAACTCGCACAGAAACATGCTCCTCATTTAGCTCAAATATCTGGCAAATGACTGGCTTTGACATTTTGCAACTAGCGCAAACTCCTCCAGAATTCAAATCAGTTAAAAAACCTGGGCAGAAGTCGTGTAGTGTATTCCATTTCCAGCCTTTAGTGTGACACTCTGTGCTTCAAGAGTGTATGTAATAATTTGATTTTCTGCAGACAGAAGCTGGATGGATTGATCTGAGTCCAGGTCAGAATTTTACCCAGGAAGATGTGGAGATGAATCGCCTGTGGTACACTCACACTACAGTTAATGGTTTCAAAGGCCATGACAGGTTTCACTTTGTTCTCAGTGATGGGGAAAACAGAACACCTCCACAGAGTTTCTTCATCTCTGTCCGCACTGTTCAAAAGGGTACGTTTTATTGTGAACAAAATAAAATAACTATACACCTAGTAGGAACTCAGCGTGGCTCAAAACCAACAATTTAACATAGGCTCACACCTCACATTTATTTTTCAGTTTTGAAGCACCAGGGTTATGAAGTTCGGCAGACTGCAGTGACATATTATGACCGTCCAAATCCTGTGACTTTATAGCCCTGGCATACTGACAGGCCAGTTTACATTTTGTGACTCAGTCATCGCTGCTTTTGTTTTTCCCTCAATCAAAGTCCAAGAAAAAACAACTATGTTGACAGATTAAATCTGTGTATGTATAATTAAAAACATTGGCTTTCCCTATGGCCAAAATGACTTTGCCAGTTGGGTGAACATTGAAAGCATGGTAGCCATTGTCCTCTTGGCTCCGTTCTGGCTTATCCTGGAGGAACAGAGGTGAGAATGTTCTGCCACAAAGGATGAGCCACCTTTAAACGCCCAGCATGAATTATTAACAGAGCTGGGGCCAAACATCTGTAGTCCAGGCCCTAGATCCCAGTACTGTCCCTGCTGTCACAAACAAATCTCACACAACATCAGCAAGCTTACTTGCACACAACTTCCTTTAGACTTAACACGCTATTCTTCAAAGCTTTACATACATACACATATTACAAATATGTATGTAAATGTGTGTATATATATGCCTCTTTTGTTGACTTTCTTGCCACATACAGGTGACATTGCTCTAATCACTAAACCTGTGACCTTGATGGAGGGGGAGAGAGTCATTCTGACCACTGACATTCTGACGGCCGCAGACAGTGGAAGCAAGCCAAATGAGCTCATATACACTGTATCAGTCCCACCTGAACATGGTCACCTGCACATGGTCCAAATTCCAGGGGTTCCAGTGCTCTCCTTCTCCCAGATGGATGTGGCTGCCAACCGGATATGCTACACTCATGACAACAGCCGTTTTGCTGACCGTGATTCTTTCAGGTCAGTGGTTTTCATTGTTCTTTTTAAATTATAATAGACTGTAAGGCCAAATGCACAGATACATTTTTTGCTCTAACCTGTTTATATTCACTAAAGGCAAATCCAACTGTTTTGACATATGTACATACATCTGTCTGTCTGTTCTGTCTACTATCTATCTGTACTATCTGTCTGTCTGTACTATCTATCTATCTATCTATCTATCTATCCGTCTGTCTGTACTGTCTGTCTGTCTGTACTGTCTGTCTGTCTGTCTGTACTATCTATCTGTCTGTCTGTACTATCTATCTGTCTGTCTGTGCTATCTATCTGTCTGTACTATCTATCTGTCTGTCTGTGCTATCTGTCTGTCTGTCTGTACTATCTATCAGTCTGTACTATCTGTCTGTACTATCTATCTGTCTGTCTGTCGATCTATCAATCTATCTTTGTGTTCATCCATCCCAATTTGGTCTAGCTCATAGACGGCAACACCTCTGTATTTTTAATACGAAATTATGTAAAAGCAAGAGACTGGAAAAACGAAAAGGATAATTTTTGCTTTGTTTGCATGGGTTTCCAGCCAATTTGGCAGAAGGCTGACTTCAGTCAGGGCATACAGTTGACCTGTGCTGCCTTTCTCATGTGAATCTTTGACACCCAAAACTCTGGCTTGGTTTCATCATTGGGTCATCTGGGAGCAAACAAACCTTCCTGAGCCAAGCCTGACGAGGGGCGAGTGGCCCTTCGGAGAGGGTAGGGAGCAGTCTGTGCCAATGTGTTCAGTCAGCACAGCATGGGGTGGTATGGGGTCCAATCACAGCACATGGACACTACAGCGTCAGTCATGTGGGCCCTGAGTACTTTCAATTAGCAATTCCGACACAATCACAAGAGACTAGGGAAAAACTCGGTCATAATATCTAACAGACTTATTGTTTGAAATGGTTTTTGTGTCTTCACAGCTTGTATTTGTGTTAATTCGAAGCAAAAAAAAATGCAGCTTGCGACAGCCGGTCTCCCTGATCAGGAGAGACACCTGAGCAAACACCTGTGTGTCAAACTCTAGGCCGACAGCGGGGGCCAAAAGAGACAGGGAGACTGTTTTTTTCAGGGAGCCTTGTGTCTCCCTCTGCTCTGCTGTGACAGCTGATGATAAATGGCCATTATTAAGAGAGTAATAACTCGGCCTGGCATTGGTTATACGGCTCTAAGAGATGTAGTCAGAGACAGGGATCCCTGGGCACAATTACCGAGCAAATATGGGACAATGGCAATGCCAGATGTTGCACCAGTTTGGCTGTGAGAGTGGACCTGCGTGTTTGGTTGCGAGTCTAGTGCGAGGTGGCAGTCGTGTTGTTTACCATGGCTGGCAATTATCAGCTTCAGGGCAATATGTGTTGGGAGGCAGATTGGCTTGGCAGAGGGTAGAATGGGGACTCTGCTCGACTCGCACCCCTCCCTGTCCTGTCTTTCTGCTCCAACACATCAACCATGTTGGGTGAGGGCAGCAGCTCAGAACATGCTCTAAAACTGACCTTAGAATAAAGCGATAAGGCATGAGAGGCTGTGCGTTACTGTGATTTTACTATGGTTAAAGGTTATGGTTATGTCTGAGTGGCTTATAATGGTTTTACCAAAAGCAATGTGACAAAAGAGTTATACCTTCAATAAACTGTACACATATCAGAAATTTTTCTACCTCTTTTATGATGAAAAATATCTCTCATGCAGCTTTGTCGTTACCAATGGTGTGACGTCCAGAAGCAGTACTATTCTTTTCGCTGTGGAACACAGTGACCGTATTCCACCAACCCTGAGTATCAACAAAGGCCTTGAACTCACAGAGAACTCTATGAAGACCATTTCCACTAATGACCTGAAACTGACTGATCCAGACACAGCTCTGGAGAATCTCACCTACATCGTTATTCAAAGCCCACAATATGGAAAGTTGCTTTTGAAAGGTTTACCCCTCTCTAAGCCTCATTTCACACAACTGGACATCAACAACATGGATCTAGCTTACCATCATCTAAATGGGCGAGCCAAGATCGACAGGTTCACCTTTCAGCCTACTGATGGAACTAATGCAGGTTATTTGGAGTATGGACAGCTGAAGAGTGAACCTGCTGTTTTCACCATACAGGTAGGCTGTTTATTATTTGGGGATATTCACCCACAACCAATAGAAATAAAAACTAGGAAAATACTCTAAAATATGTTAATAGGTACACCTACAACTTACTTTAGTAAAATACAGATTTTTACTGCAACCTCTTACAAAAAAAAAGTACCATGGTAAACCGTTTACTTCAAAATACCATAGTGACTCGGTGGCATTAAGGGGAGGAGAATCAATATTTTGATTTAGTTTTTGTTGATGAGAAAAACCTCATTTTAAATGTGTATAATGTATCTCATAAAGGTGAAAAGTGTCAGCTTTTATGGGGTAGCAATAGCATATAAATAGACTCAAAGCTAACACATTTGGGCTAAAAGCAACAAAATTTTATAATTTATTCTTATAGTCTTTAAAATCATAATAAAACTTATTATGAGGCTACGTTATACTATAGTTTGCCGTACAGCTTCTGTCAGGACTTTTCTGTGAGGAAAACGATTTCTTTTCTGTATCATAGTTAACATAACTGTCAAATAAACGGCTTCCACACAGACCACTGAGCCCAGCAGGAGAGCAACGGGTTAACAATGCGTTCCCTGTTGTATTGCATGTTAAACGGAAAGACTTTGTTGGCCAGGTGCTCGTGCAGGTCCGGTGCCATTCACCATGTCACAGCGTCGCTCTCTCGAGGCCCGCGCCCCAATTTAATATTCTGTTGAAGCGGTCAGCGAGGCGGCAAACGCGCTGGCCAGCACATCCAGCTCTGAGCAACCGAGAGAGAAAACCGCTCCCGCCTGCACAGGTGAATCAGCCGAAAACTTTGTCCCTGCCCCGTGGGAGCGCGCGCACACCGTCACTTGGCTGAAGACGCGCATTGCTTACTAAAGTTAAGGCAAAAATGCGGCGCGTGCTTGTCTAACTGCCCGACCCCTGAGACCGGGATGGTCATAAATAATATACATTCCTCCCCTCACATGACTTTACATACGATAATACATACATACGACACAACAATAGCACAAATTGTGTTTTAAGGTGCCTTAAGTTGAGTGATGATTTTTCGTGTAGACAATGTAGGCTAGTAGCCTATTGCGCCATTTTTTAAACATCAATATATATATATATATAGGCTATATGGCAAGTTGTCATGTAGACTGTATGTTTTGATGTTATACATATATGCAGTTTATTAGTCAGTATTTGTGGACATAAATATATATGTGTGTGTATATATAATAATTCTTTTAAAACTAATAGTGCACTTGCTTTTTGTTTTTTTGCTTTGTTCACTTGCTTTTTTTTTTTTTTTTACAAATCAGATATTTTTCATCTTGAAATGTTATAGTAATGTTAAGAAAAGAAAAGAAAAAAGTAAATGTATTAAATAAATACAAGTGTTAAAATAAGGTGTGTATTTAGATTTACAAAATCAGTAGACAAGGAAAAAGCAAATACACACCATTACAAGATTTAAACTACAGTGCTATGACTTAAAAAATAAAACTGAGAAATATTTATTGTAATAAAAAGTTGTTTGACAGCTAGTCCTGGTCTCCCCTAAATAATGTATAATATATTTTTATATTTAATTTATAATAACATTTGTTTTTTACTAATCTTTTTTTTTTTTTTTTTTTTTTTATCATTTTGAATTTTTGTATTAGGTCCACTGTTAATAAAATTTTATTTACATTTGCACTTGATAACTTTTTTTTTTTTTTTTTTTTTTTAACAAGATTTAAACTACTACAGTAAGCAATGGCTGTGAAATGATTGCTTTGTATACTGTAATGCTTCCCTCTAGTGGTAGTGTATCATGAATGCAGTTTAAATGGCTGCTCTCTGTAGATTGTACTGAGCTATGATATCTTCACAGATAGAGATAATGGACAAAACACCACCCAGTATTGTAAACAAAGGAATTCCAAGTACTGTGGAGAATCTTCCGGGTGGCAAACAGGGCATCTACATCACCTTCAAAGAACTGCAAGCCTCAGATCCAGACAGTCCCGACGACACACTCGAGTTCACAATCACAAGGCCGCCACACTTCGGTTACCTTGAAAATGCCCTCACAGGCAGGTGCACGGGTCACTGATGAATGTCTTATTAATATTCACAGATTGTGTCCAGATTATAATGAATTTTCTTCCTATTTTAGGTGCCTATATCAAAGGACGCTTTACCCAGAAGGATCTGGACCAGAAAGCAGTGCGCTATGTCATAGCTGCAGATATGGAAGTGACAGCAGACAGCTTTGAGTTCCAAGTCACAGACCCTGCAGGAAACACCATGCTTCCTGAAGTGTATATATATTCTCTTTTATGGATCATTTGTTTAGATATCAGTACTAAACTTTTTCCTAACATGTGTACAGTGCAGTTACTGAACATTAAAGGTGCATAAGTAACCTTCTAATGTAAAAAGAAAGAGAGAAATACTACTCTTCTGTATTCTGTATTTTCTAAAATTAGAAAAATGCTTTTTAATTTACTTTGGGAAGGTCCAAGATTGCTTGAAATGGACAAAAAAGTACACATGTGAACCTTTAAAAAAGACTAAAAATTTTACCAAATGACTCACTGATTTCTGTGTGTGTGTATATATATTATATATATAATATACTGTTATTTTTCTATAAAATGAATAATTCAGTGAGTCATTTGGTATGATTTTTGGCAGTTTTATAAAATATAAACCATAAATATTTAAGATAATATAATAAATAATAATATATTACAATAAAAATATACAAAATATAAATAATGATACAGATAAATAAACATTTTGTACTGTATTTATTAATGTTATATTAATTTTTTTCGTTACAAGTAGGACAGTTGACAGCTTGTATTCCACATTTGCAAATATGATTGGGAATCTGTCTGAATTCTAGACAATATAATTTCAGACCCAGTGTAATTTTTGGCTTTTTCGACTGCCAACACAGGATGGAATTGAGGTGGTCTCGTGTGGAGCTGTCTGCTTCCTGTTATCGTGTTTGTGAGAATGCAGGAACTCTAGCTGTGCAGGTGGTGCGCAGCGGGAACAGCAAAGATCCAGCGTACATCGGTATACAGGTCCGGTAAATATCTTATCTAACCTTACTATCCTACATAGATGGAGTTTGATTAAATACTTTTGTCTTACAGGTGGAAGAGGGAACAGCCAAAGTTGGAAAAGACTTCACTCACAGTTCTGCCAGTCTTATACAGTTTGATCCAGGTGGTTATCTTGTCCAACTTCAGCTGTTTTCATGTACTTTTTGATTATTTTTTTTTTTTTTTTTATCTTGAGAACATTCTTAATCTGTGCTTTATGTCTGAGTTTAGGTGTACATGTCAAAATGTGGAACATTTACCTCAAAGATGATGGACTAGAAGAGAACCATGAGAAATTTGATGTGGTTTTGAAGACTCCAAAAAACACTGTTTTGGGACAGAGGAACAAGGCCACAGTTGAGATTGTGGATCCTAGAAATGGTAGAAAGGAGTCGTCTTCTAAAATCTTGCAGTTCTACAAGCCCGTATTCTGCTCTTTTTTTTTATATATATATATATATATATATATATATATATATAACCTGAGAATAATTCCATCTTCCAGGCAAATGTAATCCAGGTGACCTTGTTGTTGAAGAAGATGAGAAGCAACATCCTTTCCAAAGCCCACCACACATCCAAGAGCCTGAACCACCCCTACTTGAGGAATACACTCCAGACCCAAGGAGCGGAATCCATTGGGAGAACTATCCGCCAAGAGGCGACGTCCCATATCGCACTCACTTCAGCCATTTCAGTGTGGGAGAACCTCAGGACCAGGAGGTCTTTCACAGTCAAGGCCAAAGACAGCTGAGGATCCTGGGCAGAAACAGACACAGAGTGAGCCAGGTCACCTCAGCTACAACATTAACTTCATCTAATACCTAGTGTGGTATTAAAATAATAATATTACAGTAGTAGTAGTTAAAAGGTTAGTTCACCCAAAAATGAAAATTCTGTCATGAATTACTCACTTACTCGTTCCAAACCCGTAAGACCTTCACTCATCTTCGGAGCACAAATTAAGATCTTTTTGATGAAATCTGAGAGCTTTCTGTCCCTCCATAGACAGTCTACGCAACTGACTCTTTGACGCTTCAAAAAGTTCATAAAGAGATCATAAAACTAATCTGTATGAATTAAGCGGTTTATATGATGAACAGATTGAATTTAGGATTTTATTCACATATAAACATTGATCAGCGAACATAAACAGAAGTTCAGCCGAACCTGCTTGACGGTTGAGAGCAGACCTCTTCTGGAAGCTCAAACGTGCTGCGTAACATGAGAATGAACCTCATTGGTTTGTGAATGATAATTGTTTACATGTGAATAAAAGCCTAAATTCAATCTGTTCATCATAAAGCGATCAAGAAATTTGGACTAAACCACTCCATTCATATGGATTAGTTTTACAATCTCTTTATAAACTTTTTGAAGCGTCAAAGTGGTAGTTGCATAGACTGTCAATGAAGGGACAGAAACTTCTTCGATTTCATTAAAAAGATCTTCATTTGTGTTCCAAAGATGATCAAAATGTCTTACGGGTTTGGAACAACATAAGGGTGAGTAATTAATGACAGAATTTTCATTTCTGGGTGAACTATCCCTTTAAATATTAACATCTGATTGTGGTTTTAGGCACACATGTCAGAAACGAACAACAGAAATCAAGAAAGAGTTTGGAGAGTAAGTTTTATTTGTTTTACTTGTTAGTTTAGAAAATAGTGTTATTTATTTAGTTGTATTATTTGTTTAGATTTTTTTTTGGGGGGGAGGGGATGTTTGGTTGTCTTTTTTTAGTATAAGTAGTATTTATTTATAAGTATTAAATATTTAGTATTGTTTTTATTTCTTTATTTAATTCTTAGTATTTATTTTTATTTATTTCCACATTGTTTATTTCTTAGTAATATTTATTTATGTAGTAGTAGTAGTGTTTATTTATTTATTTAGGTTGGTTGATTGTAGTATTATTTGATTATAGTAGTGGTATTATATTATTTATTTATTTGGTTGTCGTATTTATGTATTAGTAGTATTATGCATTTAGTGTTAGTGTTATTTATTTGTTTAATATTATTATTTATTTATTTATTAATATTTATTGATATATCTATTGGTTTCAGTGTTTATAACATTATTACTATAATTTAATATTACATTTTATTTAATATTTAATATTGTATTTTGTTTATTTCATTACCTGGTTGTTGTATTTATGTATTACTATTATTATGCATTTAGTGTTTTATTTGTTTATTGGTATGGTATTGTTTATTCATTTATTTTTCAATAATAATTAGTATTATTTATTTATTCATATTTATATATCTGTTGGTTTCAGTATTTAGAATATTGCCAATAATATTTCTTATTTTAATATAATTTAATATTACATTTTATTTTTTTATTCATTCATTCATTTTCATACATACATGCATACATCATAATGTGCCGTGTGAGGGACTCAAAATGTGTTATCATTCTTTCATCCGTTAGTTCCATGGACTGATCCCAGTGAGACTAGAGGAAAAGGTGGCAGTACCTCGTGTCCACTCTGAACTGGAGATCACTCCCATCTGGACCTGGCCAGGATATGCCGCTGACGCTGAATCAGTCGAAACTCCCCAGCGGGACTCCGCCTCTTTTGTAATTGATTCAGGAGTGCAACAACACAAGGTATTAAAGCTTAACCCTACACTGTAAATTAACTGTTGTGTATCTTTGTGTCCTACCGTATGTCTTATCTATCAATATAGATTCAAAGTTTCTATTGAGCTTTCTTTACATAATTCTTTCCTCTCTTTTTAAAGTCTCAGAAGTCTGTTAGTATAGGTTGTCCTAATGGCTGGACTCACTACCGGAGGAACTGTTATGTTTTGGGGCCTGGTGTTGCTAGCTGGAGCAGCGCACAACAGGCTTGCATGCTGTACGTTATACCTCTCTCTCTATATATACAGATGTATATATATGCATGGATTCATACTACATATGCATTTGCCTTTTCCACTACTAAATATTAATGTTGTTACTCCAACATTTAGGCTTGAAAGTCAATTGTCAAGTATCCACTCAAAGACTGATATGAAGTGGATATGGAAGTTTGCTGGAAAGCAGTCATTCTGGATTGGTAATCAAACGAGATGTATATCCTGTACGGTACTTTTTTGTAAAGACTGAATGTAAAATTTCCCCTATATTTGTGCAGGGCTCACAGGGGGTCCAAAGCAGTGGTCCTGGATAGATGGAAAACCGCTGACATTCTCCAAACTCAGGAAGGATCACACAAGCTCTGCCTGTGTTTTAGCTCAGAGCCAGAAGATATGGATTCCTCAAAGTTGCACTGATGGATCCGAACACAGATACGTTTGTTCAGCACCTGCACAAATCAGTTAAAACAGATATTTAATTTATAATGGTCTTTTTTTCTTAATGATTTAAAATGCATTTCAGCTGTCAAAGCACTGATTAATTACATTTCGGCTTGCAATGACATGCTTTCTTGTGTTATTAAAATAAATGCAATTGATAAATATAAAATAAATTTGTTAAAATGTAACCTTTTATGGAGTTGTTTATTTGTGGACTGTATAAAGGTTTTTAAAACTTGACTGGTGAATTAATAATAAAAAGAGGCCATTATTACAAAAAAACTTAAGAAGAACTAAATATGTTATGATTTTATGATTAGATAGATAGACAGATAGATAGATGGATAGATAGACAGACAGACAGACGGATGGATGGATGGATGGATGGAGATGTATAATTGAGAGAAGACATCATAAAATAATCCATTCCTTAAGGTAGAAACCAATATATTTTATTCATTATTTTTAATTACACTTTTATTGTTTTATTTTAATTTTATAATATATTTTGGTTTCAACATCAAACAGGGACATATACATTAAAATGACAAGGAACCAATATATTTTATTCATATATATTTCTTGGTTCTTGTTTTTTTTTTTTTATAATATAATTAAACATATAAATAATATATAATACCTATTAATAATATCTATTATATGTTTATAACTGTATAATAATAATAATAATAATAATGTTTTGCATTAGGAGACATCATAAAATAATCTAGAGTAGGAACTAATATATGTAGTGCATATATTAAACGTGGTTCCGCCCGGACACTCACATATGTGGGACGGGGAAAAGATGGCGGCGGCCATGGTACAAATGTCATGTTTGTACCGTGGGATGTTGGCGGTCAGGGCCACTGGCATCCGACCGCTAATTCCAGGACTTGTGCCATCTCAGTTCAGGGCGTTTTCCATAAAGAAAGAACCGGAGTTGGAGGAAAATCCGTATTATAGTAAATATGAAGAGAAGATCAGGAAACTGCGCAGGTGAGGAGCTGTCAAATGCTGATGGTTTCTATATAGTACAATATTGTCTAGCATTAATCTAGTTTGTGTACTGTAACATCAGTTCAAAACCTCAAGAATATAAAGCCCGACTAGAGAAGCGCAGTGAGATGAAGACGGAGCCGCTCGGACAGTCCAGACAAGCAGAATTCGTGAAGTATATGGAGAAAGAGGTGATGAGCACATTTACATTTGATTTTCACGAAATGTATTCATTAAATTAATTCTAATTTATTATGAGTTCAAATACAATTTATTTAAATACATATCAGCCTATATTTCCAAACTAGTGTTTCAAATTAGACAAAGACATATAATTTGCTCATGTTGTCATATTTGTTAGTTGGACAAACGCGGTAAAGCAGAAACAGGGGGCTTCACTAAAGATAAGGTGAGAAATCAAGCCTAATTAGTATGTAATTTCATATTGTGATTTTGAGACTTGGATTTTATTATTTGCAACTTTTTTTTTTCTTTTTTTTTCTTTTTTTTAAATAGACATTAGGATCTATTCTTAACCTTGAGATGGTTCAGGGGAAATCCGGATCTGAAATTGCAGAGGTAAAACGACACATATTTACAGTCTGCACTGATATGTAAAATAATTTGTAAAAACATTAATTTTTACTTTTGGCTCAATCAAATCCTTTACTTTGTTGTTGCAGCTTTGGATGCAGTACTTCTCAAAGAAAGACACAATCAGTGCCGTTATACCAGTAAGTTCTGTTATATATGTTCTCTTATCAGTCCATTAACTTCTGTAACAATAATGGTAATAGAATAAACTGTTTTTAATTTAATATGTAATGCTTTATTTCACTGCAGTTCAGTCTATTTTGATGAGTATCAGATCTATAATGTTTTCACCAGAGATGAATGACCTTGTAATTCTTTATTATAGGGCTCAACATTTGATATTATTTTTGGCCGTTCCAAATCTTGCCCAACGGTAAGAATTTTACCTCTCTGAAACAGAAAATCTTGAAGTACATGTTTTTAAATGGTCAAGTAAAATGTCATACCACCAAACAATAAACCCTGCAAAATGCTAAATGGCCACTTAGTGGCAGTAGATGCTTTCAAGAGTGGCTTTAGTCATGGATGTCCTGAGCGAGGATCTTTTAGTTCGTCTTTTAAATATCTTGATCATATCTGTGACAATGTTCTATAAAACTTGCCAATAGGGTTGGGAACTGAGTAAATACCAGAACAATGTGACATTCAATTCAATTAAAAGCACAATATGTAAGATTTTTGGATTAAAATATCCAAAAAATGCTAGAACAATGTTATATATTTTGTTGACTTGTGTACTTACATTATCCCAAATGTTTCCAAGAATGTTTAAATTCAGAGAAATAAGCCATTTTAACCAGGACACGGACTGTGTCTGTGCGTCACCTATCAATGACATCATACCTGCGTTACCCTTGATTTCCGGTTTGATTTTTCAGAAACCATAGAAACACCAAAGACACTTTAATATATTATGTGTTTTATTAGACAGGTGAGCAACTGAACTGGATACATTAATCGACAGAAAACTAATCATTGTTATATAGCTCAACACAGTAAGTCTTATTCTTTAAATCTCTTTTTTCCTTGATTTACAACGAGTACCATGTTTTACCATAACTAATAATGATCTAGCTTACTGCAGTAAGTGTCTCATAGCAGCCGCCGAGCGAACACTCATAGTAACGTTATAACATCATTTTCAACACACTCAAATGTATCTAATATGATAAACAACGCTACTTTACCCTACCTACGCTTGACCGGAAGAAGCGGAAGCGGCGACTGTGGCATAATAAAAATTCTGCTGCTCGCGAGGCGTATCGCGCTCGTCTCTCATTAGCAATCGCTCCAGCGGCCTCGTTCCGCTCCAACGGCTTTCAGCCACACCTTGCTTCATACTACAGTAATGTTAATAAATCTTTAATACATTAGCTCATCCGTTTAATATGATTTCTGCCCGCGTTCCATCGGATTCTTTTCCACCGGCTGTAGATGTGAAGACAACACATCCCGCTACGGGATACATCATCAAGCTACGGCTTTGTTTTGAATAAGTGACCTCTAGTGGCCAAAAATTACATATTGTGCCTTTAATGTTTTACACCATACTGTTAAAAAAAAAAAAAAAAAGGACAACATGTTCCCACTTGCTTCCACTGTAGAAAAATGAAGCCAAATGTCCCAGAAACAGTCGTTGCTGATTACATCATTTGGAGCCTGAGTCTGCGCAGTATTGTTCCTGAGATAGAGCCGTGGTATCATGGTGGTACCATACTTTTGCTCCCGCAGACTCAATCACAAGCACAGCTGTTTATACAGCGACATTAAATAACTGGGATAACCAATTAAATAAATAACTAAAACCAAACTTATTGGAAAAACAAACACTTGAACATATGTCAGCATGATAAGAACTACCTAAAATGGCAGAAATCATCTTTGGAAAAAGAAATGTAATTGGATTTTTTTTTTTTAGTTTGTCTCTAAGTCAAGGATGGGGTTATAACCTATATATCAGGGTTTCCCAGACTGGGGTTCATGATGGAACTTCAGGGGGTTTGTAAGTTTAAAGTAATTAAATCATTAAAAATGTAAAATGAAAGTAAATCAATTTGAAATAGAAACAATCAAAATAAAACATTTTCAAAAAAAAAAAAAATTTGTTTACCTGCATGTCATGTGACCATTAACCGACTTAATTTTATTATTGACCTAACTTATTAATTTAAAATCTAAAGGCTTACTTTAAGTAAATATATTAGGGCAAAGAGTTTCAGCTGACAAAGCTGGGGAATCTCTGCATTACATGTAAATATGAAATGACGTGAATTTGTACATTTTAATGTGATCTAATGCTGTGTGGGTCTCAGTATTCAATAGCTGGTTTATGTGTGTAATTCCACAAACCTGGAAGACCTTTCGAATGTATATAAGGCTTTTTAGAAAGGAAAATTCATTAGATATACCCCCGGTTTCACAGACGAGGCTTAAGCTAGTCCTAGACCAAAATGCATATTGTAGCTGTTTTAACTGAAAGCAACTTGCACTGACATCTTAAAATATGTCAGTGCCATTGTTTTGTCTCAAGATGCACACCAGTAATGTTTTTTTTCTAGGGCACATTTATAAAAGCTACTTTAATGTCCTAATTGAACCAAGGCCTAATCCTGGCTTAGTCTAAGCCCTGTCTGTGAAACCGGGCCATAAAATGTAATGTAATCTAATTACAAGTACTTAATTTTTGGATTCTGATTATGTAATCCAGGTTACATATAATCAGTTACTACCCAGCACTGCTTACCAGCATTTATATTGCCTTAAACTGAAATTCACTGAATAATACTCAGTATTTATGTGTTTTGTCAATCTTTGCGCAGTTTCTATATGCTCTACCCCAGAAGGAGGGATATGAGTTTTTTGTCGGCCAGTGGGCTGGTCATGAGCTGCACTTCACATCTTTAATCAATGTTCAGGTATTATATTTTTAAATCTTTTAATATAAATTGCACACTGTCTTCTGGCTTAGGTACTAAAAATGGCTTTTATTTCAGACTATGGGAGAAAATGCACCCAGCCATCTTATTTTATACCACTATACAGACCTGCAGAAGGAAAAAGGCATCGTGCTGATGACCGCTGAGATGGATATCAAATTTGTGGTAAGTTAAATTAAGTTACAAAAACAAGTTAGTAAAACAAAAAAGCAGCCTATGTAAATTTGAATACCTTTTTTGTAAACCTCTTTCAGACCGTTCACCAGGCACAGTGCTTGGCCAATCAGGTGCAGCTGTTTTACGGATCGCAACGGCTTGAGACTTTCCGATTGGTCGAGGCCTTCAACCACAAACCAGAAGAGTTTAAACACATGTCTGTGATAGCAGAACTAGAACAGAGTGGTGTTGGACCAGCAGTCACAACAGACTAATCCAAAGGCATTAAATATGGTGTTGCCTAATGTGGACTGTCGCCTTGGGAAGGAAACACTCTGTAACTATGTATGGAGTCCCGCGAGAGTCTCTGCAGCCAGATAAGAAGATAATGTGTTGCCTTTTAGCATTGATGAGTTAAACAGACATCTTAACAGACAAATATCTGCTACCATGTATGCAGATTCAGATTCTGATTAGTTCTCATTTAACTCCCAGTAAATGTTCCCATTAGAATATGGCGCAAAATACTGTAATCTTGTGGTTTTATGATTATTTTGTTTAAAATGCAAAAAGGAAGCTTATTATTAGGATTAAGATGCATTAGATACTGTATGTTTCCCACAAAAATAAGTCCTCTTTACTAGATATTGGTGGCTCCACTAGATATTTGTGGATCCACTTCCATTGTGATGTTATTCATAATAAAACTTAACATTTTGGCAGTATTGATGTACCTAATTCTTTTTGCAAATCACTACGGTAACCCTTTAATTATTTGATTATAATAACGTTAGGGGAATGTAAGAATAATGTTAGGAGAACGTTAGTATTACATTATAGAAACATTAGAATAACATTAGGGGAATGTTAAAAAAACATTAGGGGAACGTAAAAATAATGTTAGAATAACGATGGGGGAATGTTAAAATAACGTTCGAATAATGTTAGAATAACGTTAGGGGAACGTTAGAATAATGTTAGAATAACGTTAAGGGAATGTTAGAATTACATTATAGGAACATTAGAATAACATTAGGGGAATGTTATTTTAACGTTCCCCTAATGTTAAAATAGTGTTAGAATAATGTTAGAATAACGTTAGGGGAACGTAAAAATAACATTAGGGAAACGTAAAAATAATGTTAGAATAACGTTAGGGGATCATTAGAATAACAGAATAATGTTAGAATTACATTATGGGAACGTTAGGAGAACGTTAGGGGAATCTTAGAATTACATTATAGGAACGTTAGAATAACATTAGGAGAATGTTATTTTAAGTTAGGGGAACGTTAGAATAACGTTAGGGGATCATTAGAATAATGTTAGAATTACATTATGGGAATGTTATTTTACGTTAGGGGAACGTTAGAATAACGTTATAATAACGTTAAGGGAGTGTTAGAATAACGTTAGGAGAATCTTAGTATTACGTTATAGAAACATTAGAATAACATTAGGGGAATGTTATAACATTAGGGGAACGTAAAAATAATGTTAGAATAACGATAGGGGAATGTTAAAATAATGTTCGAATAACGTTAGGGGAACGTTAGAATAATGTTAGAATAACGTTATGGGAACGTTAGGAGAACGTTAGGGGAACATTAGAATAACATGGGAATGTTAGAATTACATTATAAGAACGTTAGAATAACATTAGGGGAATGTTATTTTAACGTTCCCCTAATGTTAAAATAGCGTTAGAATTAGATTAATGTTAGAATAACGTTAGGGGAACATTAAGGGAATGTAAAAAATAATATTAGGGGACGTAAAAAATAATGTTAGAATAATGTTAGAATAACGTTAGGGGAACTTTAGAATAACGTTATTGGAACTTTAGAATAATGTTAGAATAACGTTAGGGAATCGTTAGAATAATGTTAGAATTACGTTATGAGAACATTAGGGGAATGTTAGAATTACATTATAGGAATGTTAGAATAACATTAGGGGAATGTTATTTTAACGTTCCCCTAACATTAAAATAGCGTTAGAATAACATTAGGGGAACGTTAAAATAACATTATTCTAATGTTAGAATAACGTTAGGGGAACATTAAGGGAACATAAAAATAACGTTAGGGGAACGTTAAAATAACATTAGAATAATGTTAGAATAACGTTAGGGGAACTTTAGAATAACGTTATGGGAACGTTAGAATAACGTTAGGGGAACGTTAAAATAACGTTAGAATAATGTTAGAATAACGTTAGGGGATCGTTAGAATAACATTAGAATAATGTTAGAATTACATTATGGGAATGTTAGGAGAACGTTAGGGGAATGTTACAATTACATTATAGGAACGTTAGAATAACTTTAGGGGAATGTTATTTTAACGTTAAAATAGCGTTAGAATAACGTTAGATTAACATTATAATAACATTAGGAGAACGTTAGCATTACGTTATAGGAATGTTAAAATAATGTTAGGGAATGTTAGAATAATGTTAGAATAACATTAAGGTAATGTTAGAATAACGTTAGGAGAACATTAGAATTACATTATAGGAATGTTGGAATAACATTAGGGGAATGTTATAATAACGTTAGGGGAACGTTAAAATAACGTTAGAATAATGTTAGAATAAGGTGAACGTTAGAATAACGTTATAATAATGTTAGGAGAATGTTAGCATTACGTTATAGGAATGTTAAAATAACGTTAGGGGAACATTAGAATTACGTTATAGGAACGTTAGAATAACATTAGGGGAATGTTATAATAACGATAGGGGAATGTTAGAATAACGTTAGGAGAACGTTAGCATTACGTTATAGGAATGTTAAAATAACGTTAGTTTTTGGTTTGTAGAACGTTATTCTAACGTTCTATGTCCATTTAGAAAACTTTCCTGGCTAACCAAAAACAAACCGTAAAAAAAAAATTAAGACAGCACAAAAAACGCAAATTCCAGTATAGAATATGCCATTTTTGCAAGATAAAAGATGGGTATCTGTTGGATTTTTGCATTAAATGAATTAGAAATGTCTCCTGATATAAAAGTGATCATTGCTTGAAGTGAAAAGTTAATGAAAAATTAGTAAAATTGATAATAGAGTCCATGGACATGACATGTACCCCTAATTATAGAATGACTCGCTCTGCTCCGCGCCAGTGGACACGCACACGTGACGCGCGTCTGGAGAAAGAAGGCTTGTTTGAGATGCGCCTAGCCTCGCCTGAAATGTGGGCGGCTGCAGTTAGGGGAGGAGTGAAAAAAGTGCAGACAAGACGGACAGTTCTCTGTTCTCGTAGGCCTACTGATCATTTATCAATAATGTTATTTATTGATAGATAGATTATAGATTACACTTTGTATATTACACTGACTTTAACGAAAACTACTGTTTTACAGAACGTGCAATGCCTACTGTGTTCACGCCTTTTACACGGTTTTGACCAGCGGATGTCACTAGCGTGCCACGCATGCTTTGAAGTAATACGAGAAAGTTTCTAATTATTATGAGAAACTAAGTCATTATTATGAGAAAAGGTCATAATTACGAGAAAGTTTCTCATTATTATGATTTACAGAATCATATTTTTTACTCAAGTGTGGCAGTTAACTGCGCACAAGAAAGTCTCCTCAAAACTCCGCCCACACGCCACTTGATTGACACGCCTCATTTGAATTTGCTTTATCATTTGCATTGTCAGTTTGAGAATTTGATTTATCATTTGATTTATCATCTGTTTGAGCATTTCATTTATTATTTGCGATGTCCGTTTGAGCATTTGATTTGCCATTTTCGATGTTTATTTTGAGCATTTGTTTTATGATTTGAGCATTGAATTATAGATTTAGTTATGACAGGTTTATACTGGGTTGATAATGAAAATTAAAAATCAAATACAAATTAGTTTTAATTTGATTTTTGATACAGTTCATGCTTCCCCGAATGAGGAAATGAAATTGCATTTGAGATTTATCGTTTGAGCAGCTGTTTTGAAACTTTTATTTATTATTTGATCTTTTTAAGCATTTGAATTTTCATTTTAATTTTGTTAGGAAAATACTTCCATAATTGTTTTCGCAGCCAGGTAGAATCCACTCATTCACACGATCGAGAATTTCACGTGAGGGCGAAAGAATTCTCAAACTTCGCAAAAGAAGTCTCGCGAAATTCCACGAAAAAAAACACACAAAAAAAACCCTGCTTGGTTTGAAAGATAGGCTAATATTATTTTAAAATTTAAAGCTTTTTTGTGAAAAGTATGCTACCTTTTTATAATTTATTTTATTTTGTTGTTGTTGCCGAGTTTTATAATTTTCTGTCTAATGTAGTGGCATTAAAAGTGTCACTGTATGATTATAAGCTGATTTTAATCGTTCAGCCTACATTCAGCGCTGAATTAGACCGACAGCGTTGTTAACGCCGGTTAAATGTCGCCGATGCCCCACCCTATGTACACAGCACGCTTTCAAATAAACCCGATAATAAATATCCATTTAAACCGCTGTCATTCGCTATCATACGCGTTAATACGCGCGTAAAGCAGGCGTTCTGGGCGCGTTAACAGTCGAGTAAGTGAACACGCGTCGTCAGGTGCTGCAGCGTCCATAAACGCCCACCTAGAACAGCACCAGACGAGAGCTGCGCTTACATCCGAGGTGAGCATCTCCATCATATGCCATTAATTGACGGGTGCTTGTCATTTATGGATGTTTGTCGGTGAATGTCGTCAAGATGCCGTTATTGTCTCAATGAAAATTGTGAATGAGCTCGTGTGTTTACTGTACGTGGTCAAAATAGCGTCCTCTGATTATGCAATGATATTTGTGCTTGTGAATGGTAAAAGCTGAAAAATATCACTTGTATTTGGACCTGTTATGTTGACTCTGTGATGCTTTAACTATGTTCTTGCCAAACAAGCCACTGTAAAACGAGATGAAGGCGCAAAATTATGCATTGGCATATGCATCATTCAAGATTTGTTTTGATGATACATAGACCACACATACAGCTGGTGTACCTGTTTTTTAACACACACACACACACACACACATATATATATATATATATATATATATACATATATATAATGTATGTGTGTATATATAGCCTATACATTGTGCTTATTAAAATTTATTTTATTTATTAAATGTTATTACATTAATTAGCCTACAATTTTAATATATTTATTTTATTTGTAGTAGATGCTACTGCATCTCAGTAACAGGGCTGATAGCAGTCTATTCTTGGCTAACATTAAACCTGTATTTATACTCTTGTCCGTGTTCACAGATGGCAAAAGCAGACCAGCGCTTTGGGCAGAGAGATGGATCTGATCAGAACTTTGACTACATGTTCAAACTCCTGATCATTGGCAACAGCAGTGTAGGAAAAACCAGCTTTTTATTCAGATATGCAGATGACTCCTTTAGCAACTCTTTTGTCAGCACAGTCGGCATCGACTTTAAGGTGAAGACAGTTTACAGGAATGACAAGAGAGTGAAGCTCCAGATATGGGTGAGTGCTGGAGCAGGTTTATTGGTGTAATTGAATCCCTAATAATGCATGAATCATGCAATATGTGAATGAAAATTATGATATTTTTAGACCCAGATTGTTTGTTGTTCTGATGTGATTGGCTGACATCATTAAACTCAAACTGCATCCAGCTGTATCATGTGAATTGCACATCCTCTTCCCTCCACATTCACCTTCCACCAGCCTGTGATTGAGAGCCATCTTTTTCTGGAGGAAAAGAAAGCAAGCGCCTTCTTTTTTCCCCCCCATATGCATCATCGATGCTGGTTGTCATGGAAGCAGCACTCCATACTGCTCCCTGGCAGAGAGAGATCCTCATAGCCAATTAAAGCGGCCCCTGAGGGTAAGAGGGGTGGGCAGAGAGTTTGAAAGCACACGAGTGCCGGAGTGACAAGTATGACACAGCCACAATTTGTGATAATTCATAATCTGGGCTCATTGATCGCAAGGTGTTTAAAAATAGGCTCTCATTCAAAACAGCTGCAGGGAAACTGGTGCCAAGTGAAACAAAACAAAATGGGCTTTAAATAATCATGGGTCCAAAATAGAGAAATTACAACATTTCACTAAACCTTTCATTTAGTTTGTCCTCCACATGTTTAGTATCTATTGCATTCATGGAGCATTGAAGGTCATGATACGTCACACTGTTATAAATAAAAGTCCCACCAAGGTTTATATTGCATCTCAGAATTGGAAAAGTAAAAAATAATAAAATAATAATTTAAGATTAACTTACAATTTATATTTATATATACAGTATATATTTGTATGTATACATATTTTTTTTGTTATTTTTTATATTTTTAAAATAATAAATGGATAAAAAATAATATATAAAAAAACAAAAGTTAGTACTTTTGTATAGTTTAATATAGGTTAAATACAATTTAAAACTGAATAAAAATAATAAATTGAGATTAGTTTATAATGAGATAATTGTAGTAATTTTTACATTTTTCTGAATAAATGAAAAATAATGAAAATAATTGGAAGGAATAAAAAATAAATTAGTTTATAGTTTATTTATTATATTTTAGCCTTTTTCTTTATTTTTATGTAAAAAAATAAAACTACCCTAGCAAAAAAAAAAAAAAAAAAAACCAGCGAAAATTGAGTGATGACGGGAAATAATGGGGAAAAGAGGGAATGTGTTCAGGCTTCAAACCTGCATCTCCTGCATGAGCATCACAGCTCAATGTGTAGTTTGTTGTGTGCTAGTCTCAGCCTCAGACGTCACGCCCGCAGACCGGTGGCTGAACGTCTGATGCATATGGCACACTTATCTGGAAACACTTCAGGAGTTTCGAAGTCGTCATCTGGTTGGTTGAATTCTACAGGATGTCCGGGAGACGCGTGTTGCGTTCTTTAACAGTCCGCCCGGAAATAAATGCCGTGACAATGAGCGCTTACCAGGATCAACTAAACGCTGGATTTTTAAAAGTATGTGAAGTTCGTGGCTCCATTGTTGCAGTAAACTTGCACAATGTTCTTGAATGAATAATTTATTAGATGCACGCCGGTCTGTTATTGTAGGGACATCGACTTTACATTTTCGTGCCCCTAAACATGACTCGGAACCAAATAAACTGTGATTGGTTGCGTTACATGTCAGTCAAACATTATTTTGGGCGGTCCTTGGCCAATAAAAGCTGTGTTAGAGTCCAGACCTTCTGCTGTCAGTCTGAAGATCTGGCTACGCGAGACTAGTTGTGTGCTAACCAATACACAAGTCAGGTATTCCAAAAAGCAAGATTAAAGGTTAGTTCACCTAAAAATAACATTTCTGTCATTAATTACTCACCCTCATGTCGTCCCAAACTCTTAAGACCTTTGTTCATCTTCGGAACATAAATTAAGATATTTTTGATGAAATCCAAGTGTTTCTGAACCACACATAGGCAGCAACGTCATTGCACCTTTTGAGGTCCAGAGAGGTATTAAAGACATCATTAAAATGGTCAACGTGACTACAGTGGTTCAATCTTAATGTTATGAAGCTTAAAGGAACACTCCACTTTTTTTGAAAATAAGCTAATTTTCCAACTCCCCTAGAGTTAAACAGTTGAGTTTTACCGTTTTCAAATCCATTCAGCCGATCTCCGGGTCTGGCGGTAGCACTTTTAGCATAGCTTAGCATAGTTCATTGAATCTGATTAGACCGTTAGCATCTCCCTCAAAAATGACCAAAGAGTTTTGATATTTTTCCTATATTTTTCCTATATTTTGCGCAATGATATTACACAGCGTCTCTCACAAATGTCTCCATGGTTGCAAGGCACTCTCCCTGTGCAAGCAGGGGGTCACAGGTGCTGCGTAATATCATTGCGCCTGCTGCACCCATGGTACGGCAGCAAAGTTCCTTGATTATTACACCAGAATGAGAGTATAGTTCCTAGCCATATCGGCCTAGAAAATCAAAACTTTTCATTTTCCGTCGGTCTTAGTACACAATGTAACTACAGAAGAGAAGTTTTAAATAGGAAAAATATCGAAACTCTTTGGTCATTTTTGAGCGAGGTGCTAACGGTCTAATCAGATTCAATGATTTATGCTAAGCTATGCTAAAAGTGCTACCGCCAGACCCGGAGATCGGCTGAATGGATTCGAAAACGGTAAAACTCAACTGTTTAACTCTAGGGGAGTTGGAAAATGAGCCTATGTTCCTTTAAAGAATACTATTTGTCAAAATAAATAAATAAATAAATAAATAAAAGTAACAACTTTATTCAACAATTTGAACTGTTGTCATATGCAGTTGACATAGTGAATGCAGTGTAGGCTTCCATGTTTATGTCTGAACTCAGGCTCAGTATTGGCCGGCTCCCGCGTCAGCATCACAAAACGTATTCTCATCGTTTCATAACATTAAGGTTGAACCACTGTAGTCACGTTGACTATTTAATGATGTCTTTAATACCTTTTTGGACCTCAAAAGGCAATGACGTTGCTGCCTACGGTATGTGTGGTTCAGATACCCTTGGATTTCATAAAAAATATCTTAATTTGTGTTCCGAAGATAAACGAATGTCTTGGGACGACATGAGGGTGAGTAATTAATGACATAATATTTCATTTTTGGGTGAACTAACCCTTTAACTTACCAGCACATATACCCTGAACTCTCGGTTGATTAACCCAAACCTTGCTTACTCGAGGTATGCAGGTTCCAAAACTGCTGTCTGAAGTAAGTTCAGTCAACCTGAGTATGAAATTTAATTGTGACCACACAAAGACGTTCTCAACCAAGCACAGAATTCATGAGTCACAATGGAAACAGACGCTAAGAAGAACTTCTTTTTTCTTCTTTTGTTTAATGATGATTTACATTCTTAGTGCATATCGCCAGCTAGTGTGTGGTTTTGTAATCTTTTTTAAACTTATCTTTTAATCTTTCTTTAATCAGTTTTTTATTACTTTGAACAAGAATTAACTCCGGAGCAGGTTACGTTCAGAGAGTAAGTTGCTATGGCTACTTACATACCCTGAAAGTTACCTCCATTTTTGGAACTGAAAGTTGAGGTTATTCGCTTACTGTGAATAAACTTACCCGGTTATGTCTCACAACCTGCTTTCTGGAATAACCTCCAGGGCTCAGACAAAATAATTTTTTTTTTAACGCACATTTAACATATTGAGATGCGACACAATTTAAGGGTGTTGTGGGTGGATGCCAGGCCGTTGCTATGTGTTGCTACATGATATTCTGGTCTCTAAAAGGCCTTTCACACAAAGTACCCTAAGGATAACTATGATGATAGCTATAACGATGAAGTTTGTTCTAATTCTATGAGAATTTGAGACCTTCTTCTACAAGAAGTACACACCACAACTATAATGATAATGACACTGAGTAGCAATAATACTGAAATCCCCTTCAGAATGATATTTTTTTCCAGTTGATGAATACTAAAAACATGGACAACTAATCAGAATCCACCTGTCTTTAAAGAGCTTGAGCATTTAAAGTGGCAGACGACAGAAGTGTTATCGTCCATTGGTGTGAATGCTAATATTGTTATAGTTATCTTTACAGCTATCGTTCTTTGTGTGAATGGCCTTAAATCTATTTGTATTTTTCCAAAGCATGTCATGATATTCCTAATAAATAAGTCTGTGATTTTCTGTGTTGTCTTTAGGATACAGCTGGACAGGAGCGGTATAGAACTATTACTACAGCTTACTATAGAGGAGCCATGGGCTTCATACTTATGTACGACATCACAAATGAAGAGTCCTTCAATGCAGTGCAGGACTGGTGAGCAGTTTTACTCCGGAATTCATAGGTTTTTGTCCATAATGCACTGATAAAGTTGCTATAAATGACTATTTCCTTTCAGGGCAACACAGATTAAGACCTATTCGTGGGATAACGCTCAGGTGATATTAGTGGGGAACAAATGTGACATGGATGAGGAGAGGGTGGTGCCTTTGGAGAAGGGGAAACACTTGGCCGACCAGTTAGGTAAGTTATGTGCCCAATTTTTAAAGGGGACCTATTATGCCCTTTTTCAAATCTTGATTTTGATTTTGGGTCTCCTAGAATATGTTTTCATGCTGGAATGTTCCAAAAAACATTCTTTTTCACATATTTTACATTGTTGCAACACCTCTTTTCCCAGTCTGTCAGTAATGCTCTGTTTAGTTCTTGTCCCTCCTTCCGAAAAGCATAGTGTGCTCTGATTGGTCAACTGGACCAATGTGTTGTGATTGGTCAACTGCTTTGAGCATGTTTGGGGAAATGTCACGCCCCTTACCTTAACCTCAAGTTTCAACACAGTCCTCGCCCCCTTAATTTTGCGTATGCCTTGGGCGGGAATTATTTAAATGAGGAATATTGTGACATGTTTGTTCCCTGAAGAAAACTCAAACGATCGAGGTGTTTCAGGTTGATCTGAAACTGTGCGCACTGATACAGAGAATAACTCCCGCTGGATTGACTTGTGCTCTGTAACTTTGCTGACCTTTTCATGCTCAAACAGCAACATTACACACTAAAGAAAATTGAAAATGTAAAAAAAAGCATAATAGGACCCCTCTAATCTGATTCATTGGGATTCAATCAGATTTTTTGTATTTTGATTCTTTCTCGCAGGATTTGAGTACTACGAAGCCAGCGCCAAGGAGAACATCAACGTCAGACAAGTATTTGAGCGCTTAGTCGACATAATCTGCGTGAAGATGTCTGAGAGAGTCGATACGGATCCATCCATAGTCACCGGTGCCAAAACCACCCGGCTAACCGATAAGCCGCCCCAGCTACCTCAGAATTGTTGCTGATTTCTGTCTCTACTTATATGCCAACCTATCAGCAGCGGATCCGATGTTGTTTGGTTTAACGTTCTGTTGTATGCCGATCGGAACCGACCTGGGGTGCTTTTCCTGTGCAACAACGTCACTCACTGCTTAACCTCCATAGTATGAAGCATCATTGGAGAAATTAACTAGTTAGTCACAACTGTTTCCCGAAATCATTGCAACATAGTCACACTTTTGTTGTTTGAACCACGTTGGATCAACAATATAGGAAATGTAGTTAAAGACAATACACAGGTTGTGGAGAAATAACTTCTGCTAAGTAACTGATTCAAGATCACTTTTGATGTGAGATTCATTTTTTTAAATCACATTAACATGCAGTTTTCAATCAGTCAGGAATTTTCCCACAACGTAATTTATCTCCGAGATGCTAAACATGGCATCTGAGGACTACTTAAATTTTTATCTTCATTTTACTTTTTTTTTGTTTGATTCATCCAAGATTCCCTTACGCATTTAAGACATACGCACTCTTCTAAAACAGTGCTAAAATACATAGAATAAAATGAATAAAATTTCACACTAACAATAAACTACACTTCAAACCACAGGTCGAGAGCTGTAGTTATAACCTCACAAGGTTTCGACGCTGTTTGCGTATGTTCATTGAAACTATGGTTTCACGAAACACCGAATCGTTGAACTATGTTGGTAACGAAGGAACTTGTGACTATAGTTAGCTAACGATTGCTTTCGGGAAATGCACCCCTGTTCGTTTGTAGCTGTCAAACACGTGAAGTAGTTCAGTAATAATAGTACACTTCTAACCTAATCAGTCCATAGGAAACTTAACGCAGGGACTAGATCAAAGCACAAAACTACTACTTGGCTCTCAGAACTTCAGTGTTCACTGCCAAAACTAGATTTAAAACACAATCTGTTGTGGCACAATCTCGCTAATCTTATGAATTATACTGTATATTTAGTGTAGTACTTTAATGGAGGTAAAATGGTGGATAATCTGTTAAAAGGCACACAAATAAACTCAGACTTTTGCAAAATGGCCATTATGCAAAATTGAGTTTTCAGGGTGGTTTCAATGCTCTGATCTGATTGGATCAGAAGCAGATGCACATTGTATTTTGGACTCCATCTATTAACTGCTGGCACAGTACGTGTTTTGAGAATATAAGCACTTGTTTAAGCTATCTTCATGTTGAGAGAAAAAAATGTGATGTTTAGTAAATTCATAATTAGATACGCAAAATAAAATTCATGTCTTGCACAAAAATATGACATTAAATTCATGTTAAGCTTAGTATTGTCAGAAACCACATGTAACAGTTGTGTGTAATAATAGACTAAACACAATCAGCACATTAGTCAGGCGACATTCGGTTTGTTACGAAAGATATTATTCTTCTTCGCTCAAATCCTCGAGCAGAAAGTCGAGATTTATTGTGAACTCGTGCCAGGATGTGTTTATATTTCAGAAACTTGTAGCAAATCCTTGTGGGTTCGTGTATGTATAATCTACCTTGGTTTTTTATCAAGTGACGTATGGGTGTTTTATGTAACTATAGTCGAAATTATTCCAAATGAGATATTTTTAATTCAGATGTTATAGGCTACTTTTTTGTTTCCTGAGTAGATATTTATTTTTATGCTGCTGGAATATATAGTTGTACCTTTGCTGTCAGTGTATTTTGATTTGTAGACAATTTGCACTGGGGCGTACAGTGATTGTACAGTTGTGAATGTTACTTTTAGATGCAATTTGTAACAATAAAAGCACAAATCACATATAATAATGATAATATGTATGCAAGTGTCTGTCATTAATGCTGATGGCCAGTATAATGAGGATACTATAGCAAATAGACTATATATGATAGCAAACAAAAATTGCTGAAGTGAAATGAAAACTTATTTGAAACTATATTTACTCAAAATTCACAAAAGAAAAACTTGAATTATCCTTATTCTTCACATGCATAAAGTTCAGTGTTAAAAAAGAAACAACCTTAATTCATGGTCTTATATTAAACAATGAATACTTGTTCATCTGTAGCAGTGTTATTTTAGTATTATTTATATAGTACTAATATAGTATTTATTAATATTGAATTGCATTGCATTTTTATATTTTAATTTTAGTTAGTTTTAATAATAATTTGTGCTTTTGTCATTTTTATTAGTTTTTATATTTCTATATAGCCTTTTTTTTCAGTTTCAATTTTAGTATTTCTAGTACTAAAATTTAAGTTTTTCATCTTATATTTCTTATATTTTATTTTAATTCCGCTTTATTTCTATTTCCGAAAATTATTTTTAGGTTTAGTTTTTGTTTTAGTTAACAATAACAGTTCTGATCTGTAGGGTTAAATGAGAACCAGATCAACCTGTTCCATTTGTCACAGCGCCGGTTGGCTCGACCAATCACATTGGCTCTTGTTTTTTATCCCACGCTGTATCAGCCAATGAGATTTTAGTGTATTAGATGTGCTCATTGCTCAACATGAGCGTTAACGGCGTAACATCCGTAATCCATTCATCAACAGAAAGGAAGGTATGTTATTTAAATATGCAGAAGTTTAATTATTAAAAAAGGTTTGTTTGTGTGTGTGTGGTGTTATCTTATCGCAAGTCCTGGAATGGTTTAGTAACTGCTGGAGTTTTAACGTAAAGTTTGTTCATGACAGCTGTCAATCATGTTAAATCTAGTGTACGTCAGTGCTTGAACACTAATGTTTGGTTTGTTATACGCAGAGTGTTTGAGTCAAAATGCCCCAAACAAATAAGGCTAAAACTTCCAGTGGATCTGCCTGTGAAGTGTCCGCTCCAGAAACCGGAGAACCTCCGCCAGCTCGAACAGAACCACGAGTCTCCCAGCCTGGAACTGACGGTGTCGGAGAGTCTGATCAAAGTGACCCGATAATAATCAAATCACCAAGCGACCCGAAAAAATACAGGTAACGAGACATTTTAAGCTCTGTAATAAAAAATAGCATTATAATAACAACAACAACAACAACAACAACAATAATGTGTGTGTATATATATGGAATAATATAGGCCTAATAATAACAACAACTATCATATTAATGCTATCAGTTTTTATATGAATAATTATTATGATGATAATACATTTATTAAATATGTTGTTATTGTTCACATATACATAGTATTAATAATAATAATAAACCATATTTGAATACATTTGAATACATTTTATAATGTAAATGTTTATTTTTGATATTAGTTTGTATTTCATTTATATTTAATTATATTATCAAATATATATTTAAAAATAAAAGTATACATTTAAAATGATTATTGTTATTATTAATTTAATAATTCAATAATATTAATAATTTGATAATACGAGTATTATATTATTTTATTTATATTTAAAGAATATTAAATAAAATTAATTTTGTAAATAATTATTTTATTTATATGAAATTATATTATCAAGTGTACATTTAAAAATAAAATTATGAAATTGTTAAAATCTTTTGTCATTTTCTTTTTACCTTTTTATTATTAATAAAACATCAATTAAATGTTATAAAGTAAATTATTATTTTATTAGTTTGATTTATTTTTTTAATTCATATTGAAAATAAAATGATAAATATTAAATTATTAAAATGTATGAAGTAAAATGTAAAATATTATTTTGTTATAATTAGTTCTTATTTCATTTGTTTTATATTATCAAATGTTTTTTTTTTTTAATTCATTACAAAAACCTTTTTATTTTATTATTTTAATAATAAATAAATGCTTTCTAATTCACACATATTTATTTTTGAATGCTTTTTCTTTTCTGATAAGAAGTAATTAAACCTTTTCCAGGTACATTGAGCTGAGGAATGGACTCAAAGCACTGCTCATATCAGACCTCACCCAATCAGAGAGTAGCAAAGAGCCAGCTGACGAAGAACAGGAAGATCCCAGTGAGGAAGAGAATGGTGACACTGAGGGTGCTGATGAGGACGGGAATGACGTGAATAAATGCAGTGAAGAGAGGAAGAAGAATTGCCGTTCAGAGAAGCAGGTGACTGTCAGTTCTTTACAGTTACTTCATTTTTCAGTATATAATACAAAATATCTTATATATTCTCTCAGTCCGCAGCTGCGCTCTGTATCAGCGTGGGAAGCTTCAGTGACCCTGCGGATCTACCTGGTCTCGCCCATTTCCTCGAACACAGTGCGGTGATTGACAGCAAGCGTTCATTTATTTTCTTTTTACCTTTTTATTTTCTTTTTATTCACATTATTTATTTTCCAGTGGTCTTCATGGGCAGTGAGAAGTACCCGGACGAAAATGGCTTTGATGCTTTCCTGAAAAAACACGGAGGAAGTGACAACGCTTCCACGGACTGCGAGCGGACCATCTTCCAATTTGATGTTCAGAAGAAATACTTCAAAGAAGCACTGGATCGGTGAACTAAATATTAATTATCAATCACATTTTTATTTATTTTAGGGTGAACTGCCCCTTTAAAAATATACACTTGCATTATTTGTCCACAGATGGGCACAGTTTTTCATCTGCCCCCTGATGAGTCCTGATGCAGTTGACAGGGAGGTGGAAGCCGTAGACAGCGGTCAGTAAAAACATGTCACAAAAACTGCGCTGTCGACGCTAACTAAAGTTAATGAATGTAATGAAGCTAAATTCTCTTTAACCTGTCAACAGAGTACCAGATGGCCCAACCATTAGACTCTACCCGCAAAGAGATGCTGTTTGGAAGTCTAGCAAAAGCCAGTCATCCGATGAGCAAGTTCTTCTGGGGTCAGTCACATGTTCATAATGTTCTGAGATTATGCCAAACAAAAGAATGATGCTCATGATATTTGTTCATCCCTTGATCTTTCACCAGGAAATGCTCAAACACTAAAAAACGAACCCAGAGAGAAGAATATCAACACTTATGAGCGTCTGAGAGAGTTCTGGAGGAGGTATTACTCTGCACATTACATGACGCTCGCTGTGCAGTCCAGAGGTAATGAGAATAAATCTTTTGTCTCTGAATTAATAAACAGTACCAACCTCATATTCAAATCACGAGTCTAATTTTGGACACTTTATCCTCATAGAGACACTTGATACCCTGGAAGAATGGGTGCGAGAGATCTTTATTAATATCCCAAACAAGTACGTTCGCTAAACAGTCACATTTCTTGGCATTTATGTCACCCAGGATTTATTTTAATGTCATTATTTTCATTTTTTTCCCCATAGTGGCCAGCCACGGGCGGATTTTTCAGACCTTCAGGATCCATTTGATACCCCAGATTTCAACAAGCTTTACCGAGGTAGTGTTGGATTTCAGTTGGATTGTATAGATTATGTAATATATATATATATATATATATATATATATATATATATATTATTGTTTTTATTAATATTATCAATCTATAGTAATAATTAATATGACAATAATAATGATTTAGAAATATATTAAATTATAATATATTATTGTTATTAAAAAAGATTTAATACATCTGATAAAGTAAAAGTTTATTTTGTTATTATTAGTTTTTTTTTTTTTTTTGAAAATTAAAATAAATTATTGTATTACTATTAAAATAATAGTATTATTGTTGTTTTTTGTTGTTGTTATTGTTTTTTTATTTATTATTATTGTTATTATTATAAGTTGTAGTAGTAGTAAAAGCATATTGATATACATTTTAAAAAATAAATAATTTTTTGTTATTATTTTATATGTATTTAATGATTTTATCAAAGGTATATTTGGAAATAAAATTACATTTTAATTATAAATTATTGTTTTTTTGTTATTTTTTTATTTTGTTATTTTAATAACATTAAGAAGTGAAATATATTAAAAGCATATTTGAATGCATTTAGTACATAATTTTAATATAAATTATCTTAATTTTATTACATTTAGATTTTTTTTACAAATATTTACAAGTAAGAATTATTGTTATATTAAATTATATAAATATATTATCAGAAATATTAAAATATTATATTGTATGATTATTATATTATATTATAGTTTTATAAATATAATTTCTAAAACTAAATAAAATTTTAAGAACTATTTTTAATACAATAACATTTAAATATAATGATATATTTATATAAATTGTATTTAAATAATAAAATTAAACAGAATTTATTTTAATCACTTAGGTTTAATTTTATGCTATTGAATTATTAAACAACATACTGAATATCATTATTTATGATTCAGTGCCTCTTGTGTTGGTGAATTGAAATGAACTTTTGGAAGCTTTCATAACTATATGTGGCATTTACAGTGGTGCCAGTGAGAAAGATTCATGCGCTCACCATCAGCTGGGCTCTTCCACCTCAGGGCAAACATTACAGGTCAGTAACACATCCTGACAGCTGTCAAAATCTATCCACCATGTGAAAGTGTCTTACCCTGCTGAGGCCAAGACAGTGACGTATACTCTGCTTAAGAGACGAGCATGAGATTCTGGTGGCCACCAGGCAAGACAACATGACACAATAGTACAAGTTTGCATTTAGCTTATGGCAATAAAGAGTGTTTGTGTTTGTACATGTTGGGCTGTAGAGTGAAACCGCTGCATTACATTTCCTGGCTGATTGGTCATGAAGGAGCTGGAAGTGTGCTGTCTTTACTCAGAAAGAAGTGAGTTAGACTTTCTGTTCATACTTTTATCATTAAATCAGTTTGAATGAAATGAGAATCAAATGAAATGCTCTGCATCTGAAGATGCTGGGCTATGGGTCTGTTTGCAGGAAACAGTGAGACGGGTTTCGATCAGAACACCACCTACTCTATCTTCAGCGTTTCAATCACCCTGAGCGACGAGGGCTTCCAGAACTTCTTCCAGGTCTGAAAATCTCTTCATGTTGGCTCAATTAAGTCCTCAGTTGTTTTTATGTGGTGTGATTCCTTTTATTCCTCATTATATCTATATATCTCATTATATATATATGTGGTTGTAGGTCATTCATACAGTCTTCCAGTATCTGAAGATGCTTCAGTCCATTGGACCTCAGCAGAGGTGGGCAGCAGATCATTGAAACCTTCTTTTTTTAGTTTCGATAATGTCCTTCAATCCTTTTGAAACAAAAACCTCAATGTTCTCTTGGTTATGTGATTTCTCAGGATCTATGAGGAAATCCAAAAGATTGAAGCCAATGAGTTTCACTATCAGGAGCAGGTGACCTGTTTTGCCTTAATTCTCTTGAGTGAAATCATCTAAATTCATAGATAGAACAGTCGCAGGCCTTCAACTCTCATATTTATGTTTTTTTGTACCAGACGGAAACAATTGAGTTTGTGGCGAACATTTGTGAGAACATGCAACTTTTCCCCAAAGAGGACTTCCTGTGTGGAGACCAGCTTATGATTGAATACAACCCAGAGGCATGGCATTGTCTTTTGGACAAAACTTACAATGCTAAATATTTTATGACCGTTGTTCTGATGTTTAATCTGATATATCTGTCGTTGAAGGTCATCGCAGCTCCTTTGACACTCTTGACCCCAATGACAGCCAACATATTACTGATGTCACCCAAACATGATGGTCTCTGTCCGCTAAAGGAGAAGTGGTTTGGGACGCAGTACAGTATTGAAGGTAAACCTCAACAATAGATCCGGGAAAGGTTTGGCTTTATTTTTAGGGATGCACAGATGTTAATATTCTGGCAGATACTGTTGGCTGAAATAAATTAAATATAATACACTGAAAAATAAACTTGTACAAAGATATTCTCACAGAATAAATATAATCTCAAATAATGCAGAATAAAAAAAGTTGACTGCTTTTTATATTCATTAGATATGATATAATAGAAGTAGAGTAATAAAATCCTGGCTGATAATTTTATCAACCAATAAATGGCCACTTTCACTATATTATTTTGTTTAAATAAAAAATAAAACATAAAAAAATTGTCATTTTGGATGGATGGATGGATGGATGGTGGATGGATGGATGGATGGATAGTGAATGGATTGATGGAAGGATGGATGGTGGATGGATGGATGGTGAATGGATAGTGGATGATGGATGAATGGTGGATGGATAGTGGATGGATGGATGGATGGATGGATGGTGGATGTATAGTGAATGGATAATGGATGGATGGTGAATGGATTGTGGGTGGATGGATGGATGGATGGATGGATGGATAATGGATGTTGGACGGATAGATAGATAACCGATATGGTACTGATATATATCACGCATTTTTGACTTAATAATCATAAAGTGTTATACCTATACAGATATTCCACAAGATTACCGTGACCTATGGGCTGGAGATTTCCCGCTGAACCCTGACCTTCACCTCCCAGCTGAGAACAAGTTTATAGGTCAGTTCCCATTCCATTCACTGGCTGTTCATTCCTTTCTTTGCAGCAGTTTTCACTTCTGTATCCACGTCTGTTCTTACCCATCCACAGCCACGGATTTCACCCTCAAAACATCAGGCTGCCCTGACTCGGATTTCCCAGTCAAAATAATCGACAACGAGAGAGGCTGCCTTTGGTTCAGAAAGGACAACAAGTTTAAGATACCCAAAGGTACCTTGATCATGTGTAACCCAATGAAAAATCCAATGAAACCCAAAGTGAAATCCATAATTATGTCATTGTGTCTGTATTTTCTGATAGCTTACGCACGCTTCCAGCTGCTCACTCCATTCATACAGGAGTCTCCTAAAAAGTAAGTTGTTCCTCAACAAATGTTATTCATAATTCTCTTCCAATCCCTTCCTGCTTGCTTTCTACTGTAAAAAGGCAAGACATCTTTGGAGACCTGCCACATTTTACATGAACACTATGAATTGTCTTTTTCCTCTGCTAGTCTGGTCCTCTTTGATCTTTTCGTGAATATTCTGGCTCATAATCTGGCGGAGCCGGCATACGATGCTGATGTGGCTCAGCTGGAGTATAAGTTGATTCCTGGAGACCACGGCCTGTTCATCAGACTCAAAGGATTCAACCACAAACTGCCTGTGAGTTGAATAGTGTCTTTGATTCTTTTTGAATTCATTTGAACAAACTAATTCTGCCAGTTTTGTTAATTCTTTAGTTGCTTCTGAACCTGATCGTAGACCATCTGGCTGACTTCAGCACCACTCCAGAAGTGTTTAGTATGTTCATTGAGCAGCTGAAGAAAACCTATTACATCATCCTTATTAAGCCAGATCGACTTGGAAAGTGGGTAACCGCAGATCTCAAACGACCAGCGATCTGTGTTTGCATCATTAGATGCAGATGAAGTCTGACTTTCTATGTTTCAGAGATGTTCGACTGCAGATCCTGGAGCACTATCGCTGGTCTGTGATGCAGAAGTATGAAGCCATTATGGCGGACCTCAGTGTGGCTGATCTCATGGACTTTGCAAATCACTTCAAGGCCGAGTTATACATAGAAGGACTCATACAAGGAAACTTAACAAGCGCCGTGAGTCTTGTGACTATTTATGTCATTTTGAGCAAGTATTAACTCTATAATCACTCATTTTTATATCATTTTTGCACAAACAGGAATCCAAGGAATTTCTGCAGTATTTTATAGAGTAAGTTGCCTTCTTTTTATATTTGTTAAATGTAAATATAGAAGAAGTAGAATGTAGTTTAACAGTTTTATGTTATATAATATTGAGGTAATGTGTTACATGTAATGCGCGTTACGTTATCAGGTTACTTTCTAGATATAAAATAACAAAATGAAATCACTCTTAATTTATTCAGTATAATTACAAAAAGTACTACTTACAAATAGTTAATTTTATATATTTTATAAAGTTATTTTTTGTTAATAATGTTAAAGTAGTGTGTTACATGTAATGTGCATTACATCATCAGTTTACTTTTGGGAAGTAAAATAAAATCACTTATTTTATTTTATTCAATTTAATTTAATTTAATTACAAAAAGTACTACTTTCAAAAGTTAATTTTATAAAATTATTTTTTGTTAATAATGTTGAGTTAGCATGTTACATGTAATTCGCATTACGTTATCAGGTTACTTTTTGGAAGTAAAATAACAAAATAAAATCACTTTTTGTTTTAATCAATTTACTTACAAAAAGTACCACTTAAAGTTAATTTGATATATTTTATAAAATAATTTTTTTGTTAATAATGTTGAGGTAGTGTTACATGTAATCTTACGTTATCAGGTTACTTTTTGGAAGAAAAAAAAAACAAAATAAAATCACTTTTTTATTCAATTTACTTACAAAAATTACTACTTACAAAAGTCAATTTGATATATTTTATAAAAAAAAATTTTTTTGTTAATTTTGAGGTAGCGTGTTACATGTAATCTGCTTTACATTATCAGGTTACTTTTTGGAAGTAAAATGTAACTATAATTTATTTAGATAAATATCTAAATAAAACAAAAAATTACTGCTTATTTATTCACTTTAATTAGAAAAAGTTCTACTTAGAAAAAGTGTATAAATTTAAATTATATATTTAAGAATCAGATTATGGGGGATGAGGTGCAGAAGGAAGTGCAAAAAAAAAAAAAAGAACTGCTGGGTTAGTTACATGTAGAATTTATAGAATAATATCTTTTTTAATTAAGTAACACTTTTTAAATGTATTTAATTTATTTACTGAAAAAATAAAACATCCTGGTGTTTAACAGCAAACTCCAGTATAAACCTCCTCCAGCTGCACCTCCTGTCCTGTTTAGAGTGGTGGAGTTACCACAGACGCACCACTTATGTAAAGTCCAGTCCCTCAACAGAGCAGACGCTAACTCAGAAGTCACAGTATATTATCAGGTACAGGTCCATGTGACTATATTTTAGATCTTTTGAAATTCTTTCATAGCTTTATGTAAGGAATATACCAAAATTTTGCACTTAACATTGTTTTTTTTTTTAGACAGGACTGAAGAACTTGCGAGAACATACACTGATGGAGCTGCTTGTGGTGAGTTTGGTTGTCACTTAAACTGAAAGTATTTTTATTGTCCATCTTTTCTTTTTCTTTTTTTAATACCTAAATGCACTTGTTTTTTTTGTGTGTGTGTTTGCCAGATGCACATGGAAGAACCTTGCTTTGATTTCCTGAGGACAAAGGAAACTCTAGGGTCAGTTATAAAGCGACGTCCTTCAGACTGTCTTTCAATGTCTAAATGTTTCTGCTTCAACGGATCTTATTTGACTCTTCCTTCAGGTATCAGGTGTATCCCATCTGCAGAAACACCTCCGGTGTCCTTGGCTTTTCAGTGACTGTCGAGACTCAGGCGACCAAGTTCAGGCAAGGTTTATGTGGAAAACTAGATGTTTAACCAGTCCATTTTCTCTGTGAATATCAATAACATATTCTTTTTGCCATGTACTCTCATAGCACTGACTTTGTGGAAGGTAAAATTGAAGCTTTTCTAGTCAGCTTTGGGGAGAAGATGATTAACTTATCGGACGAGGCTTTTCAAACTCAAGTGAGCGCTCTGATCAAACTGAAGGAGTGTGAAGACATGCAACTCGGGGACGAAGTGGACAGGAACTGGTTTGAAGTGGTCACGCAGCAGTATGTTTTTGAGAGGATCAATAAAGAAGTGAGAAATCAGTCCATATATTCTTTTTCTTTAATGTTATAAATGCTAGTTTATTGTTCATAGATTCTTCTTTAAAGGTACAGGATATATATACTGGTACCATAGCGGTTGCTGTCCAGCATTACAGATTATCATATTAACCCATACTGGATAATTGGTCATGCTAATTTCCTCTATTTTTTTTTTTTTTTTTTTTTTTTAATTTAATTTATCTTTGCCATCACTTAAAGTTAATCTTTAAAAACACTAATAATTTAATAACACTTATAAATGTAATCTAGCAAATCTCAAAATGTATATTGTTTTTCATACTGTACATTATAATGTGATGCCTAAATTCACTTGTAGCATTGAAAATGACTGATTTTAGTTTTCAATGTTTTGTTTTATTTATTTGGTATAAAGTTATATAAAAATATAAAAACCTAAAAACTGAAAAAATAAATAAAGCTATATACAAATATAAAAAAAATATAAAAACTGAAATAAATAAATTAATTAAAGCTATATCGAAATATAAAATCCCAAAAAACTAATTGAAAAAAATGACAAAAGCACATAACAAAATTACTAAGTTAAACTAAAATTAAAATAAACTGAAAATAAAAAGATTTATTTGTGCCTCAACAACCAATTTTTGTTAGTTTATTTATTTATTTATTTTATATATTTAGACCACATCGCCATCATTTTTTTTTTTTTTTGCCATTTATTTATTTTAAATATTCAATCCACATTTTTATTTTTTAGGTAGTCTTTATTTATTTATTAATGCCTTAATTTTTGTAGCAAATAAAATGACTCATTTTAGTTTTTATTGTTTTATTTATTTAAACAAAGTTATATAGAATTTTAAAACTGGCCATTTATTGGTTGTCAGATATAACATTGTCAATAGTAATATATAAAAGCCTACATTTTTATGTCGGTGCATTTCTATTCCTATTCTTTATTCTGCATTATTTAAGATGATTTTTATTCTGTGAGAATATCACATCACATTGTTACTCTACCCAACAGATTGAAGTCCTGAAAGAGGTCACCAAAGAGGAACTGGTATCTTTTTTCATGGAGCACAGGCACGCAAACAGTAGAAAACTAAGTATACATGTATGTTATTTATTTGTTTCTATTGTAATCTATTATAAACAGGCCTTTTGAATTTTTAAAGGGTCATTGAGATGGTAGAAAATGGTCATTATAAATGAAACCACAACTATTTTTGGTGCATCAGACAGGAAACTGTTGATCATGTTAACATCTACCAAATGACTCTATGATCTGTGCAGGTGGTTGGATTCGGAGAGAAAGAGAAGGAAACCCACGGAGATGATCAATCCTGTTCTGCCTCAGAGACTCAGGATGCAGAAACAAAGACTTCCTCATATGGGAACGTGTCGAAGCTGATCTTCCTCCCTGCTTCACCCGTCCTCGCCAAAGCCACCGTGATAACAGACATCCGCACATTCACGTCTTCCCTCAGTCTACACCCCTATCATAAAATTCCTCCAGTAGACTGAAGTGCGCTCAGAGTGACCTACATTGAAGAGCCATGGCTACCTCTCTATGAAAACTGTGGAAAAACACTTTGTCTGTCATAATCGATTACGTTAAATATAAGTGGGTATTGCATTTAATCAAGTGACACCTAAGAACTCTGTTGTTGGAGTAATCCAGTTTTTCCATGTATATTAGAGGACAAAAAAAAAAAAAAAAATCTAAATAGCATATACACGTGTTAGGTGATCAGGGATAAATATATGTGCATATCATTAAAATGTATAGACTGAATATAACAGATTTTATTTAAAGATGAGTGGTTGCTTGAAGACTTTTTTAAAGTAAGAATGTATTTCAACTGGAACTCTCCTTGTGAATAAAAATAGATGTGGACACAAAGCCTTATGTCATATTTGGATGGTATGGTATTTAGTATGTTTCAACTGTCTAACAATTAAATATTCATTTTAATAATAAAAAAAATTGAACTAATAAGTTTAATGACTTTTTGTAAAAAAAAAAAAAAAAAAAAAAGAAAGAAAGTAAAACCAGGCTAACTGTGTTGTTTTGCTAATATTTATATACTATTGTAGTATTAATATTTTTAAATATTTTTTATTTTCAGTTTTTATTTTAGTTTTTTAATTTTTAGTAATTTCATCATTTTTTTATATTTATAACTTTTTTTTATAGCGTTTTATATTTCTATATAGCTTTAATTTTCATTTTTGGGGGAGGGGTATATTTATATAGCTTTCATTTATTTTTGCAGTTATATTTCTATATAGCTTTATTTTTACATTTCTATAGGCCTAAGCTTTATTTATTTTTATTTTTTTTAAGTTTTAGTTTGAATTGTTTTAGTACTTAAACCTAATTTTATTTCAATTTTTCCATCCAGTTTTAGCTTTACATCTAATATCTATGTTTTATTTTATTTCAGCTTTTTTTTCAATTACTGAAAATTATTTTTAATAGTTTTAGTTTTAGTTAGCATCGACAACAACAGTGGCCAGCAACCAGTTTAGGCTTTGTTTGGCTGCCATGACATCAATGACCCGCTAAATTATTCATAAAACAACTTATGAATATTTAAAAGGCGTAATTTTACTACAGCAAAAAACGTATGAGAGAATAAAAACTGTTTTATCAAAGTATTCTCTTCAGGTTAGTCTCTCGAGTGTGATCTTGTAACTGTGGAAAGTTACATAGAGACGCGACGCGTCCATGGCAACAAACTTTTATTAGCTGCTCTACTGGAGTAGGAGCTCGTGCACAGTAGCGAACGGAAAATGCGTTGTCTGAAGCATTAGTATGGATAACGGCAGAAGGTTTAATGTTTTCTCGCGTTTGCGTCTTTTCTGCGGTTATTTGTGTGTAGACAGTGTCCAGCGAGTTTAGACAGCCTCAGTATGTCGGTGTCTGTCAAGTGCAGCCCGTCTCCTCCGGATGGAGTAAAACCCGAGAGTCGCAGGACGAAGAGATCGACTACTGCTGTCAATAACAGTGAGGAAACTCGATTATCAATAATTACATCATCCACTTTTTTCCTTTGTTAGACTTAATATTTATTTGTTTGAGTGTTTATTTATTTTAATGCTACATCACCAACTTTAATCTTAATATTTATTCATTTAATTAATTTATTTCAGCTTCATTCTTAATGTTTACTATTCTTAGTAGCCTATTTATTAATTTATTCATGTGATATCACCAAATTAGTTTTTTGTTATTCCTAATATTCATTTACATATGCCACATTACAAACCTTTTCTGTTATTCTTATTTATTTACTTATTTATTAATGTTATTTATCTGTCTAGTGGCCACAGAGCTTCCTCAGGTGAGGGAGAGGACACCTATAAACGACAGAAGCAGCCTGCAAGTGCGTGACGATTTAATTCCAGACGAGCTCCTTGCAACTTTAACGTCCACCACATATCCCCAAGACAGACTCGGACCCCTCAGATTAACCAAAACTCCTAAGGACTTAAAGGTTTGTGGCGCTTGAGTACCTTTCAAATTGTTTCTAGTAACTGAATCAGCTCTTTTGACCTCTTTCACCAGGTATGTTTAATGCACCGCCCGGATGCAGTGTGGCACCATCCCGCAAGACGCAAGAAATACCAATACTTTCTCAACCAGCCGACCTCTCTGACTGGAGCTGGAAGGTTGGAACGAATCGTTACACATGACACATATGCTTATTCATAATACACTGAGACATTTTCTAGCTCACTGTGTTTGTTTGAATCTGAACAGAGACATATCCTTTCTCTGTGATGCTCTGGTGTCTCAGAGGGACAGAGCGTCTCTCCCACCAATGGCTGAACGAAGCTCTGCTCAGTTTCAAGGAGATCACAATGCAAGTGACAGGAGAATAACCTGAATTTGATGCACACAGTGTCTTTGTACATGTTGTAACTTCATGTTGTTGTTTTTGGGTTGAAGGACGTGAGTTCTCTGGAAACTTTAATCCCAGAAGAATATCACATCATAAAAAACAAAGGCCTTAAGGGACTGCAGTGCTATGATGAGTAAGTGAGTCTGCTTTGGTCAGTAAGAATATCTATCTTTTTGTACTACAGCTAAATGTTTGCTTTATGTATTTTTAATTTTTTAGCAAATTCACAGTTCTCCTAGAAGATGACAAGAAGAAGCTAAGAGTCTTTCCAGCCATGTAAGTTGCTCTAACATATTTATTTATTCATTCATTTATTTGTTTGTTTATTAATTTAAAATTCATTCATTTTAAAATTATCAATATTTTAAATATTTATAATATTTTCTATACAACAACTAGGAAACCGAGTGGTCGTCTTGAGGTGATGCAGTTATTGAAGGTGATGGACAAAATGTTGGAAAAAGCAGGTGTCAATCAAGAGCTTCAAGAGCTAACCGAACTCTCGCAGGTTAGTTTTTAGGAGTTTTTTAAAAGGGTCATGACATGAGATCAAATTTGCCTTGATCTTTTGACATATAAGAGGTCTTTGTGTCATTAAAACATCCTGCAAGTTTCATTCAGTTTCTGACATACTCCACACGCTTGAGTCTGTAAACAACAGGACAAATGGAAGAGTGAAAGAACGTTTGCTTTGGCATGTCCAGTTTAAACAGATCATTTCTGTCTCTGTACAGACTTCAGAAGGATCGGAAACAAGTGGATGGTTTATTTTAATGGCGTCCTGGATTGCGTTTATGTTTGTTCTGAGCATTTTTTTTTGTAAACGAGGCAGAGTGTAATGGGGAGTTTGCAAAGAAACTTTTGTTGAAAGATGAAGCAGCCAGCTGTATTGGATCTGACAGCAGCTGCATCATAAATGATTTCATAATGCTTTGTCTTTGTTTTTTCAAAACACTTACTCACATGCAATAGCGAGCGGGCGTTGATTCTGTTTCCTATGCAATAGTGTTGTCAAAAGTACCGTCAAAAGTACCGATCACGATACCAAGTCAGTACTAAAATTTTAAAAATGACGCTTTGACCGCTGTTGAGTGGATTTGTAAACACCTCTGATTGGCCATTGTGTACCAACTTGGTATCGTGATTGGTACTTTTGACAACACTACTATGCAATGACATTAGCCAATCATAACAGTGGCTGTTTACTGACAAGCTTTAAAGGAGCCACTCCTTAAAAATTGATAATTTCAGACAAAGAGTCAGAATAAAGGTTGAAAATAAGTTTTTCCACATATATACTTGTTTTTGTTTTTTGTGCAAAAAAAATTATTATAGCATTATAAGTGAACAAGGAACATATTAAAATAATAAAAAAAATCCATATCATGACCCCTTTAAGTGTAAAAAATGTAGCTGAATGGAATGAATGAATGAATGAATAATAATTCAGATTCTTGTAGTATATTAACAATAATAATTTACACAACTAAAATATAGTCACCAAAATGCCTTTACCAAACTCTCACATGTGTTTTTAATGGTTTTAAAAGTAAACAATTTAATAGGATTAAACAAACAAATAAAAGGTATCATTCAGATTCATGTAGGTTGGTAAATTAAGAATAATATTTTTTACAATTATGACTAAATATAATGATTTACAATAATAGAAAAGTGTATCTTTATAGAATATGTATTGCGTTTCAGGTTGAAAATTTACTGGAGCTGGTTCGAATTGAGCAGAACATCTACAACATAGTATTCCACGAGCTAATCCGGCAGGTCAGCGTTGAATGTGCCGAAAGGGGTCAGCTCCTCGCCAAGCTCAGGTCTCCATCACTGTTTTACCTCTTTTTTTCTCTGTGTTTTCATTAGAGAGTGACCTTACTTCCTCTTCCACTTGTCTAGGCAGAGGTATGTGTCTCTACTCGACCGTATCCCACGGCAGGTGAAGGGTCTGCACACAGAGACCTTAGCACAGAAGGCTCTAGACCGCCGGCTCACTGAAGAGATCATTCACTTCAAAAGCTCCATTGCAAAGCTTAATATGTAAGCTTAACACAACTTAAAAATTGACAATTGGGTATGATTTTTGTTTGTTTCAACCATGTGTATATTTAACCTGTAAAAGGGAACTGAGTTCTTTGAAACAACATGATGAGAATGTGTCCAAAGAGGCGGAGGAAGCCAAAGAGGAGCTTGCTAAAGCCCTGGAGGAGTCACAGCGCAATGCAAAGTGCGTGAATTAATCATTAAACCTGTTTATATGTGAACAGAGTGTTTACTACAGATTCACACTTTAGATCTGTCTGGTTGAAATAACATTTATTTTCTGCAGTATTGTAGCAGAGTACCATGATCTTTATGAGCTGCAGAGGAGGAGACTTGAAGGACAGATGTCCCAGCTATATGATGAAAGAGACCTTTGGAGAAAAGCCACCTACAGTCTTGCAGTCAAGGTGACCATTTGTGACATTCTCCTTGACATGTTAAGGCACTCACACACTACAAGATAATTGGGCCGCTTTTGGGCCCAATTGTCCCCTTCCGACAATCCTAGGTAAAGTCCTGATTATCTTGATGGTTCTTCAGATTTTCCTGTGGTGTGAGGTGTGTTAAGAGTGATTGAATCTGCTCGGAAGAACGTCTGGGCCGCACTGATCTCAAATCGTAAATATCCAAGATGTTGAATATTTACGATCAAAAATCATGTTGTGTGGGGGGAACTCCGAGGACAAAGCGCAAATACTCTGTGGATTGTCATGTGGAACAAAACGATACCAAATCAGGAAGGGAGCTGACGCAAGACGGAAGCAAAACAATCTCAATGACTTCATCCAAACCTTTCTCTTTTAGTTCTGCTAGTTTTCTGTAAAAAGCAGTCCAAATATTATTATCGCCATTTTTTTCTTGCCCGTTGTCCGCCATGTTTGTTTACTCTAAAGTCACTAACTCAAAATTGACTCTCGTATTGACAGAATTTATAATATTTGAGTCTAAATGTCTCACATATTTCTTTCAGATAATAAAGATAAATAAACTTCATCTGGTCAGACGGCTAAATATTAGTGAGCAGACCTGGGCCAAGACTGCAGATCGTTTCATTGGTTTTCTAACAACAAAGGTACAAACACTTATAATACCTCTTACCTCAGTCTGTCAAGACCTTAACATGTAAACTAATGGTTATATTCATGTTATTTTTATTCATAGGACTCTGAGGATGTATCCCATATCATGGAATTGACTGACCGATGGAAAGATAAAATGACTAACTTCATGAAGAATCTCAGAAAGGCTGAAAGCAACCAATGTGAGACCATCAAATCTGTCAACGCTAACGTTAACAAGTGGCACAAATTTTATGAAGACAAATCAAGGTCAGTGAAGCAAATTCTGTTTTTTTTTTTCTTTGAATTTTTTTTATTTTTTTTATTGACTTTTATTGGCTCTCTTATGGTTCATTAGGAACCCTAATATGAAAGTTGACAAATCTTCAGAAGATGAGCTGTCTCAAGACCTGAAGCAATGGTCAAAGGTTAGCAATCCTTTTTTATATTTCCTATTCAATTATCTTTCTAAAATTATTTCACTTTTTTACTTAAATGTTAAAATTATATCTATCTATGTCCAACCATAGGTGTTGACACAGCAGTGTGAGCGTTATGGAGGCGAGGACCTAGTGTCTGGTCAGGAAACACTTGAAATGTTAACAAACCTACAAGAGTCCTGGATTGAGGTTTGTCTCCAGCTCTTTAGAAGACATCCTGGTGCAGATGGAGTGCCACCTAAAGGCCAGGAGGCCATGAGGGAGCTGGCAAAGACCATCACTGAACTCCAGAATCAACTGGGAATCCGTATCAATGGAGAAAGTGGTGAGAACCAAGGCCTTTGGTTCCTGACATAGTCTGTTTTTTCTCCAATGGATATCAATGTCTGCTCTTGGTTGTTAATGCAGGTATTCACGCAACGCTAATGTTGCTTATTGAAAGTATGGAGTTCTGGTCGAGAAAGTTAAAGGCCTTGAGTGAACTTCCAGAGGAGCAGTCTTCTGGTGATTCGCTTAAGTTGGAAGAAGCTCTCAGCAACATGATGAATCTGTCTGAGGAGGCTCTTCTGCTAGTGGACAGCACACAGTTAGAACGTGACAGGGCTAAACAGAAACCCCACACCAAGTAAGAGAGATGCAAGGGACAAACATTATAGCTATCTTGAAAAACCTAGTGAGTACCTTGTTAATCTACTGGAATGATCTACATGGCTAGAAACTTGGAACAAAATGCATGAAACACAAAACTTGATTCATGTTTCTGGTTAAACTGTCCAATTTCCCTGTATGTATCTGTGACAGGATTGAATTGGATGATGTCTTCAAGACAATGAAAGAATTCATGTTCTCTCAAGAAAACTTTTTCGACTGTGAAAATATGAGGCTTCGTGACGAGGTACAACCCAGGCCTGTGTAATGTTTCTTTCATGCCCTAAGTCAGGGTTCCTGAAAAGTCACCTCCCTTCAGAGTTTAACTGACCTGGGTTTGACAAGACAAGCATCATCACTCATGGCTTAGGGCAGGACAGCTGTGTTTCTTAAAAGCATTGTAAGTCAATGGTCTTTACAATCTACTTGGACATTTAGAGTAATCCTGAAGCCCTGGACATTTAGAGTAATCCTGAAGACCTTGATTAGCTGGTTCAGGTGTTACCTAAGATTCAAGTGAAACTCTGCAGTAAGGTGGACTTCCAGGAGCAGGAGTGGATGCCCCTGCCCTAAGCCATGAGTAATGATCTCATGTTGTATTGGCAGGTAACTTCACTTCACACTAAGCTGATTCGCTGGATGGTGGACCTTCTGCTACTAATGGTGCCAGTCCATTCGGATAAGCAGGAACCTTATCTTCCGACGCCCGAATTGAACTTCATAGTGAACGTGTCTGTTGAAAAGCTGGAAGAGGATGCTAGGAACCTCTTGGGGAAGCTTGACTACTTTTCCAAGTATATCACAAGGTAACCCCACTAAACTCAACATCTTGAGAGGATACACCTTAGCTGGTTGTAGTTAACCGTAAATTCATTACACAACTTGTCCTGCAGCTCTTGTCAGGCTATTGTAGAAGAGGCGATCCGGAAGAACTCGACTCAGGATGACACAGAGAATGAGTTGAACCAACTAGCCAAACTTCAGGTGCTTAGCAATCCCTCTGATCATCTCAATTAAGATCTCTTTCTTGAGTAGCAATACAGATTGACATCCCGCCCGGAATGCCATTATGTCTTCTGCACTGTGTTTGTTCAGAAAGAGTGTGGCGAGTGGGTGGACACCTGCCGGATACTACTGTCAAATGTGAAGGGAAGCCTGGTAGAGCTGCAGTTGTCTGGAAAAACTGTAACAAAGCCTGTGAGTGACATCAGCATGGACTCTCTGGTAGAATACAGCTATGCTAAGTAGTATAAAATGTGAATATCTTCCTTGTACATCTTTGTAGCCTGAGCAACAACCAGAGGAACCTACCGAAGAAGAAGAGGAACCAGCCATCGGGCCTTATTCTTTCCAAAGAGCTGATGAATATGTAACTAACACTTTTTCATATAAGCTGTTGCTTGCTAGTCTCATAGCTAGCTTGGTCCAATGGATTAGCACTCAATAACACTATTAAATGCCACCAAATCACCTCCACAGGGTGATGAAAAGGCCAGCAGACATGACAAAAATGGCTCAGTCATCAAATTAGTTGGCCATGATGGCAATATCACTGAGAAGAACTTAGGAGAGGACACTGTTCAACTTATAGGGGTGAGTATACTGTATCGTCTCCATGTGATCAGCTTCCCATCTACATAGTGTAAAGCATCAATCATCAAAATCTTCATCTTTTCTAGACTGAAGAACTTGTGCTGTCTCCTCACACTGAAAATGCCCAGGATGCCTTCAATGCATTAGAAACAGTGAGAACTCTTCAGCAAGAGCTTCTGTAAGTACTAGCATTGTGATCTTAAATTTTTCTTTAATGAGATCTATAGTTCTCTACATAAGCTATATTTTCCAGAGAGGTAGAAACACGAGCTATCAGTGCGGAGGTACGAGCGTTAAAGGCAGAGGAAGACCTGCAGGCAGCTCTGGACAAGATACAAGATCTGGAGAGGCAGCTACATGCTCGGCCCAGTGTGGAGACCAAGTGTAAGTGTGTCAGAGGCTACCTTTACACTTCAGATACCGAACAAGACATATTTTGTGGGCACAAAGGTCCATTGTCTTTTGTCTATTGTCAAAAGTGTAACAAAATATGAATCACTGCTCACACAGAAGTAACTTTCAATTTAAGCAGCTTTCTGTTGGTCAACATGACACATTTGTGTGACCTGTTGTGAAATCTGTGTGGGGAAATTTTCCCCCCCAAATTCCCAATCGTGTAGATTCCTACTTTGGATTTTGCCTATGAAAATTTGCAGAACAATGGTAAATGTGACCGCACCTTAATTTGTGTTGGAAGATCTTTTTAGTTCTTATTCTTAGTCGTTAAAATGGGCTTTAAAGTAATTTCTTCCAATTTTAACAACATTTTACAACATTTTAATGCTGCATCCACACCACTAGGTGTCAGTATATAGCAGTGTTGCCAAGTCCGTGGATTTCCCGCGGAATTGGGCTACTTTAACAGGATGTCCGCGGGTTGAAGCGACCCCAATAACGTGATATTTAGCCCCTGGAATGCTAATTTTACCAGGGAAACCCTGCCAAAAAACACAGATTTTACTCCACAGGACACGATTTTTACTGGGTGACCCCCCTTGAAACGGGATTGGGCTAGTTTTGAGTAGCAATTGGGCAGGTTTTGTTGTAAAAACCTGGCAACCCTGGTATATAGTTCACAGATGGTCAAATTAGTAAACGAAACCAATAAAATTGTCCTTTTTTATTAATGTTAATGTTGTAATTATGATATGAACTGACCTATTTTTATTTTCTGCCTATATATACCCTTTTGACAGTGAGCAAGAAGAACGTTACACCAGCACCCAAGACCCCCAGTACCCCTGTCGCAACTTCTGAAGCTAAGACAAGAAATCAGAAACCTGAGGCCAGCCCGAAACTGTCTAGAGGCACCAAGAAACGCTAAATTAAAAAAAAAACAATACCGGACTTCATGTGGGGCAAAATAATAAAGTATTTAATAGACACATCTGTATTTGAAGTGTACTTGTATTGCACATATTAATGAATAAGATTATATTTAACAGTGTAATTAAATTATAGTGTTTTTTAAATATTAACTTTAAGTGAGCGTTAGAAGATGCAAAGATAATCTAAATATAAAAACAGAGGAAATGAGCATGAACAATTAAATATCGACCCATACTGATAAATTAAAAAAATCTTGAATATTGGCCATTAACTGATATAGTACTAATATATCATGCATACCCATGTAAAATTAGTCGCATGAAACTGTTCATGACTTCATAAGTAAACACTGACAATCATATTTTATTTACATCATGGGTGAGTCTTTGGTACCATCTTCTGAGCCGTCACCTGTCGTCAGGCCTTGATTAGCAGGTCGGGTCAAACTGGCGAAGTCGATGGATTGGGTCAGGACATCAGGAGGTATGTTGAGGACCACAGCGGGCTGCTCTGAGCGCAGACTGTGGAGAAGCTGCAAGAGTCGAAGGTGCACGACCAGCGGAGAACCAGAGAGAGACTCCACAGAGGCCTTCAAAGCCTCACAAGCCGCCTTTTCTCCTTCCGCCGCGATCACCTGGGATACAACGAAGCGCAGTGGTTATAGAGCGGGGTTGGTAACTATAGGGTTGTAGATTTGAATCCCATTTTGCACACATGGCCTTACTTTGACTTGTGCCTGACGTCTTGCTTCGGCCTCCACAGCAAAGTTGTGTTGCAGCTCTGGTGGAAGACAGATTTCTTCTCTGCAACAGTGGACATACGTTATGATTAACTTGATGGAACGTCCTTTGGGGTTTAATCTGTTATTTACGTACTTACATTTCTGCTCTTTCCACTTTTATTCCCCACCTGCAGGTTATCGAATCTAAAGTAGCCTGCGCAACAAATGAAAACTTCATAAAAACTTCTTATTTCAGGCTCTCATGAGGTGTTGTATGTGATGAGGTCTACCTGAATCTCCTGGGCCATCCGTTTCCTGTCCAGCAAAATGTCAGTGAAGGCATGATGGGCCAGTATCTCTCTAACGGAGACCTGGGTCAGAGCCTGCAGCACATCTGGGACACCGGCGAGGGAGGAATGACACACAGACACATTCTCGATACAATAGTAACACACCGCACTTACTTCGGTACACACCAGGTCTTTGGTCACCACCTGAAGATGTAATGACATGTCATATGGCTTGTTAAACAGAGGTGTTTATTCTTTTGCAGGATTGCAATTTTATTGACGTGACTCAAGGTACACATTTACATTTTATCAGTTGTTTTCCCTGGAATCAAACCCATGAGCTACATGAAAGCCTAGTCTAGAGACTCAAGGGTGTTTTTTTTGGGGGGGGAGGGGGGGCTAGTTTTCGATTAACTGCCTCCCTTATGTTTAAATACGTGCGTCAGTGGGATGGTATTTGTCGTAGTCAGCTTTTTAGAGTGCACTTAATTTAATGACTTAGAGGTCGTCTCAGAAGATACAACGCAAACTTTCACATGTAGAAAATATGGAGGTTTTTTGTTACATTACCGTGTGAGGAGGGATCTTCAGTATTTTCAGACGAATGTCCACTATATGGCACACATCCAAAAATGGAAGACAAAACATCAGCCCTGCGGCAAAATTAAACATGCATGTAATAAAATGCAAAAATATTAAATTATTACAATAATGTTAAAATGATTTCTAATTAATATTAACATTAACATTAAAATAGCAAAATAAAATTAATATTAACACTAAAATATTAAAGTAACAATTATTAATTATTGATATTAGCATGGAAATGTTAAAGTAACATTAACTGATAAATTGATATAAATTTTTTAAAATCAAATAATTATTAATAGTGTTGTCAAATCCATTAATCACATCTAACATATACGTTTGTATATATATATATATATATATATATATATACACACACACACACACACATATATTTACAAACATGTTAGATGTGATTAATCGCAATTAATTTGACAGCACTGACTGTTAATAATAAAATATTTTAAAATTAGATGTATTAATTATCAACATTATTATAAAAAAATGTATAATAAATTCTTCACATAAAAACTGCAAATATACTGTAAAAGTGTTGTACCAGGGCCCCTGGGTCTCTTCTGCAATAGATGCCCCAACCGATATATCACAGCTCTCTCATGTTCTCTCACAATCTACAAATAAACAATTTTTTATATGATAACGGTTATAAGTGATAGTTATAGGAAATGAACAGAGTTACCAAATAAATCTTATTTTGTAATATTTAATCCCAAAAACTGAAAGCATACCTTCAGACAGAACCAGATTAAAATAGGAAAGAAGAAGATCACCACAGACAGGACCAAAACGATGAGAAGCAGCTCACAAACTCCAAGGTATCTCTTCTTCAAGCCTTTTGAGAAAAATGAATGATGAGTGACAGAAGAACCCAGGTTCTCCATCTTTTTTTTTGAGATTTTCTTGTCCAAACTTACCTTCTCCAGGCCCCTCAGTCTCCAATAACCCCAATAACTCCTCTCGATCTTCTTTTATTTGCTCCCTCACGCTGTCTACATTTACAACAGTGCTGCTGGAGATGATTTGAGCCTCTTTGGCTTCACCACTTTCTTCTTCTGTTACTTCTGGTTTTTCTTTTCTCTTGTTGGGCTCTTGGAGCTTGACGGATTTGGGTGCTTTGGTTTTTCTCTCTTTAGTAGAAGGTGATGGCTCCCTCTTTGTGCGTACAGATCTTGCAGAATGATGAGATGTTTCTGCTCTTTTCTCCATCTCGGCGAGAAGCATCCGGTGATCAACGAGAGGAGCATCTGTTGTGAGGTTTCATCTGGTGTCCGGTCAGCTCCTGTGTTCTGAAGGGGAGTATCTCTTTAGGCCTGTGCAGGTTTATGAGGATGTGGGAGTGTTTGAACTCTTCTAATGAATTTTACACAATGGTAGCCTCCTACGCAGTTTTGTTAGATGCACTGAATGTAAAATAACATGTTACAAAAAGTCTAATTCGCCTGTTCTCTGAATGTCCTCTATATATCTATCTGTCTATCTATCTGTCTGAAAAAGAAAAATATATATGGGTCAATGACGTGACATGTCATTTTTTTGTCCAAAGGCCTTAATAATAATAAAAAACAAAGTACAACTAGATCTTGTTTATTGAATCCAAAAGGTTTTAATTATATTTTGCTACATATAAAGGTATTTTAAAGATTTGGAAGTGTCAAAAGGTCATTCGGTTTAACCGTCCAAAGGCCAATACAGCCATTTCATTTGTGATTAAAACATCTTAAAATGAAATAAATGTATATATTTTTTATTCTGGCATGATTTTTTTAAACATCATATATTAACATAGTGCAAAATGGTATTAAAATTATTTGTAGAAGTCGTTGCTTTGTTATGAGAAAGAATGTCCAGAAAAATAAATTTCATTGATGTGATTCGGAGTAACCAATATAAAGGGACCATTTTGGATCAAGTCATGCAGTCAGTATCATGTGACAGGATGTGACATCATTCAGACACCTGCAAAGGACCACATGGTCGTGAAGCAAAGTAACTAACTCTCTTTTAACTACTTGAAAAATTAATGTTTTCACTTGTTCATACGCATGTCCCGAAACATCAGGTCATTCGGTACAACCGCTATAAAACATGGAAAATGTTGTAAGATTTTAAAATTTGTACGAAATATAAAATGTTTGATTGTCCTTTTGTTAGCTAGCTATCAAACTAACTAACTAGCTAGATACAGTATCAGCCTGTTAGCATTTTTTGAAAATATCGTCATTCAGTATAACCAAAGTGTCATTTGGTAAAACCGAAATTTTGGTTAAACCGAATGACTTTTTTGGTGACAAATTTTGTCCATCTTGTAAAAAATGACTAAAGGAGTGTTAACTGATTATAAAAACCACATAATCTCATTGTCAACACTTAATAAAACTTTAAAATTAATTATATCTCCATTATGTTTTTTTACACTTTTAAAAACCTTATTCGTCAATGACCCACTTATTAATAATAAAACAACAATTTTATACATTTGTCTTTTATAAAAATGTAGGCTATTCAGTTTACTACTAATAGAAAGACCATTAGTTGATATTCTCTTTTGAAGATCTTTGTATAATATTTCTCTCTCTCTCTCTCTCTGTGTGTGTGTATTTTTAAGGATAAAATAAACATAAAACAACTAAAACAATAAATATATACAAAGTAAGACTTTTAAAAAATAAACTATTTAGCTAAATCTGACAAAATGTATCATTTTTTTCTTGCTAATAAGTCTGACTCTATTTTTTATTTTTTTTTGCCAAATGCTTCAGTTTATTTAAATATAAATTGGCAAATAATAATCATTTGCTTTAAAAAATTATGTAAAAAAGATTTTTTAAATAAAAAATGACTTTTAAATAAAATAATACATGCATGTGACGTGTTTTAACACGTGGCTCCCGTTTTGTATCACAATTTGTATAGTTTTATTTAATTTAAGTAAAATGGAAAATTACACTACTACTTAAAAAATCACGTGAATTAAAGTAAAAGTATTCCACAGAAACAATTTGAAGCTATGTGTGAACTCAGAAAGTGCGGTCTCAGCACGAGCAGCTTGATTGAATGCTGATAAAGCACGTGCCTCGTGAAGTCTGCTGTATCTGCCCACAGAGACGCTAATGAAATAGAGTTTCACCTGCACTTTTAAAAGTTCATCTCGGAGAATATTTTTGACGTCCGCTTAGCTCCACTGACGCCTCCATTGAATGCACCTGTGATGCAAAATTCGCGTTTTTTAAGAAACGTGGCCTGTCGTGTCATCTGCACGGAACGATAAAACGCGTTTGTCTTGCACAAAAGGTAATCAGTTGTCCATAAACGACAATAATATACATATAAAGTATGCTTTTAAAGACGTTGCGTTAAAGCAATATTGTCAATAGGCCTAAATAAAATGAACAGTGATTTGTTTTGTCTGTTATTTCGCTGGTTAGCTCGTATGTTGACATCATCATGAACTAATATTTACTTAAAAACTGTCATGTTTTTGTCAGCTGTTAGTAAGTAAATTCTGTCCCACTTCTGTTTTTAGCTGTCAGAATGACCCAAGATCAGCTCCTCACGGGTTTGAAGAAGGATGTCCGCTCTCTCTTGGTCTCAGCGAAGCATGGCTTGACCCCTGAGCAGCTCAAGAGAGACTACCAGACCATGCTGGGCTTCCCCATTCCCCTCAGGCTACTGGGATTCAGAACTGTTTTGGATATGGTCAAGGAAATGCCGGACGTTGTGCACTTGGAGTACCACCTTGATGGCAGCATAATTTTAAAAGGTAATATTATTATTTTATCCCTTTTGTTTGCTGGTAAATCATTGTTTGTGGCCTGGAGAATGTCTATAGTGCATATTCATGCTAAAATTTATTTTCTTTAAGTAGCAAATCATACAAAGTGCTTGGTATTAGGGGGAGGGGCTTTCTCAGTCTAGAGAGCATTTCATTGGACAAACATTTGAATAAGCCCCTGAGTTCAAGATAAGTTATCAATACTTTTGCTTCGTTTTGACTTTATATTAGTTAAAGGGATACTTCACCCAAAAAAATGTAAATGTTCTCATCATTTACTCACCCTCATGCCATCTCAGATGTATATGAATTTCTTTCTTCTCTGACTGGAACACAAACAGAGATATTATTATTATTATTATTATTATTATTATTATTATTAGTTTTTTTTTTTTTTTTTTTTTTAGTGAGGAAAAATACTAATATTGTAAACGTATTAAACTGTAAACCATCGGTTCAGGTCAGCTGTCAAATGTGTGTTCGCTGGACATAAATGCTAGCATGTTGTGAAACCTGATGAAAGCGTGTTGTGAAACTCATGCAGGAAACACAGAGGACCATCTCTTCTCTCGTGAGTTTTACAATACGCTTACGTCAAGCACACATGTATGACATTTGGCTGGAATGGATGGTTTACAATTTCAAAATATTCAAAATATTAGTTTTTTTTTTTTTTTTTTTTTTTCACACACCTGTTATTTTGCTTCAGATGACATTGATTCATTTACTGGGGTTGTATGGATTACTGTCATGATCATTATGTGTTGTTTTTGAAGTGTCAACTTTGAAGCACTCATCCACTTGCATTATATTAATTTACAGAGATGGGTTATTTTTCTAATAATCTCAATTAGTGTTCCACAAAATAAATATTTATGTACATCTTTTTTGTTTTGTTTTGTTTTTCCCTTGCTGTACTGAAAAGATACTGAACTGTCTCTAAAAAGCTGAGGTAATTATTATTATTTTTTTTTTTGTACTGTTACACCTAGTTAATTTTTTTTTTTTTTTTTTTTTTTTTCCCCATGTGCAGCCATTGGAGATGAGAGCACTAAAGGCATCGAAGAGCTGGTGTCTAAGCAACGTGACCACAAACCCAAAGTCAACAATCGGAGGGGAAATCTAGTGAACTTCCACACCTCTTACCCACGCCATCAGCCCGTTATTCTCCCTCGGCGTGGCCAAGCAAAGCCCGCCCTGCCTGCTCAACTGCGCAGCCAACTAAAACAATTACTATCTCATGGGCCGGTCAGATTATCAGAGCTGGAATCCAGGTATATGGCACAGTTCGGAAAGCCTCTCCAGATCACTCAATATGGCTTCTACTCCATTTCCGAGATGCTTGCGGCTGCCACGGATTTCATAATTATGCAGCAGAGTCGCACTGGCTCGCAACTACTTCTGAAAAGCTCCGTAATGCCACAAAATCTGATGCCGAGTCTTTCCAAGAAGTGTATGTATATGAAATTGGAATTTATGGAGATTGATAGGATCATACTCATTTTTGGTCCGGATCTACTGATTACATAAAAGCCTAATTTGATGATCTTTTGCATGATGGATGCTCTTTATTTTATTCTGCAGTGCCGTCTCCTTTGGTGGCTAAGCAGAAGCTTGTGGGATTCAGTCCTAAAGCAACTTCACCGCCAGAGACAAACCAGCAAAATTCGCCCTTGTCCCCTGCTGACCCTGCTGTTCTTAAACCAGAGCTTTTGGAGAAAGAGCACTCTTTTGAAGAAACCATTTTTAAGGTTTGGATATTGTTTAAGCGCTTATATGAAGTAAATATGATATTTCTATAAATAAATCAATACTGTCAGGGTAAATCTTCTTACAGCTTGAAGAGGAGCTCAGACAGCAGATTCTCGAGAAGGGCACCGCTGGCACCGTCAGCCGCGAGCTGAAAGATAAGCTACGGAAGGTCAGACATAACAGCTTTAAAACTCAGCCTTTCATGTCTCATCTTCTCACCTTGGCTTATGAGATATGGATCTTATTTCAGGTTGTAGCTGAAAATGGCAATGGGATCTCCATTCACAATCTACCCACAGAATACAAGGTATTATCACAAAGCCTGTCTAGAACATATCTGAGGTAATATCTGAAGAAGAAATTAAGAAATTGTATTGTGCGTACAGAAAATAAAACCTATTTTGGGGGCATTAAAATTTTTTTTGTTTGCTTGTTTATTTTTGCATAAAATATAATATGTTGTCAGCCAGAGGTTATCGCAAAATAAACCATGACATGATGGTCAGAATCTTGTATCACTATGAAAACTACAACATCTTATCCTCAGCTTTATTTTTGAGTTGCTAGATGGCGCCATTCTAACTTGTGGTCTGTTTTTTGCTGTTAGCGAATGTATGGTGAGGAGTTGCCGGTGAGCCAGTGTGGCTTTCTGAGCGTGACTGAGATGGTTGGTGCTTTAAGCGATACATTTTCCATCCAAAGAGGTGCTGACGAGAGTGAAAACCACTGGATGGTCGTGGAGTTCAAACCAAATGACACACAACCCACTAAATCTGGTACTTCCCTTTCTTATTTGTGTCACATTAATTAGAGAAAAAAACAAACGAGTGCTTCACATTCATCGATCACCTTTAATGAGACTTTGATTGTGATATATTTCTTTTGCAAGAATTATCCCCGAGTCACGGCACCACTTTTAGTCCAACGGACGAATCCCAGAATCCCTCCAGCAAAGCCTATTACTTTAGCTGTGCAGAGTCTGCCTGGGAGCGTGAAGAGGTGGAGCAATCCATAGACCCCCAAGAGTCTGATGCTGAGCTCAGAGTCACCAATAAAACCATCCATCAGGTTGAGAGCCATTAGCAATAATCCATTATCATTCCCTCCTCTATAATAATCTAAAGTAAACTTACAAAGTGTTGCACTTTTATAATGTTGATATATAATGTCTATATATATATATATATATATATATATATATATATATATATATATATATATACACACACACACACACACACACACACACACACACACACACACACACACACACACACACACACAGGTGCTGGTCATATAATTAGAATATCATCAAAAAGTTGATTTCACTAATTCCATTCAAAAAGTGAAACTTGTATATTATATTCATTCATTACACACAGACTGATATATTTCAAATGTTTATTTCTTTTAATTTTGATGATTATAACTGACAACTAAGGAAAATCCCAAATTCAGTATCTCAGAAAATTAGAATATTACTAATGACCAATACAAAGAAAGTATTTTTAGAAATCTTGGCCAACTGAAAAGTATGAACATGAAAAGTATGAGCATATACAGCACTCATTACTTAGTTGGGGCTCCTTTTGCCTGAATTACTGCAGCAATGCGGAGTGGCATGGAGTCGATCAGTCTGTGGCACTGCTCAGGTGTTATTAGAGCCCAGGTTGCTCTGATAGTGGCCTTCAGCTCTTCTGCATTGTTGGGTCTGGCATATCGCATCTTCCTCTTCACAATACCCCATAGATTTTCTATGGGGTTAAGGTCAGGTGAGTTTGCTGGCCAATTAAGAACAGGGATACCATGGTCCTTAAACCAGGTACTGGTAGCTTTGGCACTGTGTGCAGGTGCCAAGTCTTGTTGGAAAATGAAATCTGCATCTCCATAAAGTTGGTCAGCAGCAGGAAGCATGAAGTGTTCTAAAACTTCCTGGTATATGGCTACGTTGACCTTGGACCTCAGAAAACACAGTGGACCAACACCAGCAGATGACATGGCACCCCAAACCATCACTGACCGTGGAAACTTTACACTGGACCTCAAGCGATGTGGATTGTGTGCCTCTCCTCTCTTCCTCCAGACTCTGGGACCTTGATTTCCAAAGGAAATGCAAAATTTACTTTCATCAGAGAACATAACTTTGGACCACTCAGCAGCAGTCCAGTCCTTTTTGTCTTTATCCCAGGCGAGACGCTTCTGACGCTGTCTGTTGTTCAAGAGTGGCTTGACACGACAGCTGAAACCCATGTCTTGCATACGTCTGTGCGTAGTGGTTCTTGAAGCACTGACTCCAGCTGCAGTCCACTCTTTGTGAATCTCCCCCACATTTTTGAATGGGTTTTGTTTCACAATCCTCTCCAGGGTGCGGTTATCCCTATTGCTTGTACACTTTTTTTCTACCACATCTTTTCCTTCCCTTCGCCTCTCTATTAATGTGCTTGGACACAGAGCTCTGTGAACAGCCAGCCTCTTTTGCAATGACCTTTTGTGTCTTGCCCTCCTTGTGCAAGGTGTCAATGGTCGTCTTTTGGACAACTGTCAAGTCAGCAGTCTTCCCCATGATTGTGTAGCCTACAGAACTAGACTGAGAGACCATTTAAAGGCCTTTGCAGGTGTTTTGAGTTAATTAGCTGATTAGAGTGTGGCACCATGTGTCTTCAAAGTTGAACCTTTTCACAATATTCTAATTTTCTGAGATACTGAATTTGGGATTTTCCTTAGTTGTCAGTTATAATCATCAAAATTAAAAGAAATAAACATTTGAAATATATCAGTCTGTGTGTAATGAATGAATATAATATACAAGTTTCACTTTTTGAATGGAATTAGTGAAATAAATCAACTTTTTGATGATGTTCTAATTATATGACCAGCACCTGTGTGTGTGTATATATAAATAAAATTGCTAACTGTAAGTTCTGGCAAATCGATTAATCATGATTAATCACATAACAGAAAAGTTATATGTATGTGTGTATGTATGAAGTGTGGAATACATGTGTATAAGTATTGTGTATATTTAATAAAATGCAATGTAACATTATAATTATAAACATTATAAGGATGTAATGTGACATTTCACACAACGCGTATGTGGCTGTTTGTCATAGATGGGGGATCTTTTCCCAGAGTTGATGGTGAGCCATGTCTCAGTGGTTCCTCCAGACGCAGTGCGCAGCCAGAAGCTGAAGCCGCCCAATCGCAGGAAGGAGAGAGAGCTGGTGCCAGTCCTGGTGGAGCAGACAGAGTCACCCAGCCACTTCTACATCCGCTTCAGCCAAAACAAGGAGGCCAGAGCCCTGGAGAACATGATGATAGAAATGAGGTATCTCACTGACTAATTTCATTATTTGGGCTGGGATTGAGTAGTATGTCATTCCAATCATGCCCAACTCCTGTTTCCAGGAGCTGTTACTCCTACCCAGATGTGGCGGAGAGATACCGGCTACCTGATGCTTATGTGCGGCCGGGTCAGGTGTGCTGTGTGGCCCCAAGAGACATGTGGTTTTACCGGGTGGTGATCCATGAGGTGTTCAGTGGTACTGAAGTAAAGGTGTACTACGTCGACTTCGGAGACATCACAAAAGTAGAACGAAACAGCCTCAGATTTCTCAAGTAAGTTCATCATTTGTTATAAATCAAAACTGCCATTTCATGTGTTAGGACATATATGTTTGTATCTCTGCTGCTCTGTATAATCTGAAAATCTTTCCAGGGCTTGTTATGCTGACCTCCCGGCTCAGGCTGTCCCAGCAATGTTATCTGGAGTTCGGCCCATTACGGTAAGAAGTGTTGTTATTGTGAACTAAAACTATTAAAAATCATTTTAAATTAAAAATAAAATAACTGAAAATATAAAAATAATAGCTAATTCAAAATATTAATAAAAAATATGATATTACTATAAGTATAATATTACTATAATAATATGAATTTAGTGATTCTTAGAGAATGATTCGTCAGGCTGATTCAAACCAACTGCTAAATTTATCGGTGCGACCAAAATAGTAGGTACTACATTTGAATTTACTTCATGACTGTTAAAAAAAGTATGTTCTATATAGTATGAATTATGGTAGTATGAATGAAACTCGGACCTACTACTGTAAATCTGCTATGTTGTTAATGTCACATGACCTGCAGCGTCAGTTGCATCGCTTCGCTGCCATTCATAAATCTTCTCCTGTGGCCTCATGGGATAATAAGGGTCCATCGAATGCACTATTCAGAATCTTGGTGGAAGTAGTAGGTCATCCGGGGAAGAATTTGATTTTGGAAGCAGAGTGAGTCTTTTTGAATGACTCGTTAAAAGACCCGCCTCACAAGAGTCATTTATTTGTGAATCTCACTACAATTGTTGGTGTGTGTGTGTATGTATGTGTGTGTATGTATGTGTGTGTATGTATGTGTGTGTATATATATATGTGTGTGTGTGTGTGTGTATATATATATATATATATTATACATTTTTTTTTTTTTTCATGCAGTAGTGTTGTTCTAGTGATGATGTTTCAAATACAGACTGGATCATGTCTTGGCTTTCTTCTCAGAGCATTTGGACTCAGAGTGCAATCAGCTCTTTCCAGAGGATGTGCTGTGAGCGCACTCTGGTGGCCGCCATTCACAGCTACCAGGACAACTTCCTGTTGCTCTTCCTGTGCGACACGAACACGGAGGAGGATGTTTACGTTCACCTCGCCCTACAGAAAGAGGGCCACGCCCTTCCCTGCATTACTGCTTATGGATTGGTCTGGACACAAATCTTCATTTAGTCCCAATAACCATAAAATCTGATAAAAAAATCTGGTCTCCATTGGTTGCTTGTTTCTTTTCCTTTGGCTTTTTAGATGTCAGAGCAGTTCAATCCATTGACGTCTTACTTCGGAGATGATCAGCTTGAGGATGTACAGGAGTCTCTCACACCCTCCCCATCTTCTCCAGATATAGAGATCCGCTCTCAGGGAAATGGCTCTTCAAGCTCCTCTCAAACGGTACCTTTAATCAAGCATCCAGTGTCATGATACAGCACTGATGGGCCGTAAGCCAGCCTGCCCGAGCTCTCTATGAATTACAGTGCTCTTCAACTGGGCTGATGGAGGGCAGGTCTGTCTGGCTGTAAATTGAGGAATATTATGGGTCCTATGGGTGCTGTTTAAGGGGACGTATATCGGTTTTTGCTCAGAAGTGACTCTGATGCAGAATTTGTCAGTTTTACAAAAGGAATGATCTTGCATATCTCTACATAGATGATCTGGTAGACGATTTTATGTAACTCACTCATCGAAACAACTTCCAAATGTGAGACAAGCAGTTGTAACAATTTAATTTAAACATTCTATTATATCACAGTAACTTTCTAATAAAGTTTGTGGCCAAATGACCAAAGTAATTTGCGAGTGTTCATTTTGAACTCTGGTTTGTTTTTTCCAGGGTTCCAGCTCTGAAAATGGAGAAAGCAACTTCTCCTCCATTGATGTGGACCCAAACCTGGACCTTCCTGCCCTCGAGTTTATAAATGTTCCTGACGTCAACGCTGCGGCTGAAGTGAGCCGTATTCCACATATGTACAATAATATTTTGGATTCATTTCTTTAAACCTCATGTTTTCTTTCAGAGTGAGAAAGTAATTCCGTTTGAGGCTCTGCAGGGTAAAAACCCATTACGCTGCAGTAAATGGAATCAGGGTTGGACAGCAGAGGACAAAACAGATAAGACGAAACATAAACCTGACGTCAAGACAGAAGACGAATCAAAAGTAAGAACGCCATCTTTTTTGAGTGTCAAATGTTTTTTGAAGTAAAAGCTGAGGTAAAATCTGCTCATGAATAAACCTCCAGGCTTTCATTCCTCACAGTCACAGCGTTTAGCACACAGTCGTCGCTCAGAATGACATGAGGTGCTGTGCGTCTGGAGATTTAATCTCCTGACGTATTATTCCCCATTACAGCCCCGTTCTCCCACTGAGCCCTTTGGGAGGCAGTTGATCTTAATTGTGCGCTGATTAGATGAGAATGTTAATTAGCCTTTCTGCAGAGGTTCATCTGCTTAATCATTCAACTGAACCGTTCATCGGAAAAGGCAAGTTTCTACAAGAGAGACATGCAATAGTCATTTTCAGCAATTTGCAGGATGAAATTTCAGAATCTAGTGTATAAATTGCTTTTTTTTTTTTGTGTTAAAATAAGTTCTAAAATACTTTAATTGCCAATATTCTTCTTGTATTGTTAATATTGAAAATATTTTGAAATATTTTCATAAAAAATATTTAATTCTTGCTAAAATACTTAATATTATTAATATTTTTTCAATTAAGACTTTGGTAACATAGGGTTCAATTCTCACTGTTAACTAACTATTAAAGGATTAGTTCACTTCTGAATGAAAATTTCCTGATCATTTACTGACCCCCATGTCATCCAAGATGTTCATGTCTTTCTTTCCTTTAGTAGAAAAGAAATTAAGGTTTTTGAGGAAAACATTCCAGTATTTTTGTCCATATAGTGGACTTTACTGGGGTTCACTGGGTTGAAGGTCCAAATTGCAGTTTCAGTGCAGCTTCAAAGGGCTCTACACGATCCCAGGTGAGGAATAAGGGTCTTGTCTAGTGAAGTGATCGGTCATTTAAAAAAAAAAACTTTTTAACCACAAATGCTCGTCTTGCTCTGCGATGCTCCACGCATTACGTTGAAAGGTCACACGTGACGGAGGCGAAAGTACCGCGGTAGGGCGAAAAAATTAATCTAATTTTCTTCTCCAACATCAAAATCATCCGATATTATTGTTTTTCCTTTTTTTTTGTAAAGGGCGTTTGGCTTAATCTTTGCACATTCGCTTTGTAGACACTGGATCAGCACTTCCGCCCATGTCACGCATGACCTTTGTAACGTGATTACATCATGCGTGCGGATCGCAAAGCTAGTGCAAGATGAGCATTTGTGGTTAAAAAGTATATACATTTTTATTTTTTTATTTTTTTTTTGAAAATGACCAATCGTTTCACTAGATAAGACCCTTATTCCTCATCTGGGATCGTGTAGAGCCCTTTGAAGCTGCACTGAAACGGCAATTTGGACCTTTAACATGGTGAACCCCATTGAAGTCCACTATAGGGAGAATAATCCTGGAATGTTTTCCTCAAACCTTAATTTCTTTTCGACTGAAGAAAGAAAGACATCTTGGATAACATGGGGTTGAGTAAATTATCAGGAAATTTTAATTCAGAAGTGAACTAATTAGAAAGGCAAAAAATGTTTAAATTGAATAAAAGGTTTAAATTGAGGTGATACTTTAAACAATTTAAAAAATTTAATTATCTACATTGCCACATTACACCATGTCTACACCGACCATTGTTGTCCTGTCGTGCCGTAACAGATAGAAGCTGCCCACACCGGACGCGACAAAGCGGCCTTAGCAAATCTATTTGTCCTTCGTATTAGAAGTAGCACAAGTGCATGAAGTACATCAGAAATAGAACGGGGCATCAGTGATTATAAAGGGTTCTATTTGTCGCGCTCCTCGTGTCTGGTGTAGACACTGTGTTAGTTTAATAGTATTCATGTTTTTGTTTTTTGTTTTTTACATAGCCTGAGATTGTGTCTACTCCTCCACCTGTTCAAGCAACAGTGAGTGAACTGCAGATGTGTGTGACTCCAGCTAAACCAAAGCCCGTCTCAACCACATGCACCAGCCCCCACACCCCTGGCCCGATCCAGATCAACGGCATATTTCCAGGTAGAGCACATCACTGTTGTCATAAAGCAAAAAATATAATTTCTAAATATAATTTATTTTTCTATTTATTAAATATTGCTATATACGCTATTGCTATATACCTATATATTATGGCTGTCAATTTAACCTGTTAATGGTGTGATTTAATTATGGAAAAAAATTATTCATTAAAATGAATGATTTTAACGCACATTGTACCAGCCCAGACCTGTACATCATATTACACTGCATGCAATTTAGTTGCATGCAGACATGCAGGGCAATGACTGACTGCATGATGAAGCCTATTAGAATGTAGTTAAAATGCCCCTAAAATTGAAGATTTGATATGCCCCCATGTGTATTTGTCTTATATTTATATGATAGTTATGATAGCATATGATATCTGCACGGTTGCAACTGGGATATTTTATACAACAGTTCAATAAACAAGAATGTTACATTTTAGACACACTATTGTCTGTTTTTGCTCAATTTTGCCAGTGAAAATAGTTCCAAACAAAGCTACAGCAGAGCTGTTCTGGGTCTCCGAGCAACACAGCAGTGTTTCATTACTGAATGAATCCGCATTTTTTAACAAATAGGGTGAGCCAGTGATTCAGTGACCCATTCATAGTCACTGCATCTGAAATTGCTTACTATAGTAGGTACTACATTTGGTTTGAAACTTACTTCGTGACTGTTAAAAAAGTATGTACTATATAGTATGAATACAGTATGTGTAGGGTAAATGAAATTTGTACTACATCCGTTTTGTCACTGTCATGTGACCTACAGCGTCAGTTGACTTGCTTCACCATTCACAAATCCTTTCCCATAGCCTCATGGTATAGTAAAGTGTTCAGTTTTCATCTACTGTTTTATGAATACTATGAATTCAGACATGCTACTCTACTCACATAATGTATATAGCAGGGGTGTCCAATCTTGCTCCTGGAGGGCTGCTGTCCTGCAAAGTTTAGCTCAAACGCCAATTAAACACACCTAAATCAGCTAATCAAGGTCTTACTATGCTTACTAGAAACTTCCAGGCAGGTGTGTTGAGGCAAGCTGGAGCTAAACTCTGCAGGACAGTGGCCCTCCAGGACCAAGTTTGGACATCCCGATATATAGTATGGAAGTAGGCATATTCAGCAAGTCGGTGATATACTGTACGGTAGTCAACATTTTAAGTGGATCAAAACTTTTCATTGAAGTTGTCCAAAAACCTTCTTCTTAGGACAACTTTGAACTTTTTTGATCCACTTCAAATGTTGACTACTATACATATAGTACAAATTATAAAATGTATTTTTATGATTTATATATTAAGTAATATTTTTGGGCTTTTTTTTTTTTATTTAAATAGAATGGGTTAAAAATGTTTTCATATGCAAGTTGAATCTACACTGTTTGCTTTGACTTGATACAGTTCACCCTTAGTTTTCCTAGTTTTTCCAGGTGTACCTGTTTATCCGGTCCAGCCCCCGGTTTCCCACCTCATAATGCATTTCTTCAGCAGTCCAGTCTGTGTGGGACAGGGTCCAAACACTCCGTTCCGGCAGCACACATCTCCGTTAGCTCTAAGACCAGCTGCGCGCCTGTCCGCTGGGGCCAACATCCTTCACTGGCGCTCCAACCACATAGTCTGACCAGCCAGAAGCGGTGCGTGTTGGTTTCAAACCTATTTTGGACTTTCGTTATGTTCAGAAACTTTTGTTCTTTCATTTGGCTGCAACTTATATCAAATGATATAATACAAGCAGCGGAGGACACAAAAGGACACGTCAGAGCAGATATATTTCTTGTTCATTTTATTGTAATGTCTCTCCAGCAGCAGATTGTTCTTTATTTTTATTTATTTGAGTGCACAATGCTAAAGTTTTGTATGTTTTTATGTTTGCACTATGGACCAAATTGGACATTTGTTTTATTTGTTATTAAGTTGCTTGTTCAAAGTTCAATTCAGAATGTTTCTTTTATATACAAAAAAAGTTTTATAAAGAAGAAAATGGGATAAAAAAGGAGGATACACTGAAAATTGTGTCTGTTTATTTTGTGATAATATCATTTTAGGTGTGACATAAGTGTCTGAATAGTTTTTGGAGCTGTTGTATTTGTGTGAGTGCAGTTTACAGGCAAATTTACTGGCTCCAACTGCTTTTCTGGGACCTTTCACAGAAAATTAGCCGTTCTGGACCTGCGAAGACAAGACAATGTCAAACTTTCTTTTCCGATACGATCTCATACACGCATGGATGTGCTTCCGATGTGCTATTCATCTTACCGTGACCGATGTTTTCTAGTTTCACTGGATTGTTTAGAAAAACGCACAATATTGTACACAAACACAGTGGTTTTCCAACACCCGTGGTTTGTTTTAGTTTACGTTCCTTTGATCAATTCCACCCACTCTTGCTTTCCGCCTTTGCATATTTAGTTTGACCCAACATTCTCCGTGGGAGGATCCGCGCTCCACTGAACTTGTTGAAATATTAAATTACTCAAACAGGATGTCGTGTAACCAAGTGCATCCATAACATGCTGCATAAACAGCGGCCAAGGAAAGGGTACAGGTTGGCAGCACTCCGCCGGTCCTGAATCTTCCTTGTTTGGTCCAATTACTGTTAATGGCATCTTAATGAGCTTTCTTCAAGACGCCTGGTATCTTAACAAGACCAGCTGGAGAAGCGAAGAATATTACCTCATTTAAACTGGGAGAAAAAAAGCTGAATGTTGCAGAAACCAAATTAGCATTGGACACTAAACTAATGAAGTTTAATTGAAGAAACGTGCTTTTCTGAATCATGGAAGCCTATTTCCGCCACATAAAAAAAAAAAACATACTTTGGTAAATTGTCATAATTATGATTTTTCATGTCTATTTCTGCCACTTTGCCACAAGAAAATAAATTGTGCTTTAGGAAATCATAATTATGACATAGAAAGTCATCATGACAAAAAGTTGAAATTGAAAAGGCATAATAATTTTTTTTTGACTTGTCATAATTGACTTTTTATCTCATAATTAGTGTCATGATTTTACCTTTTTGTCAATTTTATCTTAGTATATCATTTTCTATATGTCATAATTGACTTTCATAATTACTACTTGGTGTGTCATCATTTTAACCTTTTATTGAATAGGTAAGTCATATTTATCAAGATTCTGACTTGTCATAATTTTACTTATTTCATAATTATGACTTAAATGTAAAATTATCTTATTTTTTTTTTTATATCTCAATTCCAACTTGCAATAATTGCAATGTAATAATTGACTTATGACTTAGTATGTCATCATTTTAAAGTTTTCATAATTATGACATGTCATGCTGACTATCCTTAAATATGGCTTAGGACTCTCCTGTCTGTCAGATTTCTGTCATTTTAAATTATTCACAAATAAAGGAACAGGTGACTACTTTCATGAATATTCTGATTGCATTTCCATTAACTGGTTCGTGTTATGAAATGTAATGCATGTCAGCATTTTTTCACTATTTTGCTGAATATGAAGCATAAAATCAAATCACACGCAGTCAAAAAGCAGTCTGGGCCTTTCTGCTCCCTGTTCCTTCAAGCTTATAATACGCTTTGCCACAGCTGATGAATTCTAATATCTTTTGCTAACCTCTGCCAGCTCCAATAATGGAAGATGAACCCGATAAGCAAAACAAGGCAGTGAGTCACTTTTGTTGGTGACACTTCTGTTTGTTATCCATGTGACAAACCATAAAAATTACACAAGGACTTTTCATTTCACATCAAATCTCTGTATTCTGCCACTATGGAGCATCAAAACAAAATCACTGCGTCATTAGCATGACCAAACGGATTGTTTTATGATGCTTTTGTGTCGTTTTTGAAACTTGAAAGCCGTTTACTGATACTTAGAGAGCATTCGGAGACGTACCTTTCTCATGAGTCGGATGACGCAGTAATTCATGCCATTAGGAGGGTCTTCGTAATGCAAGAGGGAAGGGAGCTCTGATAGGGATCGAATTAAAGCACACTGCTGCATGGAAAATCATATTACCCTGGTTAACTGACCCACACAGACCTTTTCCCTGCCAAGATGCCGCTGGTTACCATAGAGATGTTGTTCTCCTACCCCCTGGTTTTCCTGTGGTACTCTGGAAAAGAGTCGATATGTGGGCTTACTAACTAGGCTATAGAGAAGACTAATAACAAGATACACCTCAGTAACTATAAGGTTTTTAGAAAACTAAATTACGCACTTGTATGTTGGTTTCAAAACAAAATAGCAACAACAAATGAACAGAAAACAAATTTCCGTCAAGAATCAGCGATATCCGCCTTACTTTCCATGTGGAATAAGCATTTCCTGTGAATGTGCGAAACTTTCGAATCCTGTACGTGTGTGAAATTTTGATGCAGTAAAAAATATTTGCTCTACAACCCAGTAATTTATATATTAAAATAAAACATCAAGCAGTTTTTGTACAGCTACAATAACTGGAAGCGGGTGGCACAGGAAGTTTCTTTCAAGGTGGATTAAATTAATGGTTACGGAAAACCCGGACTGGATCTACAGCTGGCGTGGTTATGGAACGCTTTGAGCGGGGGAGAGGAAATCGCTGTCGCTCCGTTCCACTTACATACGTAATTCCATTAATGCTTAGAATGCTTCCATTAATGCACAGAACTTGGCTTCTTTTGGAGAAGAATTATACAAACAAACTGACGAATTTTTGTCTGAAACGTAAGTAACTCGACTTGTTTAATGAATTATTGTATAAAAGCAACATCATTTACAGACGTAATACTGACTATTGGCAACACTCTTGCAATTGTAATATTGCAAAATAAAATCTAAAAGAAGTGGAACATGTCTTAATCTAGGTTTTACGATACGTTTGAGACTTTCCGATAACATTTTAGTCGATTTTCTCTTCCTGACATATGATCGCCTCTGACCTTTATAGAGTGTATCCATCATCTGATGCTTCATCTCAGTGCGCGCGTCTCCTCCAGTCTCTCTCCACGCGAAGGGAGTAACTCCTCCTTTCTCTAGTTCTGTTTCTTGCATGGGCATTACCGCAAGCTTGAGAGATCTAAACATGTAGCCTGACAGATTTCAGGTCTGGAGAACAAGTTTTTAGCCCCTTTGTGTGGAATTATTTGGATAAGAGATGGTGTGATCGAGCGTTCGTCTCCAGACCTCTCTCCAAACATAAAAGACATTCAGTGAAGGTAGGATTGGGTTTGTCTTTTCAGGTCGCGGTTCTTGTTCAGTTGGGTTTTATTTGTATATTTCTTTAAAAAATAGATTGGGATGATTCTTTCTTTATCCAAATTAATTTGATGGAATATTTTTTGTATTGTATGACCATAGTTTTTTTGGGAATTTTGTATTAATTTATATTTTCATTACTTTATATTGGTAGAAAGTCTAATTACACAAATGTGGGACTGGTCTTATATATGGTTCAAAATTCTTGAACTATACAGAAGACAAACCGCAGCGACATATTTAGACAAGAATCGACTTTATAACGTAGCTTATAGTTAAGGACAAATGTATTTTTTCACTAGCCAATAGGAAATGCTCAGCTACTTTGTAGTCAAGTTGTTGTGGCCATTCCTGACAAGCTTACTGCGTTTTGAATTATGGGTGTCACTTCCGGTTTGGGGAACTTCCATTCAAAAAGACTGAAACGAATCATTTCAAATCATAAGGTTGTCCTGCAAATAAAGCTTATCCGTCAGTTTGACTGAATGAGCCGTCAATTTTCCTTCTTGTTTTATTTTCAGACTTCATGAGAATAACGTAACACTTGGTATTTTATCGTGACATTTTTCCCTTTGCATTCCGCTGTAATAGTAGCCTATGAAAAAGGACAGCATATACTGCACATTTGTGGTCTGTTCGCCCGATTTAATTTACGATACATCCCATTAATAATTTACTGGAATGCATGAAGAATCTCTCGTTTTTCTCCTCAAATGCTCACTTCTCTTTCCAGGTTTGTTTTCACAGGTAAATACAATTTATTATCTGTCAAAATGATGGAAATCACTTTTAAATGCAATGCTGAAGTGAATGAACATTTTAATTAAAGGTGGGATAAGCGATATTTCAAAAACGCTGTTGGACATTGTTGATATTTGAAATAAGCCAAAACAAACACACCCCTCTCTTCATTGCTCCGCCTCCAAAACAAACCCTCCAATCCTAACCACCCTGCTCAGAGTCCGTGTCGAACCCCGCCCGCCAGCATGCGAGGCGAGTGCTCTAACAATGACGCTAAACACATTCTCTAGTGGCCATCAGTGCGTCTCTTGAGATAGGTTGACCTGCACAGCTCTCACTAGCTGGCCTCTGTTATGCAATGCGAGAATGGATGATGGTTTATCACAGCTGATGCGCAACAAAATAATGCTTCACGAAAAATAAAGCGCAGATGATGAACGAATGACAAGAAAGCACACAAAATGAACATATGATACACAATAGTAAATACTAACAAGAGTTCGTTGTTAGTTGCCAACAGCACAGCAGCTCTAGACAGTCAATGACACTCCATGATACTCACATGTGAAGCGGAATCAAAGCAGCCTCCGCATCTGTTTTCAGGTTTTCCCGCTTAGCTCTCTCCAGCGCTTTTCTAATATAAACGCGGGTCCTAAAGACCTTGCCCAGTCATAACCCTTCATTCCAGTGATATTCTTTTCTCTTTTGTATTGTCTCATTTTTCTTTCTGCAGTGTTTCTTCAAATCTCGTCATACGGCCCTTAATGCTGATTGGTTACACATCTGTTGTTGTGTCAGAGCGTTTTTGAAATATCGCTTACCCCACCTTTAAGGCAATGCGTGCCACATAATACAGATTTATATTGCTACAGTGATATTTAACCCGTCCGTTATTGCTGTGGAAAGAATCACGCTTTTGGGGTTATTCAAGTACCTTGTTGATGCTTTTACACTTTTAAATGTCCTTTTAATGTTCGATGGTTGAAGGGTGAGTAGTACCATCTCATTGTACCCAGTTTAAAAACATATTATTGCATTCATAGAGCGAGCCTTTCACTGATTGTTTACAATTTAATGGAAGTTACACTCATAATTCGCGCAAAGCGTCATGGGGTGCTGGAATAAGGTGGATACTAGCATTACGTTTTTGTGTCTGTGTGCTTATTTAATGAAACCTTGAGAGGTATATGGAATAACCGTTTTATAAGCCCTGTAAAGCCGTGATTTATAGTGAATTCAGAACAGCTACAGGGGTGCTAGGGACTTTTCGCTCCACGTCGTGCCTAACGCCCCTTAACTGTTCTAAATTCACTGCAATCCACTGCTTCTTGTGGTTTATTGCTTAATTCTATCCACATTCCTAAGTGTAATACTCAGACCCTAAACCTAAACGTAATCCTAAATCTAATAGAAATGTTATTTCAGGATCATCATGTCATGTCCAACTGGACAACAGTGGGGTTTAATCTCTATTTAGATCCCTATGCTATATTTTTTGATTACATGTCATATAATTTACATGGATCTACATCCCTTTTTGCACTAATCTCAAAGGAGACTTTTTCTAAAATAGATGCTGATTGCATCTGGGCTTTGTGGCAAACAAAAATACAAATGCAATCTGTCAGATAACACACGAAAATAAGAGCTTTTCCAGAGTGTGTCACGTGAGCTCATATATACCTGACCAAAACTGCCCGGTGATGGAAGAATATTGTTGTTGGAGTGCTATTTTGAATTATTGAGAAGATGAAGGCTCACTGTGATTCTGCAAAGACAGTGACTGTCTCATTTAAAAACGCTGTGATTACAATGATGCATAACCAGTACGTGTATACTAAGTCGATTGCTTTACAAGATAACATCACTTAAAACTATTTATAAAATAGATCATAAATAATTCATTAGTTACAGACTGATACAGAATGCACACTTATTGTGTAAATGCTATGTAAAAAGTGAGGAGTTCATATTCTATTCACTGAGTTACATGTGTTGTAACAAGATATCAGTCTTACAAAGGTCATTGTGCTGGCATACAAACACTGTGTGTTGGTTTATGGACTCTAGAGGCTGGAAATTGGTTAATGCAGTGAGCTGCTTCCCAGCCCTCTGTAGACAGTGTAGTAAAAAGGAATTAAAGCCAGTTCATAATAGAGCCAACAACTAATATTGAGAGCCAGAGATTATACCACCAAATGGCTATAACTATTTTGAGACAATATTGCCCGTAAAATGTGGCATTTTCTTTGGATTGCATTTAAAACACTTAATTCTTGTTTTTTTTTTTAAGCAATTTATCATTTTATTGTGGCATAGATTACATTTTTCTTTTCTTTTTGATTAAAAATAATAAAGGATTTAATATTAATATAAAATATATAAATATGTATAAAATGAAATGTATGAAATAGAACAACATTAAATGCAGTTATATGGATTGGTTTAGTTGTATTATTTTTTCTAATTATTATTAAATTATAAATGGTATAATTATGATAATTAATTATTGAAATATAAATATGAATATTGTATAAATAAAGTATTTAACGTGTGTATATATATATATATATATTATATATATATTATATAGGCTATATTAAATATTAAATATAAGGCTATATTATATATTAAATATATTTATAAAATAGATCAAAATTAAATTATGCAGTGATTGGTTTCGTTTTTTTTCTATTATTATTATTATGAAAATTAATACATTTAATAATTATTATAATTAATTATTAATTATTGAAATATAAATGTGAATTATTATGATGTAAAATAAATTATAGTATTTAAGTATTTAATTTTAATATAAAATATATAAATGTGTATTAAATAACATTTATAAAATAGATAAAAATTGAATTTTGCAGTGATTGGTTTATTATTATTAAAATTAATTATTAATAAATTAAATAATTAAGTATAATGATTAATTATTAATGATTGAAATATAAATATGAATAATGATAAATGATGAAAATGATCAATTAAAGCATTTAATATTCATATAAAATATATAAATATATTAATATTTATAAAATAGCTCAATTTAATTCTGCAGTAATCTACTGTTATTTTTTCCAGTGTAAATAATTATAATTACTATTAAAATGATTTATTAATTCTAATAATTATTTAAATATATAATAAATATGAATAATTTTTCAAAATGATACATTAAATCATTTAATATTAATATAAAATATATTTTAAAATAGTCAAAATTACATTCTGTTTTTATTTTTATCTGTTTAGTTATTATTTCGTTTTTGTGTTATTTAGTTATTAATTATAATTTATTTATTTAGTATTTTTCCATTTTTAATTGCTTATCAGGTTGATTAAATTGTAATTATAATTATTAATTATTTAAATATAAATACAAATATTATATATACGAGTATTTCTCCTACAGGGCGACTATTAGGATGATAAAACACAATAATCCTTTTTCACTTTTTTGAAAGAATGATTTTCCCCTTTTTCCATGATTTTTCAAAACTACACCCATATTATCACGTCGGCAGCCTGTACATCACTAATAGCGGCCTACACCTGGTTTGTTGGCGTGTGAAATGAAATACACTTCCAAATGGCACTGTCCCTTATTAAATGCTGAATAAGAGGTCAGTAGTTTAAACCTGTCTGAAATTGGAGCTGCTCTCTAATACAGTTGGGATTGACCTTGGAATGGGACTCTCATATGAAACCTCTATAAATCCTGGAGTTACAGGCACATGCACCCCCAGGCTACAAGCAGAGGCATGATGGGATTGTGGAGGACGTGTAGGCTCATACAGTATGTGTTCTGACTGTTGAGCACGACTCTGAGAGTAGAACAGAATACGGATTGTTACATTATAGGTCACTGTTGAATTTAAACAGCATGTTTATTCTTTAACTGTATTTGAACGAGCCACAACGTGCAGAACTGGGCAGATGTACGACGCATGCACAAGATGATCCTTTGTCAAAGACCATTGAGTTTTAGTTATCTATTACAGTTTCCACACAGTATATGTTTCACATAAACACGTACATTTGCAGAGGTGCATAGCCAGCTGGAAATAACGATAACAGAATTACATACTTAAATTACATTACTACTTAGTCTGCGAATCACATTTAGTTCCTCCAGCATGGCTACACAGTGAACCAACAGATCCGTAGCCATAAAACAAAAGGGCATTTGAGAAAAAAAAAAAAAAACATTGATTAATTTGTTCATTCTGCATACGGTTGTCTGCCGGAAGCTAGTTATTTGAATTTATAAAGTTTTAAATATGGATATTTTCAAAAACACATCGCTTCGCTTCAGAAGGCCTTTATTAACCCCCTGGAGTCGTATGGATTACTTTTTTTTATAGATGGATGCATTATTTTTGGCTTCAAAACGCGGCGCCCCCATTCACAACCGTTATAAACCTTGGAGGACCAAGGATATTTTTAAATATATCTCTGATTGTGTTTGTCTGAAAGAAGATAGTTATATACACCTGGCTTGAGGGTGAGTAAATCATGGGATAATTTTCATTTTTGGGTGAACTAACCCTTTAGTGAGGGAAAGAACTACAATCCCATGTTAAAATTAAAAACGATGGAGAAATATAAAACTACTCATATATTATACAAACATTTAAGTATTTTGAGAGTGTAGATTGACTCAATTCCACCATTCTCAGTGCTTCATGGGAGTGGGCGGAGCTAAAGAGCTATTTTGGAGCGTGTTGCTTTTTTCGACTCTGATTGGTGTAATTTTCTGTACAGCATCATGCGTAATGTAGTTTTTCACCAGGAATTCCACTGTTAAACACGATCATTTTAGAAATAAGTTAAAATAAAGCGGACTGATGGCTTCAGCGGAAGAAAATACCATCGATTAACAACCTCATTGCTCACAGAAGGTCTGTCTGGTTATCGTTCAAAATCAATTTCCTATGGAGAAAAAAGATTAGAGTTTTTACTTCCGGAACCTGGCTGTTGCGCACTTTAGTGCCCCCCGTAGGAAAGCAGAAAGTGCAACTTGCATTTTTAATTGTGTTTTGAAACATGTAAAATCAAGCTTGCACCTAGAAATGTCTACATTTTAAAGGTCCCAATACACTTCAAGCAAAATCGAAGAACAAATTGGTGTGACGTAATTTTGAACAAAATCAGGCTAAAACGAAATTCATTTTGTGTTCGTTTTGGGGAGTTTCGGAAACAGCTTGCTAAAGCAAACTTTCTGGAAAAGTTTCACCTTATGTGAAAACCCATGATATTTCGCTGAGCAATGGTAAATGTGAACGCACCAGCAGTTGGTTATATGAAAAATGTTCATGAAAATCAATGACAAGAAATGCCCATCCACAGGTTTGTGAAGTAACAGTATATTAGATTTATTTGATATTTACTTTGCTCTTTAATCTTTTAAAACCATGACTGCTTTCCAAAATATCTATTACAGGCAGCCAACTGAGGTGAATGCCATAAAAAACACCAGGCAAAAAATATGAGATTGGACAGTTTTTTGAAAAGGGAAGCAGCCCAAGCTTTTGACGAACTCTACTAAGACACAAAATTATGAACGTTTCAAAGGGCACAGTATGGATGGTGAATATATTTTTTGGAGTTTGGAAATTTAGTTTGAGTTCTGCATTTTATATCCTCCTCAAGGTATTAAGATGTAGTCAACAACAACTGATAAGGAATATTTAAAAAAAATAATAATCATAATAATTAAACCAATTCAACTACTACTACTACTACTAATAGCATGTAGTGCATGTAATAATAATAACAATAATAATAATTATTATAATGAAGCTTGACTGCTTGTGGTCACTATATGCTTTATTTATATGGGGAAAAAAGCAGCGTTAACATTCTCCAAAATATCTCTTTTTGTGCTCCACAGAAGAAAGAAAGTCATATAGGTTCAGAAGAACATAAGTGTAAATAAATGATGACAGAATTGAATTTTTGAGTGAACTTTCACATTTGGAAGAATGACTTTCTTTTATGAGAAAGCTCTCTGGCAACAAGAAAAAACATTTCCAAGTCTCTCTGTTGGCTGTAATTGAACTAACCGTTATCACTCTCAACAAGACATCCAAAATATACAGACCATAAAATAAAATCCCTGTTTCTATTGAATATGCTGGGATGTGATCACATGACTGTGACTGCAAATGCCATCATACAAAAGAACCGACAGGAAAACGGTTAGTGAAGAAAAGAAAGGATTGTGGAATGATGTATGAAAAGGAGGACAGCACTGAATGAGATTTAGAGAGGAAGTGAACATGGAGATTATTGCATATTTATGCCCACATACTGTTTATACTGTGTTGTATATGTATATATTGTATACAAGTCATTCATTTTTTTCATAAAAAAAGTGCTAAATTAATAAGATTACATAAAAATGTATTGTGACCTCATTATTAGGGCCCGAGCACCGATGGTGTGAGGACCCTATTGGAATTGCTCCGTTTATTATTATTCCGCTTCTTCTTCTTCTTCTTCTTCTTCTCCCAAATGAATCGCATTTTTGAGGGCCTAAACATGCTCGAAAACTCATGAAACTTTGCACACGCATCAGAAGTGGTGAAAATTTACGTCTGTTATGGGTCTCAGAATTAGGCGTGGTAAAATGGCTCGATAGCGCCACCTACAAAATTTCAACGAAGTGCCCCTCGCACCACGTTTTACGTACAGGTATGAAATTCGGTAGACACATGTAACAGACCAATACCTACAAAAAAGGTGCAAAATCTGAAAACCAACAGGAAGTGAGATATTTTGTATTTTGTCTGGAAAATTTTTGCACTTTTTGCCATTTCCAGACGTTGTACTTTAACGAACTCCTCCTAGAGCTTTAATCAGATCAACGTCATATTTGGTCGGTCTAATCTGAAGGCCTTTGCGACATTAAATTGCGAAGATCTAGAGTTTTCACTGAAGGGCGTGTCCGTGGCGCCCTGACAAATTTTGTTGTTTCGCCATGAAACAGGAAGTTGATGTAATTCGGCATACAATGTCCGATCTGCCCGAAACTTCACATGATTTATTAGAGTCCTGGTCTGAAGACATCTACATGCAAATATTTAGTTACAATAATAGCGCCACCTGTGGGCAACAGGAAATGGCATGTTTTACACTGTGATTAATTTCTCATAAAGATTTAACCAGAACATCATCATATATGGTCAGTCTAATCTTAAGGCTTTAGGGATGATAAATTGCAAAGATCTAGAGTTTTCGTTGAAGGGCGTGTGGAAATGACAATTGCGACTTTTTATCTCACAATTCTGACTTTATAACTTGCAATTGCGAGTTTACATCTCGCAATTCTGACTTTTTTCTCAGAATTGCGAATTATAATGTCAGAATTGCGAGATATAAACTTGCAAATGCATGTTATAAAGTCAGAAATGCGGGATATAAACTCACAATTCATGACTTTTTTCTCGCAATTGCGAGTTTATAATTGTGAAGATAAAAAGTCACAATTACCTTTTAAAATTTTTTATTCAGTGGAGGAAACAAGCTTCCATACTGATGCGAACAGTTTAGATGGCATCGTTTTTCCGTATCAATTCCAGCGCAAATCCTTATCTTTTGGAAGTGCATGTAAAGTGGATTTGGAGCACTGAAAACAGCATCTTCTCGACATGTCAACAACGTGAACCAAACTCTTCCTGTTGAAGAGCATAGGCTGGCATTATGCAAACTTATTACATTGTTACATAAGTCTGTAACAGGAAGTGAGACTGGTGAAGACTTGTTTCGGCAGTTCAGAATCGACTCTTTCTTTTAGAAGACAATGACTCCATTTATCATGTAATTTCATGTAGCTTTTACATTCACAAACAGCTATATTGCTCTACATGAAAGGTAATATTTAAAAAAACAAACAAAAAAAAAAACAGGGCCCTTTAAATAATATGTTTTTTCAGGTTATTATTTCAGGTCAAGTAGAAGTCAATTGCATTCTGGGACACAGCACCACAGTGCATCTCTAAGCTTAATGCTGGAGAGAATTCCTATGCAGGCACTTTTTTAAAAATGTATACTCATCCCTATAAAAAAGTGTAATATTATTATACATACTTTGTATTATTAATATGAATAATGACACAAACTGCAGCCTTTCCACTAGCGTTTCTACATTCATCCTCGACTTCTCCAGATTAATTGCACTTCTAAACTGTCAAGCTCCATTTCATTTTAAGCACTTATAGGTTCCTGTAACAATGCAAAGAAGTACAGCAGTGTATAATAATTCATAAAGTGCTCATTAATAGTTTAGTATCTTTGCAGGTGGGTCCGAATACTGATGCATGTGTCAGCTAGCCTGCATGTCTTATCCCCTCAGCAGTCTTGTGTTCTTGTATTGTTGCTGTATAATCTGAGCCGAAGCGGCCCGTATACCGACTGCTGTTCGTTTCATGTGGTGAGTGGAATTGCTAAAAGATGCACCACATGTTTGTCTTCTAGGAATGATTGGAATTGGATTTATGGGTAGGAGTTGCTCACTGCCATCGTCAAGTTATTATAGTTTGTGCTTTTTGCACCAGGCTGATGAAATACTTTATACTGGAAAGATCTACTTTTACACTCATTCATTTAGCAGATGCTTTTACAAATTAAGGATATTAAAACACATGCGATTTATTGAAAAGTGCAGGGAAGTAGGTTTGAGCATTTTTTAAAACTGTATTATACTATTATTTTTTGCTTTATTTTGATAGAATTGATTTTAGAAAAGGTTTCTGAGATGTTTTTTTATTGATGGATTTGAATGCATTTCTCTTTCTGTGTGTGTGTGTGTGTTTCTCGGATAAAATTGAATGCTTTTTATATTATATAACTACAGTAAAACAGTTTAATTATATTATTTTTGCATGTGTAGATGTTATTTTGTTTTTGCTTTATTTTGAGAGAAATTATTTTAGAAAAGATATTTTAGTATCTTTTTTATTGTTTGTTATGGTTTACGTTTACATATATTCATTTAGGAGCTTTTATCAGAAATTACTTAAAATGATTGAATTTTGATATATTTGAATGCTTTTATTTTTATATGATGGATATGAATGATTTTTATAGCATTTGTATTTTATATATGTATATTTTATATATTTTATTTACATTAATTATAAGATAGGGAGTTTAAAACAGCAGATTTTTTGATCAAATTTTGATAAATTTGAATGCATTTGTTTTTTTTGTTTTTTTGGCTTTGTTAGATTTTAATGAATTTTTATTTTATTTATAACAATATAGTAAAACGTTAGGTTGAGGAATAGTCTTTTCATTTAAAGGTGCAGTGTGTAAATTTTAGTGGCATCTAGTGGTGAGGTTGCAAATTGCAATACAGAGAAGCTACGGTGGCTAACACACAGGTTTGGGGAGTAACGGAATACATGTAACGGCGTTACGTAATCAGGATACAAAAATCCAGTAACTGTAATACGTCAAAAAATGTAGTAATCAGATTACAGTTACATTTTGAAAAAAGGGGGGATACTATCAGGATTACATTAGTTTCATTTAAAACTAAATAAATCATTATTTTGCCATAATAACACATTTTAAGTGCTGCTTGATTATACAGTATTTCCTGGTTCTGTTGCCAGTGATGACTCACGTGAGCCACCCGCTGGTGCATGCGCAAATAACACCCGTCTACAATCTCCTCAGATGCAGATTGAATCACTGCTGCTAGTTGAAACAATGCTTCCCGCGGGGATAAACGCTTTCAATTCATGAAAATTTCGCTGCTATTTTGTTTTCAAAGAAGAAAATGCAAACAACATGGTTGTACAGTGCAAACTCTGCCTTCCTGCTACAAAAACACTTTCTTTTTCAAAGAACTAAAAAATAATCTGTAATACCATACTGTAGCCACTAGATGTCTGAATATCCCTTTACATATATATATATATATTCAGGGCTGTGTATTCCCAAGTTATGGAAATGAGACATGATTGCTTAGTTTTAATGGGTTTTAAAAGTAACCAAAATGCTAAACATTAAAATTAAAGCAGAACAAACATAAACAGAAATGTCTGATCCGAGCTTGTTCAGTTTGTTTATGATCTGATGTGACTTTTATATTTTTAAGCAACAACGATAATAATATTGCAATAGAAAATTAATCAGATTTGTAAAATATTTTTATTGTTGAGACCCATTCAAAAGTATGGAACGTGTAACATTTACAAAAACTTGCAAAAATTGAGAAGAAATAATTACAATTAAATTTAAAAACGCAATTTATTTATAGTAAAGTTGCCCCCCCCCCCCCCCCCCAATTTCTCTGTTTCTTTCTTTTGTTCTTTCTTTATATATATATATATATATATATGTGTGTGTGTGTGACCTTGAAGTAATCCAAAAGTAATCAGATTACATTACTTTCATATTGTGGTACTTGGATTATGTTACTGAATACTTTTTTTATGAAGTAATTTGTAACTGTAACGGAATATATTTTTAAAGTAACCCTCCCAAGCCTAACACAGGACAAGTATGTCGTCGTCTGAGACAGCAGAGAGTAGTCAATCAAGCAAACACGCTCTATAGAAGTGTAGGCCTACTGTAGAAACATGACAGCGCAAAATGGCAACTTAACATGTAAGGGGACCCGCGGTGTATGAATGGCTCATTCTAAGGTAATAAAAACATAACGGTTCATTATGTAAGGTCTTTATACACCACTGAAAACATAGTTATGTATATTATATTGCATTTCTGTCAATAGATCCTCCTAAAGTTTACATATTGCACCTTTAATTGTATTATTTTAATTTGGTTCTTGATACATTGAGCAGTGAAATAGTAAGTTATGTTTTATATAAAAATAAAAAATATATATTAAAATATTTTGTTTTATTTTATATTTAATTTAATTTAATTTTGATAAATTGGACTTAATTATCATTCTGTGACCTTGGATGAAAAGGCTAGTGCTCCTAACAAGCAAACTTATATTAAAAAAATAGATGTAATTTCCCAGACAGCATGAGCAGATGTGTCTGGGCATATAAGCGATGGGTGTGGCTGGAGAGAGAGAGAGCGCGCGCGCGAGAGAGGAGCAGGTGTGTCTCTCTCTCTCTCTCTGTCAGCCCGCTGTGAGGCTTCATTTCTCCCCTCCGACTGCATGATTGCATTTCATCAGTGCAGCTCCTTAATCAAATCTGCAGTGCTGGTCAAACTCAATCCTGCCGGGCTGCTTGACCCGACACTTCCTCTGTCAGCACGTGCTTAATGAAACTGACAGCTTCTAACTGACCGAACACTGACGATGTGTCTGTCTGCACAGTTCCTACATTAATGTTGGCCCTATGGATGGTTTTGTTGTTGTTGCAGCGCCATCTTGCGGACATTCTGATATTGCGCCCAAAGAAATTGACCTCAAAGTGGTCATCTGGCCTGTTCACTTGTACAGGTGGTCTGAAAGTCATTCTTTGTCTGTTTGCATCTAGAGTTTCATGGAGATCTGGTCGGATGACAGCTGGAACTGTGGTTATAACCGGAGGAATTCTCGCAACGGTGATACTCCTGTGTATCATTGTCGTGCTGTGTTACTGTCGCCTTCAGGTGAGTGCGCGCGCGCCTCAGGCGAGCGTCATTCATACCTGTGGTTTCGACAAATAAGGCAAAAGAATAATGACAGTTATTTTCCTCTATTCATTTTTTAGGCCTTAAAGGAGAGATGAATAGACAACATCTGCTATAATAATATAACATTACATTTTATATTATTATTTTACTTTTTGTTTAGATTTGAATAAATTGTTTTATTTAAAAAAAAAAAACAGATTTTAAGTTTTAGTTTTTTATTTGATATGCTATAATGATAACAATAGTGAAACTATATCATGTAGATTTTTTAATTTAAATAAAAATGATAATGTATTAATAATTTATTTTAGCAATTTTGTTTTTAAAGATTTTAAAGAATTTGCAGTTTGTTTTTGTTGTTTTTTGATAGATTTGAATGAATATTGTGAATTAATTTATTTATAAAAATTGTTAATCTTATTTATTTATAATGATAACAATGGTGAAATAGTAGGATGCAGAATTTTTCATTTAATATTTTTGTTTTGCTTTGAAAGACTAGAATGTTTTTTTTAATTTTTTTTTTATTTATAAACCATTGCTTTTATTTTTATTTATATGATAACATTAGTGCAACGGTACAATGTGGATTTTTACATTTAATTAACTTTTATATTTTCATTTAATTTTTTGTTTTGGTAGATTTAAATGAATTTCGAGCATGCATTTGTTTTATTTATATAAACAGTGAATTAGTTGGGTTTTATTTTATATGGATAGATTTAAATGAATTTTTATCTTATTTATAAATTATTTATTTTTTATATATAACAATATCAATAATGACGGAGTAGGATGTAGATTCTTTATAAACTTGATTTTATTTTTTGATTTATAACAACAATTGTGGAGCAGGAAGTAGTTTTTTTAAATGAATTACATTTTATATTATAATTTTTATGTTTTGATAGATTTAAATTGATTCAGTGAAGGAATTGTCTTTTATTTTATTTTAATTTTTTTTTATCTTATTTTGTAGATTTAAATGAATTCCATATTTCTCTGGTTTTGGTGACACTGAATGGAAAAGTTTGTGCTCCTGTAATAAACCAGCAATTATTTGTATTTTCTGTAAACCTGACTCTCTTACTGACTGTCTGCTTCTAGTATTATTGCTGTAAGAAGAATGGATCCGATCCAGATGCTGTTTGCCCACAGCCCCAGTTTGCCTGCAACGCATGCAACATGTCCCGGGTGGACGGGATCGCTTCCACCCCGCTCTCCCTGTCACCGGAGCCCACGCCACCGCAGAGCTTCTGCCCCTCCTGCTCCCCATACAGCTCTCCATTTTACATCAGCACCATGGACGAAACGCGGAACGGGGGCGAACGGATCACTTACATGCCGTCCCACTACAACAGCTCGTCCCTGTCTCTCACCCTTCCTGCGTCATTGAGCTCTCGATGCCGACCAGACCTCTACTCCAACACACGTGCCATAAGCACTGATGTCTGATCAGTGGCATCCACCAGAAACACCCCTAATGTTTCTTCTGTATACCTGAGCGTTATAGACAGAACAGAGTGAATGGGGACCAAAGGACAATGACTCAGTTTTTACATTGTATCTGTCTAGAAGTAAATTGAAATCAATAATCATATATAATGTTTTATAGAAATTGATACAAATGTGTTCTTCCTGAATTTATTTGACTCTAAGGGATAGTTCACCCAAAAATGAAAATTCTGCCATCATTCATTCACCCTCAAGTTGTTCCAAACCTGTATGAGTTTCTTTGTTCTGTTGAACACAAAAGAAGATATTTTGAAGAATGTCGGTAACCAAACAGTTAATGGTCCCCATTGACTTCCAAAGTATGTAAAAAAAAATAAAAATACTATGGTAGTCAATGGGGACCAGCAACTGTTTGGTTACCGACATTCTTCAAAATATCTTCTTTTGTGTTCAACAGAAGAATGAATGTCCTACAGGTTTGGGTGAACTATCCCTTTAACACTGAAAAATATTTTATAAATCTGTATTTTTGTCCTGTTTTCAAATGAGAATATTTAAGCATTCTTAAAACAAGATAAATATACGTAAGAATCAAAGCTGTGCAAGATAAGGCGTGTTTTCAGAGAATATATCTTGAATTGAGTTTATTTTGAATTTTTTTCTTGTTTTAGTAGACTTCAGTAGTTTAGATTAAAGTTAGATTTGTGCTTAAAACAAGAAAAAAATCTGCCATTTTTCAAAAACATAAAAATAAAATAAAAGGAGGAATAAAGGAACAAAGTAAAAACAAACAAAAGTAAATATCAAAAAATAAACAATAAAATAAAACTAAAGAAAAAAATAAACATTTTGAAAAACAAACATTAAATAAACAAATGAAGATTTGTTTGAACATCTTATGATACTTTTAATGGTGTTTAAATGTTTTTACGGGAAAACAAGACAAAAATATTGTTTTGCATTAGAAGGTAAGGGCTCCTAGTTTTCTAAGCGGCCTTCAACAACTGTCTGGGGCTTTTGATTTAAGGCCTTTCAGACATTTTGACATTTTGGGCTTCCTGTAATGGGCTAATGTATGAGGGCTATCCTACACAAGAACTCACATTTTCTGGGCATTTACTTATTGTGCCACAAAATTATTTTACAAACATATATAAAACATATTTTATTTGATTTTATTATTTGCAATACCACTTGGTGGCGCTAGAGGTTCAGAGATTTCACCTTTTACTAAACGATTTTCTTAGCGGTCTCTATGCAAGTTCAATTTAACGTACTGTAGGTACAGTAGAGGGATTTAAGTGTCCATGACGAGATGTTTGATGTAATGTATTGATATATTTATGATATACTTTTCTTTTTATTACATGCAAAAGTTGAATATGTAAAATAGTCTATGTATTTATTTGTAAACTTGATTTCACCAAACCTTTATTTAGTCAAACAATGGCCCAGGGTGTATTCCACTTGTTTGAGTTTATGTAAATTTGTGATGCTTCATCATAATTTTATCTGTTAATGACAAGGATGTGATGATAGAAATTGGTAGCAATTGAATTCTGTGTTTAGGCATATGTTTTTTTACTGTAATGTCTTTAGAACATAAGCAATGTTTTACAAATGAACCAGTGAGCAAATAAAGAAATGAAGAATACATATTACTCTGTGCAGTGCAAAGAAGCAAAACAGTTATGATAACAAAAAGATTTAATAGGCCTATATTAATAATATCTTGGCTCTACCACTTTTTTGTATACGTTATTATTATATTTTGTATTTTTCACAGAAATAAGAGTTTATTAGAATTTGTTATATTGACATTTTGATCATAATTTTGCATTAATCACATTTGTTTTTTGTTGTGTTTTTGCTTATGTATTTTTATTTCATTTTATTTCTTTTAATTATATAGGCTATTGAATGAAACGTAATACAATAATATAATACGATAACATAATATATGTAATTATTATTATCCTACTTTAAAAAAGAAAACTAGTGACTCAACTGAAGGTGCTCCTGTCACCCCACTTGGACTGACGCGCTCATTTAAAGAGGTGGGCGTGACTCTTTCCAGCGGCGGTGATGACGTCGCCTGCGCCATGTGAATGCGGCGCGAGCTCTGATGAGGTTTGCGGATGTTTCTGCGTGTGCACGCGCGTCCCTCAGCTGACAGACTCACAGCAAGTAAGTTGATTTTTACCCTCTCAGGAAACTCAAAACAAACACAAAAATGACAGAAAACGTCCGCGTTGACATCGAACACGCTCTTGGGTTTCATTTATATCCAATGTCGGTGTGTTTAAAAGCTTTTGAGGGTCATAAGCGAATGTTTTAAAGTTAAAGTGGCAGAAAATGAGCTAATTGTTGATTAGCAGTGGCTAACTGGCTAACTGACTAGCTTCAGTTTATTTAGGCTGCTTCTCACTGACATCACACATTTTGTTAAGGATTTTAACCAGCTCTTATGATGCGTTTTGTGTGTGTGGTATGAAAAACGTAAGTTGTACGAATCACCCTTATTTTGTGCTGTTGAAGGCGTTTCCTGTCTGTTATTTTTAATCCCTGTTTAGTCAGATCGCTAATATTTTGACCTTTTTTTGCAGTCATCTTCGTGTTTATTTAAGTGTTATCTGTCCTAAATAGCTGGACATGTCAGCTGGGTAAAACTGGTTTTGTTTTGTTGTACTGTATATATACCGTTACTGACACTAAATTTCTTAATTACAAGTGTCAATTCATATGTCACTGTACATGTGCATTTATGATATAAATATTAAGTAAATATGTTACCTTTCTCTCAAATTGGGTAGATTGTGTAGGTAGATAATGCACACACAGACACACACACACACACACAATTACAATCAATCAGTCTACCCAATTTATTTTAAGGTGACACATTCACTGTAAACTTATATCATAAATGTACCTTAAAATAAATTGGGTAAATTGTGTGTGTGTGTAAAATATAATATATAATATATTATACACATATATGCATGCATACATACATATACACACACAGACTGTTTAACAAGTCATTTAGATGACTATAAGGAACAAGTATGATGTAAAATACTATGATTTGCATAATTTAAAGGAACTTTATTTCATTATTTCAGGGTTTCTAGTTTGTGTGGCTAATGTTTGAAAGGGTTCGGGATGGTTAAGCAAATATGTCAGTTTGTTTAAAACAGTGTGGAGCCGGTACTAGCCATGAACTCTTCAACTGTGTTATAAACATTAAAGGCCATCACTCATCAAAAGCCTGAGAAGAATATTGGAAAATCTGTCTAGTAATAATTAGTCTACAATTTTTGAAAATTAGTTAATGCGACCACAATAACAAATCATTGCGAAAGCAAAGCATCATTGGTGATGGTGATTGACATTGGCTTCTGATTGGTCAATACAGCATTCCAGGTGGGATTAATTATTTTCATATAGCTGATTATTTATAAATGGCTGATATTATATATTTATAATACATAAAACACACCTTTATAACTAATAAGTAATCTAAGTTAGTATTAGGTGATGATCTAAATATTAGGTTAAAAATATGCAGAACAATAAAATATTAGTCAATACAAAAAAAACTTATTATAATTTCAAAACATGTATTAACTTTTTAGATAGATGATAGATCATTTTAATTTTATATATTATGTAATATTATAATATAATTTTATAATAACCGTTTTATAAAAGCAATTAGGCTATATATTCTATATTGTGATGTATTTTTTCATGTACATCAGAGAAAAACATGCTATAGATTCAGTTTAAAAAAAAGAAAGGCAAAACTCTTATTAAAACAAATCTAAAGTCAGAAATATTAATATTGATATTGAAAATGTTAGTATTATTATCATTATTAATGTTAATAATATTTAGGCTCCAATTCCAAAAATAACTAAAAATGTACACTAAAATAAATACTAAAAAGTTACTAAAAAATAAATATTAGCCATTGCTATGTACTGCACAGTCTTGTACCTTATTGCTTAATTATATAGTTCCTCTGTTTGCTCCAAGCACTGTCCTCTTCCTTTTCTGCTGGGTGATGTCATTGGGCAGATTTTCTCGTATTACTTCATGTAGGAGAACTCAGGCAGAGAGACCAGTAACTCAGGAGTGCACTCATCAGATCAGACCATTTTGAACTTTCAACACTGTGTTGGACAGCCGGAAAAACTTGGCTTTTTCTCAGTAGTTCAGTGTGGATCATGGTGGCATGTGATTTATGCTGTGTTGTAGTAACGCAGTCTTTGGTAACCTGATACAGTATCTGTTTTTTGTCTTTAAATGATGGGCGTGAGTTACAGAAAGCATTGAGGACAAACTGTTGTTTGAAGAGCCTGTTTCTCCTGCTGTGGCCTACAGTGTGTGTGTGTGTGTGTATTGTAGATCATGCACGCCTAGAATAAGTTAACTGCCCAAGTTTTATCTTGGTTGAACACGTAGGCTCTGTTTAGCAGAGCTGGGTGGTGTTTAATTCTGATCACTACAGCTAAAGGACTATGATGTCAGTTTTATGAATGTTTGTTTGATTTTTTTTTTTTTTTTTTTTTTTTGTATTGAAATTTTTTAACGAATCAGAATATATAATTGATTACAATACAATAGATACATTGTTTTTTCAAATTAGGATTTTAAATTATTGTTCTGATTAGCCTATATTTTAATAGTATGTAGCCCATATTATTTAAATATATCAAATATATATATTGTGTATATATAGGGGTTGGACAATGAAACTGAAAGTCCTGGTTTTAGACCACAATAATTTATTAGTACCTTTTGCGACCAATACAGCATCAATTCATGGAATGAATTGGGAATGACAGAGCCCTTCACAGTGGCCAGAGGGATTTTGAGCCATTCCCTCTTCCAGAGCAGTGTCCAGGTCACTATGTGATGCTGGTGGAAGAAAATGTTTTCTGAATTGCTCCTCCCAAATACCCCAAAGTGGCTCAAAAATATTTAGATCTGGTGACAGTGCAGGCCATGGGAGATGTTCAACTTCACTTTCATGTTCATCAAATCATTCTGTCACAACTCCTACGGATGTGGGAAAGACATCGAAGGTGGACTCATCAGGGAACAATACGTTTCACATTGTCCACAGCCCAAGATTTGTACTGTTGGCACCAAAGAAACCAACATTTGGCATTGGCACGAATGACCAAAGGTTTCATCTATAGCAGCCCGACCATGAATATTGACTCTGCAGTGAGTTGTAGTTGTGGTTTTATGTTTTCTGTATGCAATCGGTAATTAGGTGTGATAGGTGTGAAACATAGATAGGTGTGAAACCTCCAACACTATTTCAGTTAAATAGATAATCTATATATATATCACTATAATTGTAAACATTTTAAGCATTATTGTATAGTTATTTCCAAGCCTGTTTCCACAGGGGAGGGGGCATCGCCCATGGGTTATTTCCCATGTACTAAGCCCCCTTCCCCCGGTGGTTAAACACCTACCCACCCAAGAATCCTGTGCATTCACACACAGGTCACTTTCTGAGGAATTGAAAAATTAAAACAACCAACCATCTCTGTCAAAACAAATTCTGGAAGATATTTATTTGCAAAGATTTAAACTGCCACAGTAAGACAAGGCTATATTCATAATCTATGGCAAAAATATTATTATAAATGAGGTTAGTGGATAATTCAACAGCAAAAGTTATTCTATAGAAAAATCATGATTGCAGAATAATTTTATAAAATCTGAACATTTAGTGAAAAAAACAAACAAAAATAAAACAAAAGGGAAAATGTTCCACATTGCTTTTTGTATTGTAGGGGGATATGGGGGATAGGGAACGATTCAGACTCAGTAAATATGCTTTGTATTGGGGCGAATGAAGTCAGCACAGAGCGGATCATATGTGCGAGTTGGCGCAGACAAATGTAACGGACCTATTTGAATTCTGCATAGAATGCTATATTTTAAAGCGGTATAGAGATATTAGGAGAAGAAACGGTAAAATTAAGAGGAAACTGTGGCTTTAACGTGCACTATTGGCTATTTTAAAAAAGCGTAGTAACTGTTTGATATGTCCTGCCCTGTCTTTCTGTTTCAGTGGAAACTACATCAACACATTGAATAATGTTGGGCGTGTCAAGGCACTTCAGTGGGCCTTTAAATTTCAGTTACTGTGCGTGTGAAGAACAATTCATAGTGCTCTCTACTCCAGTGTTGTGATCTGACAGACACCCTGGAGAAAGATGACATGATTTAGAAAAAGCAATAAACTCCAGCAAGATAAAGTCCCTTTATGCAAAACCATAGACCTTTATCTACAAATAAAGTATAATAATGTTAACATTGATCTTGGAGTGAGTTTGTCCTAACCGAACGCAGCATGCTGTTTGAAAGCTGAATGGAGATTGACTGAGAAGAGATTTAAATATTTGTAAACATTTGTACCTCACAGTAAGCTATCGAATGGCTTCAGAAGTGTTGGAATATAGTGCATGAAAACTTTATGGTTCTTTACAAAGCTACCAGAGTTAATTCTAGACTTTTGTGAAAACTTGTGATATAGTTTAGCAAGACTGAACAATAATTCTTTAATGGACATCCAAAGAAATGAATGGCAGTCTTTATAGTAACTCCAAAATAATGACCATGAGTTTGTAATTGCTTAAAGTTTGTGTCTTTCTTAGCGTTTCGGCTCTATAATTCAATTTGAATGACTAACTGGTACTCTTTGGCAAACGGCTAAGTGCATTCTTTATTTATGTTGAGTGTGGAACTGGTACATAATGAAAATTAAGGGCGCACAGAGACCTTCTGTTAGCTTTCGGTTTTATCCGCTTCATTTTTCAATGGCTGTAATTGACAGAGAATGATGGCCACATGACTGCTCTGCGTGTGAATGTGAAGACCTTTTCACCCACTGTGGCGTGACCCCCTGACATGAACTCAAGGAACCCACTGTAATGTTACTGCTGTTGCTTTATTGGCTCGTTGCTTATTGGAGTTCATCACAATTACCACCGCTGTTGTGTGACCATTATGTCACTTCTGTTATAATGTGTGATCTGACTTGTGAAAATTAGCTTCACACTAGGTGTGAACATCACTGGTGGTTTAGTTGATAGTCTTTGCTCTGAGCTGCTTTAGGCCGTGAAGATGCACTCCGATAGATGATACCTCGATAAATGTGAGCTTGCTTGTTGAATCAGCAAAAACATGTGCGATATGCTGGATGAGTGATATCGTTTTCAGATGACACTGGTGAAATTCTTCAGAAGTGACTGGTGCTTTAGTGCAGATTGATTGTTCGATCCACTTTTTTTTCTTGATTTAGCTCCTACCTGTCTAAACCTGACTATTTGAAGCTACGATGACATGAAATGTCAAATGTCAAAATGGACCCTTTTTACTTTTTTTTTTTTTTTTTTAAACAAATTTCCTATGTCTTATGCATAATTCTGTTCCCTATTCTAAAGGAAAAATGTTTTTATAATTTCATTTGAAGTATAATAACTTTCTCACCTTCTGAAGTGACTTTTCTGTTGATGTCATCAAGGCCTTGTGGTTGTGGAAAAATCATAGCCTAGCAATCACAATCATTAAAATGTGTTTTTACTTGTTTTATAGACAAGTCACAGTGCTCCAAGTCCACAAGTCCACATATATATACTGTGCATATATATATTTACTGTGCAAAAGTCTTAGGCCACTACCAGCTTTGTTGTTTTATGAATGTTTTAATGGCCAACCATATAATTATTTTTCTATCTCTTTATTAAGACACAAACAGAAAACACAGGAAATATGTACAAAAATGAAAACAAAATGGCTTCTTTGAGCAAAAATCAGTATTTAGTGTGACCTCCTGGACTTCTTCCAGTTTCTCAGAGAAGGAACTCTGAATCTTCTCATCAGATTTTGAAAGTTTTCCTGGCCTTCCAGTCCTTTTTCATTTCATTTAGGTTTAAGAGAGCCAGGTTCCTGCTATTGCTCAAGTGTAAGGGGAGGTCACTAAATACTTGCTACTTTAGCGTATAGAAGCAGTTTTTTCTGATTTTTTTTTTTGTTTTGTTTTTTTCCCTGATTTTTTTTTTAATACTGCATACTGATTTCCTGTATTTTCTGGTTATATTCTAATAAATAGACTGAGAAATAATTACATATGGTCATTATACCATTGCTAAAACAACATCTAATGGTGGCCTAAGACTTTTGCTCAGTACTGTATATTAGGGGTTAAACAGATCGTTGTTGATCCGTCATCTGTACGGACCAGGACCCACGGTTCAGCATGCATGTGATTCGCAGATTAATTTCAAGTTTAACCACCACAGACTGAAAGTTTATAATTTGCACGTGTGTTGTCTTGCTAGTTTATACATTGAGTAGATCAATAGATTTGAAACCATTCCAGCGCTAGAAGAGGCAATAGAGAATTTAAAGAGAGAGTTCACCCAAAAATGAAATTTGTCATCATTTACTCACCCTCAAGTTGTTCCAAACCGGTATGAATATCTTTCTTCTGCTGAACACAAAAGAAGATATTTTGAAGAATATGGTTAACTAAACAGTTAATGCGCCCCATTGCCTTCCATTGCCTTCTTTTGTGTTCAGCAGAAGAAAGAGTACTTAAAGTGTGCTTTAAGTATTAAATGGAAAGCAAAGTTACCCCCACCCCCAAAATATTTTTTTCTTGCTGATCTGAAAACGATCCGATCCGTGACTCAAAAATCGTAATACGATCCAAACTGTGAGTTTTGTGATCCATTGAACCACTACTGTATATATCAGGGGTGGCGAACTCCGGTCCTGGAGAGCCACAGTCCTGCAGAGTTCAGCTCCAACCCTGATAAAAACTCACCTGCCTGTAGCTTTCTAGGCTGAATCCCAAATGGCACACTTCTATGCACTTTTGGTCTTGTGGACTTACAATGGCTGCCGCGTGCGCGTGTCCATTAAGTCCACAAGACCATAGGGCAGTGGTCGGCAATAGGTGGCCCGCAGGCCAAAACTGGCCCGCCAGCAATAATATCTGGCCCATGCCCACAGCCAGATTATTTTAATAGTAGCTGGTTCTGAAATAGATCTAATATTATCACTGTGTCTACACCAGACGCGCCACAACAGCTAAACGTTGTCTACACTGAACGCGACAAACCAACCGTTGCAAAGCACTTGGTCCACGTCAGAAATAGAACAGGGAATCCGTTCACTGTCGGGAATTTGTTGTCGCGCCGCATCCAGTGTAGACTCTTTAATAGTGCCATTTTCTCTCACCAGCTAGCTTAAATGTTAACATCACTCTGCACACGACGTAATAGCGTACCTCCAGCACACAAACTATTTTAAAAAATGCAGTTTAGTACGTGAGGATGCCAAGGAATAATTCTGAGTGTAAAAGTAGGCTACGTGAAAAAATTGTTACAGTAAGTTAGGATCCATTGTGTAACAAGCAAATTAAAATGTTACACATTTATTATTCACAATATGGAAAGAGGAAATAAAACATAGTTCGTTAAGAGCATGACTCGAACATGCCATTAATGGGCTTATTCAAGTTATTTTTATCCATTCCGCATCTCCCACATAGGTGTGTTTTAGCAAGGCGGTCTGTGTTGAAAGTTGGTGAATGAAGATACTTGCCAGGTTATGTGTCACTACTCTGCTTTATTAATTTATCCAGTGTAAAACCCGGACACCGCCACACAAATGTGGCTTTTTGTAAATGACTGTCGTACTACAGGATTTAACACAGAGTAACAGCTAACTACCAGTTACAAAAGACACTGTAACCGTCTTTCACAGGCAATTCTAGTTGCATTTTTCAACTAATTTCTTAAATTATCCTTTGACTATGTTCTGGCCCGCCATCTAGTGGCGAAAATGTTTTTTGGCCCGATGCCAAACTTAATTGACGACCCCTGCCATAGGGTGTCCCATTCATCATTTTAGGTTTCAGAAGGGTGCTCGCAAGCCCCCGCTTTGCGGCGACTATACACCCTCGATGCACACTTCAGCTGAGCCCGCAAGTCTGCGAGCTACGCAGAGGACTCCAGCAGTCAAAGCGGCATTACGTCACGAAAGTGTGGACTCAGGCCCTGTCCCAAATGGCACACTTCTATGCACTTTCGGTCTTATGGACTTACAAATGGCTGCCGCGTGCGCGTGTCCGTTAAGTCCACGAGACCGTAGGGTGTCCCATTTGTCAATTTTAGGCTTCAGAAGGGTGCTTGCGAGCGCGCCCTTTGCGGCCGATATGCGCCCTCGATGCGCACTTTTGCTGAGCCCGCATTGGTGCGAGCTTCGCGGCAGACTTCTTCCCGACAGTCAAAGCGACGTTACGTCACGAAAGCGCGGACTCGTGGGAAGGCCGTGAGTGTTTAGGGTGCCATTTGGGACAGGGCCTCAGAGGAAGACCGTGAGGGTTTAGGGTGCCATTTGGGACCAGGCCATAGTAACCCTTCAGACCTTGATTAGCTTGTTCAGGTGTGTTTGATTAGGGTTGAAGCAAAACTCTGCAGGACTGTGGCTCTCCAGGATACTATATAATAAATAAATATAATATAATAAATATCATAGACTATAATAATACTTTTGCAATATAATTGATATTTTATATTATATAATATTGAAGAAATATATATATTTGCCTATTTAGCAAAGCAGGCAATACACTTTTAAGATGCAAGGAAGTCCTATGCAGAAAACACAATTCAATCAATCAATATTTGAAGTTAAGGATGTTAAAGTACCCTGACAGTCGGTCTTAGATGATATAATCCAGCATGTACCCAGTGTAACAGGTCTGTCTTGTTGGTAGGGTTGCAGCAGCAGCGGGCCGAGCGGGCGGACTGTCCCAGGCTATCATGGATGACAGCTCCTCTCTGGGCAGAGTGAGCGGCTCAACTGAATCTGTGTCAACCGTCACCAGTGAGGAGTTTGTTCTTGTGCCGCCCACTGCTGGGGGCTCCCCCTCCGGCTCAGAGGGGAGGCCCAGACTCAAGGTGTCTCTTTCTTCTACAGCCTGCTAAGCATCATATACTATGTGCACTAAGCATGCATTACTCATTTGTTTTAATGTGATAGTATCCTGTCAATAAGAATGAAGTAGAAAATAATCAAGAATGTTTAATATCTGCCATCTCTTTGTCTCAGATGTCGTGGAATGGGAGTGAGCAGTTGGAGCGGGCGATGGAGGAGGTGTTGGATGATGTTGGTGATGGACCAGGAGCTACAGAAGAGAAAGGAAGTCCTACAGCACTCAGCTCTCAGATCAGACCACCCAGCCTGACTCTGGACACAGCCCCTCATGGTACATCCTTCCACTAGTAACAAACGAACAGACAAGAAAACTAGGAAGTAACTCTGTTTTAATCATGTAACTCTGGGATTTGTTTTGATCCTTGTTAAAGCACACCTATAAATATTAGGCAGAGCTGCAGTAGTAGTATTCATTTTCAGGGCTATTATTTAAATATATATATATATATATATATATATACACATACACATTATATTTAATCTTAAATATTTGATACAAATATAATGTTCTTAATTTGTATGTATTCAATGTAATAGATTATATAAATAATAATAATAATAAATATTTATTTTATTTATTTGTTTATACAAAGCAGTCAATATGGTTTTTATTTTTAATATCTTAAAATGTTGGTAAGCAGGTTTACATGCAAGAAAATCCTAGAAATACTATGCAGATGTAGAAAAGATATTTAAGGAGCACACAGGGGTTTCAGTGGATGCCATCTAAACTAGCTATCTGCTTCCTGTTGCCAAGTGCTAAAACTAGGGGGCTCTGAACACACTTCCTCTCTACCTTGTACAGACTTCCTCTTTCAATCACTCTTGACAATGGACCCTTAGATAAAACAAGTTTATTGTTTGAGGATTGCAGTATGATGTCAACAAAAGAATGAGTTGTCATAAAACACATTGTTCCACCTCTAAAATCTGATTGGATAAGACACTTGATTTGCATAACATCTTAAAAATAAAAACACATTGTAAAGAAAAAAAGACACGTTTCTTCAACCTTGTACTGACACTTCGTTGTCTATATCCACAGAAGCGTCGGCAGCGGTTTTGGAGAGTGAGACAGTACAGGAGGAAGACAGCGTGCAGTTCAGTAAACTGTCCTATCTTGGCTGCGGCTGGGTGAAGGCCCCACGTAACGAAACGGAGGCCCAGAAAGCCATGGCCACCCTGCGGGCAGAGAGTTCCATCCCCATCCCCATTACCCTCCATGTGCCCAACGGCCCAGACGGTTGTGTCCGGTCAGTCATTTGCCATAGACCACTAGTTTAAAAACATTCATTTTGTATTTTTCTATTAAAATACTACTACTTCTTTTTTTTTCTTTTTTTTCATTGCAAATTATATTCTAACACCTTAATGTCAGATTTTAAAAGTAATTTTTGTACAGATCAGTGAAAAAGCTTGTATTTTGTATTATATACATGTATATCTTAAAAAGTTCAGTTTGTTTCTAGATTTCTCCATTTATTTCATTTATTCCAGATTTATTTGGCATTTTTACATTGTATTTATTTTTTCATTGCAATGATCTTCTAAAAAGGCTAATCTAACCTAGCTATATATATAAATATATATATATTAATATATAGTAATATGATTTTTCTAATTTCAATTTTTTACAAGATTTTTTACAATTTTTTATTAAATATTATAATCTAAAACTTTGTTTACTTTCAGATTCAAATAGCTTTTTGAAATCCTGAATAATCCTGCATTTTTCTAATTTTAATAAATTTTTTCCCATTACATTTATCTTAAAAGATTCTTTTTCTTTTTCAAATTTAATTTATTCCAGATTTATTTATCTTTTTTTTTTTTAAATAATTTAATACTATATTATTAAGCTTTCCATTTTTATTTTGATTAGCAGATTTATGTTAATTTTCAGTGTTTTCTCAGACTTTTGGACGCCACTGTGTATATTACATCAGATGCATCTCACAACCGGTCATAATGTGTTTATTTGCACTTCTTCCCCCTGAGGATTCATAAAAGCTTTTAGATTGAGCACATTTAGCTTTCTTGCTCTGAGACGAACCACATTTAAATGGGAGTGTAAAATGTGACTTCTCTCTAGTTTCTAGAGACAAGAGTCCTTGTGATCTTCATGGTGTGTGTTTGACTGTCAAGAACTAACACAGCTGTCACATGAGCTGCTTTTAGCTCCTGCTTTCAGGTTCGCAAGCGTGGTGTAGCACTTCTGTTTTCTCACCCTGTGTGTTTTTTACTTTTTCTCAGGAACTGTGGTGTAACCTCAGATCGATCATCTCACTCTTTCTGCTGTGTAAACCTCAGAACCAACTCTTAAGTTAGCTAAGCAAACTTTGATGCACATGGAATGTGCTGCTTTTATTCTGGTGACACTGAACAACATTTTAGTGCCTTAGCACATCATTATTTGTTAAAGTACTACATCTAAAATATCTTCAGTACTTATTTTGACTATATTTATAAGTAAATATCCTATTTAGTGTTAGCAGTCACACTAAAAGTGTTTTGACCTATTTTGCTGACTCCAGAAACCTTACGTTTTTTTTGTAAAAGATTTCCGATTATGTGATACCTTGGCTTTGTCTTGCGATCTTTTCGGGGTCATATTGTATGATCTGAATCACAATGGACAAAACAAAATGCACTCGACTTTAGTTATAACATTTTTTTTTTTTTTATGTTTTTAACCACTCTAGGATTGTCGACCAGGTCACAGGAACAGAAATTGCATCTTTTCCCATCTATAAGGTGTTGTTCTGTGCACGAGGACACGAGGGGTCTGCCGAAAGCGACTGCTTTTCCTTTACCGAGAGCTACCGCAGCTCAGAGGAATTTCAAATCCACGTCTTCTCCTGCCATATCAAAGAGGCTGTGAGTTCAGTAATGTTCAGTGTTCAGAGTCAGTCTTGAAATGCAGAAATCAACTAAGCTCAACCTCCTTTCCTTATTTAGGTTAGTCGCATCCTCTATAGCTTCTCAACGGCCTTCAAGCGATCTTCAAAAGCTGCCACAGATATGCGGGACTCTGCCTTGCCACTTTCCCCTGATAGTGACGTCTTCACCTTTACCGTTTCTCTAGAAGTAAGAGAAGATGATGGCAAAGGAAACTTCAGGTCTGTCATTACTCACTTCTAGAGAAGCTTCAGTTCTGCCTACGTCTCGCTCTGTTTGTTTTTACTGTTGCTATTCATGAACTGTTGCATTATTTGTTTTCTATTGTTTATTTGGGTTAAGCAAGCAAAATATAAGTGTAATCGTGTCTCTCTCACTTTTGTTTTCCCTCTCTCTTCCTCTACATTTTGCAGTCCAGTACCTAAAGACAGAGATAAATATTACTTCAAGCTGCGGCAGGGTGTACATAAAAAAGTGTCTGTCACTGTCCAGCAGATGTACAACCAGGAGCTGGTAATAGAGAGGTGGGTTCTGGGATGTGGCCACCAGAGGTCAGAAATTCAGATGTTTTGACATTTCACTGAACCATATTTAGCTTTATATTGACTGCCAGGGTCTTGCCTTTAAAGACTCCATAAAAATGGCAGATGATTTACAAAAAAATGAAACTGAAAGTGGAGGAACACACGTAAGGGTTTTTTCTACAGATTGGCAATAGGCTATAGTTGGTGTTACAGCCATGAACCACAATTAGTTACTTGATATTGCTAGTCAAAAGCAGACAATAGGGGACATTTCTTGTTTTAGGCATAGATATAAATAAATTATATAATGTATTTATTTAGAAATCATTTATTTATACATATTTGCACAATGTATTAAATTATTTAATTTATACATATACATTATTTAATTATTTATATAAAAATATATAATTTATTTGCATTATTGTATAGTAATTTATTATATTGTTTTATTTATTTATTTATTTATTTTATATAATTCTTTATTTGACAGGGACAATGGACAATAAAAGAGTATTGCCCCAGAATTAGCTACAGAGCTAAATTTTATCTGCTGTCCCTGGGCAGGAGTAAACCAAATTATCAATAAAAATACCATACAATATAAACACAATAGAATACAAAATGTATAACATATTCAAAAATCATTACATTGTATAATCAATGATCACAAACCTGGCTTGCCTTTAATCATCTTTTCAAATGCTATTTAAACTGCACAAAGGTAGTACACTGTCTAATATCAGTTGGTAAATTATTCCAATTATTAACAGCTCTAACAGAAAAAGCTGATCGACTAAAATCTGTTTTTCTAAAATGCGCTTCACAGTCACCTTTTAACGAGGCTCTTGTCTTATGTTATCGGTGTGCAACGAAACAAATGTCTTTAAAGGTGGAGGTGCAAGATCATTTACAATTTTATACATTAAACAGCAATTGTGAAATATTACAAAGTTGTTAAAGGTAAAAAAGATTATGCTTTTGAGTTATAAGACAATGGTGATGTCTGTCAGATTTCTTATCAAACACTTTTATAGCACGTTTGTATAAAATATGTAAAGGTCTAAGAGTAGATTTTCCTGCTTGTGACCATGAAGTAATACAGTAAGAGAAATGAGAAAAGATCAAAGGGTGCAAAAAAAATTCTTGCAGCTTCTGCTGAAAGTTGACTCCGTATAAATTTAAAATTCCTAAGTTGGGGTGTAACTGTACAATTTTTTTAACATGCTTTTCAAATGTTAAGTGAGTGTCTAACATAACTCCAAGGTATTTAAAATCCGACACATTTTTACATTTTTAATGGGAATTATTAGATGAAATATCATGTAAGACCAAGATGTGTGTGTGTGTGTGTGTGTATATATATATATATATATATATATATATATATATATATAAATTAAAAAATCTTTAATACATACGCGTACACATAAAATGAAACAAATTATATATATATATATATATATATATAAATGTGTTTAATTTTATGTATTTAATTTTTATATATATATCCACCGTCCACACACACACACACACACACATAAATACATATACACACACACATACATATATATAAAATGCACTTCACAGTATGTACCCAGTGTACCCAGGACACAATTGATTTAGTTCATAGAAGTTAATTGATAAATCAAATCTATTTATGACATTATTTTTAAAAGCATCCTCACTTTACAGCATTTTTATACAAGTGCCTAAAACTTTTCATAGTACTGTAGCTTTGGAGGTAAGTTTCTTCAAGAGTCTTGGAGACACGGCCACAGTTCTTCCAGATTTAGTCTGTCTCAGTTTTTTCTCTTTGTTCATGTAATCACAGACAGACTCAATAATGATTGAGATCAGATCTCCGTGTGGACCATACCGGCTGTTGTCAGATTCCTTGTGCCTACAAAAATCTCACTGGATCATTACAATTAATGGCAAAAGAAATGTTTGGAAATGTGATATTTCCTACAGACACACTACAGCCAAAGATGTAAAGAACCGGCTTAAAACTTTTTTGCACCGTACTGTGTGTGTGTGTGTGTGTGTGTGTGTGTGTGTGTGTATATTACATGTCATATTACATGAAATGTATACATTTGATCTATAAATGAATTTGGAGTTGAAACAGATAAGTGTGATTCATTGTGCAACCACTTGATGTCGCTCTAGTCACAGTAGAGACAATCCTCCTCACTTTGTGAGACTTGCTATGAAAATGAGCCCATCACAAATGTTGCCACACTCTAAATAAACCTCACAGTGACATCAGCTCCTGTCTGATAAAACTAATGCTGCTATTTCATAGTGTATTACATAATGAACGAAGCTCCAAATCACACTGTCAAAATATTATGTGATACAGTGCTCAGTGTAAATGAGTACACCCCCTTTGAAAAATAACATTTTAAACAATATCTCACTGAACACAAAAACAATTTCCAAAATGTTGACAAGACTAAGTTTTATATAACATCTGTTTAACTTATAACATGAAAGTAAGGTTAATAATATAACTTAGAGAACAAAATTTTCAGTTTTACTCAAATTAGGGTGATGCAAAAATGAGTACACCCCACTAAAAGTCTCTGGAGCAAAGCTACATTTTAGACTACAAATGTGTAATTTAACAAGAATTCAACCACAGGTGAGTCTAATTATTCATTACACAGGTGTCCAGCAGACAGTTGACTATAAAAGGGTGTTAAAACCACTTCCCATTTCATGCTGTCAGCAATGGCACTACATGGAAGAGAAATGTCACAAGACCTGAGAAAGAAAGTAATTTCTTTACACCAGAAAGGTGAAAGCTACAAGAAGATCAGCAAAGCTTTACTTATCAGTCAGAATACTGTAGCAAAAGTGGTACAAAAATTAAAAAAAGATGGAACTGCAACCATCTCAGAGACGTCTAGGTCGTCTATGGAAGTTAACACCTCAACAGGAGCGTCTTCTGATGAGAAGGGTTGAAGAAAATCGGCATGCAAGTTCACTGCAGTTATCTAAAGAAGTAGAAAGCCAAACTGAGGTGTCTATTTCCCGTGACACAATACGGCGTACACTGCAGAGGAATGGCATGCATGGGTGCCGTCCACGAAAGAAGCCTCTCCTAAAGCCCAGGCACAAAAAAGCCTGCCTAGAGTTTGCCAGGGCCCATGCTGACAAAGATGAAGACTACTGGGACTCTATACTCTGGAGTGATGAGACCAAGATAAATGTTTTTGGAACTGATGGCTTCAAAACTGTATGGCGGCACAAAGGTGAGGAATACAAAGAAAAATGCATGGTGCCTACAGTGAAACATGGTGGTGGCAGTGTCCTTATGTGGGGCTGCATGAGTGCTGCTGGTGTCGGGGAGCTGCATTTCATTGATGGCATCATGAATTCACAGATGTACTGCTATACTGAAAGAGAAGATGCTACCATCACTCCGTGCCCTTGGTCGTCGTGCACTTTTCCAACATGACAATGATCCTAAACACACATCTAAGGCCACTGTTGGATTTCTGAAGAAGAACAGGGTGAAAGTGATTCTCCTGATCTGAACCCAGTCGAACACCTATGGGGAATTCTGAAGAGACGAGTTGAGCATCAATCTCCATCCAGCATCCGGTCTCTAAAAGAGGTCATTCTTGAAGAATGGAAAAAGATAGATGTTGCAAAATGTCGCCAACTTGTTCATTCCATGCCTAGAAGGCTTGGTGCTGTCATTAAAAATCATGGAGGCCATACAAAGTACTAGATGTAGTAGTTTTTGTTGTGAGGTGTACTCATTTTTGCATCACCCTAATTTGAGTAAAACTGAAAAATGTGTAATCTAAGTTATATTATTAACCTTACTTTCATGTTATAAGTTAAACAGATGTTATATTAAACTTAGTCTTGTCAACATTTTGGAAATTGTTTTTGTGTTCATTGAGATATTGTTTAAAATGACTACTTTTCAAAGGGGATGTACTCATTTACACTGAGCACTGTATATAATTCTTCTTCCTCACAATCTAAACCATTTACTTGTTGTCCAGGTGCTTTGGGATGCTGCTGAGTCCTGGTCAGAAAGTTCGTAACAGTGACATGCACCTCCTTGACATGGTGAGACACGTTTCTGGAGTCCCCCCCACCCCCCTCAGGCTCAATATTATATGTTAATTTCTTTTATCTCGACTCATTTCAGTTACCTTTCTGTTGCCAATTTTAGAAACACTTAATGGAAATATAGGCTTTTTATTATTCATTAAAAACATAATTTTACAAAGGCCCTTGAGCAAGTTAAGCTATGGCGATTTGCACATCAAGTCTAAAAACAATTAGCAGTTCAATCAAGCGTAATTGGGTTCACAGGGACTCTTGAATCCAACATTTTACAAGGCTTAATGTAATACTTTTCTGCAGGAAGCTTGTTTACCATCTGGATGGTTTAGACAAATGTCATCAATTGATACTTTGCCTAAAAATGTCTAAATTAGAGCCATCAATAGATCAAAATAATCATAATTAATCCCATTATTTTTATTAGATTCGTTAACGCAATTAATCTCAAAATCGCTGCAATTTGACACTAATTACATATTTTCCCTTTTAAAATATACTGCACGCTGTTTCCATTCCTCTTCTAAAGAAACAAAACAATAAGAAAGATGTCTTATTAATGCTATAGCAGGTGTTTTTCATTTGATTGTATTTTATATTTGTGGCGTATTAATAATATTCAATGAAATTCTGCTTTGCAAAGACTGCAAATGACTTTACTTTTAATAAAAGTCCCATATTGGCTTGATTTATAGATATTTAATTAGCTATTAAAAGAGTCTGTCTCCTTAATTTCCTTCAACCCAAATGAATAAACGCTTGTCAAATTAGATAAATGCATTTGCTATCTTAAATTTACCACTGTTAAACATATTTAATGAAACTCTGATGTAATCCAGTAGCTCTAATTATTATAGAAGTGATGAAAACTTGATCATTTTTGTGTGGTTGTGTTTGAAGGAGTCTATGGGCAAGAGTGCCGATGGGAAGGCGTATGTGATTACTGGCACCTGGGATCCGAACACTCCGGCTTTCCAGCCGCTGAACGAGGACACGCCAAAAGGTGAGAGCTAATACACAATCCTTTGAAACTGTGAAACACTTCTCAAGTGTCTCTAGTTCTTTTCATTGCACATCAAGCTGTAACCAAGTTACGGTTTTCACAGAAATTCACACTTTTTGTCATCTATTTTTTTTTTTTCTCCAGCAGCTTTTCTTGTCATGTTCAAAATGTGTGGCATCTCTCACTGACAGCAATACAGTTTGAATAAATTTTCATCTCAGTATGACCTGAACTAGAGGTTGACTAATAAGGGTTTCATTAAAGGGTTAGTTCACCCTAAAATGAAATTTTTGTCATGAATTACTCACCCTCATATCGATATTTTTGATGAAATCCGAGAGGTTTTTTATCTCCCATAAAAAGCAACGAGAATACTTTTTGTGTGCAAAAACAAAACAAAAGACTTTATTCAACAATTTTTCCTCCTACTTGTCAGTCTCCTACGCAGTTGACGCAGTGAACACAGTGCAGAGCTTCCGTGTTTATGTCCAAACGCGGAACTAACTTTTTAATGGAACATGAATACCAATATATATATATATATATATATATATATATATATATATATATATAATAATTATATGGATTTTGAAATACATTTAACGTTACAATTATTAATGTATGTCCGTGTGTGTCTAAATGTTTAATTTTATATAATTTTTATTCTAAATTATAACTAAAACTACTAATAAATTACAAAATAGAATGTGTGTGTTAGACATACATTATATAGTGCATACATTATATTATATGTATATTATTATTATATTACATTATATTATGAATTGATATTGTTTAATTTAAAAAATATATATTTTTAAATACTTTTTAAAAATTGTAATGTTTAATTTTATATAATTTATTTAATAATTTTATTTAAAAAGTCATAAAATATTAAAAAATATATAATTTTATAATTTAATGTTATGCAGTTTTATATAAATATATTTAAAGTATATACTTTTGAATATACATATGTATTCATATGCTTTAATTGTGTGTGTGTGTATAATATATATATATATATATATATATAATATGTGTGTGTGTATATATATGTATGTATGTGTGTGTATATATATATATATATATATTACACACACACAATATTCAAAATTCTCTCTAAAATATTTGAACATTCATTGACAATTAACAAGGCTGTTTGTAATGATGATGACAAAAAACATAATGATTAAAAATATATATATCAGGATGTCTGAGTGGACCAACTTGGAAGCAGGAAGCAGTAATGGCCCCTTTATTTAATGACTCAAATGACTAGAGTATGAGTAATCCTCATCATAGTGTATGTATAGTTTATTTGGTAGGAGGCCAGACTGGAAGCAGTGAAACTGCAGCTTTAATGTTCTGTTGTGAAATTATATGGAGTTTACTTAGAAATTAAATTCCAGTCTGGTAGATTCAGATAACCACCTCAGTTTTAATAACGTATAATTCAGCGACCTGAATGAACTGAGTTTCTCATTTCAAGTCTACACTTTATTACACTCTCAGTAAAACATTTCACAAACCTCGTCGTGGTTTTGTGTCCGTTTATAAGTCTCAATCGGGACTCACCACAGATCTTCTATTATTTACCTTCCCATCTTTCTCACCGCCACCTTTTCTGACCTGACTCTATCGTAATTGGAATCTATTTTCAGCCTTTCCCTCATAAATCTGTTAACTATTGCCGTTCTTGTTTCCTGTTAATCGATATAATGAAACCCCTTAGTGTGAAACAGGCTGGTTTTCACTAATAATTTGTTATTTGTTTCTCTTAGCGGTCTGGTTTGTTTCATAATTATAGGGCTCATCTGAGAGAGAATAGCAGTTCCCAGAATGCTACATCTTGCCACACTTACATGGAGATGTATAACCAGAGTTTTAGAAAATGTTACTTTTTTGCTGTACTAATCTAATTCGACTCTTAGTTTCAGTGAAAATGAGATGAAACATGCATGAAACTTTTATACTTCCTTGAGAAGAATATGCAATGGGGAAATAATGTGGGCGGGGCTTGGTTTTATCTGTTTGAATTTGATTGGATAATGAAAAGTGGGTTTGTGATGCTACTGGTTAATATTTTCCCCGCCTACATCGAGGCAGTTTTGTCTTTAACTGTGAACTTTTTCCCCTCCAGATAAGCAGGTATACATGACGGTGGCAGTGGACCTGGTGGTGACCGAGGTTGTAGAACCTGTTCGGTTCCTCATGGAGGCGCTAGTGAGGGTCTATCCGGCTAATGAGAGGTTCTGGTATTTCAGCAGAAAGGCCTTCTCTGAAACTTTTAACCTCAAGCTCAAACAGGTACACTCCTGAACCCCTCAACTCAAGTGCTTTACACACAAATATTTGGATGACTTTCCATTAAGTTTTACACTTAATTTTAACATTTACTCTCTCTTTCGAGTCCCATAAGTTTGTCTAAATTAAAAGAAATAAGTTCGTAAAACTCAAACCAATTTACTTAAAATATCAGTTCTGTGAACATAAAAGAAAAAGAAAGTGCTAAATACTCATAAAAGTTGATTTGATGGAACTAATTTAAGTTTGTCCTACTCAAACCAATTAATTATTTTGAGCGTTAGAGTTTACAGTGTTTAATTTATCTTATGCACTTCTTCATTTCATTTCACCAATAAATATATTTAATTAATTATAATAAAATAAATAAGAATAAGAAATATATTAAGCTGGGTTCAGAGAACATATTTAAAAAAAAAAAAAAAAAAAAAATTATGTATATATATTTATATATACACCTTTTATTTCATCAATTATTTTATTTCATTAAACATTATCACCTTTGTTATGAAAATAATGTGACGGTGGCAAAAATCTTTTAGTTATTAGGATTTCAAAATAAAAATTCTTATATTTAGGAGTTGAAATTTGACCTGGAAACAATCTTGACAGGCTTTGTAAGATTCACCCATTTCTTGTGAAGCCCGTGAACCGCCTATGAACAGTTATAGACTGCGATATAGCGGTTGCACAGATTGGAGAACAAACCTTGAGGAAGGAAGTGAGCTTTTGTGAAGGGTGAATAGGAGCAGTAACTCCTGGAAGCTGTGAAGCGGCAAATGGAGGCTTTGTATAATTCGTAGCTTAATAAGAGGCCCGGCGCTCATTATCATGCTCAAGTAATTAGAGCTTGCAGCCTGCATCTCTGCCTGATTGCCTCCGTAGCTATCTTATCGCAGAGAGAAAGAATGCCTGGGCTGTAGTTAAAAGCTAATTAAAAGATAATATTATGGCGTTAGCGATAGACCCAGCCCATTCTCCACGTTATTTTATTATTCCGTATTTGTTTACGCTGCTCATTAGGTGCGAGGAATTAGCGTGTAATTATTCTGGCTGTAAACATCATTCTTTGCCTGTAGTACAGTTCCCCTTTGCAATTAAAAATGGAAACGATGGTTTACATAAGAGCCACATGGCGCGAGGGAAGCATTGTCAATAGAAATGTTTGTAAGAGTGACTTGAAGCAGAGTAGTACGGGTGTAATCTCGGCAAACCTCTTTTTCTATCGCCACTTGTTTTAATTTCCTCCTGCGTGTGTAATTATGTATTTGTCATTTCCCCTGAAGCGGTAGCGAAGGTGAAGCTAACTTTGAATGCTTTGAAGCATTTGAAGAACTTTGAAGAATTTTTATGGTGCTTTTTTGTCTTTTAGTCCCTTATTTATTTTCATTCGTTTTGTGTCAGACTGGTTAGGAACGACATGAGGTTCATTTTGGTGTTCTCTGTGTGTTTTTTTATTTATTTATTTTTTTATATATATATATATTTTTTTTTTTTTTTTATTAGATACTGATGGTGATGCACTTGCAAAGTATTTGTAATGCATCTCTATGGCTTTGACACGCAGTATGTGGTTGCTCTATATGTTTGTAGGGCACTGTAAAGGGCAGCCAGGGAGATGCCATGTATGAAGTGGTCAGCCTGCAGAAACATACAGAATGTGCGGCTGGAACACGTGTCCGCCTGCAGTCTCCCACGGAGGAAGAGGAACCAGAGGAAGGTATGTCACCGTCTAGTTTATCAGAGTGCTTTTCTGTGTTTTATGTTTGTTGCCATTTTGAGGCCTCCATTTTAAGGTGAACTCCTTTAAAGGAACCCCACACTTTTGTAGTCTGTAAGTCTACTTACAATGTTAGTCATTTAACTTTATTGGACCATTTTTCTCACCATTTCTGATTTTAAAGTCACCATGAAATCAAAATTGACAATTCTTAGTTTTTTTCACTGAATGTTGCAGTGCTTAATATAAATTATTTATCTGTGCACATCATTTTTTCTTTATTTTTTATTCATATACCTCGTAATCTTTAATAAAATGTTAACCTCCCTATTAAGGCTGTCACGATATCATATTTTTCACACCACGTTTATCGTGGCCAAAAGAATTCACAGTAATGATATATCGCGATATCTATAGAAACCGTGGGGTAAAAAAACAATGTTATCAGTCAAATTCATCTTTACTTTATTTTGTGTTTTGCTTTCTTTTTTGGCCAATTCTTTGACACTGCCTAAGAAATAACCAGGAGAGAGAAAATATTGTCAGGTTCAACAGTTTTATAAATAAGCTTTAACAGCACAACTAACACCTTCACCTGTTAACTTGCGTCCCCATTTGGAACCCAAATCCAAGAAAGCATACCCAAATTAAAATACATAGTTCATTAAGACTTTGTACTTCAAACATGGTAGACTCATTTGAAAGAAAACATTTGGCAGATTGTTGTCATATTGTCAGAATTAATTAAAGGGTTAGTTCACCCAAAAATGAAAATTATGTCATTAATTACTCACCCTCATTTCATTCTACACCCGTAAGACCTTCGTTCATCTTCAGAACACAAATTAAGATATTTTTGAAAAAATCCAATGGCTCAGTGAGGCCTCTATTGCCAGCAAGATAATTAACACTTGCAGATACCCAGAAAGGTACTAAAAACATATTTAAAACAGTTCATGTGATTACAGTGGTTCAACCTTAATGTTATGAAGCGACGAGAATATTTTTTGTGTGCCAAAAAAACAACAAAATGACTTTTCAACAATATCTAGTGATGGCCGATTTCAAAACAATATTCAAAACTGTTTTAAATATGTTTTAGTACCTTTCTTGGCACTGAAAGTGTAAATTAACTTGCTGGCAACAGAGGCCTCACTGAGCCATCGGATTTCATCAAAAGTATCTTAATTTGTGTTCTGAAGATGAACGAAGGTCTTATGGGTGTGGAACGACATGAGGGTGAGTAATAAAAGCCAGAATTTTCATTTTTGGGTGAACTAACCCTTTAAATCAATGATAAAATTCTGAGGTTTATGGAACATTTTTAAGACCATGCTATGTGATTTCATTTAGAGGAGATTAAAATGCTAACCGTTTTTAGCTTAGCACAGCATCAAAATTCAATATATGAGAATAACTTTATGGAATTATGGAATTTATGAAAATAGTATAACTAGCAAAATAATTGCAACTTACAGTACTCTCTGTATAGTAGTGTTGTCACGATACTGGAATTTCTAACTTCGATACAATACCTCGAAAGTATCGATATTTGATACCATTTTCGATACCAAAAACACTGTATATACTGTCATCTAGATATTTTTAATATTACTTCTTTTTTGTCTATCCATTGAAAGTCTACGCAATCAAAAATGTAAAGATTAATCAATTAGAGTTACACAAGTTAATCAGTCAAGAGCAGTAAGTGATTGCATGTGCTTTGACAGATGGCAGCGTTAAGGTGCGATACCACTACCTATTGTACTTTGGGATGTCAACCAGGTGCGTTATTTACGTGTCATGTTATATCATATGTGTACTATTCATTTTAAACATTTAAACGGTTATCGCCAATACCGATATATTGTCACACCCTTAATTAACACAATATAGATATTTCATGTTTTGAATATCACGGTTATTGTCAATACCGGTATATCGCGACACCCATACTCACTATATATCCTCCACAACTGACTGGAAACCATTCAGATCTGCCTCCATTTAGTTAGCAACAGCCAACTTCCTCCGATCCAATCAATTCCTGAAGGATGAAATCAAGCCCCGCCCTACATTTTTCTCATTACAGAAGCCATTTCACTCGGACATATACGTCACAATAGGGAATAAAAGACTATCGCAACTTCCATTTCGTGCCGACTTCAAGAATTAAACAGGCTTGTGGCTACTGTACCTTTAAGACTTCTATATTTAAGTGAGCTCTGTTGTTACATAAAAGAATAAAATGTAACAAATAACATGTAAATACTGTAAAATATAAATACCCCACTTACCCCCATCCAGTCTCACAAATACAGGGAAAAATGAACTCTGAGCTTATTCAGATGGCTTTTCAGAGTGAGAGAGAGTGAACTTATGTATGTACATGCAGACGTAAAAAGAACAGATTGCCTTGGCAGCAAAGCTTTAGCAGGGCCATTTGTTATGCTGTTTTTTTCTTTAAATGTCAATGCTAACACATCATGTGAATGAGATCATCCGTCCAGATTTTTCCCCACCAAATTTTAACATGATCAACATTCGTGCCCCTTACGTTTTTCCTGCCTGCGGTTTGGCAGCACAAATCCATCGCAAGCTTTAATTTAGTCTCGGCCCATAGCTCTAGGTGAAGTGTATCAGCCGTCTGTCTTTTTCCCCAAGCGGAGACGGCCTGTGTTTTTGACAGGGTGCCACAAGCCGGAGATGTGAAACCCTGGCGGCTTTCAAGTGGTTATCAGCGCCCATTTCAGAAGAATGGATTCCAATTTGGTTAAGTGGTATTGGCTCTCGGTCTCTGTGTGTCATCTGACCACCTGGAACTGGCCGTGTTTTCTTTTTTCTTCTGTTGTCTTGGGTTCTGCTCAATTGGTTTTTTCATACAACATGGAATAATGATTACATGGGTTTCAGTAGCATGTTAAATATAACTTAAAGGACTATTCTGAGTTATTTACCACCTAATATCCGTTAACATTGTGATAGTTGCATATTTTAAATGTTTATTTGCGGTGCTGTCTGCTTGCTAGGTGTCCATTATGGCACAAATGCTGTCTTAATATTCCTAGAACATTTTTAGCTTTTTCACTTGTATAATATACTTGGAGCTGGAGACTTTTCACATAATATAGGTAAAGTTGAAGGTTGCCAGATTTGGAGGTTGTTTGTATTTTAGAAAGCATAAATACAGGGACTACATATGTTGGCAAAACAAAGCTGGAATAAAATGCAAGTATGTCTTGTTATGGATAGATTTCCATAGATTAAGCAAATACTTTTTCCACATGGTCAGGTCTTATATTTGATAACATTAAGGATGTAGAACTAATTGGACTGTTGTAACTCATAAATCGTTTGAAAAATGTATGAATATATGAACATTTAAAAAGAACATATGTATAAACATATGTTAAATAGCTGAAAAGTTGTCAAAGACTAGCTGACAAATCGCCCTTAAAGGGATAATTCACTCAAAAATAAAAACCTTGTAATCATTTACTCACTTATAAATGAAACTTGTTGAGTTTCTTCTGTTGAAAACAAAAGAAGATATTTTGAAGAATGTTGGTAAACAGACAGTTGACGGCAACCATTGACTGACATAGTAGGAAAAAAAATTACTATGGAAGTCAATAGCTACCATCAACTGTTGCTGTTTTTTTTTTTTTTTTTTACATTTTATGATCAATATACCAGTGCAAAACTCAATGCCACAATGCTAAAGCATTCTGGGTGGTTCCTAAGGTGGTTCGTTAAAATCCATAATCCAGAGAATGAGCAATATTGATAAAATTGACTGAAATGGTCACAGATATATTGTCATGCATAATTTCTTTACCACAAAATATTTTCAGCCTTCTATTGCATTTAATCAATCAAAACTTGTTGTGTGTAGCTTCTCTGTGGATCTTTTGCAAAATAAACAAATGATTCCTTTTTATTCAGCCATTCTCATTGAATCTCATCTTTTGGTTTGTGCAATTTATTCTGGGCTGTACAAGAAAGTCATTGTTGTTTTTGGAAGTGTTCGCCCTCACCAGCTTTCTCTACCATTTTTGAGCTCAATTGGGGAGCCAGATGGAAAAGTAGATTCATCCGCCCACATCTGCTACCGAACCGCCATGTCACCTTGCGACAGAGGCTCTGCTCAAGGCTGGTCTGTCTTTCTCTCCCTTGCGCTCTCTCCCTGTCCCTATCTCTATCTCTCTCTCTTCTTGCAACGTTGCCAAGGTACTTGTGCAGTAAATGTAAAAAGAAGCCCTTTTAAAGCATTTCAAAAGAAACCACTGTGTTCCAGACCTCACATCGGGGATTGTAAAACGTACGGCATTTGAGACTCTCGCTGGAGGTCATGAACATTGTAAATGGGCTCAAAAAGCAGTGCCTTGTGAGTCCTCAGTTCAGTGACCCATAAATTCATCCCCGCATTTAGGAGTAGAAGTGTTTTTGTTCTTTATTTGAAGATCATTACAATAAAACATGCTTCTTGCCATAATTACCATATATTTAATCACAGTATTACCAGTGTTTTTGGTCTTGCATAGTTGTCACCACCAGATGCATTCCTTCACTTTTCTCTCCAAACATCTTTACGGGCGGCCATTTTGTGGACACAGACCTTGAGATATGGGCAGAGAGTCTGCTGGTCGGCTGTTAATGACCTTTGCAGACATTAAGTCCAAGACATTTTCTTTATCACCTCAAGGCGTGACAGTAATCTTGGCACTCCGCGGCCCTGACTAATGCAGGTGCGTACGGCGTATAACTCACCTCGCTCTTCTGGATGCTGCAAGGACAATTCTATAATTTCGTCTGAACACTGTGTTTCATGGGAGTTGTGCAGCATCCTAACATGCCTGAATGGTGTCATTCAAAGTGCTGCCCTGCAAGGAGTTGAAGGAGTGATGTTTGCCTACAATGTACATATCTTGTACCTTGAGACTCAGGGCGTAGACTCTCACTAAAGGGTCATGACTTGAGCTTAAAGTGAGTTCTGAGTGCTCCTTATCCTCGTTTCGCTCCGGCACGTGGACCGTCTCTGTGATGTAGTTTTAGACCTCATCCGAAATTGCATACTTCCCTACTATATAGTAGGTGAAACAGTATGTGAAAAGAGAAGTATGTCTGAATTCACAATGTACATAAAAGAGTAGGCAAAAAGTACAGATGACTTGCTACTCTTACTGAGATTCTTAAGTGTGCATATGATGGACACTTTACTATCCCATGAGACCATGGGAGGGGATTTGTGAATGGAAGTGAAGCAACGCAGTTAGCGTTGGTAGGTCACGTAATAATGTATAAAGGAGATATAACCTCACACTCACTTGCAAATACTTTATTATACCAACGTTTTGGCAATAGACATAATTATTCACAGGTGAAAGCAATCAATCTCAGTCCAAGAAACAATCAATTGATCCGTGATAATGATAACATGGCGAATATAGTACAGTGCTTAACAAATTTATTAGACCACCACCTAATGTTAGGTTTGTGCCACAGCTGCCCTAAACTAACAGTATTGGTAATTACCAAAAGAATTTATGATTCTGTAATGGTTAATCCACACTAGTATGTGTAAGCTCTTTAGTCACAGTAGTGTTTCTAATGCTAAAAAAGAATTATTGTTGGGATTTAATGGATTCAAAGATAGATCGCACAAACGTTTCACAAAAAGAAAGTCTTTGGGAACAACTAGAAACTATTTGGTAGTCAATAACAACAGAGACTGTGGAAAAGTACATAAAAACAATGCCAGCAAGAAAGCAAGCTGTTATCAAGGCCAAAGAGGCCATACAAAATCAAAATAAAATAGATACACTTTTGGTTATGTGTGAATAAAGACTACTTAGTTGTTTCAGTTTGTTATTTGCCTAATAAATGACAATACATTTTTTTAATTTTAAACCAGTTTTTGGCACATTCCTAAAATATTTTATTTTTTCTTTATTATGACAGGTGGTCTAATAGATTTAAAGGGTTCACCCAAAAATGAAAATTATCCCATTTATTCACTTTCAAGCTATCCTAGGTGTATGACTCTTATACATATCGATACCTTCTTTCAGACGAACACAATCAGAGATATATTTAAAAATATCCTGGCTCTTCCAAGCATTATAATAGTAGTAAATGGGGGTGTGTTTTGAATCCCAAAATCGAAATCCTCCGACATTTCTGTTTAAATTTTCTTGTTTTAGACTTTTAATTCTTGACCAGTGTTTTGTTTTGCTCTATCCCCTGCACTTCCACATTTGTCATTACGTCATGCGTTGGGTCAGGGGTTATTCTTCCGCTGCAAATCGATGCGTACAGCCGTCTGCCTGAAGCTAGTTATTTTACTTTATAAAGTTTTAAATATGAATATTTCACTACCATTATAAAGCTTGGAAGAGTCAGGATATTTTTAAATATATCTCTCATTGTGTTCGTCTGAAAGAAGATATTCATATAATAATGGGATAATTTCCATTTTTGGGTGAACTAACCCTTTAAGCACTGTAGGTCCAGATTACATTCATACACATTCACACTATATAGAACATACTTTTTTGAATGGTCACAAAGTAATTATTCAAAATAAGTACCTACTCAGAGTATGTGATTTTGGATGCAGCCTTTGTAATAAGTACAATCCACTGATACCGTCCGGACAGTGATTTTTAGCGCTTGAAAAGAAAGGTCCACTAGTGTGTACATGCTGAAATGCTTGCACGTTTTACTGTGCACAAGACAGAAAATTAAGTACACCTGAGCTTTTAGTTCTTAATAATCATTGGTTACATTTAAATATCTCTCTCTAAGCAGAATGCCCACCATGAGCCATGATTGATGGAGTCAGTGTTATTTCGCCAGTTTGTTTTTTAATTTTAAGGTGCGGTCACATTTACCTCCACGAGATCCAGTCATTTCAATAGGAATCCATGCGATCTGGAATTTTGCGAATTTCATTAGGGAGAAAAATTTCCCCCAAGCAGATTTTGCAACTGGTTCAAGTTTGTCATGCAAATTCTTGTTAACCAACAGAAAGCTGCTTGGTTTGAAAGTGACTTTTGTGTGAGCGGTGTTTTATACATCACTACACTATTGTGAATGAATAATGAATTTTATTTTTCCCCCGCAAAATTTTGCAAAAAGTTCACAAACATGTTGCTAATGTGACCACACTATTTAGTCATAGTCTTTTGAAAACAATATATTTTTAGTAATATTTAGTAATATGTTTAGTCCATCAGATTTTAGTCAATGGAATGGAATTTTAGTTGACGATAAAGTTCAAAATGAACCCATATGTTTTATCATTTAAACGTATCATCTAACAAAACTACACTATTGTAAGAGTATTGTGAATTCTTTATGCCTTAGTTCACTGTCTTATGATTTACTTAAACATTTTGAGTAGCACGTAACTTTGTTCAAGTTCTTATGCATTTGCAATATTATTACATAATATTATGTTTTTAGTTGTCAACATATCTTATTATTTTCATGTGTACAAGTTGCGTTTCAGTGAGTTCATTAACCCTCTGTCAAAGCGCTTTAGTTTACAGCTACATATTGAATCATTCCACAACAATCCACAACTAAGACTGGATTATATGAAACAATCATATTCTTTTTAGATTTTGCTACATTCTGAAGGGTGCTCGATTGATCGGCCTCCGATCGTTATGGGCCGAAAATAGCTTTATATACAGTGCTGCTTGAAAGTTTGTGAATCAGAATCTGCAAAATGTTAATTATTTTAACAAAATAAAAGGGATCATACAAAATGCATGGTTTTTTTTTATTTAGTACTGTCCTGAATTTACATAAAAGATGTTTGCATATAGTCCACAATACAAAAAAAATAAAAAATAGCTGAATTTATGAAAAAATGACCCAGCTCAACAGTTTATGTACCCTTGATTCTTAATACTGTGTGTTGTTACCTGGATGATCCATGACTGTTTTTCTGTTTTGATAGTTGTTCATGAGTCCCTTGTTTGTCCTGAGCAGTTAAACTGCCCAATGTTCTTCAGAAAAATCCTCCAGGTCCCGCAAATTCTTTGATTTTCCAGCATCTTTTGCATATTTGAACCCTTCCTTTCCAGCAGTGACTGTGTGATGTTGAGATCCATCTTTTCACACTGAGGACAATTGAGGGACTCAACTATTAAAAAAGGTTCAAACATTCACTGATGCTCCAGAAGGAGAAACAATGCATTTAAAGCCTGAAAACTTTTGATTGAATCATTTTGAGTCATTCTGAGTCATGTGGGCCGCGCGATCTTTCGCATGGTCCGACGGAATACGTAAATGTACTATAATTCGTTCTTTATATATTTACGTAGCAGCAGGCCGGCCCACATTGTCCAACTGCCCACCGGGAAAACTCCTGGTTCTCCAGATGGCCAGTCCGCCCCTGGATATGTCTTAATTGAACATAAACAGTTGGGAAATAGTCGCATGTGTATCAGTATATTGGATCTGTGCAATCGGTCTTAAAGTGACAGCAGCCTAATATTCCTGCTGCCATCTGTGTTATTAATGTTAATCAGTCAAGAAAAGACAAAGAGAAAATCACTCATTGCTCTTTAGTAGATGTAGTAGGATTAATCTCTGTTTAATTTATACAGTAAAGACAGTAATGCAGTGTTATTTACATTTGATTACTTTCTGTTGATAAAGATCGTTCTGTTTTTTTTAATTTTTATTATTTATTTCACAGGAATGCTATATTTATTAATCTCTAAGCTGTTCCTAATCACCTCTAAGAAAGGGAATATCACGTGTTGCTTGCCAATAAATAAAAAGTTGTCAATTCATGATACTTTCTCATCAGTTAATTTTTGTACTTAAAATACATTGTTGTTAAAAATAGTGTAATTTATTTCTGTGATCTGTATCTGTGATCATATCGGCCAATACTGCTTCTAGTGATTGGTAATCTGTGATCATCCCCAAAAATCTTGATCAGAGCACCCTTAAGTGCATTGTTAATATCTTGTGGTGGTATTTTTTTTCTTGTTATATTTTTGCCTACAGTATGTTTAAATTAAAATGTCACAATTTTTCAAACTCGTTATATATTAATTATTGGAAAAACAAATAGTAACAAATTATTTTCTTTGTCCCCCGCTGTACAGATAGCGACAGTGAGATCTATAGTGGGACAGGAGACGTGTCAAAGGACTGTCCCGAGATGATTCTGGAATCCTGGGGAGGGATCCTCAAGAGATGGTAAGACTTTTGGCTCGACTTAAGACATTTAAGTTTGTGGTATGGCCAGATTTGGAGCGCACAGTCCATATTGAACATAACTGCAGAAAACGAAGTCTGTTGTGCTGCAATGACACCGTCTGTCTTCCACCTGTCAGGCAAGGAAACCTGTTGGCGCGACCAAAGGGTCTGTCTGCTCTGGTGAAGCCTGGGATCCCCGAGGCCTTACGAGCTGAAGTATGGCAGCTCCTGTCTGGCTGCCACAACGATCAGGCTTTGCTAGAGCAATACCGCATCCTCATCACCAAGGTAAGAGTTGACAACCGTTACAGCTGTTTTTTGTTTTCAAAAAGTCCAATTTTATCCAACTAGCATGAACACGTTCCTCAACAATGCAGGCGCAAATCCACATTTAAGGTCTTTTTATTTTTTGTTCATTGCTATTTTAGTAAATTTAACTAATGCTCAACAGCAAGTTGAACCATGTTGTACGCATTGGTTGGTTTTGAGTGAAATTCCTGCTTTGGTCTTTCAAAGTGCTTTTGGTGAGGAAAGGCAGCGGTCTGAAGAACTGTGTTTTTCAAGGGTAAAATTGATGATCTTTACTTACTAGTTTCCATTTTGTCAGCAGGATGAGCCTTAGTATAGCAGGCTGTTTATTTACAAAACATATTTTCTACCCATATTGATGCTTCGCTCAGATGTTCGTTTAACCCTGTGAACTCATGGAAACAGAGCTAGTCAAATGTTTTAGCGGTGCTGAGAGCGCATCTAATTGCTTTTTCCAAAAGCAATGTCACAGCAAATTTGAGCGATTACAGCACAACTACAGGTCTAAGACGGCTGATTATCTGGGATAGGACTGTTCCCTTTTTGCAAGCTACAGCTTTTTTACATGTTTGAATAGCTATTTCTTTCATGTTGTTCTTGCGGTCAGACTGGTTCTCATGCCAAGCGTGGTCAATGACTGGAACTTTCCCACACTGAACCAACAACTATAGACTCAGTCGGAAATGTGGCTTAGAGTTTGATTGTGGTATTCAGCCACTAATTTGGTAAGAAATGATTTCAGTAATCCACATTTCAGCTCTGATGCTTATTGTTCTCCACTTTTTTTTATTTTTTATTTGTTGGCGATTCCTAATTTCGATTCCAATAAGGTAAAAAAAAAAAAAAAAAAAAACTTAGATATCATTCAAATTTATTCTAAGTCTTATTGCAAAACATTTAATTTTAGCTGAATACCATGAATAAAAATCAACTGGCAAAAGGACACTTACACAACAAACTTTTGCCTATGGTTTAAAGATACCATAGCAAAAACAACTAGCCTAACTAATATAAATTTCAAGCATTATTAAAGACAAGTTAACACTCAGTAATTAACAAAAGAATAAACAAATTAGCAATCACACAAATAAATACAACTGAACAAAGATACGATTGAAATAAAGTGTTTTAAGATTTTCAGGTATTCAGGTGCAGAAACTGTAATCAAATGTAAAATAACACTGCACTTTAGTCAAGTCAAGTCACCTTTATTTATATAGCGCTTTTTACAATGTAGATTGTGTCAAAGCAGCTTTACATTGATATCTGGTACATTGTTTGACTGCACAGCAGCTCTTAAAGAATAGTGTCAATGCAGGCAGATCAAAAGCACTGTTGAATATCAAAATGTCAAGTCAAGTGTCCCCAACTAAGCAAGCCAGAGGCGACAGCGGCAAGGAACCCAAACTCCATCAGGTGACATCAGGTGGCAGACAAGTGGCAAATTGGTGTTAAAATGGAGAAAAAAACCTTGGGAGAAACCAGGCTTAGTCGGGGTGCCAGTTCTCCTCTGGCCAACAGTGCTTTGTTACAATTCAGGTTGCTATCATAAGTCCAATAGGATCGCAACATTAAAAGTATTTATTTCAGTTCCATCCAATTGAGGATCGTATTCATCACGCCGGTATGGACGGTTGTTGAGGAACTGTGTCGTGGCTGTCGTGTCGATGAGGCCTTCACAGGGGATGATCTAGTTGACTCAATCTCTGCTGATACTTCAGGGCTGCGTTGTGGTCGTGTCAAGGTGCAGGTCCTTGGTCTCACCTGGATACGGCCCGGATCCGGTTGACTACGGTGAACCTCGGGATAAACAGAAAGACTAATATTAGCGTAGATGCCATTCTTCTTCTGATGTAACGAGTACATCAGGTGTTATAGGAAGTGTTCCCGGTTCCGGCTGACCTAATTTATGCAGCCTAATAATCCTTTAACGGATTTGGAAATATAAATTGGTAATGTGTTATGTTTATGCCAGGTTAAAGAGATGCGTTTTTAGTCTAGATTTAAACTGACAGAGTGTGTCTGCTTCCCGAACAATGCTAGGAAGATTGTTCCAGAGTTTAGGTGCCAAATAGGAGAAGGATCTACCACCTGCAGTTGATTTTGATATTCTAGGTATTATCAGCTGGCCTGAATTCTGAGATCGCAATAGACGTGAAGGACTATAATGAATTAGGAGCTCGCTCAGGTACTGGGGAGCTAAACCATTTAGTGCTTTGTAAGTAATTAGCAAGATTTTAAAATCTATACGATGTTTAACAGGAAGCCAATGCAGTGTTGACAGAACTGGGCTAATATGGTCAACTTCCTGGTTCTAGTAAGAACTCTAGCTGCTGCATTTTGTACGAGCTGTAGTTTATTTATCAGGCGAGCAGAACAACCACCCAGTAGAGCGTTACAGTAATCTAGCCTTGAGGTCATGAACGCATGAACTAACTGTTCTGCATTTTTCATTGAGAGCATATGTCGTAGTTTAGATATATTTTTAAGATGGAAGAATGCGGTTTTACAGATGCTAGTAACATGGCCTTCAAATGAAAGATTGGTATCAAAGAGCACACCTAGGTTCCTAACTGACGACGAAGACTTAACAGAGCAGCCATCAAGTGTTAGACAATATTCTAGGTTATTACGTGAAGAAGTTTTTGGTCCAAAAATTAGAATCTCTGTTTTTTCTGAATTTAGTAGTAGGAAATTACTGGTCATCCAATTTTTTATATCAGCTATGCACTCCGTTAATTTTGTGAATTGGTAAGTTTCGTCAGGGCGCGAAGAAATATAGAGCTGAGTATCATCAGCGTAACAGTGAAAACTAACGCCATGCTTCCTAATGATATCTCCCAAGGGTAGCATGTACAGAGTGAACAGTAACGGTCCTAGTACTGAGCCTTGTGGTACTCCATATTGAACTTGTGATCGATATGACATGTCTTCGTTTACTACTACAAACTGATAACGGTCAGATAAGTATGATTTGAACCATGACAATGCAATTCCACTAATGCCAACATAATTTTCGAGTCTATTTAAAAGAATATTGTGATCAATAGTGTCAAATGCTGCACTAAGATCCAGTAACACCAATAGAGAGATACAACCACGATCTGATGATAAGAGCAAATCATTAGTAACTCTAATGAGAGCAGTCTCAGTACTATGGTACGGTCTAAATCCTGACTGGAAATCCTCACAGATACCATTTCTTTCTAAAAAGGAACATAGCTGTGATGATACTGCCTTTTCTAGTATTTTTGACAGAAAAGTGAGATTTGAGATCGGCCTGTAATTGACTAATTCTCTAGGATCAAGTTGTGGTTTTTTAATAAGAGGTTTAATAATAGCCAGCTTAAAAGTTTTTGGTACGTATCCTAATGATAAAGATATTGAGAAGAGGGTCTATGACCTCTGGAAGCATTTCTTTCAATAGCTTAGTCGGTATAGGGTCTAACATACATGTTGTTGATTTTGATGATTTAACAAGTTTAGACAATTCTTCCTCTCCTAAAGCAGTAAATGAATTGAATTTTTCCTCAGGGACACTACAATGCACTATCTGACACGATACTGTAGTAGACGGTTGCATGGTTATTATTTTTTCTCTAATATTATCAATCTTGCAAGTAAAGAAGTTCATAAAGTCATTACTGCTGTGCTCTTTGGAAACATCAGAAGTTGAAGCTTTATTTCTTGTTAATTTAGCCACTGTATCAAATAAATACCTAGGGTTGTGTTTATTTTCTTCTAAGAGTTTTGAAAAATAGGCAGATCTAGCAGATTTTAAGGCCTTTCTGTACTCAATCATTCTCTCTCTCCACGAAATACGAAATACTTCTAGTTTTGATTTCTTCCAGCTGCGCTCCATTTTTCTGGCTGCTAACTTTAGGGCCCGAGTGTGGTCATTGTACCATGGCATTGGATTAATTTCCTTAATCTTTTTTAAACGCAAAGGAGCAACTGAGTCTAATGTGCTGGAAAAGACAGAGGCAATAGTTTCTGTTGCAACATCGAGGTCTTCTAAGCTGTCTGGTATGCTAAGGCGATGAAAATGATCAGGAAGATTATTTATAAAGCAATCTTTAGTGGTAGAAGTGATGGTTCTACCATATTTATGGCATGGAGGCAGTTTAGCCGCCTTGACTAAATGTAGTATACACGAGACTAGATAATGATCTGAGATGTCGTCACTCTGCTGCAGAATTTCAACAGCATCAATATCGATTCCATGTGACAATATTAGATCTAAAGTATGATTATGACAATGAGTGGGTCCTGACACATGTTGTCTAACACCAATAGAGTTTAGAATATCTGCAAATGCCAATCCTAATGCGTCTTTTTTATTATCTACATGAATATTAAAATCACCAACAACAAGGACTTTACCTGCAGCTAGTACTAACTCTGATAGAAAGTCAGCAAATTCTTTGATAAAGTCTGTATTGTGTCCTGGTGGCCTGTATACAGTAGCCAGCACAAATGTCAACTTACATAATGTTACGTAAAGTACCATAGTTTCGAAGGAATTATATTTGAAAGACTTCTGACTAATACTGTAAATATTACTATAGATTACAGCAACACCTCCCCCTTTGCCTTTCTGACGGGCATTGTGTCGATAATCATAACCTTGAGGACTAGACTCATTTAAAGTAATGTAATCGTCCGGTTTTAGCCAAGTTTCTGTCAAACACAGCACATCTAGATTATTATCTTTGATAATATCATTAACAATAAGTGATTTTGAAGAAAGGGATCTAATATTTAACAACCCGAGTTTTATCATTTGTTTAGCATTATTATCTCTATTTTTTATTTGTTGAACATCAATTAAATTTTTACCATTAAATGGGTTTGGAAGTTTTTTGTTTTTACTAATTCGGGGTACAGACACAGTCTCTATTTGAAAATATCTAGGTGTAAGAGTTTCTATGTGTTGAGAGTTATCTGAATTTTCTGACTTCTGTAACGTGAGGCAGCTAGCAGACGGTCGGTTTAGCCAGTTTGTCTGCTGCTTTCTGACCTGGGCCCCAGTTTGTCATGTTTCAGTTCTAAGACTATGTGCCATATTACTAGAGAGAAGAGCAGCACCATCCCGGGAGGGATGAATACCATCTCTTTTTAACAGGTCAGGTCTGCCCCAAAAACTTTTCCAATTATCTATGAAACCTATATTATTTTGCGGACACCACTTAGACAGCCAGCCATTGAGTGATGATAATCTGCTAACTATCTCATCACTCCGACGAACAGGAAGGGGGGCCAGAGCAAATTACTTCTCCTGACATTGTACTTGCGAGTTCACACACCTCTTTAATGTTAATTTTAGTGATCTCCGACTGGCGAAGTCGAACATCATTAGTGCCGACGTGAATAATAATCTTAGAGTATTTACGATTAGCATTAGCCAGCACTTTTAAATTTGCTTTGATGTCAGGTGCTCTGGCTCCCGGCAAACATGTGACTATGGTGGCTGGTGTCTCTATTTTCACGTTCCGTGTAATAGAATCGCCAATAACTAGGGCACTTTCAACAGGATTCTCAGTGGGTGTATCACTGAGTGGGGAGAACCTGTTTGATGTTCTTATTGGAACGGAAGAGTGGTGTTTTTCGCGGCTAGGCCGCCTCACCGTTACCCAAGTGCCCTGCTGTGCGGGCTCTACAGCCGGAACCGAACAATGTACAGAGTTCACTAAGCTAGTCGCATCCAAAACAGTATCTGAAGCCCTTGCATTCTTACTATCCTCGATTAAAGTTTGGATGCGTGTCTCTAATTCTGAGATTCTCTCTGTCAGCCTGACTATTTCCCTACATTTATGACATGTAAATCCCTCATCACTGACAGAGAGAGCTATGGTAAACATGTGGCAAATGGAACAGGTAGCAATGCTGGGAGAGGATGACATGACTCACCGTGTTTGTAGACTGATCCGACTTACCACAGCTGTTTGAAGAACGCGTTGAAAAAGGAGCGCGCGAGCGACTGTTAACAAGTTTAACAAGCTAGCGCTGCAAATGCAAATGCGTTGTAACAGCGATTTAGATTCAAATATTACAAGCTAGCGACGTCAGATTAGTGTGGTAGGCAATATTACATATACGGTAATAAAAAAAATAAGCAACAATGAATAAAAGTAAGAGATTCAAAACAAAGCTATACGGAGTTACAGACGCAAACCAATCTGAGCAGCGAGGCAGACAGGAGCAATCGACAGGAGCCATATAAAATATTTACATATAAAATATACATTACAAATATAGTTACAAAAGTTGGAACAGCGAGTGAATTTTCTTGTCTTTTGTTGTTTGATTAATATTATTATAGAAACGGTAGCAGGAATATTAGGCTGCTGTCGCTTTAAAAACTGCACGGATCCAATATACTGTTATGCATTTTCTTTGTCAACTGTTTACGTTCACTTAAGACAACCAATATGTATAAGAGGATATTTTGACATATTTTTGTGTGTATTTGTCTGTTCAAGTGCAAAACGACACTAAAAGACACTTCTCTTTTTCACGAAAAATAACTCAGTTCAGTATCGCGCGTTATTCAGTATGAGAGGCGGCTCACGTTTTGCATGTGTGTGCAGCACAGAAAACAGTGCGCAGGTCTTCTTGTGCTTAAATGGTTTAAAGTCATATTAAAATGCACATAAAGGAATCAATAAGAGCAATCAAAATTTTAATTTTATAACCGGTATCCGATTCCAGAATTGGAATAAATTTTTGATTCCCAACCCTTGTCCCGCCCTACGTTTTTGGATATTTGAAACATAATAGGGAAGAAAAGGCTATCACAACTTATGTTTCATGCCGACTTTTATAAATGCACACTGATTAACCACCATGAACAGCATATTTATATGTATTGAGTGAAGATATTATATATGTAAAATATATCTGTGTGCAAACCAATTTTTACTAATTATTTTACTTACTTTTTATATTAATTGGCATATATATATATATATATATATATATAATAGACAAATATATGTATATGTGTGTGTGTGTGTGTATATATATATATATATATATTATAGACAAATAATAAAATTGTGGTGTGCCTTGTGGTAAATTTATCAGCAAATGAATTCATTGTCCGAAGCCCAAGCAGGTCATTTTGCATTCAGCAGCTAGAGCAGTTTCTACTTTCAAGCCTTGGGTTTCCTAGGGTTTGTTTCTAAATTGACTAAAATGAATGTCAAAAGACTAAATGACTTTCGAGCAGTGTAATGACGGTGACCAGAGGTCAGCTGGAGGTAAGGATACTCCAGAACATCCCTGCATGCCCTCATTCTGACCTGCCACTATCAATTTACTGTTTGGTCAGTGGTAGAAGACCCCCTACCCCCCCAGCCATAACCCCCAACGCTCACCATGGCTTTTTGAACATGCAACCCTGCATAGAAACACCCATGGCTTTGAGTTTTATTTTAATACTGCATCAACAACAACATTGTAGTGAGCAAGATGCTCCTTTGTATGCTGATGGAGATATTTTTTGGTTAACTTGGGTTTTTCTTTATGTGCAAGCCAATAATCATTGCTTTAGGAGCAACTCCTGAAATACAGCGCTATAATCAATGCCAGGCAACGAGAATGATGGTGAACGGGCACCATAAAATACCTCAGCAGTGCAAGAGAGTGTCGAATGGTGTGTGAGTGAAGTCAAAGAATGAGTGAAAAAACCGAAAAGGAAGAGAGAGAGGAAAGATTTTGCCAGGTAGCGTAAATCCTACAGTTTCTCCTGTCTGGCTTTTAACCATACACTGTACTGCCTTGAGTGTTATGGGGCATGGAGAAGTATAATTTATTCATTAATTTAATTTTATGTATTCTTCACTACAGGTCATGTCAGTATAACAGTTGTGGTGCTATTTCCGTCTGTCTACTTTTTATGGCTTTCCCCAGCAAATACATGTGATTTAATTGCATTTGTAAATTATTAATTTGAAATTAATTAATTTAGAAATTCAGTTTCGTGAATTGATTCACAACCATTTAGGGAGTTTGGAGTTCATTGTTTGGTGTTTCACATCAGTCAGATTCTTTATCTTGTCTAATGCTTTTTTTTTTCTCATCAAAAACATGATCCTTTTCTTTCCAACCTGTCTGTAATGGTGTCTGACCATATGTTGTTTTAACACTCTCTTGAGTGTGCATTGTCCTTGCTGTGGATCAATGAAAATGCAACCCGTGTGGTGTTTCCAAAAGCGTGAAACTGACATTTTCACAACCTTTACTTCTCTGATGCATGAGGGATCTACAAAAGGTGCTATTCTCTTGAGTCAGGGCTTAAAAAGATTTAAAAAGAAAAAAAAAATGCTGAAAATAACATTTTGATGACATTATTAGAAATAAATATTATAACTCTTCCCTCAAAGTAGGCTTCATTTTCTTTTATGCAAAATATGCATTTTTCTTAATGAATCTACAATTTATAAGATTGATTTAAGTGTTTTACTTATTTAATCACAAGTTAAAGACACATGTGAAAGCACAATGGTAAGTCATTGTACTCAGCTGAGGCACATGGATCCTTAGGCTGAAGTAAATTGTTTGATTACAAGATTGTAACTGAGCATGAAACATCCCGACTGTCTCATGCCAAGAAGGATCCTTTCAGCCACTTAGACAAATCGCTGGGCTGTGTCCAGCATTTCGTATTAATATAAATTTTTCAACAAGCCTCGGTTGTACCACCTTCCATTTCAAATGGCTCGTGGGATTGATTATGTAGTCTTCACAAGCCTCCTTAAGTAGATTACAGTCTTTATGGAGCATGTAATGAAATCTTTGATGGAGGATCATTTCAATGCAATATTTTGTGCATATTCTGGAATTGTAAGAATAGTTTTGTTTTTGTTTGTGCGGTTGGTTTTGTGAAGTATTGTCTGGTTTAAAAAATCCCATATAACTATATTGAATGAAACACCTCGGGGAGGGCACTTTTTTTTTCTTCGGAAAATGGAAAAATGTAGCTATATGATTTCCTATCACAGTGATAAAGGAGCGTTCATATTTACTGTTAGTTAACACAAAATTTAGCTTTACGATGCATCAAATTTTTTTCAGCGTACTCAACGGTTGGTCTTTGGACCAGTAAGTGAGCTGCCGTTTTCCCAGTATATGAGATGTTTGAGACTTGCCCACAATACCATCCCAGTATCCTCCGACCAGCTGTCCCTCCCTCACAATAGACCTCTGTTCCCAGCACAGGCAGACATGTATCTTAATGCAGTCAACATCTAGTGACTGAGCTGCCATTCACTCTGCACTATAAGGCTTCTATTAGCGGCCTCATCATACGCCCGTTCCACATCCCTGAGAATCAATAACCCGCAAAACAACGTCATTTCATTCTCGCAATGACACGCCAGTCGCCAATGAGAAAGCATTTTGGATTTGTTTTTACACATGCCTCGCTTTATGGCGCTGTAATGTTGGAATAGATTTTGGCCCCTATCTGCACTGTAGCATAGATGGGGTCGGCCCCCTTGATAGCGTGTGGTATCGGACTGTGTCGCCAGGGTCGGCTCACTGCTGACACAGAAATGACAGTTTGTATTACTGAGAGACACACTTCATGCACTCGTCTCCTCTGGTCATGTGTGCAAAGGTTTGAATCACTGCTACACGCATGCCTCCGGACTGACTGCAAGATGTTTGTGCAAAATTGTAAAGATGAAAACTTTTGAATCCGACTATGATGTGATTATAAGGCGTAAGTGAACTTTACGTGTCAGGTTTATGGTGATAATTTTCTTGATGCAGTGCTGTTTACACTTGATCTTTAGTAAAAATCTTTTTTGTTTAGTCTGCTAACAACATGAAACAGCATTCGAAGCATATAAATATTTTTATTTTATATTTATATGCAGATTTATTTCATTTTCCACAGTTCACAGGAGACATTATTTTATTAATAGAGATTGATTGGATTAAGTGAAGCGTTATTTTAGTATTATTTATATACTATTATAGTGTGTTTTGAATTTGCTTTTATTTTTATATTTTAATTTTTCATCTTAATTTTAGTTTTATTAATTTTATGTGCTTTTGTCATATTTTTATTTAGCTTTATTTTTATTTCATTGTTATTTTTAGCAGTTTTAGTACTAAATTTCTGTTAGTTACCAAGGCAGTATTTGCAATTTAAGTTTTTAAGTCTTAGTTTTTCATATAATATTTATATGTATTTTTATTACATATTTATTTTAATTAACAGAAATTATTTTAAGATTGTTTTAGTTAATAACAGCACTTGAAAATTGGACTTTTATATTATTGGTGAAAAATTTTATTCTCCACCCATGCGGTCTTGGTTATTTCAGAAAAAATGAAAGGATTTTCAGAGAAATCTGTCATAATTTGAAAAACTTGGAATAACATGCACTTATTAATTGTGGACACTAAGACCAGATGCATTTATTAAAATTAAATTATGATGTAAATAGGGTCCAGTTTGATTTCATGTTGTCTTTGAAAGCAGTGGATTTAGCAAAGCCCTGATTATTGCCGTAAATGTTGCCAAATCAAGTCCAGCTGTCATATTGACCTGTACTTGTACAGCCAGTGCAATGATGAGAGCCAGAGTGCCCTGCCTGTCCCTGTACAGTCAGAGTCACTTGGATCAAAAGCTCAGGCACCGACAGATGAAGAGGATTATGGTCATTGTTTTCTCCAGCCTTTTCTTTTCCTTTGTGATGAATCATTTATACAGGCCTCTAGCTGCCACTTTTGTTCAGTAGTATCTTGTTCCACAAGTTATGGATCATGGTATTTATCAATTTCGCCGACGTGTGCCAGTGTTTCCTGCAGAATTCTGTTTTTTAATTTGGCATAAAAACATGCTAAATAATAACCAGTACTATTTTTGCACCAATTTTTGTAATCAGTAATTTAGGTCTCTTGAATACGGAACCCTGTTTCCACTTTGTCTTGCGTCAGCCAAGCAACTCCCATTGAGATGAATGGGGATGCTAAAGGATAGCTTTCTCTGGGAATTATAGACTTCATTGCATATGTGTTGTCTGTTTAGTTTATTTTTTCCAGGCACCATTTTTTTGTCATCACATTCAGTTCAGGACTGCAAGCTCACAACTCGGCTAAAATATGAAATTGTTTTGCCACAGGGCTTGAACATTTAGCAGCAGTGCAGCTGTGCAGGAAACATTGGCTGTCATTCTTGTAATCCCTTTGTATTTTATGAGCTCCTCTTGTTGTAATTATGTCTAGCAAACTTGTCAGTAAATCTGCTGAAGATCTGCATTTGTGATTGTGTTAGAGTATGATATCCTTCCAGGGGAATAAAATCCCCCCTCTTAATTTGTTCCTGTTTGTTGCACCATGTCATCTGCTGTGAGGGAGGGTCCTGGCTAACTGAAATGCCTGGCAACTGTAACCAAGGGGCAGGCATTGCTGCGCTTGGGCACTGGTCTGTGTAAGTGACTTGAAGCAGGAAGGAAAACGAGGATGAGGGATAATAAAACAGGGAGCTGTAGGAGACAACAGGGAGAGATGGAAATCTTTGATTATTTTTGAATGGGGAAACATCTTCAGGGTGTGCAGGAAGAAGAGGATAATGAGAAAAGAGGGAGAACATTGGAAAGAAGGAAAGAGAGAGAGAGAGAGCAGTGTGCTGCGAGGTGTGGTGTGAGAAAGAAGACCTCAGGTGCCGCCAAAAGGGGAGGGAGGAGAGTTGGAGAGATAGTGAGAGGGGAAGGGAAGGAGGGAGCGAATGTGATCGAGAGGCACAGTGGAAGAGAGAGCGAGACTGCGAAGGGGGAGAGGAAACTGTGAGCCACTCAGCATCTCTGAGCACCAGCAGTGAGGGGCTGCTCTCTTTTCCTCGGCTCATTTCTGCTTTGCCGCACGGTTTGGATTAGATCTGTTCAAAGTCTTACTGTTCTCACCTTTTTAATTGCATCAATTTTGAATGATTTATTTCAAAGTGCGTTTTGCACTCTGCATTCTCGGCGGGAACTGCTGTCAACCTGCTTTGCCTCACAGGTCGCAGAAAGCTGACAAGGACAGTAGCGATACGCAGATCTTTCACTTTTGTTAACGGACTGAGTGTTTCAGAGGAGACTTTCTTACGGAATGTGTCACAGGGACGTTGGTGAAGAGACGACGAAGTCTACCTCAGAAAGAAAGAAGCTGGGCATGTACAACTAATCAGATGCAGAGACTGGCATGCCATGTGATGTGCAAAGCTTTGGACGGAACAGTTGATGGAAACTGAGAACATGTGGATTGCAGACAGGATGCCCACAGCATGCTGTCCTGATACTATCTGATGAGACATCTTCATGTAAGCAGCCATCTCTTTTGGAAAACACAGGTCTCTCCTTTTTTTTTTTTTTTTTTTTTTTTTTTACATGCTCTGCTTTTATCCGATATGCGTTGTAAAGTTCATGAAAAGTAAATGGATTGGGAGAAAAGAAGACCAAAGCCATTGCTGTGCCCCCCCCAGAACCTGGTCTTGAAATTTTGATTAGTTCCGTTTTGCCTCAGACTCCTGCAGGCTATGAGCAGCGCTCTGTGCAGTGATAGCTCTGGCAACTCTCATATGCTGTCCTGTGTTTGTCTAGAGTGTCTGTCTGTGTTTTCATTCGGACTATAGAAACCCAAAGGGGGTCGATTCAGTGGCCAAGAGGTCCCTATTCCAGAAGGAAAACATGGTGCATATTATTGTTCTGTGACAAGCTAATACGATTGGATTTTTTTGAGACATTTGCAATTCTTGAAATTCAAGTTTTGTGGGACTCAGGAGTAGGTATGACCCAAGAACTTTCTTGATATTGTTTTTGTTACCTTTATCTTATAAGATGCTTAATCCTTCTTATATTGTCTTCACTGGTCACAGGAAACCGTTTGATCTTCGTTTCCTTATCCAACAACCCCTTCTCCAATCCTGCACATTTTACCCTTGAGAGGACAACTTAAGGAATTGGTTGACTTCATTGCGGATGCTGTGGACAATTTTGACGTCTGGCCTTCAGCACAGACATGCAAACCTTTTGTGATTGTTCATGTATCCTACAGCCTTAGTTTGTGGAGGAAATATCTCTGTCTGATAATTACTGAACTGCTCCTAAGCATGACTGATTTCAGAGGAGCACTGGGAACCTTTTTTTCTTCTCCTTACGGACTGTATTGATTTTCGCCAATGCTCATTTCATTGAGATCCAGCCATGTGAAAGACCGAGGTAAAGGGGAAAAGACAGAAGATTGAGTTCTGCTGGAAGAGATTACTGAGAAGGCACAGACACAGGATCACGTTACAGGCCATCTGTACTGCATTTAGGACAACGGAACCTTATACAAGTGGACAAGGTCCGGGACAATGAACTGGTCAGGGCTGATCGAACCGGTCCCCACTGCGAATGGCAGCCTTAGCAGTCACTTTAGCGTGTCCCTAAACCACTCCTGCCCCCTAAGCTGGGCACAGAACAAAGCCGTGGAGGCTTGCGTCTTAGAGACTGCGGTCATCGTGTTGCTGACAGTACTCATCATCGCCGGGAATTTGACAGTAATCTTTGTGTTTCATTGTGCCCCGTTGTTACACCACTACACCACCAGCTACTTCATCCAGACTATGGCCTATGCGGATCTGTTGGTGGGGCTAAGTTGCCTGGTTCCCACCCTTTCGCTACTCCATTACCCAGCTGGTGTCCAAGAGCCAATCACCTGTCAGGTGTTCAGCTACGTCATCTCTGTGCTCAAGAGTGTTTCAATGGCTTGTTTGGCTTGCATTAGCGTGGACCGCTATCTGGCTATTACCAAACCCCTTTCCTACAACCAACTGGTAACACCCTGCCGTCTTCGTTGCTGCATCATACTCATATGGATCTACTCTTGCGTAGTGTTTCTCCCTTCTTTCTTTGGCTGGGGTAAGCCGGGGTACCATGGGGATATCTTTGAATGGTGTGCCCATTCTTGGCCAACATCTGCACTCTTCACTGGCTTTGTTGTTTGCCTGCTGTACGCCCCTGCGGCCCTAGTGGTCTGTTTCACCTACTTCCACATCTTTCGCATCTGCCAGCAGCACAACCGAGAGATCAGCGAGCGACGGGCACGCTTTCCCAGCCAGGAGATGGAAACTGCTGAAGGCGGCAACCACGCAGGTCATGGGCCAGATCGACGGTATGCCATGGTGCTTTTTCGCATCACCAGTGTCTTCTACATGCTGTGGCTCCCCTACATTTTCTATTTCCTTCTGGAGAGCTCCCATGTGCTGGACAGCCCTGCCCTCTCCTTTGTGACCACCTGGTTAGCAATTAGCAACAGCTTCTGCAACTGCGTCATTTATAGCCTGTCCAACAGTGTATTCCGGCTGGGGATGCGTAGACTTTCGCAGACGCTCTGCTCCTCCTGCTCTTTCAGCCCATGCACTCATGATGACAAGGACTTTGGAGAGCCAAAGCCGAGGAAGAGAGCCAACTCCTGCTCCATCTGAAGATCTGCAGAGGCTTACTTGGATCAGTCTTACGCTGCTAAATGTTGTTGCAAAGGATTTGACCCAGATTTTAATGCAAATTATAACTTGAACTGAAACTTACACAGTGATTATAGAAACTATCCACAGTGAGGGTGAAGTTGTCTAGTAGTCATGTAATCTACATTTCTTCTAAATATTAAGATGACACTTGCCTTGGTCCTGTAAATACCACTGAACGGTCACGGGCCACAACCTGTTCGACAACCTAGAGATATGCAGTTTAGAGCGTTTGTGAGAAAAATATCAACAAGACAAAGCCAGGGGGTGGGTTCAAAGCTCTTGCTTGTGCTAGCTCTTTCTAAATATCGAGCACACTTGCTATTTTTAGGCCCATTGCCCATGTTGCTGGTTTGGTTTTTTTGATATTTGTTGAATTAGTTTTGTGTAGCGACTGTAACTATAAAAACAGTTGCTTTTCAAAAGAATGAGAGCTTAAAGACCTTGTTAACTAGTTAATTTTAGCAAAGGTCTTCTCCTAGTGGCTTTTTATGGTCCAGTGTGTTTTGAATCTAAAATAAACACAGGCAAATCATGTCAAAAGCGATGTAGCAAAGGACAAACAGCTTGGTCTGTCTTTATTTTTTCAAACTCTTCTTTCTAGATCTGATCTTTTTGTAGGAAATCTTGAAATGCCACATGCGCACAATATCAACAAATGCCTGGAATAGTTGTGGACTGTAGTTTAGATCCCCAGTGGTGTAAAGCCTTAGCTGTTTGTAATTAGACCTATTTGCCTGCAGTGACCCTTTGAGAAACATGCAACACAGCATGTTTTATTTTTTAATTTATATTTTTGCCAGATCAGCTTTAACTTAACTTGATGTTCACATTACCTTCAGCTGAGATTTTTTCACTCACTTTAATGTGTGAATGTCCAAAACTTATTTTCTTTGTCTAAAGTCTATTAATTAACCTTTCATTAAATATTTTTAGTTGCATTTTTAGTTTTATTTCAAATAGATATGTTGAGTAATTTATTTATTTTTAAGTGTTTTTTGAGTTTTAAATGAGTGATGGGAGAATTTAATTGTTTTTCACATTCAAATACATGTACATTTTACAGCTATTTTTGGCATGAAAGCTGCAGAAAAAACAGGCATACACAAATTATGTAGTTTTTGTTTTTACGTTATTCTGTTTTGTAAGATTAGTCTATACATTATAATTCCATTTTTTTTTTTTTTTTTTTTTTTTTTTTTTTTTTTTTTACATTCCAATTCTTTTCCAGTGATTTACTGCCCAGTTAAGTGACTGTCTCTGGAGCATAATACTTACTGTCATATTGATTTCTGCAATGAGTATGGGTGGTTTAATAAAAAAAATGTTCTTTGGGTTTTTTTTTTTTTTTTTTTCATATTTGTTTGTTCATGCTTGTAAACTTTTATTTGCTGGTGGATGTTATAGCCCTGTACTTGCTGAACTTCACAGCTCTAAAAACACAATACAACTAGGCTAGTTGATGTGCATTAGATAATGAAGAAAAGAAAAAGATAATAAGAATAGACTCACTTATGTTCAGATTAAATGATGAGGGTGTTATTTTTTCATTCTTAAAAACCTAGAGTAAATTGACTATTTATTTTTCAACATCCAATGGATGTGAAACTGATGAAATAGCAGTATATTCCTGTATTTATTTTGCTGATAAACCTATGATGTTTCTGTTCATTTTTTTCTTGATTATGAAACAAAAGAGAATAAAAATACAATATATATATATTTTTTAGTTCAGAGGTTTGTTTTGTTTGTTTTTTGTGAGACAATTTGATTTTGCTGTCGCTGCCATTACAATAAATGTGAACAGTAAACACTGATATGCGATGACTGCATCTTTTGGCTGTAGTTAATTTGGATTTTATCACTTCTCATTCTCTTTGATTTCAGCTTGGTAAAGATCCTGATTCCTTCTCCATTTCAAAGTATGTCGACCAACTGTGCAATGTTTCCAGAGCGGTCCGTAGAGACTGGTCAAAGTTTAAGTTGCCCATGTCCTCTAAGGCATCAGGGCAAACCGATCCCAGCGCAGTGGCCCCAGACTGCACGCGCAGCAGGGCTGGCACTCGATGGCTGCCTCTAAAAAGGTTACAGCTCCCTTCAGAAGGGAAATTACACATGTGCAGTTAGAGCGAGGGGGAAAATGAAGTGACCTTTTTGAAATCTAATGAGCACATCAAATGTTTCCATGATCATGGGAGGCTTTGGACCTTGGCACCAGCATGAATAAAACATGAGTGCTCTCAGCGGTCACTAACAGTACGTCTCATTCCGCTTGCTTACACTTGTTATGTGACCTTAAAATGCGTACGACATCCTTCTTGCATCTTTATCGTTACTCAACCCAAATACCTTTTTCTCTTTGATTTGAAGTGACAATTTCATATCTGTGGATACCAGGCTGAGGTTTAATTTAAAAGTGGTACCTCTCTTGCTGTGGGAGATTTGAGAGCCTAGCGCATCTTAATGGCCGTGTGAAACGATGTTTGGCCGGCACAGCTGCTCCGGGGCACTGCCCTTTGCCGACATTGAAGGTAATGCATGCCTTGTCACAGACGCTGACAAAAGAGGGCTTGTTTTTTTGGCAAATGTTTTAGTACAGGTTGTTTCAGGCTTTATTTTTGGCCTGACACAAAATAGACTTCTAACAGACTGTTAAAAGTTAATTATTGGCATTTTTTTGTACTGTCGCTTGGTTTCTGTTTTTTGCTGTTAGCTTAATCAACAGATGTAATTTGTTATTTTGAAATGTTTTAGAATTGATATTACATATTAAATTCAACTTTAAAATTATCATTACAATTATCTATTCAATTATCATGATTCAGTAAGTGGACCGTCTCAAAAGAGCCAACTGTTCGTGAATCGGACTACGCTGATCGAGTTGTATGTTCATTTGTGTGAATTGGACTACATTGCTCATGCTCAATGCGTGCAGCCTGTGAGAAAGACATTATTCTTGGCAATAATTTGCTGTACAAACACTTTTTTTTATCTCATATTCAATCTCATTGATGCAGAAAAAGTAATTTTGTAATTTTTCACATTTAAGATTCAATATTGAGTTGTTCAAATGAAGATGCAATTAAATGGATATTTTAACTCAGCCTAGAAATAATGTGTACTTTTATACCAATACAATTTGTACACCTATTTGAAACAGGACCACGAGTTTGTTGGTGTTGTGTGGTTCTTCATGTTTCAGGGTCTCATTATGGCTCCTCTGTTCGAGACTCTTGCTGATGCAGCCTGCACAAGAAAGGCTAATGTCAGCGAGATGCTGGCGCAGGTTGAGCTGAGGATAACTGAGTGCTGGTCCACGTAATGTATTTTTAGACCGCACTCCGGTCATGCTTCTGTCATGCCTCTGACCTTTTTTATTGCACTTTCAGACTAAGATTTGAGGTTAGGTGCTAAAAGCAAAGCAGGCTTTATACTATCCTCATGATGTGTGTGAAAGTTTTAAGTACATATTTACAAAATGCTTTACACAGTTCCTTTTGTATTAATCTGTCGTGTTACTTTTAATTGGATTTAAGGTTAGAAAACATGGCACTCACGGTGTCAGAATGCCAGGCTGTCAAGTCCGAAGCAAGACACAACGCACAGCAACGCATTATGGCAATGTCTCAGATAGTCTGACGGCAGATAAAAATAAACAATAAATAAATTACTTTCAAATGATTCCTTACAAAAGTGAGCATCAAATGTGCTAGGAAGCTTGAATCCTTTTAATTGCTGTCACCGTTTGGCAAACCCACTTGAAGGTGCATACCGCCACCTACTGCACGTAAAATAAAGGATCGAGCTTAAGATAGCCAGTACTGATCAGTTAAAAAAAAAAAAAAGATTAATCGGCCCCGATCCCAATCCTTGAGATCGGCTCGGGAAATCCCTAATATATATAATATATATCCCTAAAATATATAGGACCACGGATATCTCAGGACTGTGTGGTCCATATAAGCTGTGAATGCTCTGCATACTCAAGCCATTTGTGGTTTCGCTAATTAGTATTAACACTATAAATTAAAATGAATTCCTTTGTTTGAGGTATACCATAAAGCTTACATGATAAAATTTTGGTAATACGTACTGTTTGACGTTTATTTTCTTCAAATCTGCAAGTTACAGAGGGTTTTGGGAAAGTGGATCCACAACAGCTTTGGCGCCTATGCTCTGTTATGTATCGTCATCATTGTCCCTATAAAAGGTCCCATATTTCAGAATTACTTTTAGCTGTGTTGCTATGTGTCATGAGAGTAAGCAACTGTGTAGCTAAAACTCTGTCTAGACTAGAGCGAATGCAAGCGTCTCGCTTATAATAAAACCATCTATCATATCGGGCTTTTTTTCTTTTTGGGGGGGGGGGGCGGCATGACATGACATGACATGACACGACACGACACGACATGACACACCACCCAATTAAAGAAGTCACAGCTCACCAATAATATGCAGCTACTGGTGTTCAAAATCACATCCATCACAAAAGTAGCATTTGCCTGTAAGAGCGAACAATTTCGTGATTTCTCTTGATGTTGCTTCTTTTCTCGTATACTTGAAGACATTTGTTCACCCTGCCAGTCTTTCATCCATATTCATGGACATAACCGAGTGGAGCTTACCGTCCAGGCCTGTGAATATTTATGAAAATCCTCTGCGTGCCATATTATGAATTCCTTTTAATATTAATCTGTGCCGCCACACAGCTTCAAGAGGCATTCTCCTCCATCAAAAGGATCTGAGTTGCATGATGGTGAGCGGGAGGAACACCTGCCCCTTTCTGTCGCTAATCAAAGGTGAAGCACTCCCGGACCTCATTGGACACAATGCTAATCACCATTGTCTCTGGGCCTAATGGCTGTTTATTAGGGCTTCTCTCTCTAAGAGGGATATTGGTACTTCTTGTGTAAAGTGAGAGTTTAAAAGGATGCCAGACCCACCCAGGTACTCTTCATGCTGTCATCTGTGCATGGTATAGGTTAGTGGTTAGATCTGTAGTAGTAACAGAAAGGTTGTGGGTTGTAACCCCACAAGGGACAGTCTATGAAAGATTGTTATTGTGCTTTTGGGCAAGAAACTTTGTTTAATGTAGTCTTGCACTGCGTCCAAAATTGGATGCTTCCTTACTATAATATATAGTGTGCGAAAAACAGTACAGCAAAAGAGTAGTATGTCCGAATACATAGTATTCCTAGACGAAAAGTCCCCAGATGACCTACTACTTCCGCTGAGATTCTGAAGTGCACATACAATGGACACTTTACTATCCCATGAGGCCACGGGAGAGGATTTGTGAATGGCATTGAAGTGACGCAGCTGACGCTGGTAGGTTACATGACAGTAACAACATGGCGGATAGTACGTAGGTAGTATGTCCAAATTTAATTCATACTACCCATATTCACACTATATAGAACATACTTTTTTAAGGGTTGCGAAGTAAATTCAAATGTAAATGTAGTACCTACTCAGACGCGATTACGGATGCAGACGGTCACTTTTTCATAGATTTTTGTTTAGTTTTGTTGTTGTTTTCAAGAAATGATTTTTACGAAGTAATTCTTTTTTGCGCAAAAATATTTGTTTCAACACTGCTTTTGACGTCAACTGCTAAAAATATTGTATATAGAACATCTGGGGCACTTTATTAACCAATCCGCATTCAAGAGCAAAACCAAAGGATTCTACAACTAGAATGGTTTCGTTTTTTTTTTTTTTTTGACTCAAACTATTTTCCCACATTTATCTGCTACAAATGAAAGCTGTTTGAATTCAATCTTAAACTATGAAAATTACTGTAAAGTACAAAGATTTTTTTTTTTTTTTTTATACAAAGTTGCCATTGCCATCGCCAGCATTTTTGATCATTTTTACAAAAGGTTTATAGCCCCTAGATTATTTTGTTGTATGAGTATCTTAGCATACAATATATCAAAGGAAAGAACAGAGCCTCTGATTAAAAAAAAAAAAAAAAAAGGCAACATTTTGAACATAAAGCTGAGAAAATCATGTTTTTGTCAAAGACTATGTCTGGATTGGATTCAGAATGATAATCAAAACATAGATGGAGTAGAACGAGTCCATCAACACCCCCAAAGCTTGCACAGTCCTATACCTCTTCCTGGGTTGACATTTCATTCGATAACATCAGGTAGTTTTGTTTTGTGTGCTGTTTAATATTTGATGATCGCGTTAGCTTACATATGCATAAGCAATCTTCTGTCGCTTGTTTATGCTTCTTTGCTTGTTTTTGGATCTGGAGAGTCTGTACTCTTTCAGAATGTGCATAATAGCGCCCCCTACTGTATAACAGTGAAAACTGTTTGTTTGGATTGCTGGAAAATTCCGTCAATGGCGGGGAAACATTTAAAGGGTTAAGGCTGATTTATACTTCTGCGTCGAGTGTACGCCGTAGCTACGGCGTAGGCTGTGTGTGCGTAGCCTACGATGTAGCCTGACGTGCACCTCTTCAAAAATGTAACAACGCATCAATTTCTACACGGACCACAAGCGCTGTGATTGGTCTGCTAAAACCCCTCCCTCAGGTCAAAAAACTGGCGCGGAGCAATCGGAGAAGAGCGAGCGTTTTCAACTTCCATATGAATGAAAAAACACTCTGTTTCAGGGGACACATTCAGTCAAACTGCAACAAAAGTCGTTACCTATTTGCCGCTTCTCTGTCGCTTCTATTTGTAAGCTTCTCTGACAACGTACATGACAAGCTGCTTCTTCTTCGGCTTTTGCCTTGATCCTCAACATGACCGCGCACACTGCCTCCTAGTGGTCTGCATGCACGTCGACGTGGACAACGACGCAGAAGTATAAATGAAAACAGATGCATAGCCTACGGCGCAGAGGCTCTTGTGTAGGTCCAACGCAGAAGTATAAATCAGCCTTTAGTTCACCCAAAAATGAAATTTCTGTCATTAATTACTAACCCTTATGTCGTTCCAAAACCGTAAGACCTTCGTTCATCTTCAGAACACAAATTAAGATATTCTTGATGAAATCCGAGAGCTTTCTGACCTCCCTATAGACAGCAATGTCATAACCAATTTCAAGGTCCAGAAAGGTAGTAAAGATATCTTTAAAATAGTCCATGTGACTACATTGGTTCAACCGTAATGCTATGAAGCGACAAGAATACTTTTTGTGCGCAAAAAAAAAAAAAACTTTATTCAACAATTTCTTCTCTTCCCTGTCATTATCCTATGCTGTTGACGTAGTAAACACAAAGGAGAATGAGAAGGAAACACCTTAGTCACATGGACTATTTTAACGATGTCTTTACTACCTTTCTGGGCCTTGAAATTGGTCATTGGTCCCTGTCTATAGGGAGTTAAGAAAACTCTTGGAGGTCTTACGGGTTTGGAACGACATGAGGGTTAGTACTTAATGACAGAAATTTCATTTTGGGGTGAACTAACCCAAGCACATGAAAAACCACTTTGATGATGGTCATCCTTTATGATTGGGATTCCATCCCTGTACCAAATTTCAAAAAGTGGTTTAACTGATAGTGTTACAGCCATTCCTGGTCCTCCCATATTAGTTTTGCTCACAGCTCTGTTCCCAGTGGCATTAACCTAAGAAAAACTCTTCCTTTTGTTAACCCTACCCGGATTAATCTGTTCATCTGTAATGAAGCTGCATAATGGTTTTTGATGTATTATGCAATACGGCACAAAGATCCCACACAGATGATTAGCGATATAGCCGTGAGGTCTGAGGATTCTCCGACTCTGTCCTGCTGCCCCTGACCCACTCATGAGCAGCTGAATGGCCCGCGGTCTGTTGATGGTAACATTCACTGACAGCTGTCCACTCCTCACTATTAGGCTGGTCGCATGCCCATCCGAGAATACCGCCATCTGTCCGTTTGTACATGCTGGAGCTGAGGAATTTTGGGAGGTTGGGGAGGAGCCTTTTTTTTTTTTCTTTTTTTTTTTGTGTGTGTGTGTGTGTGTGTGTGTGTGTGTGTGTGTGTGTGCGTCATGACCATGGTTTCCAAAGCTGAGATGGTTTTCCATCAGTAAGTATAATATTGATAAGTATAAATTTTGTACCAGCTATCCAAAATTGCAATGCATTCATCACAGATTGAAAATTTGGAGAGCAGAATGGTGTAATAATTTTTAATTATATGATTTTATTTTTAGTCCTGCTGGATTTGGACACAATTTTGTATCAGTTGTCCCCAGTGATCTCTGTTTGGTCACATTTTCTGTGCGTGCAAAGGTTTGTGTAAGGGGGAAAAAATGATGCATGTTGTTTTTTTTATTTATGCCAATTTGTCGCCAAGATAATGCTATCTAGCTGGTTGATGTAGATGTCGGTAAATATGAATATGAATGCATTGCTAAATAAATAAAAAATGATCATACTTTTCTGGTAAAAAAAAAAAAAATGTTGGCAGGGCAAATAAAAATCTGAACTAGCAGAAAAATTATTGTCGAGCCCTGGTTTATAAGGCTAATATATATTTAGCTCATACCCACTGGCTTGATGCCAGTGCCATTGCAGCTCCCTCAGGAGTGAACCCAGCTGTTCAGTCCTGGCAGCTCATGCAGACCTGCCATCCCCAGCATGCAGGCTCCAAACTTGGCATGTCTTCACACTTACTTCCCCCATTCTCTCAGGTGAGGCCACCTCTGCTGGGATGCTAAACCACGTTGCTTTCCAAGGGATTTCGGATATCTTGCTCTAAATGAAATACCGTGAGACATCCGTTCCGTCTCCAGCAGGGTCCTTGGAGTATCACCAGACTTCATTTGGCTGCACCACAGCGGCCACCCAGGCGGCTAAGCAGCCTTCCCCAGAGAACATCCATGGGACCCCCTCCTGCTCTGGACTTGCCTTGAGATGTGGATTAATTTTAACTGAAAATGAGTGCCTAGACATTGTTCTCATGTGCAGCGCCCTTTCCTGTCCTATCTCTTTGGATATGGGGCTTTCAGGTGGTTGTTGCTAGACTGTTACGACATCTGGTGCCACAGTGGAGGCAGGAGATCTCCAGATGTTCCTGTGAACGATAAGGGAGAGGAAGAAAGGAGGAGGTGGAGTTGGAGGGTAACGGAAGAGCATCTATTTTAGGCAAGGAGATCCTGTGCAGCACACTTGTGGGTCAATGATGTTATTGTTGTATATTGTGTGTGTGTGTGTGTGTGTATATATATATATATATATATATATATGTATGTTAAAATATATTAGATAAGAATATATAATATAATTTTTATTGTGGACACTAGTAACAAATCATTATAGACTATGATTCAAGTCGTTTTATGTATAAATTGCATTTTTTAAAAAAAAATTAATTTATATTTATTAAAATGTAACTCATTATAGACTAAGATTGTTCAAGTCATTGTATGTATAAATTGCATTTTTTTTATTTTTAAATTTAAATACATTTTTCAAGATAAAAAATATAAACAAATATGTTGTTAAATTACATTTTTATTGTGACCCTTGTGTGTGAGCTAAGGTTAAAACAAAAACCATTTCCGTGTCTCTGTTAAATGGATTGGTTGGAGAGCGCTTGCAGAATCCCGGCACTTGAATATCAAAAGTCTAGTTCTGTGCCAGTCTATTTTTGGGCATATTTGAATATTAATAATTCCGGGTTGCAAATTCTTCAAATAAATCCTCGGATGTGGAGGGGAGAACACAGTCATCTTACATTGTCATGGAAACCACGAGGAAATTTTACCCCACCGATGTTTCACTTTTGATCATGGGAAATTAATTAAAATCATCGAGAGCAGGATGACGTGCATCCACAGGCCCGTTTGCTTCCCATAGCACCACTTCTCTCCCTATTGTTTTCAATGCAAAACCTCCAAGGGATCATGTGTCTGAGCCTGAAATGGCAGCTAATGTCATTAGCGGGTGAACAAACGGGTTATGAAAACGCACAAGGGGAGGAGTGAGAAGGACAGGGGGAAAGCGTACCGTGTGTCCCAGAGGAATTGTTCTCGCGCTCTTGAGATCTTCATGACTTAATGGCAGAACAAGTGTCACTTTTGGAAAGCGTGTTTTCACATGTTCTACCGGGGGTTGCTGTGCTGGCGTGTTGCGGAGAGATCAGACCGAAGCTAATGACCCTGATGGTAATGAGACAGCATTCGCTCTCTGCAGGTCTCCACAGACAAGCCAGACGAGGCCCCGACCTCTGTCTTTTTTTGTTTCTCTCCCCTTGAATTTTCTCTCATTTGTGCAAACCTTTGCTCTCTATCTCTCGTTCTCCACCTTTCTCTCTGGACTTGTCTCCTGCCACGCTCTGGCAGGCTGCCTCTGAACAGACTTCACGGCATGCCAAGCCATTTACAAATGCCTTCACTTTCCAAGCACTTTTTTGCCACTCATCCATCCTGCCATTGCAGTGTAGCTATGTGTGTCTGGAAGCTCGTATTGAGATATGAAATCAGAATTGGCTTTGGCCTTGGTTTACACATTACTGGTCTTATGAACAAATTTTTTTAGTCACTTTTTTGTTTTATATTTACTCTATTTTGTTATGCCATAATCATCAGATCAGATACACAACATAATCGTAAAAAATACTGAAATGTTATTTTCGTCAACTAAAATGAATCATTACATTTTAAAGGAATTCAATTAATAATTTTAGTCAGACTAACATTGACCAAAAATAATTTAATGTTAGTCAGGTAATTAACATTTTAGTATTTTATATTACATTTATTTTGTGTATTTATTAGATTAATCTAATTTCTGCATAGGATGTGTTTGGATGAGTTAATTAACCTAATAGCAGATTGCTTTAGTTTATCAAGTGGGTCAATCTCCAAGATTATTGATTATGATTGGATTATTTGAAATAATCATATGCTTTCTAGATTTTGTTCTTTAGAAAACATTATTATTTTGCGGTGTTGTTTTTCCCCCTGTCACATTTTCATCAATAGTATGTTTTAATTAAAATTGCTTAATTAATACCAAGGGGCTGTTTACACAACACCGTTTTCAACTAAAAATGGAAAACTTTTCATGCGTTTTGCCCGTCCATTTACACAACAACGGCGTTTTGGTGGCCTGAAAATGCAAACTTTTGAAAATGGGTTTCAAAGTGCAAATTTTTGAAAACGGTCTCCGTGTAAACAGCAAAAACACGAATCTGTGAAAGCGATGGCGTCATGCACATGCGCATTACATGTTCAGTCTATAGTGTTTCATCGCTATCTAATACAGCGTTTTTAGTTGTTTTCACGGATTCGTATTAATGGGGATCGTTTTGACAATGGTGTTGTCTGTACCCGGAAAACTCCAAGGAAAAACTTCTCCGTTTTTTTTTTAAGCATATCGTTGTCGTGTAAAAGTACCCCAAGATGCACAGTTCTCATCTCGTCTTCATTACTGTTGAGGGAAAAACCTGTTAACAATCATTTTTATCAGTAATTTTGTAGACAAAACGTTATTCCAAAGAAAAAATACTTTGTAGTCTTTCATCAAAATGTAATGATTTGTTGCGTCCCTTGCTTGACTTTCCTTTTTGATATTTTCTGATTTGTTACATTTTGAATGTCCTGTTTAATTCGGAAGCAGGTCACAAGTACATAAATGTGAATGTTTCAACAGTTTTGTTTTGTTTTTTTGTTTTTTCTGTAGATGAAATAGTTCACCCAAAAATTTTGTCATCATTTACTCACTCACATGTCGTTCCAAACCTTTATGACTTTATTTCTTCTGTGGAACACAAAAGAAAATACTTGGGAAAAAATGTGGTGTTGTTTTTTTTTTTGTCCATACAGTGAAAACAATGTTGTTTTGGACCCCACTGACTTTATTTGTTTGGATAAAAACAGTTAAAACATTCTTTAAAATACCTTATTTTGTGTTTCACAGTATGTCATACAGGTTTGGAAAGACAAAATTTAAATTTTTAAAAGCTGAACTATCCCTTAGGACTGGTAGCTAGAAGGTTACTGGTCCGAACCGTACAAGGAGTAAGTTAAATTGGTCGTGTGGAGAGAAATAAAGATTGTCGTTGTACCTTTTCCCTAAAGGTTGCCCCTTTGTCACACAGGTTTGGGTTGAAGGAGCGAGACAGATTGAGTCAAATTGTGGACTTGACACCTTGTGAGGAAAAGCAGGTCACCAAGAACAATCAAGGATCGCTTCGACACCACTGTTCCCTTATCAGCCAGGCTCCACTCACAGCCCTTTAATTCATCACCGACTGTATGAAAAGCCCTATTCCCCTCTGAGACGACGCTCTTATTTCCAATCATCTCTGTGGGTTCGGCCAGATCTGTCATAGTTTAATCTACTTGACCTGAGGTGAATCTTCTGGGTCCGTACTTTCCCCTTGGAAACAGATTCTACCTTTGCTTCTTTGTGTAAATGTGGGATTAGTTGTTCATTTGAATGAAGTATCGACAAGACGAGAGTTCCTGTCACTAGCTCTCAGGGCTTTTTTCCCATCAGCCCCCAAGACTTCAAGTCTTGTAGCTATGGCAACTTAATTCAGGAAGACTTTTGAGAGTATCCTTTTTTTAGGCTGAAAAATAATAGCCATTAAAATAGAAACTCTCTGCTTATAATATCTATATGCCATTTTGGAGGAGTTGAGATGCTGATCCTAATAACTCCTCCTAATACTTTAATCAGTAGCGGTTCTCTGAATTACCAGGCGTCTGGAGCCTGTAATTCTTGAGGTCCTGTCCCAAATGTCGCCCTTTGCCCTTGTGGTCCTTCTTTGGTGTTCTTTGAGGGTTCATAGCATCCTTATGAAACCTAAAGTGTCAAGTGGGACACATGGCCATCAGAAGACCACAAGTACACATCAAGCAATGCCGTTTGGGACACATCCTGTATCTAAGTGTGTCCTCTCAAGTTGTCGGTTTCTCAAAGGTCATCTGGGTTAGTTTCACATCCAATACGTGTTCCCTACATTCCCATGTGTAAAGTGCTGCCTGCATCCACATACAGTACTTCAGTTTCTCAGATTTCTTTGGGATGTCTTGAAGGGTCATGCATTAGTTGCCGTCGCCCATTTTTCACTGGTCTGTGACCTGTGTGGCCTTTTTCTTCCATAACAGTAAAGTTTACGTTTTCTAAAGAGGAAACTGGCCCAAGGCATAAAGGGCACCTTCCATCTAGGCACTCACATCACAAATGGATAGGTAAAGAACATCCACTGTCCCCAGGTGAAAAGACAAATATAGCCACCATTCTGCGAGGCTCCACAACTGAAAACCTACATAGTGGCTGATAGAGATGTTGAAAGTATTGTTAAGTCCATACTAAAATAAAAAAGCAATAACATTTTTCTGCAGTATTGGTATTACGCTAAGCCATTAAGTAAATGCAAACAAGCAGTCTTGTGCATCAGGCAACCCACTGTCTTATTTATTTTTGGTGAAATTAATCAAACAATAGTATTGCCAAGAAAATTTTTTTTTTTTTTTTTGTTACCCTTTTATTAAGAAATGCACAATATATCGGTTGTCATATTGGTATCAGCCGATAAATGACTTTTCAATGTTATCAATATTAGTATTATTTCAATTGAACTTTTATGTAATAAAGAGTTAGCCATAAGTATTGAATGTGCGATAGTAAAGATTTTTGTTGTTGTTCTTTTATTTGGTGGTTATTATATTAATCATACCCAATTAATTACACACACACAATTAATCATACCCTTTTATTCAATACTTTTTGCAGCCTCCTTTTGCCAAGATAACAGCTCTGAGTCTTCTCCTATAATGCCTGATGAGTTTGGAGAACACCTGATAAGAGATCAGAGACCATTCCTTCATACAGAATCTCTCCAGATCCTTCAGATTCCCAGCTCCATGTTGGTGTTTCTAGTCTTCAGTTCACCCCACTCATTTTCTGTAGGGTTCAGGTCAGGGAACTGGGACGGCCATGGCAGAAGTTTGGTTTTGTGCTCAGTGCTCAGTTTGTTTTGATTTTGATGTTTGTTTTGGATCATTGTCCTGATGGAAGATCCAAACATGGCCCATTATAAGATTTCTAGCAGAAGCGGTCAGGTTTTTTTTTTTTTTTTATCTGTTGGTATTTGCAAGAATTCAAGATGTCCAGGACCTTCGACAGAAAAATAGGCCCACAACATTAAAGATACAGCAGTATATTTCATTGTTCACAAAGGGGTACTTTTTACCCCTGTGTGCACCAAATCCATCTTGAGTATTTGCTGCTAAAAAGCTCTTTTTTTTTTTTTAGTTCCATCTGACCATAAAACCCGGTCCCGTTTGAAGTTCCAGTAGTCTCTGCCAACTGAATCCCAACTTAAAACCCTCCCAAACAACATGTGGTGATGTAGGTGCTGTTTGATAAATTTTTTTTAGGCTTTCTGACCCAGAGACTCAACTATTTTCTGCAATTCTCCAGCTGTGTTCCTTGGAGACATTGTCCACTCAAACTCTCCTCCTTACACACATCCTTTTCCAGGCAGATTCATAACATCTTTATTTAAACGGAGCTTAATTATTGCCCTGATGGTGAAAATGGCAATTATCAATGCTCTAGCTATTTTCTTACAGCCACTTTCTAATTTGTAAAGCTCAACAATCTCTGCATATCAGAACTATATTCTTTGGTTTTACTTATTGTGATGATTAAGGGAATTTGACCTTTGTATTTCCTCATTCATATTTATATTCCTTTGAAACAGGAAGTCATAGCTGGACGATTTCATGTTCCTAGTCACACTGGTGTGCTAAAAAATGTAAATAATGTATGAATAGGGATATACTTAAGAGATATTTTAATCATAAGATATTCAGCCTACATTTATTCAGTTAGTTGCAAAGTTTTAAAGTTTAAAATTTTTTAATCTACTATTCTTTTTTTTTTCTTTTTTTTCAGTTTTAGTTCAATTAGCAATAGTTTGTATGATAGATTATAGATTTGTATGATGTTTGGTGTCAATTAAAGCATGTGGAGACCAGACTTAGAGAGAGTGTAGACTGATGTCTAAAATCAGCTAATATATCGGTTATCGGTATTGGTCAAAATTTCTGTGGATCCCTAGTTTACTTAAATAATTACTTGGAAAAACTTTGTTTTATTTAATTGAGAATCACTTGAACACTACATGTCATTGTTTTAATTTAAATTAAAAAATATTTGTTTTATTTAATACAGTATTTAGTACTGTTTAAATAATGTTCAATAACATGCTAGTTTTTGCTGTGGTATTTAAATTAGTATCTATAATCTTAAAATCTCACTGGTATCGATATCAATGATTTTGCTTTTTTGACAGTTGTAGTTGCTGTATCTATAGCTATTGCAAGTGTTCTTTCGAATTAGATCATTAGCGTGCCCAATGAATTAGCATGCAACACAGCACTGGCAATTAAAAGAGCAGTGACGGCACACTGACAGACGAGTTAACAGTCTGTCCTGAGGACCAGATGTTGCAGACCCTCGGGAGACCTAAAAATCCTCGAAGAGCCATGACAGAACGGAGCTCCGCAGGCTCTCTGGTTTTTAATGAACTTGGTGACACAGTCTCAACATTTGGTGAAAGTTGTGAAACTCATAATCCAGAAAATGTGTACATTTAGATCAAATGGAAGGGATATCATCAAATTTGCATCTTCAAGTATTCAATACTGCATTTTTAAACTCAAGTTAGCGTACGCCTTGAGTCAGTCAGTCCCCAGCTTTTGATGATTACAGTTTTTTTTTATCGCCTTTTGCACAAAGTCTTCGGTCTTTTGCAGTAGTTTAGCCATGGATTGTATATGCATGTGAGGTCTGTTGATTCGGGTGTGTTTTCGCACTGTGACACAGTTAATAACCGGCCGTCAATGCGATCACACACCGCGCTGGCATGCATTATGCATGAACAAGATTAATCTGTCTTGGTGCTTGCGAAGCATAGAGAACACTTCAGCCCTTCTTCCTCGCTCTCTTTTTCCCTTTCTCTTCCTTCTCTCAGGCACCTTTTATTTTGCTGCTGCAAGGTTGGCTGTTGTGATCAGGCTAATGCTGCAGTTTGTCAATTTCAATTACGGCCCCCTTTGAACTGCGCCGATTCCAGCCAGGGAAGAAATAGAGGAGGTAATATTCCTACTGTCAATCACCTGCGATTTTTCTGCCTCGCCTTTTCCCTCACTTCTAATTTTAACCTCCACCACTCCGAGGTTCATTGAAGGAGGGTTAAAAGGGTCAGGGGATGTGCTTTATCATACAAAAGAGGATTTTCTGCATGTAGACATATAACGTTCTCATCGCAAAGCTACTTTTTATGTCCACCTAGAACATTTATAGAAACTAAGCTGTAAAAAGGAGTCATCTTGGCTGACATTATAAGAAGGGATAGGCTACACAATATGTGACCCGTGCTGGCAAAATGAGTAGGAATGTGCACAAGCTAAGTGAAAAATGTCAGTTTGGTCGAAATTGAGGTTTTCACAAAAATGAGTTCATTAAGCCCTTGTCTAGCGATCCCAATGCTCCAAATAGCAATTAAACATCTAAAAGTATCTTTATTTGTACGTTTTCTGAGAGGAGTACATTTCTTTTGTCCATGAAAAATGCAGTTTTCCTCTGCTCGCTTCTGGATGACTGCCGTTTCCCTCAGCACAAATTTGGTATCGTTGTAAAGCGCAGCATTCCAACTTTGTGAATATTCATAGTGAATTCTCGATGGTGTGAGTCTGAACCAATGAAATGTGATTTTCAAACTCATGGTGATGTAAACAAAACGATCTTACTCGCGCTGACGGACAGATTCGAAGCGCGCGCACAAAGACGCCTCAAGCCCGGAACACACCAAGCCGACGGTCGGCCGTCAGGCAGTTTTTGTTCATCAGCCAACTAAGTTTTTCTCAGCGTGTTCCGCACCGTCGGCTGCAGTTGGTCCTCGTTGGCTTTTTTTCGGCCGATTTGACATGTTGAATCGGCATCGGAGCTCGTCGGGCCATCTGATCATTGTGATTGGCTGTTCAGCTACTGCCACCTGTTGGTACGGAAAGGCATTTCATCTTACGCAGGAGCAGAATGGACGTGCTACCTGGCCTTCGGGTGTTGAGCGTCGGTTTGGTGTGTCAGGGCAACTTTTGACCCAGACGCTGCCGACGTGAGCTAAACCCCGCGGTCTGCTTTTGTCGCCACTAGTTCGTCGGCATCGGCTTGGCGTGTTCCGGACTTCAGGCAGCGCATGATCCCGATATACTCATATACACAGAATTACAGTATTTAAAAAAAAAATCTGTCTTGGCGAGTATTCATGCAAACATTATCTGTTATGTCTTAAATGAACGTTTGGTTTACTGTTGGGGAAAAACATATGATGTGTAACATTAGATACGTGTGGTACAGTAGGTCTTAATATATAGGTTGTCTGTTTCATTAATGTTAATTAAACAATTGTGGAGTCATGGAAAAAAATTTGAATATATATATTTTTTTCTATAGATATGGGTTTTGACTTGGTTTGTGCCAAATTTGGTGGTATTACCAGGGATTTTAAGGTATGGTTGCTAGGTTATTTTGTTGGGAACCATCAGAAAACTTTAACATGATTTTTCTCAAAATTGACTTTTCTGACTCTATCGACTTCAAACAGATGTAGCTCAGTCATTTTTTTTTGTCGGATTCCAACAAATCATACATCAGTTTGAAGGTTCACATATATCTGTATCATGACGGTTATTGGCCGATATTAGAATTTTTTTAGGAAATCTCAAAATGTATTCATTTGTATGCTGTATATTATAATCTTGTGATGCCTGAATATTTTTAATTTACACAAAATATTGTAGAATTTTAGTATTGGACATTTATCGGTTTATTAGCCATAACATGAAAATATTTTTCGGCTTATCGGTGCACCCCTATTACATAATCATAAGTTTTTCGTACAGAACGTGAAATGAATTTGTGATTATTAATATAAATTCAACTCAGAATCATTTCTCACAGATTTTCACAAAGTCTCGAAATGGATATCCGTTTTTTATACTGTACATTATAATGTTATGATGCCTCATTTTATTTGTAGCGTTTAAAACAATTGATATTAGTTTAGTATTTTATTGTTAGTAGTATTATTAGTATTTTTATTTATTAGCACTTTTAAAATATTTACATTTTTTTAAAGTTTAAAAAATGTTTACTTAATATAGTATTGAATTTTAATATATCAGCCATAACGTGAAAAAGTTTGTAGAATTTTTTAATATCTGTGCAATTATAAGTGGACCAAAGTGTAAAAAATTCAACAAAATTCTAGTATAATTGACATTTAAGACTTCAGTTTCCTGTTCATGTTGCTATTCAGGTTATTTCATGTTCTATTCAGCACAACAACGATGGTCAACATCTTTATTCCGTCTTCCGCAGCTGAACAGCATGAGATCATGTAATCGGTTTCCACAGACCCGGCTTGACCTATAATGTTGCATATTACAGCATCATGAGTTGACGGAGCAGATTCGGATCCCCGTAGTAACATCTACTGCTCCACTTGGAGCAGATTCGGTTTTTGATAGCGCATCACGGCACTTATATACTCTCTCCTCCTGGTGTCACATCCGAGAAATAGGTCAGCTCGCCCCGGGTGGGGCTCTGGCGACAGCCGCTTTGTTGTCAGACCGGCACAAGATCGGCGCTGACTGGCTTAGAACCCAGTGGGAGGCCCGGCACAAACTTCAGAGGCTCTTTCGCACTGTGTGCCCACCTCGGAAAGTTCTAGAGTGACTGAGCGAGCCTGACGGCAGCTTCTCGGAGACAGCGCGCCTGTCTCACTCACTGCGCCTCCACACCAGCTTGTCATGCTGCATCTCTCAGTCCAGCTTGCACTAATGTTGTTTGCTGTCATCTCGGATTTCAGAGCGACTCACTCTGTTCTTGCGGGAGACTCTGCTTGGAGCTTTTAGCCTCGGTGTTGCTGTGACCGAACCGACCGGCTTTCAGAGTTCTAGGACGCGCTGAGGTACAGTACTGCCTGTCATTTTGAGGCGTTAACGAGATGAGCGAAAGCCCTGAGAGCTTCAGGGTGAAATGCACTGTGGAAAGAACACATCTGTTGATGCCCTTTTGTGGCAGCTCATTTGTTGGGCCCAATTCACACAAGGCAGCATGTCAAACTGTACTAAGCATATAGTTCCTCTCATTTTTATTAGTGTGATACTAGGTGATACCCAATCTTTAGTCTTTCTAGAAAAGCAATTGCTTTAAATGATAACGTTCATTAATGATATTTATTATTGTAGTTTTTTCATTTATATAGAATTTTATTTGTAGTATAGAATCGTAATATCCATTTTTCAAACTGTACATTAATGTGTTGGCTGTAGCATTTAAAATGATGTTGATTTTTGTTTTTAGTGTTTATTTTTATTACATCATTCAATAATGTAAATTATAAATTAATTACTTATTAATTTAATTAATTTTTATGTTTCTTTTTTTTTTTTTTTCATGTTTTAGGTGTAACTTTTAACATATTATTCAGAATTTCAATTATTTATAGCATAGAATTTTAATATTGGCCATCACTAATAATTTATTAAAGGGATAGTTCACCCAAAAATGAAAATTAGCCCATAATTTACTCACCCTCCAACCCATCTTAGTTGTATATGACTTTCTTCTTTCAGCCAAACACAATCAGAGTTATATTAAAAATATTCTGGCTCGTTCAAGCTTTATAATGGCAGTGATTGGAGGATGAGATTTGGAAGTCCAAAAAAGTGCATCCATCGATCATAAAACGTGCTCCACATGGCAAATATCCTTATTTAAAACTTTATAAAGTAAAATAACAAGCTTCCAGTGCAACAGCCATACGCATTCGACTTAAGTCCAAAAAGCCTAAACTTCCGCGACGTAGTACACAATGACATGATGTTCTATGCTGCACCATGATGTACTACTATGTCCTACATTATAACGTGTAGTACGCCATGTCATTGTGAGTAAATTATGGGATAGTTTTCATTTTTGTGTGAACTATCCCTATAACACTGTTAAATGTAATCTCTGTAAATTAACTGTTTAAAACCATTGATTTTTAGTTTTCACTAAAATTTTGATTTAACATTGGCCATTTACCAGTTTATACATACCTGGGGATTGAACCCATAACCTTTACGTTGCTAGCTAGTGCCTTGCTCTGCTGGTTTAGTTTCATGAGGACAAACCCAGGATACTTGCATCCTTCTAATAAACTCCCACCCGTGTTGAAGATCCCTCAGATCAATGTCCCTGAAGGTCAGTGGTTTTATCTTTCTTCAGGAGCCTGGACAAATCTGACTGTCCTTCTGTTATTTGCCACCACACATCCAGTCAACAGCAGCGCACAGACCAAAACCTGTCGGGAGGCCGGCAGTGAGTTTACGCAAGCTTTTGCCATGGATGTAATCAGATTGCATCCCTTTGTTTATCCCCTCCCTAGGTCTCTGGTCTGAACGGTTTTGCTATTGCCGAGCCTCACAGATGTTTAGTGGCCACATTACCATTCGCAGCCTGTATCTCTGGCTTTATTTATGAATACCATTTGTCACTAACTCGCAGTTTATGAGGCAGCATTTCATTTTCATGCACACTGCGAGAAGCGAGAGTGATGGGGGTGAGAGGGAGGGATGCAAAGAGAGGAAGGGAGCAACAGTGAAACAGCCCGCTGAACTCAATCATACACCATGGTGTGATTAACCCCATACTGTGACAAAATTACAGCTTCGAGTCTTTTTGTTGCTGTTGCAAAACACACCAATATGGCACTCACTGTAAAAAATGCAGATTTTATATATTCTCATCTAAAGGTCGTTGCTGAGCAAAGGTCAGAGCTTGCTATGGTGTGACATGCAGCTTATTATTAGGGTTGCAATGATCAAGAAGTTATGGCTGTTTCTGATACCTGATAACAGCTGGCTGGTATGACGATTGAGATTTTTCCTGTTCATATTTAGTTGTGAATTGAAATCAAATCAAATCATGGAATATATGAATGTGTGTGTGTGTGTGTGTGTGTGTATAATATATATATAATATATTCATATACACACACACACACACACACACACACATACTGCTATTTAAAAGTTTGGGATTGAAATGTGATTTATTTTTATTTTATTTTTTTTTGGAGATTTTTTGGTTTGTTTTTAAAAGAAGTGTCTTCTGATCCCCAAGGCTGCATTTATTTGATCCAAAATACAGTAAAAACAGAAATATTGTGAAATATTACTACAATTTAAAATAACTGTTTTCTATTTTAATATATTTTAAAATGTAATTTATTCCTGTGATGGTAAAGCTGAATTTTCAGCAGCATTACTCCAGTCTTCAATGTCACATGATCCTTCAGAAATCATTCTAATATGCTGATTTTATTATTATTATCAATGTTGAAAACAGTTGTGTAAAAAATTTAGGATTCTTTGTTGAGTAGAAAGTTCAAAAGACCAACATTTATTTGAAATATAAAGATTTTTTTTTTTTGTCGTTGTTATAGTTAACTAAAACTATTATAATCATTTTCATTCAGTTAAATAAAGCTAAAATTAAATATAAACATTAAATGAAAACATTTTTGACCTGATAATATAAAATCTATATTATTATATATATTGTTATAATATACATTATTAAAAAATCTAATTAAAAAATATCAGTATAATATAATATAACCAAAATAAGTAATGGTTCTGTTTGTGCTTGCTCTTGATTAATCCATCAAGAAAAAAAGCACAATGTTATCGCTTCCACATATGCTGTGGTAACCTTCATGGGAAACGGCCTTTATGGCCTCGTTTGTCTCATGCATAAACGTAAACTGATGAAGCAGGTTACACAAATGGGTGTGCAGTGCTCTGTACTATTAGCAAGAATTTATATGGATCATGTACATGGAAAAATGGCAGAAAAGAAGGCTGCATTATTCATAGCGTGTGTTGAAGAGAAAAAGGAAGGTTACATTAATCAGGATGTACAAGAGTAAGTCAAATTCAGCGATGGATGGATGGACATACAGACAGATAGATAGAAGGCCCATTTAGATGCAAATAAGAATCATGTGATTCACCTTATTCATAAGATTTACTTTCATCGTCTGTCAGGCTTTATTCTGTCCACCTTTTAACAAACTCTCAGACGCAGTGTAAACAGGTGAGGGGAGGTGGAAACCTGTCCTTCCCTCTCTCGCATTAGTTGACTAATGATGCCTTTAATTAGCCCTGACACACGCTGTTAATGGAATGGACCTTATTACAACTCAGCCTGTCAGAGACATTTCCGCAGTCACCGTCTGATGTTGCCACGGCGTGAATTCCACCGATCTGTTCACTCAAGAGTTGATAGGAAGGACAACTGATAAATATTCTGCTCATTCAGCCAGTTTATGACAGGCTTGTGCTGCAAAACTACATTTCCCATAATTCTACATGGCAAAACGCTCATTCTGGAGTCGGTTTGGTCCAGAGTAGATGCTTTTAAGTGTCTCTCTTGGCTCTGGTCCAGAATTTCAGCCCTGCTTTGCATGTCAGAGTCTGTTCATGTTCTCCATCATGTGACTGGAACGCTGTCTGCATTTGACTTGTTAATTCGATTTGCGTCCAGCTTTGAAGAGTGCGCTGTGCTGAGTAAGACACTTTCCTGCGCTTCTTAATCTATCTCAGCTCTGTAAACACTTCACACAAGGTTATTCCTTCACTCAAGGAATCTTCTTGACAAAATACACATTATACGTGCTCCTTCACTGTCCTCAGTTAAGCTCAACCTTGTATTCAAGTTTGTATTGGAGCTCAAAGGAATATGGATGGAGATCAAAGACCGTAGAGAAAATGACTATTACATGGGTAGTAATTGAGCTTCTCCAGTGCAGGCTCTACATGTATGATAGTACCTCGTCTGTACTGTTGCCTGTACACATTTGCTGTTGTATCTGTCACTGTTCCTTTAAAAAAAAGTGTCAGAAAGGCCACAAAGTCTAGAATCTGTTTTGGTTTATTTTCACAAAAGTAACTGTATAAAAATTGCATTTTATTTTGGGCCGTTGTTGTTGATAAATAACCATGACTAATAATTAAATAACAATAATAAATTAAATTATTTTATAAAACAGTTAGTTCCTGTCTTTGATTCTGATTGGTCAATAGCTGTTTTATTCACAATAAAACACAGCTATGACCGCTTCACCCAACGGTTCTGTGTATCACTACACAACACCCTTAGCAACCACTCTTTGCAACGTAAACTGTTTGTTCTCAATTGATATTGTTCATTGAAGCTTCCTGTATTATGTAGAAGAGTATTGTGAGAAAAAGATCGAGAGAGCGAGTTTATTATCTGCATTCAGATTTAGCATTTTCTTTCAGGTCAGTCCTGTGTTCATAATAAAAAATCTGTTTAAATGTCTGATGTATTATCTTGTCCTTTTAACAGTTAAGGGGTTTTCCTGTGACTGACAGTGCTAGTCAAAGCATTTCAGTTGCGTCTTGTTCCGTCTTCACAACAATTCAGTCTTTTCAATGTAAAGTCTTCGCTACTGTCTGACACACTTATAAAGACAGTATTTGTCGCCATCTAATGGCATGAAAATGTAACTTCTGTTGCTGTTCACAGTCAGGGACTATTTTTCTGGCGGAAGGAAGGCTTTTAGTAAGAGTTTACTTCATGAAAGTTGCATTGTTACATATTCTTGGCTTTAATATTTGTATTGTGTGGTAACCGTTTTATAAAAGCAATAAGGAACTCGAGGCTAGTGCTGTATCGTGAATAAGTCACAGCTGAAGGGGTTGCTTATAATACTGTAGTGTTTTATTAAAACTATTATTTATAAGAATAATTATAAACAATAAGTAAATAATAAAATCATGAAAAATTATTATGAAATATTTATTTACATAAGTATAACTAATAATTAATACTTATTTTATTATACAACCATTTTATTTATATATTTTTATTACTTTGTTGTTGTTGTTGTTATTATTATACATTAATTTTAATTTATTTTAAATTTAATTATTTAAATGTATAACTAATTATTACTTAATAATAATAATAATAATAATAGTAAAAATATTGTATAATATAATTACTAATATTACTAAACACTATTTTATTTATTAATTTATTGATACAAATCATTATAAATAATATAGTAATACAAATATTTTTAATAATAATAAAGTATATTTATTAATTTATTTATAAAATAAATAATAATAAGTTAAATAAATACAATAAGTTAAATTATGTGTTATAAGTTATATAATAGTGATGATGATAATATAAAATAAAAATAAAATAAATAATATAAAATAATTATAAAATAAAAATAAATAAAATAATAATACAAAATATTTTTATGATAATATAAAAAGGCCCAAAAAATGTCTGATTGTAACTCTTGATTCAACCCACAGGACTCCGCCCAGGAAGCCGTCATCACTAGAGACATCCATCGCACCTTCCCTGCTCACGACTACTTCAAAGACACGGGCGGCGATGGCCAAGATTCTCTTTACAAGATCTGCAAGGTGAGGTGAAAGCTGCACATCCTCCAGGCATGACTCACTCCTGCTGTCTGGTAACAAGCATCACGACACGCTGCAACATCTCTTTCCACTGACCTTTTGTTTTGCTGTAACGGCCTTGGTAGATAACCAGCCACATGTGCTGTACTCGCCTCCGTTCTTCCTGCTCTCAGTTACAAATATACGTCCCTGAGATGGGTGAAACTTGTCCAAAATGCTAGTTTACACATCATGGATCCATTATTATATTTAGAAGTGCAGCTGGAGTAATAACTAATGCAGTTATCTAACAAGCAATTACCCAGTTAAGCAAACATCTATATCCATATAATTAAACAGATGGTTCTGGCTCTAAAATCTGAATGAATGAGCCATGTAAGAAGCAGTTTTAAAGCGTGGACACCTTTGACCAGAACTATATCGCTTGCCAGAATAATATAAAAAAATGTACATAAAACGATGTGTTATGGAAAAACAGGAGAAAAGCGTTGAGTGGAGAAGAAAAGGGGTGCGGTGGTCCTGCTCTTTGTTAAATCTCTTTTGTGAGGAGTCTTAAGAGGTTCTCCATCAGCTGATTGGCACTGACAGATTAAAAGGCTCCTAAATTGTGCAAAAGACCTTCAATCCAGCTAATCCTGGATACAAAACCCCTCAGCTCACAGCGGCATGTGTTGCCAAGAACGTTTATCAGTGTTTCCAGTCATTTACATATGACGAAGCAGTATTATAACTGCTTGTGATTTAAAAACAGCATGAAGCAGCATTCACAACACATGTAACATTAAATCGACACATTTATTCATTTAAAAATATTTAGCGCTAATTAATGTAGGGCAGGACTAGATTTTATACATCTAACACTGTTCTTTTAAAGTAATTTGTGTACATTATTTTCGATTTAAATTTTTTTTTCTCTAAATAACTTTATTTAATATAATATAAATATAAATAAACTTTATTAATATTTTAAAATTACGTCAAAAAAAAAAACGTCTTAATTCAGAAATTAAGAAATAGCAATACATTCTGATGAACAATAAATATGAAAACAAGCCTTGTCTTCCTTCATATTAGTTTCAGAAAGCTTTGTTTTAGTGCACAATATTTAACTGATGTGTTTTTCCACAGGCTTACTCTGTGTATGATGAGGAGATTGGTTATTGCCAAGGCCAATCATTTTTGGCGGCCGTATTACTTCTGCATGTAAGTATTTACCCCGAATTTACTTCAAATCTAGTTGAAGAGAGGTGATTTTTGTTTTGTGTTTTGTTTCGTTTCATTAATTATTTTATTTTATTTTATTATTTTATTTGAATGTATTTTTATTAATTTATTTTTTTTATTAAATATTTAGTATTTTGTATAAATATTTTGTATAAGTATTTGTAAATATTTTGTATTTAGTATAAATATTCAGGGCTTGACATAAGGACTGCCCGATGGCCCAGGGCCAGTCTGAACGACACTTGGGACAGTAGACGGAACTGTCACTTGCCCGATCGGGCCAGTGCTGTAGGATGTGCGTTAAATATTGTCTGTTATCGTAATTGTTGATTTAACGATCTGACATTATCGAGTATGTCCCTCACTTTACAAAAACCAAACAATAACACACCCATTGAGTGCACGCATACACTACATGACGTAGTCTAGTAGGTTATATTAGTGCGCGTGCATATTTAGAGTGTACGATTTCACTGCGTGATTTAGTCTATTAAAATACATACCCCCGGAATTCAAGATAAGGGGCAAAAATGACCCTGTATGTCTTTTATATTTCTATAATTTAATATAGTTAACCAATCTTACACAAAGAGTGCCATTTTCATCCAAATATAAGCATGATTACAAATGTGATATTGATTTTATACAACGTACAGTTTAATAAACAAGCAGTTTATATTAAGTAACTTACATTTTAGACACCAAATCGCTTGTTTCGCTCTATTTTGCCAACGAAAATAGTTCCAAAGTAAGTCCACAGAATTGTTTGGTGTCTCTGAGCAACGCTTCCTGAATGAATCAGCCGTTTTAATAAATCGGTTGAATCTCAATGATTCGCTCATTAACAGTGACTTGCTGCCACCTCCTGGCGGGTTTAATTTCACATTTAAAGTATCTTTTCATTTTATAAATAGTTAACTTTAATGAACTTTAATCTATAGTTATACATTAGATTACAATTTCTATAGGCTACCTAAAAATCTCCTGTTTAAGCCTACATAAAAACCTGAAAAGCACTGTTTATTTCATTTGTTTATTCTGTTCTACTTACTATTTACTTGTCTAACAATATTTAAAATTTACGTGAGTTAATCTAGTAGCTTTTGGTGTCATAACCTTATTAAAGTTACATGTTTCAAAAATAACGAAAACAATAACTAGGCTTATTTTATAGGCCCGTTTTCTTTTCTTTTTATTTACTTTTTTTTTTATTGTGGGGCCAGTGAAAATTTTGAGAGGGCAAGTAAAAATTTGAACCACTGGCCCAACTGGGCCAGTAGAAAAAATCCTTAGCGTTGAGCCCTGATATTCTGTATTTATATTTGTTTTTAATGTTTCATTTTATTTTATTTATTTTATTTATTTATTTTTTGAGACACTAACCCAAAAAGTACTTTTGGGTTAGTGTTTTTGTTTTGTTTGTTTTTGTTTTGTTTCATTAATTATTATTTTATTTTATTTGAATGTATTTTTATTCATTTTATTTTTTGATTAAATATTTAGTTTATTTATATTTGTTTTTAATTATTTGTTTTTAGAGATGCACCGATACTGAATTTCTCCACCGATACCGATAGCCGATTATTCGGAATGATATCTGGCGATACCGATAGTTTGGGGGTTCTGCCTTTTATACCTTCTTTAAATTAATGATAATTTCATTATAATTAATAATTAATCATTATATTTTTAATTAATATATTTAGAAAGAAATGCAAATAAAAATGTTATTCTCTCCATTTCATCGACTTGTTTCAGAGTAACTGATATCAATTATAAACATAAACACATTACTCAAATTAATATTAACACACATTAACTAAATTCTGAAGATTAAATTAATATTTATTAACTTTCTGAATGTTATTAATTCATATAATTTACACAAAGCCAAAATTAAGTGCATTTTCCTGCCCTCTTTTGATTGACAGGATATATCGACTGTTTTTAATCTATCGGCCGATAGCAGATAGTGTGAAAATTTGCTTTTATCGGCCGATACCGATTATTGGCCGATATATCGGTGCATATATATATAATATATATATATATATATATATGCACCGATATATCGGCCAATAATATATATATATATATAAATATATATATTTTTTTTTTTTTGGACACTGCTGTCCACATTTCAAAAGCTGTCAGAATTTACACCACGACGGAAATGCATTACTTTCTCTTACCGGACATTACATAAACGCTGAACTACTTCGATGGCGAATCAACAATTTGAACAGTGTTTTTGAGACCGTGTTCACTATACTTTTTATAAAGCTAGTTTATAACTAGCTACAGTAGTTAGCTAAATAATAGCAATAATAATAGTGAAAATAAAAAGCTTCCTTGTTGTGCCTTATCTTTGACTTTTTGAGGAGCTACAGTCACAGTAGGCAGAGAGCAACAGGAAGCAAGGGAAGGACATTGATGAAATGGTTAATTCCATATTTAATTAAAGCGAGGGCTGAATAAGATGCCGTTTTTTTTTTCTCTGTGACAGCGGCCCGTAAGGGGCCTGATATTAGAGTGCGTTTGGGGATTTCTGTAATATAGTGTAAGTGTCTTTTTCGTGGCCTTGCCCAGGAAGCTCAGAAGCTGTCAGGAATATTAATGACGGAGCCCGTGTACCTGCAGGAGCCCATTGAGCTCGGGACACACACGCTGTCTGTGTGATTTAATACCCGGCTCTCTGTCTGTCTCACTCGCCGTCTCACAAACACAAACAAACTCTGATTTCATCACAGCAGACTGCCATAGACAAGCAGACGGACAGACGCTGCAGCTGACACATTTAAACATCATGGGCTGGTTGTGTTCGATCCCTAGAAATCAGTAGCATCTGAAAGAATCTAAAATATTGTGGCGATATCTCTGACTTTTTCTCCATAGATGCCAGAGGAGCAAGCTTTCTGCGTGCTGGTGAAGATTATGTACAACTACGGTCTCCGAGAGCTCTACAAAAACAACTTTGAAGATCTTCACTGCAAGTTCTACCAGCTGGAGCGCCTGCTGCAGGTTTGGCCTTGCTTTGAGTGTTAGTTGAGAGATCGTGTGGCACACAACCTCATTCACCTCTCATGAGTGTCTCGAGTGTAAGCGGTGGCCCTCTTGTAAGCTGTTAGGCTCAATGCGCTGGAAAATGGGTTTTAATTTTGTGCTGAAATGCAATTAGGCCTGAAGTAGCCTCTTTCGGCGCTAAACCCAACCTGGTTAGTATCGACTAGCTCTGCTACTGCAAGAGTGTTAGCATCGATCACGTAAAACTTGCCATACGGCACTCTCTGGAAGGATTCCCATCTCTTCCTCCATCGTCATTTACTTAGCATGTGTTAACCCAATGCTCCCACCTCTCTGATCTAATAATGCAATTTACCCCAGAAAAATATTCAGTCTTCCTGCTCCGGAAGATCCTATCCAGCTCCTATCTCTCTTTTTGAGATGCTAATTTAAGATGTGCCTTTGTAGATGTCGGTTACCTCTTTGATTTATTCTCTGCTTGGTCTCTGAATACATAGAGTAACACACTTTTTTGAGGCAAGCATCACTGTTGCTGTTTCTCATACTTAGGGTTATTGATCTGAACAAACCCCTAACTTTGGTTAGATGTACTTTGTCCTGCTATAGACATGAACGTTACCTCAAATTTTGTAGCTTAGCTTGTTGAAAAGAGGTGTGTTTTGTTTTTTTAAATAAAAAATGAATATGCAATATGAGATTTAAAAAGTGATTTTTGCAAATTCCAAACAATTGATTTGATTTACAGTGGTTCAGTGTGTCTTGAGAAAGAAAAAGAAGTGCTCCCTCACTGTTGGGTTTTCCCACTGTTACTTTATTTTTATGTTCCTTCAATATCCCCTCAGGAAAACAATGATACTGATACTCCTCATAACCTCAGAAGAAGTCATTTGTTATGGTTTAAAAACAAACACATTCTTATAAATGCAGGAGCAAAAGGAGATCAAAGCCCATGTAGGTCTTTGATTTAGATGCTGTTTGTTTAAGGTGCTTCATAACTGCACTCTTGACCCGTTGCTGTAGTTCAATAGTATTACGCTCCCAAAACAAATGCTTTAAAACCAGGCGGAAAGAAAAGGGTCAGTCTGTCTGACATTCTATATAGCATTTTATCTGTCTGTCTGTCTACATATCTATCTGTCTTTCTGTCTGTTTATCTAGCTCTCCAACTGTCATTTTATCTGTTTGTCTATTGTTCTATCTATCTATAGGGCTTTTTTAACACTGCGCGCTTAACCTCGGGTTATCATCGTTCTAAACAGCGCTTTTAACCCCGGGTAAAGGAACGTTTCACACTTGTAATTTAGAAGCAGGGTTAGCACTGCTTTTTACCTGGGGTTATGAAACCCTGCTCCGGAGCAGCCTTAGCACCGCTTTTACAGTGTTAACTCTACATTGTGGTGCCAAACTTGTACAGTGTAAAATGATGCGGTGTTAGAATGTTACAGCCAGATGCTTAGCACCAGACAACCAATCGCGTGCCTCATATTCACATGCTTTAGACAGTCTTGGAAACACTGCGCATTGTATATAAACAGTAAATTCAGCGTTTGTGAGGAAAAATGTCAAATGCTGACAGAAATGTGACAATTTGAATGAAGAAGAGACCATTTCATTCTTACCTTTTATAGTCCGAAATGTCCATTCAGTATAAACTCGATAGTACAGTTGGCAATACGAGGATGCGCAGTGGTAGTGCTATGTAAACAAATCGCATGCTGCATTTATCCAATCAATGACAATGACACTGCAAAAATGCAAATAAGAACGTTAACCCAGGGTTTAGGAATGTACAATGTGAAATGTCAGCTTATGAATACCCAGGATTAATTGTTAACCCTGGGTAAATTATGAGCAGTGTGAAATGCAAAGGAAGATTAAGAAGTTTAGAATGACTCAGGGTTAACCATTTCAAGTGTGAAAAGCCCTTATCTATCTATTGTTTTCTATCATTTTGTTCTATCTATCTATCTATCTATCTATCTATCTATCTATCTATCTATCTATCTGTCTGTCTGTCTGTCTGTCTGTCTGTCTGTCTATTGTTTTCTATCATTTTGTTCTATCTATATGTCTGTCTACATCTGTCTGTCTGTCTATCCATCTGTCTATTTAAATTTTTAAATCTTTTACTTTTTTTAAATCTTTAAATGGCCTTGCACCACCATATCTTTCGGATTTATTACCTTACTCACCATCCAGATCACTTAGGTCCACTGACCAGAAACTTTTGACTGTTCCTAAGGCGAAATGTAAATTATGGGGTGATCATGCTTTTTCAGTGATGGCTCTGAGACTCTGGAACAGTTTGCCGCTAAATATTAGAACAGCTTCCACACTGGGGTCTTTCAAATCCCTTTTGAAAACTCATCTTTTTTCCCTGGCTTTTTTTGTAGGTTTTTATTTAGTGATATTTTGTCATTTAATGTTGCGTAGTCAGATGTCTCTGTGCTGTTTAATATTGGTGTGTAATGTATTTTTTTTTTTTTTTTTTTGTGCATGTTTGTACGTGTTTAAAAGGTGTACAGCACATTGGTCAACTAACTGTTATTTTTAATGGTGCTTTACAGATAAATTGCCTTGCCTGTCTGTCTGTTTAACTGTGTCTGTCAATTTATCTATGTCTATCTATCTATCATCTATCTATCTATCTATTATCTGTCTGTCTGTCTGTCTATTGTTTTCAATCTACATATCTATATGTCTGCCTATCATTCTATATTTATAATTCTATAATTTTTTTCAATCATTCTTTCTATTGTTTGTTTTTCTTTTTGTTTTGACATACTCCCAAGCTCCACCCCCTTTGCTTCCAAAAATAAACGCAATTAATTAAAACAGTTATAATGCCTTTTAATTTCCCTTGCACTAACCATCCCTGTTTCTCTCCTTCCTCTTTCCAGGAGCAGTTGCCGGACCTGTGGTCTCACTTCCAGGACCTGAACCTGGAGGCCCATATGTACGCGTCCCAGTGGTTCTTAACACTGTTTACCGCCAAGTTCCCTCTCTGCATGGTTTTCCATATCACCGACCTGCTCCTGTGCGAGGTGATAAATCCTCCTCCAATGTCCAATCACAAAATTACAGCAACTGTGTCCTAACCAAATCATTTAACCAATGAGATGTCACTGTAACACAACATGAATACAAATCGAGCCACCGACATTGGGTGTCTTTCGCTAACTGTCTTTATTCCACACATCAGTGGGTATTTTTCGCCTACTTTAGAATCAATATTATGCATTCGGACATATTACACATTTGACACACTGCATACTATATATTAGGGAAGTAGGCATATTCAGATGCAGGACTGGATTCATCAACATTAAAATGAGGATAAGAACAAATTGATATGCATTCGCACCAGTTATACGGACCTGTAGTGAATCCACCGGAATTTTTGTGCTAGAACGCAACTTGCACACTTATTAGTAAATGAGACCGAAAGTTTTGTTTGTGCATTGCTTGCCATGTTCGTGTCTGGTTAGGACGAAAGCGTAACATTTCGATACGGCACTGGTTTATTGCAGGACATAAGTGCATAAGTTTCATAAGTTTGCATTTAGTAATTGTTAATGTTAATTTCTAAATATACTGTGTATTGTTGTTATTTTAACCTTTGTTAGTTCATGATATCTAATACTAAACCTAAAGAAAAACTGTTAACAGATTGAATCTTTTTTTTATTTCTAGGTTTTTAAAATGTATTTCTTTTCTGTCTAAATAAATAGTGTAGTTGTGCTGGGTTTTAAATAGCACATGGAACTGATGGAAAGTTCAGTTGTTTCTAAACTTCTTGAACTCTGTTAGATTTCCCAAAGCAAGCATCTTTGACTTCTTAGAAATGGGCTTTGTGTCTTTCCAAAAGAAACGCTTCGACCTTTCTGCTCCTCTGAGAGCTTTTCCTTTTATTTTTTTCCCATTGCTTTTCTCCCCTTTTCCTTTCATTCAGCGTCTGTGGTAGCCCGAGGCAAGACAATTAAAAGTTTCCTCAGCCTGTCTCAGTCAATGAATCGCATGATGAGAATCTGTTAGATGCTTGCGAGACACCTCTCTCGCTCTCTCTCCGTATCCATCTATCAGTTCATCTCTAATTCATTTAGTGTTCTCCCTTCTTTTGAGGCTCTGTCTCTACTTTTGAGTAACTCATTATAATTGAAGTCTTTCTTATTCATGCACTCATCTTTCCCTATTTACATTTCAATTTATTTGTATTCCGTTTTGTCCCAATATACTGATCCAATGAAAATCGTTCACTGATCATCTAATGCTATCGCGCACAAAACCGGAAAGCACTTTCTTGCTTTGGCAAGCTCTAATCTGATTGGCTACCTTTAAATATTTCCCGGGACCAAGGGCTCACAGGATTTGTTATCAGTCCATTGGGAAACAAAGTTGGGTTGGCACAGCAAGCGCTATTGAGGATTAAATAACAGTTGGACTTGGACTAAGGTTACTAGCAAAAAATGTTTGAAATATACCTTTTCAAACTAGTTAACTAGATACCTGTAAGTAGTTCTAATTAAAAAAAAACAAAACAAAAAAAAAACACTACACATTTTTCTGTTAATTGCCAAGCTACCTTTTGAATTAATTCATGTTTATTCATATATTATATTATATTATATTATATTATATTAAATGTATATATTTATTTGATTGTATTTTTTTTCTTTAAACCCTGCCGATGCACCATAACAGATTAAAATTGCGTACTCATCTGTTTGCAACTTTCTAGGAATCAAATTTTTTTTATTCACTATTTGTTCAGTAAGACAACATTAAAATGAATTAGGTTAGGAATGGCAATACACTGTAAAGCAAAACATTTTGTGAACGATTAACTCAAGCCTCTATTTCCCATCCTTACCCAGACAGTCCTTCAAGAACCATCTAAAATCAACAAATCTTGGTTCACTACTTCTAGAAAGAAAAAAACTAAATAAATAAATACACTGCTGTTCAAATGTTTGGGGTCAGATGCTGGTTAAATTAATGCTGTTTGATTAACTGTCTATTCAATGAATCATGAAAAAAAAAAAAAAAGTAATGATGCTGAAAATTCAGCTTTTTATCACAGGAATATATTACATTTTAAAATATGCGAAAATTGAAACCAGTTATTTTAAAGGTTTAGTTCACCCAAAAATGAAATTTCTGTTATTAATTACTCACCCTCATGTCGTTCCAAACCCGTAAGACCTTCGTTCATCTTCAGAACACAAATTAAGATATTTTTGATGAAATCCGATGGTATCTGATCCACACATTGGCAGCAACGTCATTGCACCTTATGACGTCCAGAAAGTTAGTTAAAACCATGGTTAAAATAGTCAACATGACTGCAGTGGTTCAACCTTAATGTTATGAAGCAACGAGAATACTTTTTGTGCGCAAAAACAAAACAAAAATAACTTTATTCAACAATTTGAACCATTGTCATACATAGTGAACTCAGTGCAGAGCTTCCTTGTTTATGCCCGAATGCCGGCTCATTATTGGCCGAATGCTGTTTCAGCATCGCATCGCATGCATCATGCTGCTCACGTGTTCAGCTTTGGCCAATACTGAGTTGGCGTTCGGACGCAAACAAGGAAGCCTGCACTGAGTTCACTACGTATGACAGTGGTTCAAATTGTTGAATAAAGTCGTTATTTTTTTTATTTTTTTTGCGCACAAAAATTATTCTCAATAGTTACTTTATTAATATTTTTCAATAGAAATTAATTACTGCAAATTTTTTATATTATATTAAAATGTCTATATATTTATTTTATTCATTTTTTTCACTTTTTTATCATTATTTTTACCTTGACATGCTGTTCCACTAGTGCCAACAAGCTATCGTAGTGAATCAACTTGACTTTTAAAATCATATTTCTTGCATAACCAAAGAGTTCATCTCCAAAGCCAAGGGGGAAAGTCTTATCCCTCCCTCAACAAACAAACACACATGCAGACACACAATTATCCCCCCTGCAATTTCCATTTAGCCCCCTAGCGCCATCTAGAGCCTGTTGGGAAGAGATACTTTGTGCTGTCTGTTATTAATAGAGAACACGGGATATTTTTAGCTCTGTGTTGCCATGTGAACGGGTCGTCTAAGCGATGCTCGAGACGGGTGTTTCCATGCGGAGCTGACTTCAGCATTGCTTCTCCGCTTGCTACTGCGATGCCACCTGCTCCCCTCTGACACACACACACACACACACACACACACACACACACACACACACACACACACACACACACACACACACACACACAGAGCACCTCCGCCTCAACTACCGGCCGTCCTTCACTGTGCCTGTGCACATCAACCTGCCTGTCAGTCCACCTGAGCGTGTGCGAGCGAGATTGTTTGCCTCTTCCTTCAGCTCCTGTCACTCCCACACATTTGAGCTCTTTGTATGATTCAAGCTATTTTAGGAAATGCAAATGCTTTCGACATCGCACTTCCCATTGCTAGTAGAGCGCAAAGACAGCATTGCAGTCCTTCCGAACCATTTATTCCAAATTGTATGGTTTTTATTACAATAAAACGCCCTTGTATGTGGCCCGTTTTGTAGTTCCAAGCGGTTTGATGTTCAAATAAATTCTTCTGTATTTGTTTTTGTGTGTATAATTTTTTTTTTCAATGTCTTCACAGGGGTTGAACATCATCTTCAATGTGGCGCTGGCTCTTCTGAAGGTACTGCACCTCACTACGCTTACATTTCTTTGTTTTAAATGGTTCGGAAAAGTGAGGGAAAGAAATAAAATCCATAAAAAGTAATGCAAATGTATCTAGTTATGCTTGGGTTTTAAATATTTCATTGTTTAGAAATTGCTCTTTGTAAGTGTAATCTTCTTTAAATTTATTATGTTTTTAAAAACATCCTAATTATGAACAACTGGAAAGCTTATGTAAATTTATAAAATCCATAAGTTACGCTAGTTTAAGATTTAAACTATTAGCTACAAATTGATCTTTGTGAGCAGTGTTATTTTAATATTATTTATATACTATTATAATATTTATTAATAATTAGAATTATTATTAAGTTTAGTGATTTTATGTGCTTTTATCATTTGTATTAGTTTGTTTTTAAAATATTTCTATAGTCATTAGTCATTTTAGTACTTCAACTTTAACTTATTTCAGTTAGTTGCCAAGGCAACATTTCTAATTTTCATTTAACAATAACAACACTGTTTGTGAGTGCAGAAATTTTGATCCTAATCATGGAAATTCAGTGGTTAAAATGTGTGGGGAAACTGGTGGAAGATTTAATGCTTTTAGTTGAATATACAGCAGCTCCGCAGGCAACAAAAAAAATCATATTGAGTGTGTCTCCCTCTGCCGGTCAGAAGAAATATTGCCTTGATTTTTTTTTAAATCCAAATGTTTGTATGCAGCTGTTCACAGACCTATCCATTAGTTTAATGTACACACATGAGACTAAAATGATTTTCCATGAGTAATATTACTGAAACACATAACACATATATATCACAGTCTTTATATATAAAATATATTATGATAGTATATTTATTATTGTAATCAAGTACTTTTCTTTGACATTTCTGAATCCATTTATTAAATTATATGCACATACTCAGTGCTGGGTAGATTACTTACAAATTGTAGTCGGTTACTGATTCCAAAATACATGACAAAAATTGTACTTAATAACGTAATCATTACATTACACATTTAAGGTAATATAAACTGATTACTTTTAGATTACTTTTGACCTAACTTGTTTATCAAATTGATTTGAATGGGATAATCTTGTACCATATCGATATAAAAATACAATATCCCTGCATTGCATACAAATATGAAATGATGTGAATTTGTATATTTTAATGCGTTTGAAAGACAAAATCCTTCCAAAGACAGTAATACATGGATAAATGACTCACTGAGTGATAATTCAAATAATAATTAATTTGTCAATCAGGTGCTGATTAGTCTTGTCGTTTTGCAATGTTGAGAAAACACTCCTTAAATTTAAAAGAAAAAAAAGTACTATCCCTTTAATTACATAATCCAGATTACTTGTAATCAGTTACTACCCAGCACTGTGTGTGTGTGTGTATATATATATATATATAAGTGACACATGGACAATGGAAGAAATGCTGTGTAAACAGGAAATAACCTCAGTTTATCACTTTTCGTGCAGTTTTTTTCTAACTGCAAATGGCATTTTTCTTTTCATAAGATGCATTGGCTCGTTAACACAACATAATAACAAATTTGATCCAAGCCGCATGGCTGCTGTCGGAGTGATGTATGCGTGCATTTGGGTTTGTTGTTGTGGCGTTATTGATCATTGGCGACACGGTGGATGACACAGTATGCAGCTGTGGGTCATTAGCCCAGTAATGCCACTATGGCTCTGTTGATACAGCACTGTTTGTGGTGTGTTAGGACTATAGTATAGTTGCGGACAAGTGCTTTTTAGAGATTTACAAGCAAAGCTCAAAATTGATTACATTTGAAGGGAAAACATGCTTTTTGGAACAAAATCCACTTATAAACTACAAATATTTTCATAGTCTCTTATAGTGGTTGTGTATAAAGTGTACTGTATATTTAACTTCCACTGCGATTTAAAAGGCGGTGTGTCATTATCGGTTGGCCAATACTGTCTGCTGCAAAGCTTTCCAATGGTGTTCTCAGCACAAATACATTAGCTTCATCCACAAAGCCACACCTTTGTGTAAGCTGCAATGACAGAATGACAAATGGAGCTATTGCAAGAGCGGGCTGTGCTGCCCTGAATGTGTCTGAGCTAACCTATAGAGGAGACGGGGATATATCCACCATTTTAATGTTGAGAAATAGACTCCACTTCCCTGTTCTGTAATTACAGCAGATGTGACAACCAGAATAGTATTCTCTAGTTTCTTTTTAAGGCTTTTCAAACTCCAGGTGTTCATTGAAGAGGAACTATGAGGATATTTGTAAATAAACCTCAAATCTCAGGGTATTAGAATTACACAAGCCTGATGATATAATTTGTCATTTTAAAGACAAACAATGTCTTTTATGTAATTAGTCATGACAAATGTTCTCTCATGTCATTGTTTATATCATCTCAAAAATATAAACCGTTATCACCCAGTTCTAATCTGCTAAATGCAACTATAGGGCATGAAGATATTAAGGTATTGTAAACATCATGATTTTCTGTAAAGCTGCTTTAAAACAATGTGTATTGTAAAAAGTGTTATACAAATAAATGTGACTTGACTCATTAGGTGTATATTTAAACACAGGTGTGAATTTTTTAATTTTTTTATATTCATTTCAATTTTTTAGATTTGTTCCCATTGTCATAATGCATCTAAATGTTGTATTGTAAGTCCTATATATGATATTCTCTTTTCTCTTTGTCATAATGCATCTTAATATTATTTTGTAATCGATATTCATGAATTTGTGTTGATTGTAAAAGTTATTTAAATTATATGTAATTCCATTTTATTTAAGTTAATATACATCATTAAAATATATATGTAAAAGACAAACAAATTAGAAAAGATAAAATATAAGACTACATTAGAAAATTTAATTAGATGATTAAATGTTTTGTGTGTATGTATGTATGTATGTATGTATGTATGTGTGTGTGTATATATATATATATATATATATATCTATCTATCTATATATATATATATATATATATATATATATATATATTATTTAAATATTAAATATATATATATATATATATATATATAGATAGATATAGATAGATAGATAGATATTATTTAAATATTAAATATATATAATATATATTTTAAAAAAATTAATATAATAAAGCATTTTTATTACTTTATTATAATCATTGGAATGTATGTTTGTTTTTTGTCTCATTTCTCTGTGGAGATTGTATGTAATTATTTTTCATTACTGTATTCCATTTTTTTGTAATGTTTTTAGGCTCATGTTTAAATTAATATATTAATTATTATTTTAGTTATTTCCTTGAAGCATATTCTTGACAGGTTTTGTCATAGTATGTTTATTGTCATTTCCTCAATGATTAAATTGTAATGTTTCCTGTAATATACATAAGTAGGGAGCTTGTGAAAAATATTGTTAGCATGTTATGCTATTTTCCCACTATGTTTAAATGGAAACATAAAAAACAGTGAAGGCAGGTGGACAGAAGCAGAGCATTGAATGATGTGAATGTGTGTGCAAGGGATGTGCATTAATAGAGAGAGAGCATGAGGGGAGATAGAGGGGGTTGCACTGCCTCGCTCCTATTGGCTAACCATTACGACATTCTCCCCGAAGGCTCCTAATCCCCCCCCTCCTCCTCCTTTCTCTCTCTCTCTGTCCCTCCTGCTCCAACACCCCCCCCCCCCCCCCCCCCCCCCCCCCCGCACTCTGTTTCTCCACATGTCCCCCTGCCTGTCCGCCTCTTCCCTTAGCAAGCATACAGCAGCAATTAGCATTTAGCATGAGTTGCGTTGGATCTTCGACTATGTCCACTGTCCATTCGTCCACGGTCTCCCATTCCCTCACAACGCCCCTCCTATTTTCCTCTCCTCCTCCCTTTCCGCCACTCCGCCACCTTTTCTAGCATCGACAGCATCTCTGTGCGCGTCTCTCCCTCCCCGTTTTCCTCTCATGCGCTCGTTGACTTTCCCTACTGATGCTCTGACTGGCTCGATCAGGAAAGCATAGCAGAGAAGCCACTGTAGCTGGAATAATGAAGGCCTGAAGACAAGAAGACAACAACCACCCAGTCTCACATCTCACCACCTTCATCCCACAGTTGGGGATTCTGGATGGTCCTTTCAGTCACTTCTTGACCGCGACAGGATGGTACAAGTGGTGTTGTCCGTTTACTCTTATCTGCAGGCTCAATTGGACGAGAACGAGGACTTCGCTTGAATCCAACTCCGTGTTTCCCACCCTCTTGATGCATTTTGGACCCTTGACAGAGAGCAGAATCTACCTGACAACAACTCTGAGGCACTTAACTTCATCTTGTTTCTGCCTCGTTAGATCCAGGACTTAGATCCTTTGAAGACGAGCAAAACACGGAAGACGTGCTGTCTCGACAGCACCACGCGACTCTCCTCCTGCCTGTTGCCAGGCAACAGATTGCAAATTTGGGAATTCGGGAGGAGCCGGCCAATGATATACCAGGATTGTAGCATTATTTCCTTATGTCTCTTGAAGCATGTAAAGCCACTTTTGGTTTGATTTGGTTCTGGCGTCTTTTAAACTAGGCGTGGTCTCCAATAGTGTTTACATTGCAGACCCTAAAATGGATCAGTATAAGTGCGACTCCCTCCTCCGGTTTTTGATGCTACATGCTCAAGCTCATCGAATCATGATCGAATGACACCGTCGCACTTACCGAGACTGCTTTAGTGCTACCAAATCAACCGCCTGGACTAAACTTTTCCAAGATTGGGCTCCGTCTCGGGACGTCAACGTGGCTGACTCCAAGTCAGCCCCAGAGCCTCTGTGGGAGGACGATGCTGGGGATTCTGGAGGAGCCCATGAGGCTCTTTCACCTCTGACCCCAGAGAGAGATTTGCCTTCACCACCTCTATGGGCTCAGATACCACCCGCCATGCGGAGGCTGGAGGAAGGGGGCGCTGGAGAGGACAAGGCTGGGCCGGTCAATGACTGTACTGATAGAGTCATGGGGTTGCTGGGCATGGGTCACCGCCTGTTTGTACCCCGTCTGCTGGCGGTGAGGGGCAGCTGCTGCAAATAGAAGTCATCTTCACCTTTGTTTATTTCTTTTGTATGATATGTGACTCTTACCAGACTGCTTGTCTAACCTTTGTATGTGTTTTATGTAGGAAAGGGCTTTATTTGTCATCCTGTTGAAGGCAATTGTTTTACAATGTCTTTTTTGATGTAATTATATTAGCAATATATTTTTTATTTATTTATTTTATTAATAATGCATTGCCTTATGTTTACTTGCAGTATACAAACATTTTTTGTTTTAGTGTTTTAATTATTTAATTTATGCTTTTATTTAATGCTTTGATGTCTTGAGTTCAATTGCAGCAAACTATTATGTTCATTTTAAAGCGTTTTATTTATTTATTTATTTATTTATTTATTATTGTATTAAAAATGCTTTGATGCCTTAAGTTCACTTGCAGCATGCAAACTATTTTTAATTTTTTAAAAAAATATATTTTTATTTATTTATTTATTTAATGCCTTGAAGTCACTTACAACATTCTATTATTTTTATGTGTATTTATTTTTTCATAATGCTTTAATGCTTCAATGTGATACATTCACTTGCAGCATACAAACATTTTATTTTTTAAAGGGTTAGTTCAGCAAGAAATTAAATTTCTGTCATTAATTATTCACCCTCATGTCGTTCCAAAGCCGTAAGAACTTCATTCATCTTCGGAACACAAATTAAGATATTTTTGATGAAATCCGAGAGGTTTCTAAATCACCCATAGACAGCAACGTCATTGCACCTTTTGAGGTCCAGAGAAAATTGTTAAAATAAAGACATTGTTAAAATAATCCAAATGACTACAGTGGTTCAGCCTTAATGTTATGAAGCAGCAAGAATCCTTCTTGTGTGCAAAAACAAAACAAAAATAACGACTTTTTTCTTCTCTTGCCTGTCAATACTGAGTTGGCGTTCTGACGTAGAACCCGGAAGTCTCTACAACGTAAACAGCGTAGGAGACTGACATGGAAGAGAAGAAATTGTTGAATAAAGTCATTTTTGTTTTGTTTTTGCGCACAAGGATTCTAGTTGCATCATAACATAAAAGGATCACTCCACTATTTTTCAAAATAGGCTCATTTTCCAACTCCCCTAGAGTTAAACAGTTGAGTTTTACCATTTTCGAATCCATTCAGCCGATCTCCGGGTCTGGCGGTACCACTTTTAGCATAGCTTAGCATAAATCATTGAATCTGATTAGACCATTAGCATCTCGCTCAAATGACCAAAGAGTTTCGATATTTTTCCTATTTAAAACTTGACTCTTCTGTAGTTACTTTGTGTACTGAGACCGACGGAAAATGAAAAGTTGCGATTTTCCAGGCCGATATGACTAGGAACTATACTCTCATTCTGGTGTAATAATCACGGAACTTTGCTGCCGTACCATGGGTTCAGCAGGCGCATTGATATTACACAGTGCCTGAAAATAGTCCCCAGCTAAGTAACTTCCAACGTGACCGGCACTAAGTTTGTGTAGTTGCAGAGTTGCAGGTAGTTAGCCTATTTTCAGGCGCTGCATAATATCATTGTGCCTGCTGCACCCATGGTACGGCAGCAAAGTTCCTTGATTATTACGCCGGAATGAGAGTATAGTTCCTAGCCATATTGGCCTAGAAAATCGCAACTTTTCATTTTCCGTCGGTCTTAGTACACTATGTAACTACAGAAGAAACTCTTTGGTCATTTTTGAGCGAGATGCTAACGGTCTAATCAGATTCAATGATTTATGCTAAGCTGCTGCTAAAGTGTTACCGCCAGGCCCGGAGATTGGCTGAATGGATTCAAAAACGGAAACACTCAACTATTTAACTCAAGGGGAGTTGGAAAATTAGCCTATTTTCAAAAAAAAGTGGAGTGTTCCTTTAAGGTTGAACCACTGTAGTCACATGAACTATTTTAACGATACCTTTATGGGCCTTGAAAGTTGCAATGACGTTGCTGCCTATATGTGGTTCAGAAACCTATTTGATCTTAATATTGGTACTTCCTTAGTCATGATGTTGCAACTGTGCAAGTCTCCTTACTCTTTGTCATTGGATAGATGGACTTATTTAGTAGCTGCAAATATTGTTTTAATATCAGATTTGACAAATTATGACGAATTATAATGAATTCTGTTAAATGTTGTGCAGTTGTCAGGTTGACATCACAAAAGGGATGTGCACAATATAAGCACAATGCGGAAAATAATCACCAGGCTAAGTTCCTTTTCAGGCTGCTTGTCAGGGTAATTTCCTGAAATGACCCTAAACAAGTTCTGTTTTTCTGTTTGCATGCAGACCTCCAAGGAAGACCTGCTTCAGGCCGACTTTGAGGGTGCACTGAAATTTTTCCGGGTCCAGCTCCCGAAACGCTACAGGGCGGCAGAGAACGCTCGGCGCCTTATGGAGCAAGCCTGCAATATCAAGGTAAAAAAAAAATCTACTCAAAACATCTTTAAAAGCACTCGCCATCAGAAACAATGTGCCTTTATTAATAGATTTTTATTTTATCATTTACTATCTTTTTAGTGCCAGTATTAGTTGATTTCTATTGATTTGAACAAACCCACAACCATAAATATTATATTAAAACATTTATACTTTATATTTACTTTTTTATGCTTTGAACATGAATGATATTTCAGATTGTGTGGTCTATAGTGAAGAGGTATGCTGTTAGTTGTCTAAGCAGTCAGATTTATGCCTGACAGATGATGAAATAGGTGAAAATGTATAGACTTGTATTGAAGGAGTAAATTATGCAATTCCAGGTCGCTATTGCATTGTTTGAGAAATTTGAAGTGCTACACCACAAAGCCGAGCATGCAGTTATTCAGAGAATGCAGAGACCTTGTCTGCGTTTCAAGGCTCCATTGTGGCAAGGTGGCGTTAGAACTCAAGGATAAACACGATTCTCTGTCTCAAACCCATTCCACAGGACTTCTATACGCTCTAACCCACTTTCTTCTGGAGTTGGTGCCTCTTCTATAGATTTATTTTTGTTTGGGGCAAGGGTGTGTTGTTGAGTGTGCATGTTCAGGAAGGAAGGAGGGGTAGAGATTGAGATGATACTGGGTTCATCCCACCCCCTTTATTTCTCTCTCTCCTCTCTGTAAATGCACTAACAGCAGGATTTCCTGTGCCCCCAGTCACTCACTGCTGTGCTTCAGTAATGCAGTAATTGTATAACGCAGTGTTTAACTGGAGATGTCAGTTTGTACACTACAATTAATTCCGACATTGAGAATGTTTTGTCCAAACAGTGTTGTTAAAGGGATATTTTCTCAGATGTAGCTACTAAGTATGCACTCTTTGCTGTCTGTGCATTCTGTATACTATATATATATATATATATATATATATATATATATATATATATATATGTATATATATATATGTATATATATATATATGTATATGTATATATATGTATATGTATATTTATAAAATGTGCTTAATCTTCATGTAAATAAAAACAGCCTATATATAATAATTTTATGTATATTTATATATTTTTAATTTGAAAAAAGTTATTTAAATAATTATTTCATTAATAAATAATTAAATTTAAATTAAACAATAAATTATTTTGTAATGTTACAGTTTAGTATTTGTACTTCTTTTAATTTTTGCTAATTTTAACTTAGTAATTTTCTGTAATATTTTACATATTTTTTTATGAGAATTTTGAAAATTCAAGAAAAAATATAAAAACTTACATCTGGACACATTCCAGTAATTAGAATTTCAAGGCAAAATATACTTTCATCATAATAATAATTTCGCAATGCCAAAAAACTTTTTACATGAGATTGACTCATGTTGTATACTTCCTACTATTTTATTTATCAGTATCTTATGTGCAGTGCTAAATTGACTATTCTTTGAGATTGGACAGGGAACCATGTATTTGGCAGAATTTAGTACACAGCGAGAGAGAAATAAGAAACCAGAGAGGCAGATGCACTCTGTGGGAAACCAGCACCTGAGTGAGAGGTGATGTAACAGGTGCATTCATCAGCTTACAAATGATTCAGTGAAGAGAGACAAGCTTCGTTTTACACCCGTCTGTAGGATCACCATCCTTTGTTTTTCCCTTGTATGGCACTTTCAACTCCCTACAGTCCACACCCACCTACATGCACCCTTGATCCACGTCTCTTCCACTCCCTAATGAGACGGATGGGTTTACACCTGCAACATTTACACCATGCACTTTGTTTGGACTACTTGCATTTCGCTCAAATCTGTTGTTTTTATTCCTTCCGAGAGAAGACCATAAGCACAATCCGCTTGATCCTTCTTATTTTGCAACTGGATTTTCTCGTCATCATGCCAAGTGGCGTTTTGCCCACGTAAATGAGTTCTGCACCGTCATTGCTCCCAGCGTCTGCGTTGACCACGCCTCATTGCCGCCCTTGTGTGCGAATGTGTACTTAGTCACACTCTCCTTTTTATCTTCTACAAACAAAAGTGAAAGGCAGGCAGGAGAGCAGATCAATGAGGTGTTTCATCCAAAATCAGCGCTGGATTGGGCGGATAAACAACGTTTAAACTGCCATTCCACCTCAAAACTGTTATTTTTATACTCACCATCCCCCTTTTTATACTGATCTTGTTGGTTTCTAGAAGATTCTGCCACTGGGATGTCATCTGGATATTTTTTATGATACGACTGGGAGGGAGGAGATTATGTGGCAAGGACAGGAAGCCTCGTTGCTGTATCTCTGTATCAGACCTGGACACACACACCATGAGGCTGTGCACAGATTACTTCTGCCACCCGTGATCCCGACCATTTCCAATCACATGTTCAAGAAGAGGAAATGCAAAGCGGTCGTTTCTTTTTGAAGTGGTGTGAATTTAAAGAGGATCAAGTCGCTGGGTAATAAGCTTACAGGGTGATGGATTTCACAGGCACCTGCTCACGTCGAAAGCACAAGCTGTACAAACTTTCCCCTCCGCGGATTACGAGCCAAATTCCAAATTTCACATCCTCTTGATATTGAAAGGGGACTTAATCGAAAGGAGACATGCTTTGAGAATGGAAACAGCTTAGAGGAATCAGCCTTGGAGAACTCCAGCACATGCCATCTTGAGTCTTTGGCTTGTAGATGTTTGCGTTTGGATACTTATTAAACCAGGAACAGACCGGCTTCAATTCTTAAGAGGAAAAACAAGGCTCGGGCAGTTAGATGAGAAGATAATGCGAGAACTACCAGGGGAGTTAAAAGACCCCTTTTGTGGTTTGTCTGACAAACCCAAATTTCCCTTGCCTCTCAACCTTTTCCGCTTGCCTCGCTCTTCATATTTCCAGTGGTAACCACCTCTACCCATGAGACCGTGGCGGTAAGAGTCGTCCCTGCACAACTTGCAATTTAGAGTCTGTGGACAAGCACAGAGCTTCATCTCTTTGAAGGAATTGAGCGGAATACAAAATCCTTGGAAGACAAAACCAGGTTGTGAGTGCATGTTCCTCTATGGTTCTTCCCCCCTGCATTTATTTCCCGCCCAAGGGGCCGGCTTTTACCCATAAAGAAACTTGTCAACTGGTCCCGGTCTCTGCAGTTTTGTCAGCTCTCTCCTCCTCCTTCCTTCCTCCCTCCCTCCTTCGTTTCTCAAAGCTCACCTGTCTCACTCAGTGCTCCTCGCAGAAACTTTGCCAAGATGATGCAGGAAGTGTCGATAACGGTGGCTTACGACGCTCATGTTATCAATCAGATCAATGAAGAGGATTTCTTTGCCAGTCTAGTGGCCAACTCCAAACCTAAACCGGTGGTAAGTCTCACTCAAATGGTTGTTTTACCTTCTTTATTTTTTTATTTGGCAGAAAGAATGCCATCTAGTCTCATTGTACAAGCCTTTTTCTTTGTAGAGCTTGTTCGTTTGATACTGTCTCAGGCTTTCCGCTCTGTGAGAAATGTCATGTAATGAAATTACAAGGCTGTACAATTTTCCACATTATGTCCTTATTCCAAGGAATGCCAAGTCCGGAGTTGAAAATACTGTGTGTGTGTGTGTGTGTGTGTGTGTGTGTGTTGGTAAGAAGATGAACATGGCTGTGTTCAGGAGCAAGCGAATGCCTGTCGACCTAAAGCAATTTTGCATGTTATGACTTTTTTTTTTTTCCCTCAAGTAGATGTTTTGAATACTCAGATGAGGCTAGTGACCTGAATATTCAAACACTGTCCGGGCAAATGCACTGGTTTAACAAATTACAGTAAACCAAAATTAAGCTTTGCAGTTCTTTCTTTGTTTGTAGCAACAAGAATTGAGTGTAAAACAGTTGCCGTGGCAGTTTTCAGTATATGTACTGTAAAAGTTAGTGGGAAATCACTCATTTTAGTATCGAGACGTGTTTCAGTTGCTGTATATCCACATTCGTAGGAAACAACGAGCTGTCAACGTCAACTTGAATGGAAACTGAAGATCAGCTACTCATTCATACCTGTGTAGGTGTTTTGTGTATATATAAACTCGTCATTTACACCGACCATGTATGTTGAGGTGAAATCTCCCTGACAAACTTTCCGTATCTATATGGCTTTGAGTGTTAAACCGAATGAATGTTTGTGCTGAGAATTTGACTTCCATGTTGGTTGTGCCATTTCAACGTGTCATTCTGTGGTCTGTGGCTACACAGCACATCCGGACTGCGCGTTCTTCTTACATCTCTTCGTCTAATGAAGCCTGGTCTCTTATCTGCACCACTGACTGTCAGATTAATAGGCTGGTGCCTGTTCCTTTCTACTCCTCTCTTCCTCTAAGGCAAGCATCACTAAGCCTAACCATAAGTATTTATAAACACTGGCACAAACTTCTGTATTTCATATTTTTGATAAAATAGAGAGAAAACATACTTTAAGAGATATCTAGACACCATAATATCATATAGACTTGGAGGTGGGCACTTGGACCACTAGCAGCACTCTAGCAACAACCCAAAGCTCCCTAGAAAACGCATAGCGAGGCCCTAACACCCAGTTCCCTATAGCATTACCCCAAAACCCCCTAGCAACTGTATTCCCTCCTTTCTCTTTTCCTGTCTCTTTTCTTTTGCTGTCCTGATATTATGAATCAATTGTTTGCTTATCCTCCTAGTGCACTCTGTTCTGAAGAGTTTGTATCATGTTCACATTCCTCCGAACAGTACAACGGACACTTTGTGCTGGAGTAGAAAGGCAAAGGTGGCTGTTTGAAGCCTTTTTTTCGCAGAAGGAGAAGTCAAGCTTACCCAAGCACAAGCTTTTGCCTCGTCATTGTTACAACTGCTTTTGCAAAAAAAAAAAAAAAAAACTTGAGTGCCACCATGGCTTCATTGATAACACAAGTGGTGCAACAGTTTCTTGGTCCGGCTACCCTCATCCTGAGGTCAGAGGTCAAACACACTGTATGGTCCCATGGGTGACGGTCAACAATGAGCTCCTGTTCAGAAGAAGTGATGCAGATTGAAATAACAGAAAAAAAGAAGGGTCTTTTTGTGTGTTTGGACCTGAATAAAGCAGAAACATGGAGACTCGAAATGACTTTCTGAAGTGTGAACACTGTTGATGTGCTACACGTTTCGCAAGCATGTCGTGTCATTTTGTTTGCCTTCAAAATGCTGTTGTGGTGGCAATACACATTTCTGCTTTGTGTGAGAGCATTTTCAAACTCAAATGAAGAAGCCAATTATGAAAGGCTTTATGAAAACTGATCCCAGACCTGCTGAATGAAGAGTGTAATAAACAAAGTCCCCTGCAGTAAAGCAGCGAGTAAACCCGGATGAAGAGATCCCCTCAGGACTGGCTTCACTGAGTGCGCTCCACCCTCAGAGACTCCATGCTAACTCCGGCTATGCTGCCATAGCAACGGACAGGAGCGCTGCGCATTTAAAGGCTCCAGAGATGGTTTTGCTTTTTAGTTAAGGAAGTGTAGTAAGAGCATCATTTTGTTTTGGAAGCTCATAATGCTGCACGTTGTTGTTTGTCGATCAGTATCTTACCAAATATGTGGAAAAATTACATATTAGCCATTACTCCAGTCATTATTGTTACATGAAGCTTCAGAAATCATTCTAATATGCTCAGTTATTATTGATACTCTGTTATTAAAAATGGTTCTCAATGTTGAAAACAATTTTTGCTGCATAACATTTTTGTAGAAATTATTTCAGGACTCTTTGGTGAATAGAAAGTTCAAAAGAGAATTATTTATCTGAAATAGAAATCTTTTGTAACATAATAAATGTCTTTTATAATATGCTGAATACAATTTCTTTAAAAAAAAAAAAAAAAAAAGAAATTGTAGTGAATGGTAGTGTATCATGGTTTCCACAAAATATCAAGCACTGTTTTCAATGAGAAATATTTCTTGAGCAGCAAATCAGCATATTAACATTTTATATATATATATATATATATATATATAATATATTAATATATGATTTTTATTTATAATTTTTCATTCTTTATAGTAGTGAATAGTCTTTATATATTTGGATATATTATCACAGCATAAATGAGTACACCCCCTCTGAACAAATACAAAATATGTATTTTCTTAACGATCACTAATACAATTCATGGAAAGATGGCAAAACTGAAATGTATTAAACATAAAAACAGAGAAATATAGGTCTTTAATTTCCGTAAAATAAGTAAATTAGCCAATTTTGTTTAAATTAAGGTAGAAATGAGTACACTCTAGATTTAATTCAACAAATGTATAATATTCTAGTACTTAGTATGTCCTCCATAATTTTAAGTATACTGCTCTGACCCTTCTTGGCACGGAGTGTACAAGTTCATGACAAATGATCACATCTGTCCTGTTTAACTCCTGGATGATGAGCTTCTTATATGCCCTGATCTTTAATGGGGAATGTTGCTCAACTCGTCTCTACAGAATCCCCCACAGGAGCTCAAGAGTGTTAGGATTTGGAGAAATACATGTCCACAGAAGGTTTTTCACCTTGAGAGAATGCATATCATCATTGTCATGTTGGAAAAAATCTTCTGTTTCACGTTTTTGTATTACATCACAGTGGTGTGTGAATTCATGACAGCACTGATAAAGCACAACTTCCTCACACCTTCAGCACTCATACATCCCTATATAAGAGCTTTACTAGCACTGAACTTTACTGTGGGAAAAATGATTGACTTGGTCTCTTGAGACCAGAGTATGGATTCCCAGAAGTCTGTATTTTGTAAATGTGAGCCTTGGAAAAGGCTAACTGACTTTGGCTACAGTAGGTACTTCCAGTGAGGACAGCAACCATGCATGTCTCTTCTGCAGGCTGCATCTTACTCTGTGAGATAAACAGTCATTCTTTTCATAGCTTATGCTGGCTCTAAGACACTTGCTTGGTATTTTTACTGCTCTTTGTCTAGCAAAAAAAATCACTCATCACTAAATGAAAGCTTAAAATGAAGGCCTGATTATTTCAGGGGCCTTGTCACAAGTCCATTGTTTTTGAATATCTGTTACTTTTGCTATATTTTCACACTTAAAACAATGATTTGGTAATCCTCTTGTACCACTGTCCTCTTTTTTGCTAAAAAATAAGTCTTCTGACAGTTCTTTCAAATGCTTCCGTTGTTGTCAGCATTAATGATTCAGTGGGCTATATAACACTTTTAAATGTCAAGAAATGACTGATCTTTAAATGTTTTAGTTCAACATACTTACCTGTTGATCAAAAATGACCTCAAACTTAGACCAGAAAAATTTTATTTAGTTTTATTTAGTAACTTTCAGGAGGGTGTACTTTTTTTTTTTTTTTTTTTTTTTTTTTTTTGATAAAGATTTTCTTTTGGTAAGAATATCTTATTTTTCTGAATAATTTTGACATGCTTCTTTGGTAATTGATCAAGCAGACTTGCTGGAACATTATATCTATAAATAACCCTATCATGACTTCTAAGAAAAGAGTAATTGCTGAATTTAAAGGGATAGTTAGTGAGTAAATCATGGAATAATTTTCATTTTTGGGTGAACTATCCCTTTAAGTTTCAGAGGGGGTGTACTCATTTATGCTGTGCACTGTAAATATTTTAAATTACGTTGTAACAAACAAACAAAACATTTGGGTCACTTCATAAAATTGAGGTTAAACCACTGGAGTCACGTGGATTACTTAAATGATGTCTTTACTACCTTTCTGGGGCTTGAAAGTGGTAGTTGCGTAGGCTGTCAATGAAGGGACAGATTTCAAAGATCTTCATTTGTGTTCCAAAGATAAATGAATGTCTTAGAGGTTTGGAACAACTTGAGGCTGAGTAAATAATGACAGAATTTTCATTTTTGGGTGAACTAACACTTTAATGGTAAATGTGTGTATAATTGTGTTGGTGGGGGGAAGCTTTGACTATTTTAAACAGTATTAAACATGTTTATGGATGTTTTTTTGTGATTGTGTACGTTTTACAAACCTGATCTCTGATTTCCTGTCTTTTTTAGGTGCCGACAAAGAAGTTGAAGAAGTTTGAGAAGGAGTATCAGTCTCTGAGAGAGAGCCAACTGCAGCAGGAAGACCCCATAGACAGATATCAGGTAAGCAGGAACCTGATTTAGCCCCCTCCCCCTTCTCCAGTCCTCATCCTCACTTCCTACGTTCATCTTCCTCTTCGTCTCACTCTGTCTCAGTTCAGGACTGTGTAGCGGGCTGCACTGGAAACCACAGACGCTGTACATCGCAGGGAAAGAGCAAAACGCTCGCCAAACATTCGCATTGTAGATTCTTGTTTTGTACACCAAATATTTTAATTTATTTTTTGAGCATTTTAATGAAGGAAAGAGTGACATTTTTTATTTAAGTGCCTTGTTTATTTTTGATCATAAATTAAAAAAAAAAAAAAAAAAAAAAAAAAAAAAGCTGTCACATAGCTTTTGTGTTGGCACATTTGAGTCATGTTTACATTAACTGGAATGTTTAAGAGGCAAAAAAACATGCTTTTTTTATTTAAATTAATCGCATTTATTGAATGTATTATAGTTTTTTAAAAAATTTTTAAGTTTATATTCTTCACATGGAAAAAAATTAAATGTGTAATCCTGAGCAGTATGTATAACTTTTTGACTTTTTCTTTAAATATTTTTATGAATGTGTGCTTTCACAAGCAACATGCAGTGTTGAAAAACCTAGCATACTATTAAAGGAAGCTCCATTACTCAGTGGTTTCCTTGCTGTCACTTCCTGTTTACCCTCTCCCTCACTCACCCATCTAACCAATGAGATTCCCTCACTCACCCATTTAACCAATGATCTGTGGCGGGGGGTGGAGCATGGACAAGCGATGTTGTATGTGTCGGGCGGTGCTGGATGGGGAAGGCCTCTGCGGTTCTTGTTCTAGTGGTTGTAGTGTTGACTGTGTTGGGGTCGACGGTGCAGGTAAGCCTTCAGCCCACCAGCGCTCATTGGCTACTAACATCTGCCTGCATGTGTGTTTGTTTCTCTGATCCATTTAACACGATGGCCTCAAGCCTTCCATGTTACATCAACCGCTGTGCGCAACCTAACCAGCAATGTGTGTGTGTTTGTGTAAATGGAAGTCAGATGACAGCTTTCCCCTTCCTGATAAGGAAATGTGTGTCATGTGAGGCAGTGGGAGACAACGCCAGCTCTCTAATCAGGCAATGCAGAAGTCACACTGTGGTCATTTAGTGTGATTTCTCAAGACTGGATGTTGAAAAACTGATCCTAGATCAGCATGTGATCTAACTGTCTTTACATATGGCTCTTAGTCTATAGCAGGGGTGTCCAATCCTGCTCCTGGAGGGCCACTGTCCTGCAGAGTTTAGCTTCAACCCCAATTAAACACACCTGAACCAGCTAATCAAGGTTTTTAGGCATACAGGAAACTTCCAGGCAGGTGTGTTGTTGTAAGTTGGAGCTAAACTCTGCAGGACAGTGGCCCTTCAGGACAGAGTTTGGACACCCCTGGTCTATAGTGTCATTTTAGTGTCTTGTAGTCAATGTGCAGCTTTTTTGGTGTTTCCTGTTTTTGTTTGGGAGGTGGGAGGGCCAGTCTACTGAATTATGAGTTATGTGGAATATAATTTAAATGACTTTTTTTTAAAAATATTTAATATACAAACATGCATTTATCTTATCTTGCTCTTATCTTAATTTATTACTTATCTATAACTTTTACAATTTTATTTTATTGTTTTTTAATATTGTTAGCTTTATTTGCCAATATATTAATTTTCTATCTATATTTTTTTATAATTATAATCTTCTACTATTTTGTGCATTTTTTTTTTTTATTTATTTGACTATTACTTGATTTATTAACCATCTATTATTTATTTGCAGTTATTATCTTAATTTATTTACTATATTTAATTTTTTACTGTTATTACAATCTTTTGCTATTTTAGATTTTTTTTTTTTACTGTTTTTATACTACTTTATTTCCTATTATATTTTAATATTTATCACCTATCTATAATTTTTAATGATATTATAATCGTTTACTACTATAAATTTTTCTTACTAAAAAAAATCTTATTAAAAAATATATATAGTAGTAAAAGATTATATATAGTATTATATGTAGATTATAGTATATATAGATTATATGTAGTATTTAACAGTTTACATTTTCTGTCACTTCTGTTATTTAGTTTTTGCCAGCACAGAGAGCATTGCTATATAAAAATAATTATAGTAACTATTTTATATATATATGTGTATATATATATGTATATATACATATATAGTTACTATTATTATTTTTATATAGCAGTGCTCTCTGTGCTGGCAAAAAGTAAATAACAGAAGTGACAGAAAATGTAAACTGTCAAAAATATTAAAACGTTCCATAGGAGAATTTTAACGACAAAATTAGCATATGCCATTTTAATTTGTTGCATTCATGTATTGCAAAATGGTGCAGTTTACACAATCATGTTCTTTCATAGACATTTGTTATGCTTACATGTGAGTGCTTAGGAAATTTAAGTCTTGTAGCTTTTGCAAAGCTAGCCTTGCAGTCTTTTCAGTCTCTGTCTGTTAACCTGGAAGAGTTCCCCCTATATAAAGTAATAAATTAACTGTGTATGTGTCCCTGCAGAGAGAAAACCGCCGACTACAGGAGGCCAGCATGCGTCTGGAGCAGGAGAACGATGATCTTGCCCATGAACTGGTGACCAGCAAGATAGCATTGAGGAATGACCTGGACCAGGTATTTCTACACTAGTTAACACGCTATACATTTGGCTTTTGTTTAGATCCTGTGTGTTAAAAAGTGTTGCATTCTCAGGCCGAGGACAAAGCTGATGTTTTAAACAAAGAACTGCTCAACACTAAACAACGTCTTGTAGAGACCGAGGAGGAGAAGAGAAGACAAGAGGAGGAGACGGCACAGGTACGAGGATCAAGGACTGTAAATGTCCCTGACATTATGTAGTATTTAACTTGCCTGCTATAGACATGAACGGGACTGTTTTTGCTTTTCAGCTGAAGGAAGTGTTCAGAAGAGAGCTGGAGAAAGCAGAGTTGGAGATCAAGAAGACCACAGCCATCATAGCAGAGTATAAACAGGTTTGCTTGAGTGTCCCAAATCCCATAATCCTCTAAATTCACTCCACATTTCAGGGCAGGGGTATTATAGTAATGAAAATTAGAAATGTTTCTTTGGCAAGCAACTAATTGAAATAAAATAAGTTTAAACTTACGATGATATTAAAATAACACATCTTCAGGATCTTACATCTTTTATAGTATTTATTGTGATTGATAGAGTATAATAAGAAATTTGGTCTTTTGTTTGTGTTAGATATGTTCCCAGTTAAGTACGCGGCTGGAGAAACAACAAGCGTCCACAAAAGAGGAACTGGATATAGTTAAGGTGGGTAACTAGTCTTTGACTGCTCTTATGCAGCCTATTGAGTATGTGACGAACAGAATATCTTGTTCTTCCAGGCTAAAGTGATGGCGTGTGAGCGCTGTAGGGAAGTGTTCAGCAAAGACGGACCCCTGCAGATCCCGGCGGTGAGTCAGGACAACCGGGACACAGACATGGATGAGGAGAAGGACTCGCTCAAGGCCCAGCTGAGAGAACTAGAACTAGAGCTGGCACAAACCAAACTCCAGCTGGTGGAGGCCAAGTGCAAGATCCAGGTCAGTCGTCACAGCATATATAACATCATAGCGGTGAAGATAGATTTATAGACTCAGCTACTCTAGCTAATCAGCTCATCAGCTGCAGGTCGAAATCAACATATTTCTGTTTAAAGGGAGATTTGTGACTAGCTACTAGTAATTTGTTCTAAACTCTTGACTTGTTAGTTTATAATAAACACATTTGAAATCAGTGTTATAGATATAGTTGTATCTCACTAAGTTTTAGTGCCATGTTAATAGTACATAATAAAGTCATAACATTACTATTTGTAACATTTTTAGAATAGTCGTAATGTTTTCACTTCATCACTTTGATATTGATTTCCTTGCAACTTCTCATAATATCCCAACTTTGTAATTTGTAACTTTATGCTCAAAATTTAAGATTTATTTTCCAAGTATTACTACTATAACCTCATAGTGTTACGACTTGATTCACATAAATTCGACTTTTATCTTGAATTTAAAAAATTTATTTTCAGAATTTTGACTAACCTGTGATGTTACAACTTTGTTCACGTAATTTTGACTTAAATCTCAATTTTACGACTTTGTGTAATTTTGACTTAAATCTGAATGTTACGGCTTTGTTCGTGTCATTGTCTGAGACAGCAGAGAGTACGTTAGCCATTCAAGCAATAAGGTTTCCTCTTACTTCTAACAAAGAACGGTCTCTGCTTCTAATAAACCAGACAACGACGACGACTACTACTACTACTACTTCGTGCGTATTCAACGTAGTGACGATGCAAGCTGCCTCTAAAAACACAAACGATTTAGAAGAACAACATAGTAATGAAACTCGCTCTGTAGAGTCTTTGTCCGTTTAGGGCTGCTGTAGAAACAAGCTGCCGCAAAATTGCGACTTATCATGGAGGGGGGGACCCGCGGTGTATGAGATAAAAATGGCTCATTCTAAGGCAGGGGTGTCCAACCCTGCTCCTGGAGAGCTATTGTCCTGCAGACTTCAGTTCCAACCCTGCTCCAACACACCTGTCTGTAATTATCAAGCAACCCTGAACACCTTGATTAGCTGGTTCAGGTGTGTTTGATTGGAGTTGGAGCTGAAATCTGCAGGATGGTAGCTCTCCAGGAGCAGGGTTGGACTAAGATAATAAAAACATAATGGTTCATTATGTAAAGTCTTCTTTATACACCACTGAAAACATAGTTATGTATATTATATTGCATTTCTGTCAATAGATCCTCCCAAATTTTACACATTGCATCTTTAAATCTCAATGTTACGTTACGACTTTGTAATTTTGACTTAAATCTCAAAATGTTACCACTTTGTTCACGCAATTTTGACTTGAATCTCGTTAGGATTTTGTTTACGTAATTTTGACTTAAATCTCAATGTTACGTTACGACTTTGTTCATGTAATTTTTACTTAAATCTCATAATGTTATGACTTTGTTCACACAATGTTTCTTTACTCTTGTAATTTTAACTTAAATCTCATAATTTTGACTTTAATCTCATAATGTTACGACTTTGTTCATGTAATTTTTACTTAAATCTTGTCATTTTGACTTTGTTCACATACTTTTGCTTTAATATCATAATTTTTACTTCTTGTAATTTTTACTTGTTTAATCGTGTACTGTTAAGATGCTATTCTTAAACATTTGTTATTCTGAGAAATAATATATATGTCACAGTTTACAGTAACAAATGTACAGTAAAACCAAAAATTATTCAGACATTTTTGATATTTTTGATACATTTTTACTAGTGGGTGCAGGACACTATAGTTCATTTATGTAAGTGAGGATAGCAAAATAAAGTAAACTGTGACATTATACCCAAAAAATTTTCATACAGTGGACTACCAGTAAAATTGATAAAAATTTGGTACCAAAAATTATTCTGACACTTTGACCTGACCATGTTTTGCTTAAGTGTTATCTGACATAATTAAGATTATTTTTTTCTGACACGGTTTAACTCTTTAACTGAGATCTTGTCATATTTTATTACCATTATAGTGAATAAACTGTATTAATGAATGAAATGTTCAAGGTGTCTGAACAAATTTTGGTTTAACTGTAGCTATGTCACAGTTTACAGTAACTTCAATGTTATTTGTTTATGTAATGTACCAGGAACTAGAGCATCAGAGGGGCGTTTTGATGACTGAGGTTCAAGCTGCCAAAAACTCCTGGTTCAGTAAAACACTGGGCTCCCTCAAGAATTCCTCCAGTAACCAGTCACCCTCCTCACCCAAAGAGGGCCAATAGGACTCGCCAAGGGCTTAACCAAAGGGTAGAGGAGCGTGACCCTTCCACTTGGCCGATCGGAGTAGAAAACAAGCTCCCTAATGAACACTACTAGCAACGCAACATGGCAATGCAGTATTCCCTCACGTGGACTAATGAAGGACTTGAACAAACCTCTCCACCCAGATGCACTTACTACTGTTACAATTTCCTTTGCTTGCGATGCCACCTAGTGGATAGTAACAAGTACTCGAGTGATATATATATATATTACTTTTACCCATATTCACCCAGTTATCCACTTCTGTGGATGGAGTTTTTGTTGGCAAACAGTCAGTTCTAGCATGCAAGTACATAATCTATGACCTTTAGACCGTCAATTCAAAGGGTCTAATTGTTTTGGGGGGGTTTCTCTGAGGGAATACTGCATTCAGCTAACAATTAAAAGTAAAAAAAAAAATCTTTTTGTTTTTCTATATAGAAATAATAAATGTAACAGTTTTGGCTTATAAATATGTATAACTAAATGTTGATTTTTATTTTAATCTTGTACAGTTCTGAAAGAAGTGTTTCATTATTTTTTACTATTTTGAATATGAATATCCTCTTTATAAATGTCAAATACCGAAAAGCACAGAAAATTGACCATGTATGGAAACAAGCAGTGACATTCCCTTTCCGTCCATTTTCGCAGTTTTCCATAGACTGTTCATAGACGTTGCGATGGCCACACGATATTCATGCCAAGTTGCACATATTGTTTATTTTATGTTATTTAACAGATATACATGAGCGATTCAGTGACAGATGCCATGCAGAAATCACAAACATGTCAAGATGTCTTCTTTTTTAAGGAGAAAAGCAAACCGGGTCGCCAGATGCATCGCTAGTGTCAGAGCAACTTAAAAGCCATATGGAGACAAAATATACAACTGCGATTCATTTCATCTGCTACTTGTCAGGATCTCCATATTAATAGTTTTCCTATACGTGTTATATTTCACCAAGCGGATTGAAATAATCTGCATGGCTCTTATTCACGCTAACAAGTTGCCATATTTACACTGATGTAAAAAAAAATGTTATTGTCTCCTATTTTGTAATTTTTGAAACTGATTTAAAAAATGCCAAACTAATTATACAAATTAAGAAAGAGATGCCAGTTTAATATGAACTGATAGCTGCCCTGTGGGTTTCTGCGGATGGCTACATGTGTTTTTATATCGTAATCTTTAGGACAGAAGACGTGTCTTCTGTGCATCTGGTTTGTCGGTTCCTCAGTTTCACTGTTCCAGCCTGCAGATGTTGTCTGTCTAGTAACTATCTGACAGTAAATATATAGTTCTTGGTCCATGTTTGACTTCATTTGATTCACACCTTTCGTTGTTTCAATAAACAGTAACGGCAATTCAACTGTAGTTTGTATATTTATCTTTACTTTGTTCTTCTGCTAGTTCCTCGGCTTCACTTACGTTTCCTCTTATAATTTTTTTTAAAGTTATATTTTAGACTCTGGCCTCTATTTCATAGGACAGTGCAATGGAAGACCGAAAGCAAAAGGAGGACTTCGAGTCGGGATTCGAACTCGCGTCGCCCGAAGCAGTACTTCTCCATTTCAGATGCAAACTCAGTGAAAATTAAGAAATTTATATAGCCTACATTCAGAAATAATTTTTTTTTTTTTGTATAATAAAATTCTAACATTAATAATAATAATTTTATGTAAACTGTAAAGAATGAATTGAACACACTTATGGCAAATCGTCCAAATGTGTGGTATCGCGCGATACTACTTATCGCGATAATTCGTTCAGAATACGAATGTATGGTAAATTCCCAAATGTTCCTAAGAATTATTTGTAAATGTCCATATTCGCTAAAATGTTAGTGAATAAAAAGCACTAAAACATCCTGGCGCATCGTCTTAAAATCACGCGCATGTTAAATAGCAGTCCAGTAGACAACCTCAGTCAGTGTGATGTTTAATAGCTATTAACAAACAGTGTATGTGTTGACATTTTTAAATATATTTTTCTCACAATTTCATTATTACATTTTAAAGCTGATTGTATGGTTGATAAATTGACACAATACAAGTGTACAAAGTGACCATTATTGTTGTAAACTAACATAAAATACCTCAATTGACAAGACACCAGTGTTCCTATATTCTAGTCTAAACCCGTATCATATATAACACGCATCTGGCCTCAGAATTGTTGAGAAAATTAAATAACAGCAGCCCTTTATATGGGGTTGCTCTCCATGTGACAAACATCATCCAGATAGTCATCTGAAAAGTTTAGCATCTGCTGTAGAGCGGTGAGAAGCAGGACGTCACAGTTGAGCTCCAGCTCCAGCTCCTGACTGTAGTTCTTCACCGGTAACACACAAGACACCGGCACACCCAACCGAGAGCTCACCTCCTGAACCTGCAGAGACAAACAACATCTCAGTCACTCTTGAGTCCTGTGGGAACGGTTCAAGTGATCATGTGACTATGTCTCACCTTCGTCTTGATGTAGGAACTGACATAAAGTCTTTGAAGATCCTCCTCCACTAGAGGACATGCTTCATCTACTTTTGTCATCAAGACGATCTGAGCAATGCCTGAAAATGTTGAGGTACGTCACATGCAGGTAACTCAATGTACAACCTACTTTGGATTAGTCACAAGATTGGCATAATTATGTTTACTTACCCAGTGAGTTCACTTTTCTGCGTATGGCAGCGAGTTTTTCCTCTAGTTTGTCGGACATGAGGGAGATTTTGGTGGCGTCTATCACGTACACCACACAGTGGATCTTCTCCTGTAGAGATGCAGGTTTGGAGGCCTTTTGCTCATCCGGTTGAAATGGTGCCATGGGGTTGAACTGAATTGAGACAAACATTTTATCATTCATACTTCAATCTTCATTCATTGTGAAAACAAGTGCACTTACTTTATAGCGGTCTGGTACGTGACCTTGAAGAATGCGGCTGATGTCCTCAATATCCAGTCCTGCACCTGATTGCTCCTCGAGTCCCATGGTGTCACACAACACAAACGGCAGTGGCTTTCCCTCACGACCGTCTTTCACTGGGTATGTGCGAAACTACCAACCAAGAAGAGAAACACATCAAGACCTGAAGCCATCAAGAGCTGCTCCTCAACCTGAAGAGAGACTTCTGTAGGAAACTCTATGAATCCTGTTGAATCTGTACCTGTGTGGTGAGGCTAGTGCCTGCAGATCCTGACATGGCTTTACTGGTCATGCGGCCCATGAAGATGGAGTTGATGGAGTTGAAGAAACTGGATTTTCCAGCACCTACAGGACCGATCATTAGGATTCTGACATGACTCACAGACGTCAGCATGGGTTTATAATTCCTGATCGATTCCATGAGCTCGTCTCTTCGTCTACAACAGAGGTCACATGTTCAGATTACAATAGAACAAGAGATTGCGCAGATTGAGCGAACAAGAGATTGCGCAGAAACATACTCAGCTGTCCACAGAACGTTCCTCCATGGTTTCTCTTCTGCACTGATTTGAGAGCCTGGCACAATAAATAAAATGTTTACAATAAAGATTAAAGTAGATTATTTAAAAAGACTAAAACTTATTGTACACGACTACATGTGCATATAAAAACACTTCCTGATAACTGACTTACTCTGCTCCACTTTGTACACCTCACATTCAGTCATTTGAGTGTCATTCCCATACATTGTTGCCACATTAACAGTAAATGCACTCACTCCTTGATTATACACAACTGGTTGGTTGTTGTAACAAAAGTACAACTGTTGGCCAAAGTTGGGTACTCCAGCATCATCGAGACGTGCATTATATCCACTGTTAATTTTGATGCACACAGGGATCTTGCCTTGAAAGCTGAATAGGAATATGTCCTCATCAGTAATTTGCCTGCCACTTTGAGTATAATCTACACTAGTGTATCCACCAAAGATGTAGCCTGAACAGTTGTAGGCCACAAGTAATGTTGGACCCTGACTGTCGCATCGCTGGTGGAAGGCAGAAGCATGATATCCATGAACAGAAGCTTTGTAGAGAAGAGTCAGTTCCACATTCCCCAGCAAGGCACAGAGCTGCTTTCTTTTCTCCTCTGTTAAATCAGAAGTGAGGGAGTTTGTGGTATCATCTCTGACTTGTCTTTTATGCATCCTTAAAGACAAAGACATGCAAATACAAATATAAACTTGAGCTTCATAAGCTAATATTTGCAGTCAGCACATTCAACTAACAGGGTACACTTGTGCTCACTGCATTCATAAACCTTAACCCTTCAACCCTGTTACCAAATCTACTGTAAGAAAAAATGACCAAACCAATATTTTGCTTTAATTATAAAGTATTATATATGATATTTGGTCCCAAATTAGATCATATCAGGGCTTTAAACTGTATTTAGAGTCCCAAATTTTGGTAGCAGGGTTGCAAAATCAATAACATGAATGGAAAATAAAACAGCTTATATTTATTTTGATGTCCTGCTCATGATCAATATTTTCTGAAGATTAAGTACCTTCTTTGAGTGGCCATTTGTTGAAAAAGTAAAAAAAAAAAGAAAAAAAAAAAGTCACTTTTCCCGTTTGTGGCTTGTGTATTAACTTGTTTGTTTGATGTACTAATACATAGTTAAATTTTATTCTTTTCGTACTTACTTTCCTTTAAACTTGCTGTTCTTTGCTTCTGTGAACTGCCACTGTACAGAGAGTTATATGAACTGACAGATCAAAACATACATTTCACAGCATTCCGAACACTAATCAGTAAAACACAATTAAAACCAATTTAGAATATTTCTATGTAATATTTTATACTCTAATAATTTGTACATGTAGCTTACCTTTCGTAGAGCACTCACTGTGTGAAAGTAACACAAGTGAAGTGCTTCACTTGTTCGTAGGATGTTACACCCAAGTCAAACCTGTTCTGTCAAGTTCCTTCGTTCCTGTAATACAGGAACGTTTTTAGCATTGAAATTCATCAATAAAGCATTAATGAATTCTTAGGTCTCTAAAACTGTGTGTGTTGAGGGAGATGGAAAAACTGCACTAATAGTTTGAACAAACAGAAGTACCCGTTTGTCGTGTGGGAACCGCCCATCGATGCATCACCTGGTTTTGTGTATGAGCAAACAGGTTCTCTTTGATTAGACATTAGTAACTGTTCATAGTGAACACCAGGGGTCTCCATGTCTGTCACATATAATTTTCAGTTGTGTATTGTTTCCTGTTTCACCTAAAGAGTTGTAATATACATGAAGAAAGCTGTCCATTGGACAGTATGATATATATGTAAGTAATAAGGTACTCGAGGCTGTGCTGTATCGTGAATAAGTCATGGCTGAAGGGCGTTGTGAGGCACGACGTGAAGCGATACAGCACTAGCCTCGAGTACCTTATTGCTTTTATAAAACGGTTACCACACGATACAAATATTAAAGCCAAAAATATAATGCAACTTTCATGAAGTAAACTTTTTCTAAAAGCCTTCCTTCCGCCGGAAAAAATAGTCCCTGACTGTAAACAGCAACAGAAATTACATTATTACGCCATTAGATGGCGACAAAGACTGTCTGTATGAGTGTGTCAGTCAGTAACAAAGTCTTTACATTGAAAAGACTGAATTGTTCTGAACACGGAACAAGACGTAACTGACAAATGCTCTTAACTAGCGCTGTCAGTCACGGGAAAACCCCTTAACTGTTAAAAGGACAAGATAATACATCAGACATTTAAACAGATTTTTTATTATGAACATAGGACTGACCTGAAGGATAATGCTAAATCTGAATGCAGGTAATAAACTCGCTCACTCGATCTTTTTATCACAATACTCTTCTACATAATACAATACGTTTCAATGAACAATATCAATTGAGAACAAACAGTTTACGTTGCTAAGAGTGGTTGCTAAGGGTGTTGTGTAGTGATACACAGAACCGTTGGGTGAAGCGGTCATAGCCGTGTTTTATCGTGAATAAAACGCAGCTATTGATCAATCAGAATCAAGGACAGGAACTAACCATTTTATAAAATATATTAAAAACATTTTGATATGCTAAACAGAAAGTTGGTAATCTTGGTAACATATTGGTAATGTTTTGGCATTTTATAATCAAGTCAGTGAAAGACTTTGGGATTATATCCCCAGTACCATAAAAGTTCATTGACATTTTCACCTATGGGTCGAAAGTTGCATATCAAGGATAAATCTGTGTATAACCTTGGGCAAATTACCTAAATAAATCCGTGAATCCTGTTGGTTTCAGAGCAGAGAAAAATGAGCATTTGTTACTGCAAAAAGAAGCATCATACAGGCCTCCATTGTGATACAACGCAATAACTTAGTATAATATTTAATTGCAATCAGCAAGCCATACAGAATTGATTTACATAGTTTTTGCTTTCAAATAAGGAATAGCTCATTCCAAAAAGGACTTTACTCATGGAAAGCTGCATTTCTTTTAGAACATTGTGACAGTCCTAATTTGTAATGTTATAGGCTACTGCAAACTTGATATGATTGATCTTACAGCATTCTTGCATTAAATGAGCTGCAATATAAATGTAATACAAGTAATATACCAATCTCCTGGCTTAAAATACATTATTGTACAGAGATGGAAACTAAGCCACCTATATGCTATTTAGCAATCTGGCTGCATCTCAGCAGGAACTGAGGAAAAACTCTATGAAAAGCATTTATTTAAAAAGTTGCCCTACACGGAATCAACATCATCCAGATAGTCGTCTGCAAAGTATAGCATCTGCTGTAGAGCGGTGAGAAGCAGGACGTCACAGTTGAGCTCCAGCTCCAGCTCCTGACTGTAGTTCTTCACCGGTAACACACAAGACACCGGCACACCCAACCGAGAGCTCACCTCCTGAACCTGCAGAGACAAAACAACATCTCAGTCACTCTGAGTCCTGTGGGAACGGTTCAAGTGATCATGTGACCATGTCTCACCTTCGTCTTGATGTAGGAACTGACATAAAGGCTTTGAAGATCCTCCTCCACTAGAGAACATGCTTCATCTACTTTTGTCATCAAGACGATCTGAGCAATGCCTGGAAATGTTGAGGTACGTCACATGCAGTTAGCTCAATGAACAGCCTACTTTGGATTAGTCACAAGATTGGCATAAATATGTTTACTTACCCAGTGAGTTCACTTTTCTGCGTATGGCAGCAAGTTTTTCCTCTAGTTTGTCGGACATGAGGGAGATTTTGGTGGCGTCTATCACGTACACCACACAGTGGATCTTCTCCTGTAGAGATGCAGGTTTGGAGGCCTTTTGCTCATCCGGTTGAAATGGTGCTGTAGGGTTGAACTTAATTAAAAGAGGAATTTAGCATGAAATAACATTTTATCCTTCATACTTCAATCTTCATTCATTGTGAAGACGAGTGCACTTACTTTATAGCGGTCTGGTACGTGACCTTGAAGAATGCGGCTGATGTCCTCAATATCCAGTCCTGCACCTGATTGCTCCTCGAGTCCCATGGTGTCACACAACACAAACGGCAGCGGCTTTCCCTCACGACCGTCTTTCACTGGGTATGTGCGAAACTACCAACCAAGAAGAGAAACACATCAAGACCTGAAGCCATCAAGAGCTGCTCCTCAACCTGAAGAGAGACTTCTGTAGGAAACACTATGAATCCTGTTGAATCTGTACCTGTGTGGTGAGGCTAGTGCCTGCAGATCCTGACATGGCTTTACTGGTCATGCGGCCCATGAAGATGGAGTTGATGGAGTTGAAGAAACTGGATTTTCCAGCACCTACAGGACCGATCATTAGGATTCGAACACGGCTGACAGATGTTATCAATGGTTTATGATTCCTGATCATTTTCATGAGCTCGTCTCTTCGTCTACAAAACAGATCACAAATTTAATTTAATCAAAATGGAATTTTATCTTTTATTAATTATTTCAGCAACAGAAAAACTTACTCAGCTGTCCACAGAACATTCCTCCATGGTTTCTCCTTGATACTGACCTGAAGCTTTGACAGAGTACTTCCTGTTGGAAAATATATAAAGAACTGTCAGTTTTTAAATTTAATTGAAAGAGATTGGAGTTTATAATAATAATTTACAATATCATTAACTATATTTTTCTGATGACTGACTTACTTTGCTCCACTTTGTACACCTCACATTCAGTCAGCTGAGTGTCGTTCCCATATAGTGTTGCAGGACTAAAAGTGAATGCATTATCATATATTAGCCCTGATTGATCATACACAGCTGGTTGGTTGTTGTAGCAAAAGTACAGCTTTTGGCCAAAGTTGGGTCCTCCGGTGTTATCAAGACGGGCATTACATCCACTGTTAACGTTGATGCACATAGGATTATTGCCTTGAAAGCTGAACAGGAAAGCTTTCTCATCTCTAATATGCTGCCCGCTTTGAGCATACTCTACACTAGTGTATCCACCAAAGATGTAGCCTGAACGGTTGTAGGCTACAAGTAATGTTGGACCCTGACGGTCGCATCGCTGGTGGAAGACAGAAGCATGATATCCATGAACAGAAGCTTTGTAGAGAAGAGTGAGTTCCACATTCCCCAGTAATCCACAAAGCTCCTTTCTTGCTCTACGGTTAATTTAGAGGTGTTGGTCGCTCCGGAACCACCAAAAGTATACATCTAAACAAGAAAAAGGATATATATTATTTGAGTTCTGTGTGATTTACACAGATTGACACACACGCGCAGTCAAATTAGGCTACTGTGTTCTGAAAGCTCAGCCGATTGTCCGGAATCGAAACTGAAACTAAAAGCAAAATATGCTCAAATGAAATACAAAGCCTTATTTATTGTATATAAATATTGTATATTTGCGCGCAATATTTGTTTTTACTTAAAAATCATATCGACTATGTAGGCCCATCTTACCTTTCTCAGTCCACTTTCTCTCTGAAGACAATACTGAAACGCTGCTTCCACATCCGCAGCCGAACGCGTAGTAACGTCACTCTCTTCCCTCTAATCAAACGACATCACCCCGCAATCTAACTCCAGAAGATGCTATAAATAATATCCCTTTAGGCCTGGTATTTCTGTCAGCCAAATCCCTAAAATATTTACTTGAACTACCCCCTGAGATTTTCATTTCAATAATTTAACAACACAATAAGAGGAATGTATGTTATTTTCTCAGTTTATTTTTTTCTGAATTGTTATTTTCTCCAAAATACTGTATTTCTTCTCTTTTGCTCTATATGCAGCCTATATTTAAAATTACACAAGAATTTGCTAATAAAATATTTTTAAAAAATATTTAATACTCACCAGTAGTAAACAACACATTCCAAAGAATAATACTTAAGCATATGGTGGAAAAAATACTAAAAGTCAGTGAGGCCCATCAACTGTTTGGTTACCAACATTCATCAAAATATCTTCTTTTATGTTCAGCAGAAGACATAAATTCATATAGGTTTGGAACAACTTGAGGGTGAGTAAATGATGTAAATGACATATTTGACTAAGACCACAAGTATAAAAGTACTGAATGTTTCTGCATAAAAGCAAATGACATTGAATGGCTACAGTGTGATTAGCTTTCCGTAAGCTATGTAAATGATTTGCAGAGCTTTCAATTTGGCCTTAGCCACAAGAACTCAGAAAAGAAAAAAAAAAAAACTTTATATAGGGTTGCCCTCCACAGGACGTATGTCATCAAAATAGTCATCTGCAAAACGAAGCATCTGCTGTAGAGCGGTGAGAAGCAGGACGTCACAGTTGAGCTCCAGCTCCAGCTCCTGACTGTAGTTCTTCACCGGTAACACACAAGACACCGGCACACCCAACCGAGAGCTCACCTCCTGAACCTGCAGAGACAAAACAACATCTCAGTCACTCTGAGTCCTGTGGGAACGGTTCAAGTGATCATGTGACCATGTCTCACCTTCGTCTTGATGTAGGAACTGACATAAAGGCTTTGAAGATCTTCCTCCACTAGAGGACATGCTTCATCTACTTTTGTCATCAAGACGATCTGAGCAATGCCTGAAAATGTTGAGGTACGTCACATGCAGTTAGCTCAATGAACAACCTACTTTGGATTAGTCACAAGATTGGCATAATTATGTTTACTTACCCAGTGAGTTCACTTTTCTGCGTACGGCAGCGAGTTTTTCCTCTAGTTTGCTGGACATGAGGGAGATTTTGGTGGCGTCTATCACATACACCACACAGTGGATCTTCTCCTGTAGAGATGCAGGTTTGGAGGCCTTTTGCTCATCCGGTTGAAATGGTGCCATGGGGTTGAACTGAATTGAGAGTAACAGAAATGAAAGATTAATTTTACTAATAAATATACATTTCCAAGCCCAGAAACATGAACCTATACACTTACTTTATAGCGGTCTGGTATTTGACCTTGAAGAATGCTGTTGATGTCCTCAATATCCAGTCCTGCACCTGATTGCTCCTCGAGTCCCATGGTGTCACACAACACAAATGGCAATGACTTTCCCTCACGACCATCATTCACTGGGTATGTGCGAAACTACCAACAAACAGTAACCATTGTGAAACAATTGTTGTTTTATAAGCAGGTCCTGAAGTCCTGTTGATGTGTACCTGTACGGTTAGACTACTGCCTGCAGATCCTGATATGGCTTTGCTGGTCACATGACCAGTGAAGATGGAGTTGATGGAGTTGAAGAAACTGGATTTTCCAGCACCTACAGGACCGATCATTAGGATTCTGACCCGACTCACAGACGTCATCAGGGGTTTATGATTCCTGATCGATCCCATGAGCTCATCTTTTCGTCTACAACAGAAGTCAGTTTTATTATTTCAGATTACAATAGGAAATTAGCAAAAGAGAGATAAAGTAAAAACATACTCAGCTGTCCACAGAACATTCCTCCATGGTTTCTCCTCAATGCTGGCTTGAAGCTCTGGGAATTGTCGGATAAAGATAGAACTTTTTATTGGAGTAATGTTAAAAGACACTAAGTTAATCATATTAAAGAGAAATTAATTTGTACATGATTTTGTGTGTAAAATACATTAATAAAGCTGATTATTGACTTACCTTGTTCCACTTTGTACACCTCACATTCACTCAGTTGAGTGTCGTTCCCATACATTGATGAGGTATTAATGTTGAATGGACTCCCTCCTTGATAATGCACATATGGTTGATTGTTGTAGCAAAAGTACAACTGTTGGCCAAAGTTGGGCCCTTTAGCATCATCATAACGTGCATTATATCCACTGTTAACTTTGATATAGCTACAGGTTCCACCTTGAAAGCTGAACAGGAAAGCATCCTCATCTTTAATTTCCTGTCCACTTCGAGTATAATCTACACTAGTGTATCCACCAAAGATGTAGCCTGAACGGTTATAGGCTACAAGTAAGGTGGGACCCTGACGGTCACATCGCTGGTGGAAGGCAGAAGCATTATATCCATGAACAGAAGCTTTGTAGAGAAGAGTCAGTTCCACATTCCCTAGTGAGGCACAAAGCTGTTCTCTTCGCTCTTCGGGTAAATTAGAAGTGAGGGTCTCCGTGCTGACTTTTCTAACTTTGGCTTTTTGCATCTGCCAAAAGAAAATACAAGTTAAAATACAAATCTCTTCAAACAATCTTTATTACCAAATACAATCTGTTAGGGTTCTGTCACTTCAGTCTAGTTTATTCTTGGTTTTGTGACAGAGCCCTGACACTCCTGTATTGTCTTGTCTTTGTGTAAGTGTGCGGTCTTGAGTGGGCTCGAGCTGCACGCTCTCTTGTCTGCGTGCCTTGTTTCATGTTCGGAGCATGGTCTTGGGATTCCGGCACTCATGTCTAGTTCAGTTTCAGTCCGGTGTCGGGGTTCAAGCACTAGCGCTCCGTGTCTTGTTTCTCATGTAAGTGCACGGGTTGTGTGTTCATTCACTCACAGTGCACTCTTGTTTTGTGAGCACTTGATTTGTTTTCATTGGCCAGGTGCTCTTGTGTTGTCGTGCTCTGTGTAGCACACGGTTTGTGTTTACACCAGCCGCGTACTTTCTTGTCGTTGTGTTTTGTGTGAACACGCAGTCTGAGTTTTTCTCATAATTGTGTGTTCATATCTTGTTTTGTGTGAGCACATGGTTTGTTTTTCAATTGTTTTGTTTTCATTGGCCACTTGCTTGTGTTTTTGTTTTGTCTTGACCCCATATCTATTGATTTTGATCATGTCTATTGATCTTGCTCCACCTGTTCTCCCTTTTTTACCTGTCTTGTTTGCTGCCCTATTTATTCTCTTTGTGGTTGCAGTCCTGTGCCAGATCCTTATTGAATGTACCTCTGGTGTCCTGCCCTTTTTTGCCTTGCCAAGTCTTGCCTTGTCTAGTTGCTGGTCTTGTTTTCCCCCACGGGGTAGTTTTTGTTTGATTTTTGTAACCAATAAAAGCCCAAAACTTCCTGCAAATGAGTCCTCGCCTCATCCCTCAACCCTAAACCTGACAGAATGATCTGGCCATAATGAGGACTCGGAGGAAGAAGGACTTACGCCATCCACCAGCCTCCACTCTCTCCAGCCCCCTCTACGAATGCATTCTCCAATTCAAGGCCTTGAGCTCCCTCCATCAACATGGGACTGATCTGAGGAAATCTGCCCCAGAGTTCAGTGGTGCTGCAGAGGGGCTGGGGTTCAACGATGCAGCACGCTCTCCCTGATATGGCCACGAAGTCTGTCACTGAGCAGCCTGCTCTCACTGATACGACCACAAAGGCCATCCCCGAGCAGCCTGCTCACACTGATATGGCCATCCTCAAGCAGACTACTCGAAGAGGCTGCCCCCTCCCTGTACGTTGCTGCTGTTATGTGTGTATGGGCCGCACATGTCTCTCAGTTAGCTACTTTAGCACCTGTCTCTCCTGAACCACCTGCTCTGTCAGTCATGGCCTTAGAGACCATTCTTGAGTCACCAATTATCCCTGTCTGTCCTGCCATGGCCAAAAGGGCAGTCTTCACCTTTTAAGTCATGATTATCCTGTGTGCCTGCACAGGGTACAGCTTTCAGCTGGCTTCTTCCAGCCCTGTTTGCCAGCCTGAACCTGCTGCCGACCCAGAGGCCATCCCAGAGCATGTTACTGGCCTGGAGGCTGTCCCAGAGCCAGCTGCTGGTTTGATAGCTGCCCCAGAGCCCCTTTCTGGCCTGGAGAGCCCACTCCTAAGCCCTGGGAGCACTCCACCATGACTCTTGTCCCCATCCTGAAGGCTGGCCAGACCCATGCCCACTACACTAGCAAAACTCCCCTTGGGACTATCATCCTTTATCATGTTCCCATTCCTCACCCTGGTCCCTGTCATGCCCAAGTTTGACCTATCTGCTCTCCCTGCATTGCCAGCTCTGCCCAAGCATCTTTCCCTGCCGCTCCACCCAAACATCTTGCCCTGCTGACTCCACCCAAGCATCTTGCCTTGCCAGCTCTGCCTAAACTGCTTGCCCTGCCAGCTCTGCCTAAGCTGTGTGCCATGGCTTGTCCACCTTTGCTGCCTACACCACCCTGGTCCTCAGCCAGGACTCCAGACCTGCCTGATGCTCCCTGGCCTTCTGCCAGGACTCCAGACCCATTTGATCCTCCTGGCTCAACCCTCCCTGGTCATCTGCCTGGTCTCTGGACCTTCTAAGGACTTTCTGGGCTGTTCTGCTGGCACTGACTTGGCTTCACTCCTTCCCTTCCTTGTCTCTGTCATTGAACTTTTTCTGTCTTGTGTTCGGTGTTCCCCTCTAAAGGGACGCCCCCTGGCCAGGCACTCTGTTGTTGTGTTCTTTGTAGCATGCTGTTTTGTGTTTACACTGACCGGGTACTTTCATGTCGTTGTGTTTTGTGTGAACACAGAGTCTGTGAGTTTTTCTCATAGTTGTGTTGATATCTTGGTTTGTGTGAGCACATGGTTTGTGATTGTTTTCAGTGGGCATGTGCTTGTATTTTTGTTTGTCTGAGCACATGGCGTGCTCTCATGTCTGTTGTCTTGACCCCACCTATCTTGTTATCTGATTATTGATTCAGTTGCTCCACCTGTTTTCCCTCATTACCTGTCTTATTTGCTGCCTATTTATTCTCCTTGTGGTTGCAGTCCTGTGCCAGATTGTAGTTGAATGTACCTCTCATGTCCTGCCCTGCCCTTGTTTGTCTTGCCTTGTCCAGTTGCTGGCCTTGTTTCCCTCAAGGGGTAGTTTTTGTTTGATTTTTGTAACCAATAAAAGCCCAAAACTTCCTGCAAATGAGTCCTCGCTTCATCCCTCAACCCTGACACAATCTTTATTGCAGTCTTCTGCCTTCTTAGGAGAAAGTGCCATTTGTGTCGACATGGCTTAATACTGATAAAAGGAATAAAAAGATTATCATTTGAGAAACTTAACTGTTTAGTGTATGTAAACAAAATTTAAGCAATTTTAAATGTTCATATTTGCTTTATTGAATTAGTTATATATAATCAAGCTGGATTCTAACTTATGTTTGCTTTTATTGAAACTGAATTATGCTTACACTGTCATTATGTAGTTTATATAAAATGTTTTATACAGTTCAGAGAAATGCAGAATTCTTGATTTGACTGTCTTTTCTGACATATGCAGGAGTGAAATCAAAATTCAAAATCAAAAGTCAATTTTACATAATTAAAAAAAGAAGACTTTCTAAAAATAATAATGGTCTTGTCTGTTGACTGCATGTTTACATAGGAAATAATTTTAAAAGAAAAACTGCAGTGGAACACAAAAAACACTTGTAAACTGGACTTCACATCATCTAGATATTTTTAAGCATCACAAAAAAAAAAAAAAAAACTTTTTTTTAATCAGAATTGTAAAACATGTCCATTATAGAAATATTTGAGTCACTGTCTGTATGAGTTTAATTTTTCATTTATTTTTGAATAACTTCAATAGCGTTATTGACCCACTTACAGTTTATTCTTTCTGATACGTAAAGTATAACAGTAATCGCACGAATCAGTCATTCAAAACACCATTAGACACTACAAACTCTAAATTTATCACACGTCCTACTGTAGTTTTGACAGTGTCCATCGAACAACTTCTGAATTGGCACATCCATGAACGACGCTTATAACTTCTATATGAACTCATCGTTACCCATGTCATGTCCTGAGAATCGAAACTGAAAATAAACACTGAAAATCTAATTTGTTCCGTTTGCTGGAAGATAAACACTGATTTTATATCATATAACTTAGTTTGAAAACTTTAGTACTTGTATAAGTTATTTGGTGCATATTCAAATAGTTGCTGTCGATGAACAAACTAGCTTTGTAACTTACGTTTACGTAGAACTCTCGCTCTTTGCAAGAAACCTCCAAACGCTTCTGCTTCTCTTGTGGACTTTGACTAGCAAGTAAGGTTCATGTTTAACAGCACTGATGTTTGCTTTGGTGTGTTTGTAAAGGTTATATTAACGTTATAAAAAACGTGTCTATAAAAGCATTCATCTTGGAGATTTTTTTTTTTTCCAACACTGACGTTGACACTGAACCACAAAGGATTTAAAGGGGCAGTGATACACATAATACACATTCACATAATATTAGGAGAGACCAGGGATGGTTATAACACTTGTGTCCTTTAACGTGCTCGATTTAATAGCCAATATCTTTCTGTAAATTAAGAAATATTTCCAAATTAAATTTCAGTGAAACTTGTTAGCATAGGAGCAAAGGAAAATACTACAACTGAGCATCATACGTGCCTCTGGGAAAAAGACAGTAACACAATTATTCATTAACACTTAGTGAATGAAAAACCATTAGTGTTAACAGCCTCAAAAGAAAACTCTCCACCAGCAGAGATTTAAAGGAAGGGGTTCGCGATGGTACAAACATAATCCAGATAGTCATCTGTAAAGTTGAGCATCTGCTGTAGAGCGGTGAGAAGCAGGACATCATAGGCCATGTTTCCAGCTGGTAATAAGATGCCTTTTGGTGGATCAGATCACAAGTGGACAAGGGAGACATACCCGCTTCCACCTGATATTTTAATCTGTTCCTTTTGTCCACTTTCAACCACTCCTGACCTGATTTCTTCGAGGGGAGGGTCTATAGGCAGGAAAATGCATGTTTTTTTCCAGATGTTTCGACCTAATGGACAAAATAAGCTTGCGCAATTTACATATGAACGCGCCCAGAGACGACGGAAAAACATACGGAGAACATCAGCTTTCATTTCTGCTCTGATAGCCACAATACCACGCTGAACGCTATGAAATGGTGAGAGAACATTGTGCTTCCCTGTTGAAAAAACAGCTGGTTAGGTATGTTTTGAAGCATGGAAGCTGATTTGAGCTGGTTTATGCTGGTCCTTAGCTGGTCATGAGCTGGTTTAAGCTGGTCCTAAGCTGGAGCTAGTTGCTAAGGACCAGCAAAAACCAGCTCAAACCAGCTAAGGACCAGCATAAACCAGCTCAAACTAGCTTCCATGTTTCAAAACATGCCTAACCACAGTTGAGCTCCAGCTCCTAAGTTTAGTTCTTCACCGGTAACACACAAGACACCGGCACACCCCAACCGAGAGCTCACCTCCTGAACCTGTAGAGACAAACAACATCTCAGTCACTCTGAGTCCTGTGGGAATGATTCATGTGATCATGTCTCACTTTCGTCTTGTAGGAACTGACATAAAGGCTTTGAAGATCTTCCAGAGACAATCTGGGGAATGCTTAGAACCAGATGGTATGTATTAGGGGTGTAACGTTCTCCAAGAAGCCTGAGGTTCCGGCTGACCAGGTGTATAAGCCGGCCATCATCATCAGTGCCAGTGAGAGTGTTAGTGGAGCTGGAGGAGAATGATTGGCTTATAGACTAGAGTGCAGAGGTAATGCTTCCCACCCTGTTTCCCACCCAAGAACCTCTGATGCCATTTGAAATTCTGCCAATCCATGAATCGTCATTTTCACTGCTGGAATCCAGCACAGTATTGCCTTTGCCGCTACCATCCCTGTCCCTTTCCAAGTCTGTCTCTGCACCCAATCTTCCTCTCTTTTTTTTATTGCACCAGAGCCAGCCATTCTTTCGACCCCGTCTCCGCTGGCTACTTTCAGTCCTTCAGCCCATCCAGTGGCTCCACCTTACAACCTGGATCCACCTTGGGACTTTGAGTCACCAGCTCTTCCATGGCATGGGGATTCCCTGGCTCAGCCTCTTCCCTCCAAGCCCTCAGCTCCACCTCAGACCGTTGACCAATCGGCCTCGTCCTGGCTCCTCATCCCACCAGCTCCACCTGGGTCAGTCGTCGCCACATCATCGCCACGGACTTCCGGGCTGTCTGCTGCGCTCCAGCCCTCCACCCCTCTGGCTCTGTCGGACTCCTCCATTCCTCAGGCTTCACCGGGGTATTCTCTCACACCTGCGTCTCCTCTGTCCACCGGCCCCCATGCTCCGAGAGCACGTGAAGGCAGCATTAGCAACAGCCACTGAGGGAACGTCAAAAGGTCCCCCTGTAATGAAAATAAAGTTTTTTAATATTGTTTATATGTGGTGTTTTTAATATGGTTTAAGACAAACCATGTGCAAATTCATAAGTCAACACCATTGCAGAGTATGTTCTCTTTAAAGAGCATATTGCATTTTACGTTTTTTTTTTTTTTTTTGTGAATACATAACCTTGTATGAAAAGTCAAAGCAGGATTTAAAAATGTTTTACAGGACATGAGGGCACAAATTTAGTAGATAAAGTGACAGTTTCTTTGACTGTTTGTAAAAACTGCTTTTTTTTTTAACATTTCATCATTTTAACTCACAAGAAATCGTTGGTGTTTCTGACGTCACAAACTACTTTGTAACCAATCACGTCAACGTATGATTGCCAACGAGTAGATCTCTGAACTGGTGTGAATGAGTCGGGGCTAATTTGCATATTCATAGAACCGTGTATACTAATTGAGACAAGGGTGTAGAGTTACATTCAAGCTATTTTAAGGCATGAAAAAAAAATTTCAAGGATAAAAAGTGTTAAAATATCTCATTTTGGTGATCAAAGTTCAGATTTTAAGGGATAAAATTGACTACAGCGGGCTTTAACAAAGCAGATACAACATAGTTTTTCAGCATTACTCAAACAAATTTTTTAATTCTTTTTTGAAATCCATGAACTTGAAGTAGTTTGCTAACAACCACTCCACAGACACTCTGACTTCACTCATTCTTTTGTCGAATTCCATCATTTGAGGGGTGAGGTGAACACGTCGAAATGGGGCTTGCATGCATACTCAGTGGGTATGCTGGTTCCCTGTACACACACATTTGATCATCTACAAACAGAGCATGATGTTCCAGCAATGTCAACATTCCAGAGTCGTGCTTCTTTCCCTCTGTTAAAAGATTTTTTTTATTATTATTAAATCAATTTTAAAGGTGATGACAATGTTTCCAAAGATGGCAAATTATTCACTTACCTACAGGGCCGTACAGATGGGCAATCAAACTATTAGGAATGGCTACTGCCTGGTATTTTAGACTGTGAATGCATTTGTGACCATTATATAGGATCCTCTGTGTTACACCTGGTCTGGCAATGGGACATACAGTGCCATCTATAAAGCAATTATCAAGAGGGGCTCCATTTGATGGATGCAGTCAGCATATGTTCTCAATTCTAAAAAGGTTCAACACTAAAAAATAAAATCCTCTCTGCATCAAAATGACTGGAACACAACATGAGGGTTAAATATATTTTAAACATAGGCCTACTAATCATTTCTTTGTGTAAAATGTTTTAATTAGGTAAAAATTACCAAGTTTATCTTTAAAAGCTTATAAAAGTTCTAATAAAAGATAAAAACAACCTAACGATTTAGAATAGTGAGATGAAATAGCACTGCAATGAAATTGCGTGTACATGTTCTTATAGCTCTCAACTACTTAAAAATGTGAAATAATTTTGTCGACTCTATAGCTTACCTTTCACAGTCCGCTTTCTCTGTGAAAGAAATTACCTTCTCGTCATTATTATCCTCATAATTGATCGCATCTGTAACTCAGGAAGAAGCATAGACACCTAGTGAGACAAAAACAGCACTAGAGATAAAAATGTACTTTATTTGTCAATATAATTTTTTTCAGAATATTCTGTTCTGATATTCTGTTGTAAAGTGTAGAAATAAAATGTCTGATTTAACATGTAGGTAAATAAGCATTGTCATGGCCTATTTATACATACATTCGATTGTGATCCAAAGCATGTGCTTTGTTGGGAAAAAAAATATTTAATTAGAAATTTTTAAATTTAAAATTCATTTATATTCATATTTCATTAAAATATACATTTTATATATAGAAACAATAAAGTCTAAAATTTGTATAATTAATTTTATTTTAATCTTGCACAATTCTGAAAGACACTTTAAGCCTAAAGCATATAATAAAAAAGTGATCCATTTATCAAAAGAAGCATTTTTAAATATAGTCCTTATACAGTTTTAGCATACTGAATTCTCCATGTTTTTTCTGTTAATTTGCAGGCCTAACACATGATTCTAGTATTATAACCTATAAACCTGATTGTGGAACAACAGTCAACAAGCAACTAACAAAAGCATGAAACTTTACAGTACCTTATTTGCATTTTCTTGAATGGATTTTCTATGACTACAAAAGAACTAGAACAGGCAAACAGAACAAAATAATTTTCTAACTTAAGATGTCTTATTGTGCTGATCAAGAGGTAAATATCCTGATCTATAATACACAGCTCTTTATTTGGGTTTGTCCTCCACGGGACAAACATCATCCAAATAGTCGTCTGCAAAGTATAGCATCTGCTGTAGAGCGGTGAGAAGCAGGACGTCACAGTTGAGCTCCAGCTCCAGCTCCTGACTGTAGTTCTTCACCGGTAACACACAAGACACTGGCACACCCAACCGAGAGCTCACCTCCTGAACCTGCACAGACAAACAACATCTCAGTCACATTTATGCATTTAGCAGATGTTTCTATCCAAAAGTGACTAACAATAGAGGAAAATAATCAATTCGTCACAGAGCCAACAATGTTCATAGTATGCCATACTATACAATGCCAGCCAGGTTTACTAGAAAGTCACATTAGGAAACAAGGTAGAAATGCAGAGAAGAAAAATGAGAGGATTTTTTTTTGGTCTAAGTGCATTGGTTTAATAATGTGGAGTAGTTAAGTGCTTGCAAAAGTGGTGTGTCTTCAGCTGCTTCTTGAAAGTTGTGATGCTTTCAGCAGTTCAGGTGGAGGTTGGCAGCTCATGTCACCAGAGAGGAGCAGAGAGGGTGAAGGTTTTGGAAAGTGACTTTGTGCTTTGTTGTGAAGTCATGTAAGAACAGTTGATGTGATCATGTGACCATGTCTCACCTTCGTCTTGATGTAGGAACTGACATAAACACTTTGAAGATCTCCCTCCACTAGAGAGCATGCTTTATCTACTTTTGTCATTAAAAACATCTGGGGAATGCCTGAAAAATAAAATATGTAAATAACCATTAGTTAGTCATGGAACATTTGCCATAAGAGTTATGCAACATACATCTAAAAATGTTACCTTGCTTACCCAGTGAGTTCACTTTTCTGCGTATGGCAGCGAGTTTTTCCTCTAGTTTGCTGGACATGAGAGAGATTTTGGTGGCGTCTATCACGTACACCACACAGTGGATCTTCTCCTGTAGAGATGCAGGTCTGGAGGCCTTTTGCTCATCCGGTTGAAATGGTGTGATGGGGTTGAACTGAATCAAGATAATTCAGTGTGTGAATTGAAAAACTTTAATCTGAATCTTAAGATAAGTGTGTGTATAAGGCTACATCTAAATTAATCCGAATTGAAAATGCATCTTTTTCTCTACGTTTTGGCCTTCCTTCCACACTGAGATGGCTTTTTATCCTGCGAAAACTGATCATTCTTAAGATGCTCTCCATAATGGATGAACTGAGGTATTTGAAAATAATAATACAGAGTTGCTAAAGATAAATGTTACTTTGTACATTCTTCATATTACATTCCTGTAAATATGACAGAAAATCTACTCGCAGTAGCTGCCCTGTGGCACATGAACGCAATGGCAATTGAGTGCAACCTGGACGCACCAGTAAGTAGTGAGATATTATGCTAATAAAATGATTGTGCCAGAAGAATAACAAACTATATTATGGTTATATTATAATTCCATTCTGTGATTGGGGTTATGTAAAGTTAGTTAGTAAAAAAAAAGAAGAAACATATCTATTTTAGCATTTAGATAAATAAGAAACGTTTTGAAAAGGGAAATTAATCATTTGGTACTTCCACAGTATGTGTTCAGTTGAAAATAAATTATTAAATAAAATTTATTATTTAATTATTTAGACATTTCAAATTATGTCATAAAATATATTTTTATATATGAAATTAATAAAAGCAAATGTTTTGTAATAGAAATGTGTAGCCTATAATTGTTCATTTTAATCTTGCAGCTTTGAAAGAAACTTGAAGCACAGAATCAAACATTTTTGAAAAAAGCATTTTTTAATGCTTATGCAGTTTTTTTTTTTTTTTTTAATCATTCTGGTGTTATACTATAAACCTATTCATGGCACAAGAATGTAAGCAACTACAACAGCAACAATGCAACATCCTGTACATATTGTCTCTATTTTATATATTGTGTATTTTTATATAGGCTTATATATTTATTTTCATTCACTTATTTTATTTTATTATTGTCACTGTCATTCTGTCTGTGCACTGACAGCTCCTGTCACCAAAACAAATTCCTTGTAGCCTATGTGTAAGCATACTTGGCAATAAAGCTCATTCTTCTGATTCTGATGCTTAAAGGACATTTCTGTCATTATTTACTCACCCTCATGTCATTCCAAAGCCGTAAGACCTTCATTCATCTTCAGAACACAAATTAAGACATTTTTGATGAAATCCGAGAGCTCTCTGACTCCTCCTTAGACAGGCAATTTATTTACCACTGTCAAGGCCCAGAAAGGGACTAAAGACATTGTTAAAATACTCCACGTGACTACAGTGGTTCAACTTTAATGTTATGAAGCGACAAGAATACTTTTTGTGCGCAAAAACAATGTAAGGGAACTCGGATCAATATAACCAAAGACTATAGAATAACACAAGACGCGTCACTCGTATTGTTTTGAATGGGAGAAAGTGCAACACGCAATATGGCAGAATAAGTCCCGCCTTCTAAATGAGAGCCAATCACTGATTGGTAAAGTCATCACGTAACTGCAGCGGCCGTTAGAAGCTCCAGTTCCTATAGAAACAGTCAGATGCGCGCCTCTGAAATGAGACAAGAGACAAGACAAGAGTTAGCTTGATCCATCCTGAAAAATACCATTTTTTGTCATGATTCAAGCGTTTAGAAACAAAATTTATTAGACAGTTGTTGTCATTGGTGATTTCAAATATGAAATTTAATTGAAAGCTTGGGAAACGGCTTTGGAGAATTTGATGTTTCCCCATTCAAAGTGACAGGAGCTGCACTTGAAGGCGTTTCAAAGATGGCCGCCGAGTGAAATGACTTGTCTTAAAGGGACTTTGATATAACTCAAAGGTGATTGAATTACAGTGAATAAGAACCGAATTAATATGTACAAACCCGATTCCAAAAAAGTTGGGACACTGTACAAATTGTGAATAAAAAAGGAATGCAATAATTTACAAATCTCATAAACTTATATTTTATTCACAATAGAATATAGATAACATATCAAATGTTGAAAGTGAGACATTTTGAAATGTCATGCCAAATATTGGCTCATTTTGGATTTCATGAGAGCTACACATTCCAAAAAAGTTGGGACAGGTAGCAATAAGAGGCCGGAAAAGTTAAATGTACATATAAGGAACAGCTGGAGGACCAATTTGCAACTTATTAGGTCAATTGGCAACATGATTGGGTATAAAAAGAGCCTCTCAGAGTGGCAGTGTCTCTCAGAAGTCAAGATGGGCAGAGGATCACCAATTCCCCAAATGCTGCGGCGAAAAATAGTGGAGCAATATCAGAAAGAAGTTTCTCAGAGAAAAATTGTAAAGAGTTTGAAGTTATCATCATCTACAGTGCATAATATCATCCAAAGATTCAGAGAATCTGGAACAATCTCTGTGCGTAAGGGTCAAGGCCAGAAAACCATACTGGATGCCCGTGATCTTCAGGCCCTCAGATGGCACTGCATCACATACAGGAATGCTACTGTAATGGAAATCACAACATGGGCTCAGGAATACTTCCAGAAAACATTGTCGGTGAACACAATCCACCGTGCCATTCGCCGTTGCAGGCTAAAACTCTATAGGTCAAAAAAGAAGCCATATCTAAACATGATCCAGAAGCGCAGGCGTTTTCTCTGGGCCAAGGCTCATTTAAAATGGACTGAGGCAAAGTGGAAAACTGTACTGTGGTCAGACGAATCAAAATTTGAAGTTCTTTTTGGAAAACTGGGACGCCATGTCATCCGGACTAAAGAGGACAAGGACAACCCAAGTTGTTATCAGCGCTCAGTTCAGAAGCCTGCATCTCTGATGGTATGGGGTTGCATGAGTGCGTGTGGCATGGGCAGCTTACACATCTGGAAAGGCACCATCAATGCTGAAAGGTATATCCAAGTTCTAGAACAACATATGCTCCCATCCAGACGTCGTCTCTTTCAGGGAAGACCTTGCATTTTCCAACATGACAATGCCAGACCACATACTGCATCAATTACAACATCATGGCTGCATAGAAGAAGGATCCGGGTACTGAAATGGCCAGCCTGCAGTCCAGATCTTTCACCCATAGAAAACATTTGGCGCATCATAAAGAGGAAGATGCGACAAAGAAGACCTAAGACAGTTGAGCAACTAGAAGCCTGTATTAGACAAGAATGGGACTACATTCCTATTCCTAAATTTGAGCAACTTGTCTCCTCAGTCCCCAGACGTTTGCAGACTGTTATAAAAAGAAGAGGGGATGCCACACAGTGGTAAATATGACCTTGTCCCAACTTTTTTGAGATGTGTTGATGCCATGAAATTTAAAATCAACTTATTTTTCCCTTAAAATGATACATTTTCTCAGTTTAAACATTTGATATGTCATCTATGTTGTATTCTGAATAAAATATTGAAATTTGAAACTTCCACATCATTGCATTCCTTTTTTATTCACAATTTGTACAGTGTCCCAACTTTTTTGGATTCAGGTTTGTAAATGATTCAGAATTAATATTTAATATTTAATACTTTATCAACTATTCGTCCACCGATAAGTTGAGATTCGAGTATTTTACCAATTCTGGACAGAATATTATCCCGTGGCCAACGGCAATAATATAAAGTTATGATTACGGCTTATGAGCAAGGTAACAAAAAGTTTAAGGGGCCGTTCACATATCATGTCTTTTGCGTGCTCAAATTCATTATTTTAAATGTAGCCACGGGGCAGACGCGCTCAAAATGGAAGTGATGCGGTCGCGACGCGCATGCGGTGCATTTTCCAGGCGCATCGAGATGAAAACATCTCAACTTTTCAGAATGCCGCAAGCGCACCGCAGGTCATGTGACAAGAACCAACCGATCAGCTTCGGCCTTTACGTAACAAAACATCGAAAGCTCAGCCGAACAGCTGATCATAGCTGTACAGGGTGGTTTTTATATCTCATCTCCATAAATATATCTAAAGCTAATGCAAGGGCTAGAAAACAATTTATCATTTGCTGAAACTTCCTCGTCATAGTGGAGAGCGCAGTTCATGGTTGCATAGCAATGACAGACGCCACGGGAGTGCAAGCACTTTGGAAAGAAGGAGAAAGCGGCGCGGCCGCACTTTTCACGTGTTTTTAGACGCGATATGTGAACGGCCCCTAAGGCAGTAATTTGTAAGCATACAGCACAAGACACTTACATATATGTAAAAATCAACACGACTTTATTGGACAAACAAACTAATCTAACGAAAACACACACATTCATTCATACAGTGACAGGGAAATTGTGATACTGTGATATTACGAAGGATGAATGGAGTCCCAAATGTCTAGCGTTAAACATTATTTCTTTGACTGCAACCTGAGAGAATTAACATAGCAATTCAACCTTAGTTTGTTTGCTTAATAAGAGTTGCACATGATACATAGGCTATATACAAGGGACATCTGGGCAGAGGAGGTGTCTTGGAGAATGTCACTGTGTGGGCCTGTGATGATTTGTGCCTTGGGACATCTCCGCAAGTCTCCGTTTCCTGATAAGGTTGTGGATTTATGCAGGTGTTGCTTAGTCATCTGGTCTTAAAGTTTGTAGAACAAAGGAGGGTCTTCTTTATTGATCAGCTCTGTTAATACAAACCCTGGTTTGAAATTAAGCAGGCATGGGAGAGCGGTCTCCTTCAGCAGTTTAGCACCATGGTTCATTTTTATGACTCATTAATGGTTCGGTGTGGATTCGGCTGTGATCTTTGGAATGTGGTGTTGTGCTCATTTGGTGGGCTTCGTTCAGGGATTATCCTACAACAAAAATAATGACTTTATTCAACAATCTCTTCTCTTTCATGTCAGTCTCCTACGCAGTTAACGTAATAAGCACAGTGCAGCGCTTCCATGTTTACATCCGAACTCCGGCTCAGTATTGAGCCACACAACGCATGCGTGTGATGCTGACACAAGAGCTGGCCAATATTGAATCGGCGTTCTGAGGTAGAACCTGGAAGCACTGCACTGTTTACTATTTCAACCGCGTAGGAGACAGACATGGAAGATAAGAAATTGTTGAATAAATCATTATTTTTGTTTTGTTTTTGCCCACAAAAAAGTATTCTCGTCGCTTTATAAAATTAAAGGGTTAGGTCACCCTTAAAACAATAATTAATTCATTAATTAATCACCTCATGTCATTCCAAACTCGTAAGACTTTCATTCATCTTCGGAACACAAACAAAGATCTTTCTGATGAAATCTGAGAGATTTCCCTCTCTCCATTGACTGCCTTTGCAACGAACACTTTGACACTTCAAAAAGATCATAAAGAGATCGTAAAACTAATCCATATGAATTGAGTGGTTTAGTCAAAATTTTCTGAGACTTGATCGCTTTTTATGATGAAAAGATTTAATTTAGGCTTTTACTCACATATAAACATTGATCAGTGAACATAAGCAGAAGCTCATCTGAACTTGAGCTTCCAGAGGAGGTTTGTTCTTGTGTGTTATTCAAGTTCAGTTGAGCTTCTGCTTATGTTCTGCTTATGTTCAAGCCAAAATGGCTTGATACTTCAAAGAATTCATGATGTCCTTTATACAGTCAAGATCCTCTTCCTGCAACAGGAAAGCACCCCCATAACATGACTGGACCACCTCTATGTTTGACCATGGAAAAAGTTCCAGTTTAGTCACATCACTCCATAAAACATTCTTCCAGAACTCCACAGGTCTATCCAAATGAATTTTAGCATATTCCAGTCGGCTTTTTATGTTCTTGGTCAAGAGTGGCATTTGGCAACCTGTCCCAACATGCTTATCTAGTGTTTTTCTTATACTCTCTATTGAAATGTTTTTTTCTCCTTTCATCAGGTCATCTTGCAAGTCTTTGGTAGTAAATTGAGGGTTGTTCTCAGTTGCTCTTATTCATATTGTGCTTTTTCTTCAACACCCTTAAAGGTTTTCTGGTACAACAAATTTGTAAACATGAATAAGGCTGCCAGCTGTGTTTCTAGGAAGTTTTAGTGTTTTGGAAATCTACTTGTTGTCATAGACTTTCTAATGTAATAAAACAATTTGTTCTCTATAGGTTTTGTGAGAGCTCTATTGACTTGGCCATATTTGCAACTTTAGCACATGCATGGGATAAATGTATGTATGTGTAACAGCACAAGCTAACTGATTTTTGTTACAGAGTTTCCAAAGACTTAATTGTGTTTTAACACAATTTTGTACCATACCATACAAATAAGTGACAGCAGCATTGAATAGATGTTGAATAATTATGACACAGCTGTATTACACAAAAATCCTATAACTCAAAAGCATTAGATTATATATTGACATTATCACTTTTAATTTGCCACTAAACTGTTATAGATGCAAAAAAACAAAAACAAAAACAAAAAAACTCTGTATCTTTAGAAAAGCTTACATTTGTAAATTCTCCGGGGGGTTGATTGCAACCCCAGGTGGAAAAAAAAAGTACATTTCCATAATGTATTTAAAGTGCTCTATTTTCACGTACTAATTTTGTACTTAATATATAAAAAATTCTTCTTTAGTACTTCTTAATATAATCTTAAGAACATCTAAGTGTACTCGACTGTGTTGTGGCAAGTTGCCCGCCAATATGTATTTATATGTCTATGGCAGCTGTAAGATGAAGTTGGATAGTAGATACCTTGTGAGACAGCAATAGCACTAGAGATTTACCACAAATCTCCCACATTGCCCCTGAAATGCCCCTGTAATTTTTTTCCAGCTTATTTAGTTCTGTGATTGGGTTTCAGTAAAGTTAATATGTATTAAATGTCTAAGCATGTAGGTAAATATGCAACGTCATGACTGTAGTTCAAGGCTTTTATCATTCAGTTGTTCCAAAATGATAAAATATAGGCTATCCTTTTATCATTACATAAAGTATATTTAATTAAATATATTTTTCTATACAGAAGTAAAAGTAATTTAGTCATAAAAATGTATATAAATTATTTTTATTTTTATTTTTTAAGTTTTTTAACAAAACTTTCAAACAGAATCACAAATTTCCCATTTATCGAAAGAAACATATTTAATGCTTATACAGTTTTTAGTGTGTATTTCTCTTTATTTGCAGTACTAACACATCATTATTATTATACTTTTATCTATTGTGGCATAACAATATAACAAGCAACTACAACAGCAACAATGCAACATGCTTAAGTGATAAGTTCTTTGTTTGAACTTCCTATCATTTTCTTGAATGGGTATATATGATTCTGAAAGAATTGGCATAGACAAACAGAACAGAATAATCTTAAAATGACTTATTGTGGTTATCTAGAGATATACATCTAAAGTAGTACAAATAGCAAACCAATATAAGATTACACACAAATATAACATTAAATCAGCTACAAAGGGAGAAAAAACTCCACTAGTAGCACTTTATAAGATTGTCCTAAATAGGACCAGCATCATCCAGATAATCATCTGAAAAGTTTAGCATCTGCTGTAGAGCGGTGAGAAGCAGGACGTCACAGTTGAGCTCCAGCTCCAGCTCCTGACTGTAGTTCTTCACCGGTAACACACAAGACACCGGCACACCCAACCGAGAGCTCACCTCCTGAACCTGCAGAGACGAAACAACATCTCAGTCACATTTATGCATTTAGGAGATGTTTCTATCCAAAGTGACTAACAATAGAGGAACATAATCAATTTGTCACAGAGCCAACAATGTTTATAGTATACAATGCCAGGTTTGTTAGAAAATTAGATTAGGAAACAAGGTAGAGAAGAGGAGGAATGCAGAACAGAAAAAAAATATGATTTTTTTGTGTAAGCATATTGGTTTAAGGTTGTGGAGTGGTTAAGTTTTTGCAGAAGTGGTGTGTCTTTAGCCACGCTGTAAAAGTTGCGATGCTCTCAGGAGTTCATGTGGAGGTTGGCAGCTTATTTCACCAGAGAGGAGCAGAGAGGGTGAAGGTTTTGGAAAGTGACTTTGTGCCTTGATGTGAAGTGAGTCCTTAAGGAAGTGTTCATGTGATCATGTGACTATCCGTGCGTTTCAAACAGGATATATCGCCCTCCGAAGGGCACTTTGGAGTGAAAACAATCATGGCCGCCATATTGAAGGGTCGTTCCAAACTGAAGTGCTCTCGAAGGGTACAACTGATGAACACTACGGGCCCTCAAGATCCTTTGCACAGGGAAGTTGTTTGGCATCACAGAATGGGTACAGGAGGCTCGAAGTTCGATTTTACCTATAAATGTACAGTATGTATAGTATTTTTCTATACTACTGTAATATTTTTCTGAGTTAGATTTGGTACATTATTATGGTCAAAACGACATTGTACTTCAACAAAAAATACTTTACAGCTACCTTTATCAGTCCATTCAAATGTTTCAAATACATAGACACAGTATACATTATATTTAACGTAAAAGGCCTTGGTGCGATAAACCAAAAATAAATAAATAAACTAACATTTAGCAAAAGGCGCAGCTTGCACAATCTATCGTTCAGAGGGTGTTTTTTGTGGGGTCAACCAACATACAAAATGTGCGCTAAAGGCGCCTCCTTGATTGTCTCGTTAAGTTTTTTTGACTCCATGCCTTCGAAGCTCTCACTCTGGAAAGTAAACCCTTTGAAGGGATTAGGGCATAAGGATAAGCCCTTCCGAATGTCTCACCTTCGTCTTGATGTAGGAAGTGATATAAACATTTTGAAGATCTTCCTCCACATCAGGACATGCTTCATCTACTTTTGCCATCAAAACCTGAAAATGTGTAAATAACTATTAGTCAGTCATGGCATAAGACAAGAGTTATACAAAAAACTGCAAGTATTAGTGTTAGTCACTAGATTAAAATGAATCTTTGATATAACAGTTATTTAAAAATGTTGTTCACTTACCCAGTGAGTTCACTTTTCTGCGTATGGCAGCAAGTTTTTCCTCTAGTTTGTCGGACATGAGGGAGATTTTGGTGGCGTCTATCACGTACACCACACAGTGGATCTTCTCCTGTAGAGATGCAGGTCTGGAGGTCTTTTGCTCATCCGGTTGAAATGGTGTCATGGGGTTGAACTGAGTTCAGAGGATTTAGCATGAAACAAACATTTTATCATTCATACTTCAATCTTCATTCATTGTGAAGACGAGTGCACTTACTTTATAGCGGTCTGGTACGTGACCTTGAAGAATGCGGCTGATGTCCTTAATATCCAGTCCTGCACCTGATTGCTCCTCGAGTCCCATGGTGTCACACAACACAAACGGCAGTGGCTTTCCCTCACGACCGTCTTTCACTGGGTATGTGCGAAACTACCAACCAAGAAGAGAAACACATCAAGACCTGAAGCCATCAAGAGCTGCTCCTCAACCTGAAGAGAGACTTCTGTAGGAAACACTATGAATCCTGTTGAATCTGTACCTGTGTGGTGAGGCTAGTGCCTGCAGATCCTGACATGGCTTTACTGGTCATGCGGCCCATGAAGATGGAGTTGATGGAGTTGAAGAAACTGGATTTTCCTGCACCTACAGGACCGATCATTAGGATTCTGACCCGACTCACAGACGTCAGCATGGGTTTATAATTCCTGATCATTTTCATGAGCTCGTCTCTTCGTCTACAACAGAGATCACAAATGGATTGTTACACTACTGTATGAAATCAGCAGCAAAATAACACTGAGTGAAAACTTACTTTGCTGTCCACTGAACATTCCTCCATGGCTTCACCTTGGCACTGATCTGAGGATCTTTTTCTGAGGAAGTTTTATTATACAACTAATGTTAACAGCAGTACATTTTAAGATACTGGACTCTGAACTTATATAATTTACTGTACACAACTACATGTGTGTTTCAACTACAATAAGCGATAAACTTTTTTTTCTGATAAATGACTTACTCTGTTCCACTTTGTACACCTCACATTCAGTTAGTTGAGTGTCATTCCCACGTAGTGTGGCAGGACTAAAATTGAATGCATTAAACCCCGCATTATAATATGATCCACTCCCTCCTTTACTATACACAACTGGTTGGTTGTTGTAGCAAAAGTATAACTGTTCGCCAAAGCTGGGTCCTCCAGCATCATCATAACGTACATAACGTGCACTGTTAATTTTGATGCAGAGAGGATTTGAACGATGAACACCTTGAAAGCTGAACAGGAAAGCGCTCTCATCTGTAATTTCCTCTCCACTTTGAGTATAATCTACACTAGTGTATCCACCAAAGATGTAGCCTGAACGGTTGTAGGCCACAAGTAATGTTGGACCCTGACGGTCACATCGCTGGTGGAAGACAGAAGCATGATATCCATGAACAGAAGCTTTGTAGAGAAGAGTCAGTTCCACATTCCCCAGCAAGGAACAGAGCTGCTTTCTTTTCTCCTCTGTTAAATCAGAAGTGAGGGAGCCCGAACTTAGATTTCCCAGCCTTTTTTTCATCTTTAAGACAAGACAAAAAGACATGCAAAAATAAATTACAGATCTTTTACGTATAACAGATGCAAATTTAATTTACTTTGTTGTTAATTTTTTATTGATTCTTATATTTTAGTCAATCATTTAGGCTATTGTTATCTTTACGAATACATATTAAAGGCAGCAGTATTGGCTAAATTAATAATCCCTAAAAAAATGGTTGTCGTTCAGTTTTTACTCTCAAAGAAGTAACCACACTTAACTGTTATCTTAGACTATAACAGCGAACAGTTCTTTAATTAATGCACGTCAACATAAACTAATACATTTTTAACACTGTAAGATGTTTACGTTAACATAATTTTCTAACATATCGCAGATGAAGCTCAGGGTGGAACAAACAATATTTGCATACAAGGCTGACGCTCTGTCAGATGCTAGACCGTTTAACTAGAAACGAAACTGAAATCTGTACGGCAAAGAATGACTGACTGACTGACTGAATGAATGCATTTTTAGTTAATCATTTAAATGTAATAACAGTTTGTTAAAAGGTAAATATTATGACCTGAGAAACTACTTTCGTGTTTGAAAACGATATCATTAGGCCTACGATAAATTTGTTTAAAATTATAGAGCTTACATTTTTTAACATTAAAATTCATGATTTAAGTTATTTATATCGCCTATGAAGCTTACCTTTTAGCGGTATCTTTGTGCATAAACACTGAAATGCTCTTCGTACAAGATCACGCCAGCAGAATGTGAAGCTCCTCCTATTCAAACACTTATCTGCCCTTTCCTTAATAACATAGCCTACTAAAGGTATCAGCCGAAATTACCAATGGACAGTGACCACATGTTATGTATGTATGTGTATGTTGATTTATGTATCTATCCATCTATGGTTGTGGAGAAAAGTCATCTCTTCCTTGAAAATAAAGCTCAAGAGGCAGAGTTCCATAAGTCAAATAAGACTTTATTGTACAAAGCAACAAGCCAAGATGCCTGCAGAACATGTGAGTTCGTCTCTGGTTAGGGTGCCATTCTTATACCATTTTCTTATCTGTTATTTTGCAATAACCACATGACTTAACTCTCTGGTAAGATTCACCCCCAGTTTCTCACAATTAGGTCTTTCTTTTCTCACCCATCTCTAAATGTGGCAACCTGTCAAATGATGGTCAACCCTTTATCAGAGGCAAGATATAACATTTTCCAAGGCCAATCTGCTTCTTTCCAAAGATGAGAGAAGTCTTCATGTGACATCATTATTTTTGTATTATTATTTATTATTATTATTTAATATTATTATTATTTTTTTTAAGTCAATACTGTAGTACACAAAAAGAAAATGAACATTTGTATTTATACAGTGCATTTATTTTTGTAGAAATGTGTTACAGTAATATGTAAAATGAAAATTTATAGTTGCTTGTTCATTTTTACAACCCGCATTCCGGAAATGTTGGGACATTTTTAAAATTTGAATAAAATGAAAACTAAAAGACTTTCAAATCACATGAGCCAATATTTTATTCACAATAGAACATAGATAACATAAATGTTTAAACAGAGAAATTTTACAATTTTATGCACAAGATGAGCTCATTTCAAATTTGATGCCTGCTACAGGTCTCAAAATAGTTGGGATGGAGGCATGTTTACCATGGTGTAGCATCTCCTCTTCTTTCCAAAACAGTGAAGACGTCTGGGCATCGAGGTTATGAGTTTCTGGAGTTTTGGTGTTGGAATTTGGTCCCATTCTTGCCTGATATAGTTTTCCAGCTGCTGAAGAGTTTGTAGTCCCATACCATCAGAGATGCTGGCTTTTGAACTGAATGCTGATAACACACTGGAAGGTCTCCCTCCTCTTTAGCCCAGAGGACACGGTGTCCGTGATTTCCAACAAGAATGTCAAATTTGGACTCGTCTGACCATAGAACACTTTTCCACTTTGAAACAGTCCATTTTAAATGAGCCTTGGCCCACAGGACACGACGGCGCTTCTGGACCATGTTCACATATGGCTTCCTTTTTGCATGATAGAGCTTTAGTTGGCATCTGCAGATGGTACGGCTGACTGTGTTTACCGACAGTGGTTTCTGGAAGTATTCCTGGGCCCATTTAGTAATGTCATTGACACAATCATGCCGATGCGTGATGCAGTGTCTCCTGAGGGCCTGAAGACCACGGGCATCCAATAAAGGTCTTCGGCCTTGTCCCTTACCACAGAGATTTCTCCAGTTTCTCTGAATCTTTTGATGTTATGCACTGTAGATGATGAGATTTGCAAAACCTTTGCAATTTGACATTGAGGAACATTGTTTTTAAAGTATTCCACAATCTTTTTACACACTCTTTCACAGCTCTGCCCATCTTTACTTCTGAGAGACTCTGCCTCTCTAAGACATCCCTTTTATAGCTAATCATGTTACAGACCTGATATCAATTCACTTAATTCGTTGCTAGATGTCCAGCTGAATCTTTTCAAAATTTCTTGCTTTTTCAGCCATTTGTTGCCCCCATGCCAACTTTTTGGAGACCTGTAGCAGGCATCAAATTTGAAATGAGCTCATTCAGTGGATAAAAGTGTAAAATTTCTCAGTTTAAACATTTGTTATCTATGTTCTATTGTAAATAAAATACTGTCTTATGTGATTTGAAAGTCTTTTAGTTTTCCCCTAACATCACCACCACCACCACCACCATATATTCTTATATCATTCTTATATCACACATTCTATTTTCCTATTGCTCTTGCACAATAACACAACTGCATGTGAATTTTCAGTTTACATGTAACATTTCTACAAAAATGAATGTACTGTATGAATACAAATGTATTTATACAGTACTGCTGTTGCTGTTTAGGGTTGTGGCGTTCCACTGTGGTTCCTCCATGTTCAAAAATGGCAGTGATTGTGTTGGACAAACTCCATATATATGCTTACAGACTTGATTGGTTGATTGTGATTCCTATTTCATTACAATGACAGGTCAATTTAGCAGACAATACAAATATTCCATGTCAGATATTTATGGAATATACATGATTGTCTGACAGATTTTAACAACTGAATGGCTCATTTTGCATGTGAAGGCTCACAAGATGAAAGAATGTTTAGAAGTTGAAGAGTCTGACAATTTCACTGACAGAATCAACTCATCAATTTTGATCAACAAGCCATGTGCAATTAGTTATTGTGCAAATTGTAGACAGTTGTACTTTTTTGCATACGTGCCAAAACACATGCAATTTGCTTAAATCAATAAGAAATCCATATCTTATGTGAACAAGAAACTAACTGTTCAGAGATCTGAACTTATTGTTTTGAGAAAAAAAAAGTCTCATCAGAGAACTGAGCCAAAGCGATTGAGAAAAACTGCAAAACCAACTCTGTCCGACGTAAAAGGCAATATTGTCGGTTTGTCAACGAATCAATTCAGTCTGATTAGTGAACCGGTTCAAACGGCCATTAAAAAGATCCGACTCTTAAGCGATTCGTTTACGAATCGGACATCGCTAATCAAGAGAGATCCGTCGCCTAACAACAACATTTCGGTGCGGTAAACCAACCATGGGGACCCGTGACGACGAATACGATTATTTGTTTAAAGGTCAGTGATTTATATAGTGTAAAAGAGAAGGAATAGACGTTTTCTGTTTTCCTTTATTATAAAAGAAATCAGCAAGTTTCCTGATGACTGTAGCTAGCTGGTTTAGCTGAAATGCTAGTGAACTGACATTAGCTATCGAAATATTAACCGGTGACTTTCAAAGAATCAAAAGTTGAAAGTTGATTAATACATTTTAATAGTGATTTTCATGATTTGCATAGTCTTTCGACAGTATTCACTAAACCATTATGCTTTCACCGAATTTAGTTTGCATTATGTTAGCTAAGCAGCTACATAGCTCTCAAACAGCAGAAAAAGCTAAAGTGAACTAAATAAACTAACTTATCTGTTTTAATATAAGCAGTTCGTACCTAAACTATAAACAAAATCTGTTAAATTGGTAACTTTCTATTCGTTTAGTAATGTGTTGCTTAATATTTAGTGTGGTTGTGTTGCTAGGCCATATGAAACTTTTTGTCGTTTATTACACAAGATTCGCTTCTTGATGTTCAAACAGGCCAAATTTGGTAATTAACCTGCAATTGTAAGCACTTTCGTATTTGGGACTTATTTACAACTCGTAATTTAGTTAAATCATTAAGCTGACAGATGAGCTATGCAATGTGAAGTTGACAACAGTAGATCATGACGTCAGTCTAAAAACATTTGGAGATATATATGCCCATTCAAATACGTCTTGTTCCTTTCAACATTGGGTTCCTGTTTTTACACTGAGCCTTTAAAAAGTTTGAATGAGTGAGAAAACCCCAGATAGGTGTTTGTAGAGGTTTCACAGATTTGCCACATTTGTTATTCTTAAGATTTCTTGTTAAAAATCTTTGACCTGTTTCTCCAGTTTATCTACAATTGTTTTGTGAATTACTTCAGGTTTCATCTAGAAAAAGTGAATGGTGACCACGTTGCAACAGACACAGTATGAGCTGATTGATCTTTTCTATGTATTTCTGGTTCTTTTTACAATTTGACTTAGCCTATATTTCAGTTTTTATGGTGTCGAATTAATGGAGCAACGGGAAAATGACAGTGGAAGTGTGTGTTTGTAGATTATGGCTTCTCTCTTATCTCTCTGGCCTCGTCATGTTGAAGTAACCAGGATGACTGTCTAATCTAGTGTTTCTGCTTTTCAAATGATGACATTGTATATGCTTTGGGTGCACTTTTTGGTTTGTGGTCTACTTTCCAGGACCGTTCTAATGTTTTTTGGCCTTCATTTTATGTTTTGTTACATATGGTGATGGATGGCTGTAATATCTTCCCTTTGAATATGACTTTTATAAAAGCAGCAGTGAAGCGTAGTTAGATATCAGGTTTGTAGCCTTGCTCGAAACAGCCTCATGTTTTCTTATGTTTTCTAGTGGTACTCATTGGAGACTCTGGTGTGGGGAAGAGTAACCTGTTGTCCCGTTTCACTCGGAATGAGTTCAACCTAGAGAGCAAGAGCACCATTGGTGTGGAATTCGCAACCCGCAGCATCCAGGTGGACGGCAAGACCATAAAGGCTCAGATCTGGGATACAGCAGGACAGGAGCGCTACAGAGCCATCACATCAGCGTGAGTACATTAGCACTGGCAGCACACACAGCAGGTCCCAAATAAGGTATAAAAAATGCTTTTTTTGTGATATTATTATAATAACAACAATAATTACAATAATAACAATAAAGGTAAAATAACTAAACAATAACAAATATATAAAAATTAATAATTGTATAAAACACAAAGTATGAAGTATAATTTTAATTTAATTTAATAAAAGGTTAATTTTATTTATTTCATAGAAATATAGTTGATAATATACAATGATTAAAGATAAAACAATTATATACAATTTATAACTAAAGTAATTTAAGAATTATATTGTTAAAATTGTAATGACTATAAAATAATTTTATAGTTACTGATAAAATGATTTAATTATAGTATAATCAATATTAATTCTATAAACCTTAAAAATATAAAAATCTCTTTGATCTCTCTTATAGGTACTACCGGGGTGCAGTTGGTGCTCTTCTGGTCTATGACATCGCAAAGCATCTGACTTACGAGAATGTGGAACGCTGGCTGAAGGAGCTGCGGGATCATGCGGATAACAACATTGTCATCATGCTGGTGGGCAACAAGAGCGATCTGAGGCACCTGAGGGCTGTGCCCACCGATGAGGCCAGAGCTTTTGCAGGTGAGCCTCTCCTGTGGCATTTTCATGATGTTTGATAAGAACAGATCTGCTTAAGGTGTTAAAATATCTCTCGTCTTGTTTCATTCAGAGAAGAACAATCTCTCCTTCATCGAAACATCGGCTTTGGACTCCACAAATGTGGAGGAGGCATTTAAAAACATACTAACAGGTGGGTCCTGATCATGATTAAGGGTGCAGTCACATTAGTGAAATTTTGGAACAATTTAGCCAACCAAAACGTAAGCAATTTTATAAGTGAGACTGATTTTTGTTGGTCAACGTGGCGAATCTACTTGATCAACAAACCCATTGGGAAATATTTTGCCCTTTCATGAAATTCCTGATTGCGTGGATTCCTATTGAAATTGCCTGAAAATTTGCAAATAATGTTAAATGTGACCACGCCGAAAAATTCTGTCATTAATTACCCTCATGCCGTTCTAAACCTGTAAGACTTTCGTTCATCTTAGAAACACAAATGAAGATCTTTTTGACGAAATTGATGAAGCTTTCTGTTCCTCCATTGACAGCTATGCAACTTTGACACTTCAAAAAGTTCATAAGGAGATTGGAAAACTAATTCATATGAATTGAGTGGTTTAGTCCAAATTTTTTTGAAGAGACTCGATTGCTTTTTATGATGAACAGATTGAATTTAGGCTTTTACTCGTATATAAACATTGATCAGTGAACATAAGCAGAAGCTCAACCTAACCTGAATGACGCACAAGAACAAACCTCTTCCGGAAGCTCAAATGTGATGCGTAACACAGGAGAATGAACCTCATTGGTTCTCATAGGTCAAGCAAACATGCTTGAGCTTCCGTTTACCGCAACTGATGTGTGAGTTGATGAATGTTTATATGTGAATAAAAGCTTAAAATTAAATCTGTTAATCATATAAAGCGATTAAGTCTCTTAAGAAAATTTGGACTAAACCACTCGATTCATATGGATTAGTTTTACGATCTCTTTATGAACTTTCTGAAGCGCCAAATTGTCAATTGCGTAGCTGTCAATGGAGGGACAGAAATCACTCAGATTTCATCAAAAAAAGTTTTGAAGATGAAGGAAAGTCTTACGGGTTTGGAATGACATGAGGGTGAGTAAATGATGACAGTTTTCATTTTTGGGTGAACTAACCCTTTATCACATTCCCATTGGGAATCTCAAATGAAATGTCTTGTAACGTAACTCGGCTCTTTTTGTTGCAGAAATCTATAGGATCGTGTCACAAAAGCAGATCGCCGACAGGTCCGTGCATGACGAGTCTCCTGGGAACAACGTAGTGGACATCAGCGTGCCGCCCACTACCGATGGGTTAAAGGGCAACAAATTTCAGTGCTGTCAGAACCTGTGACCCCACTTCCCCCGGTTCCACCCCAACCCTTGGGCTTCAGTTCCCCTCTATTTATCTCAGCTTTGCTCCTGTGTGTTGTGCTATGGCTACGGCTCTTTCCTCTTTTTACCTCGTTGTGATTTCCACGCTAATTCTAGACATCCCTTAGAAGCGTGAATCTCTAGGTAACATTCCTTTTCCTTTTTTTTGGGGGGGGGGGGGGTGTGTTTGTTTGTCCCTGTTTTTTTTTTCTTTACTATTATCCACTGTCTGAAGTCATGTTTGCTCGGCAAAATGTTTTTTCTTGGAAGTGATTATTCGGGCGCTGATCGTGTGATCCGCTCCTACGGAAAAGGGATGGTGAGGGATCAGTGTGTCTTTGGCTTCCAGCCACTCTGATGGTTATTCTCTGGGATCCACACTAAACGCCCGCCGTCTGTTGAGCCAGATCTCAGAGGGGATGTCTGATTTGAGCTTGAATGGGCAAGTTCTTAGGAATAAAAGTGTGTGTTTTGCGAATTCGTCTTGTTTGGATCACGTGGATACCAAAGGAGGGCTGCTGTCATCTTTATTTCAATTCTTAAACATTTCAAGCATCACACCCTTAGTCCTATTCTGCAATATTTTACACCAGGGCTGACAGGTGTGAATTTGCGCAATTTGATCGACGCGTTCAGATTGCCGTATATATAGCAGTTATGTGAATGCATCTATTAAGCATTTCATGAGAAATTATTCAAATAACAGTTATATATATATATATATATATATATAAACTTTTCATTGCATTGCTGAGGTATTATATTCAGTAAGAAAATGCAATGGTCCACAGTGTTTTAGATGGTCAGTTGTTTCTCCGGTCTGTGAAAATGTCACTATATATTTGATTGTTTGACTTTAAGTGATATGGCTATTTTGGAAATGCCTTATGTTTTCCCATACTGTGATTAAGATGCCTTTTTCAAGTGTGGTTATGTGACATTTACACATCCATGAAGTCACAACAGTTGTTTTGCCTTTTATCAGGTTACATCAAAATGGAAAATAAACCAAATTACTGTCAGAATTGCAATCATGATTTCTTTTTTTGACTCCATATTGCACAACACGCCTGTCAAAGCATGACACGCGTGTCTGTACCTAAAATAAGTGTCATGTGCGCCATGGTTGGCATGACTCATTGGTCTGTTGATGGTTACACGACAACAGTGTGCTAAAATGAAAAGTTTTTACTTTTCATTTTTTTTGTGTACAGATGACAACGTTGTAAAAATGATACCTGTTCACATGGATCCACGAAATGACTATAAACACTGTATTATTTATGCCAGGCCAGTAGTTGGCGATGTCACTTTGTTTAAAAAAAAAACAAAAACAAAAAAAAACCTATAGACAACACATAACACACACAAATTCATGTTTTCGTAGTAACAGTATTGTTTTCAAAAATTCTAAAACACATTTTCAAAAGTTTGCATTTTCAGGCCCTCAAAATGGCGTTGTCATTTTTAGGTGAAAACGGTGTAATGTAAACGGCCCCTTTACACAACAATGGCTTTTAAGGGCCTGAAACTGCAAACTTTTGATAAAGGGTTTCAAAGTGCACATTTCTGAAAAGGATACCAGTATCGTCTCTATGTAAACTACAAAAATATGAGTTTGTGAAAACAGTGATGTCGTGCATGCCTAGCATGTGTTCGTAGTGTTTCTTTACAAAGTGACATCGCCAACTACTGACCTGGCAACATAAATACAGCATTTTTAATAATTTTCGTGGATCCGTGTGAACGAGGTTCGTTTTGACAATGTTGTCATCTGTATGTGAAAAATGCAAAGGAAAAACTTTTCCATTTTTAGTACATTGTTGTCGTGTAAACATACCCTAAAACTATTAAAAACATTTATGTTAATTAAAATAAAGCTGAAATAAAATAAAACATAAATATAGTCTTTGAAAAACTTGAACTAAACGAAATTAGAAATGTTGCCTTGGCATTAAACTGAAAAAAGTTTGTTGAAGCACTAAAATTATTAACTGGGAAGAAATAAAAACTGAAATAAAAATAAATTAAAAAAAAAAAAAACGTAAAATGACAAAAGCACGTAATGAAATTACTAAATATTAAACAAAAATTAACATGAAAACTAAAAATATATAAAAATAAAAGCTTGAAAATATTAATCTAATAAAATAAAAACTAAAATAACAATGCTTTAGCCATATGTCAAAATTGATGCTTTGATGTTTTTTTTCCCTCTTGTGGCTTTGTTAATCAGAAAAAGCATTATACAGTTGCTATCGATTTTAAATTCAGGATTTTAAACTAGTGTTTTAATTCAAGTGTTTTTAATTCAAGACTTGATAAAAATTACATGCAAAAATAAATAATTAATAATTTGCTTAAACACACACACACACAAAATATTTTGACCTTAGACACATTATCTAAAAACATTAATTTTGTTCAAAAACAATGGCCACGAATAAACCAAAAAGGAGGGAAGGAATTAATGAAAGGTGGCCAAAAAATTAAGTCTCTACAAATTCCTATGATTTTTTTTTTTACTGCGTGTCACGATGTGTGGTACTTTGTTCTCATTAAAGAAATAAAATTAAGATTTTTAGATGACAGTTCTTCAAAGCACAGGAATAAAAGTGTATCTTAAGCACTAAAAATGAAATATTAAATTAAGTTTAAGGCATAAACTTATTCAATTTGTAAAAAGACAAGTATTTTTAAAGTTAAAATTTTACTTTAAAATGATAAAGTTAAAGAATGATTCTCAAATCAAACCATATTTCCATCACAACACATAAAGCTCTACATGAGCAGTGAACAGTCCTTAAAAATAATCATAACAATAGGCACTTCTCGGATGTCGGTTATTCACAAAGCCGTTTACGAAAATTCCGAGGCAGCTCTGCGTACAGAAGCGCCTCCCTCTACGCTCTTATCGTACACGGCGCTAATCAGAGACGTCGGTAGGAGGCCGAGCCGAGTCGAGTCGTTTGCTGAAAGGATCAAACCCAAAACAAGGCTTGTACTTTTACCTTATCGTTTGTAAGCAAGCGCCACTTTCGAAAGGAATTCACCTTCAAAGACAACAGCTCAGCATGGATATTCAGAAGGTAAGATTAGACGAAATGATGGTTTAATCTGTAATCCCAGGCTTTGATGGCATATTTTGCTACATGGCTAATGTAACTAGCAGCCTAATGCAGCTGCATTATTCCACATTCACTCTGACTGGGTCTTAATATGTATTGAATCGTTTTAACTTGTATTTAAACGAATGGTCTGACATCTATACAACATTTAGCGCTATAATTGGAGGACATTTATGTTTCATTTGCAGCTTGTGATGTGTGCCAAAGGCCCACCCAAGACCAGTGTCAGACAGCTTGATAGATCAGATCAGCCCAGATCAGATGGTTTCAATGTGGACTGACTCTATGGCAGCACAAGTAGTGGATTTAATATCTCGGGGGGGATACAAACAAAAAAAGACAGGGAATAAAAGTGCACGTTCACACACAAAAACTGAAAAATGAAATATTACAGGAAGTAACGCATAAATACATGTTTAATTCTTTAATTTAAATACTTGTCAAAGACCAAAAAGACAAGTATTTAAATTAAAGAATGATTCTCAAATCAAACCATATTTCCTTCACAACACATAAAGCTCCACATGTGCATTGAACAGTCCTTAGAAATAATCATAACAATAGGCACTTCTCGGATGTCGGTTATTCACAAAGCTGCTTACGAAAATTCCGAAGCAGCTCTGTGTTTTCTGTTTCTATTTAAACGAATAGTCTGAAATATATAAAAGATTTAGCGACACATTTGAAGAAATGTGTGTTTAATTTGCAGCTTGGAGAGCATTTAAATCTAAAATGGCAGTGCATTTATGCTGATCATTTTCTTGTCTCTTTTTCTGTCCATACAGTCTCCCATATTAGAAAAGGTTATGATGTTGCTGGTTTGATCAGTAGACAATACTTAGATTTCATAGTCCAGCAAGTTGCCATCCCACAAAAGATGTTAAATGATGTTTCAAAAACTATAGTGCCCAAAAATGGTGTCTTGGTAGGCAGCTCACTAAGTTCAGAGGTGTAACGAGCACCTGAAAACCATACTTGAGTAAAAGTACTGATACCTTACATCAAAAATGACTCCACTACAAGTTACAAGTAACCAATTCCAGTACGACTTGAGTAAAAGTATTAAAGTATATGATTTTAACAGTACTTAAGTATTTTACTCATGCTGAATATAGGCTCAGAGATGCACTAGCCCTCAACAACACCTGAGAGACATGCCAGTGAAAATAAGAAACAATTGATTTGTAAGATGAGAAATCAAGTTTATTTTCTAAAATCAAAATAAAACTGAACACCTCAATGTTGCAATAAATCAGGGTCGACACAACAACCTTTTAAACGTCTACAAACTCTCAAGTCTCAGTTAAGCTCAAGTGCACAAAAAGGCCATAAGTAAACCAATATCCTTCAAAACGGTCTTGTCAATATAGCAGATAAATAAAACAATGTTAGGTAAAATTAAATAGTCAAAGTCTACTGAATGTGCTGGTTTGAGCCTCATCACCGGCTGCAGTCATTTCCTCATCTAATAAATAAAACAGCAACTACCTGCTAATGCACTCACATTCACGTTAGTAGCCTTGCTGACAAAATGCACAAGATATAGTACCTTCAATGCCCTTAGATGGTGATATCGCTTCCTTAAATCAGAAACAAACTGCTGCAGAAAAAGTTAGTTGCCATGAAAAATGTAATTTGTAATTGCATTACTCATCACAAATGTAGTGGAGTAAAAAGTATATTTACTTGCTCAAAAATGTAGTCAAGTAGAGAGTAAAAGTTGCCAATATATTTGATACTCAGTACAACTACAAAGTAGCCAAAAAGATACTCAAGTACAGTAACTAATTACACTTACTTAAGTACTTTACACCTCTGACTAAGTTTTCTTTAGTGTACAATTAATAGACTTAACCTCAATGTCTTTTTTTTTTTTGTGTGCTTGTATGTGTATTATAATCGGTTTTTGGGTGGAATGCATTAATAAGTAATTAATTACTGTAATTTAATTACTTTTCCCTTGAAAAAGTAAAGTAATCGATTACTCTTAATTTTTCAGTAATTTAATTAGTTACTTCTGATGTAATTGCATTAAATTCTAGACTATATAGAACTATTCTATATAAAACAATAGTGGATTTAACATCAAAACGTCTAATGTTAAAATGTATGTTTTTAATGTAATCTTTCTAAATACATTATTTTATAAGAAACAGAAATTAGTTTTGTGGTAATCAACATTATTCCAAAAATGCTGTTTCTTGAGCTGAACTTGTATTGAACACGTAATATTTTGTTAATAGCGAAAATGATAGTTATATAATTAAGGTGAAGTCACATTTTCTGTTGTTCAGCCATTTTTCATGAGTGAGATCAAGTCATTTGAATAGAAATCTACACAATCTGAAATTTTGCATGTGGGTGAGATATTTACTCGTGCAAATTTTGCATTGGTTTAATTTGGTCACATGGATTCACAGCGTTGACCAGCAAAAAGCTGCTTAGTTTGAAAGTGACTTCTGTGTGGGCTGTGCTTCATACATCACTACATAATTGATGAAAGACAATGTACCATTTTTGGCAATTGCCAATTTTGCCAAAATTTGCCCCCCAATATTACAGTGTAAATGTTCTTCTTCTCTGCAGTGGTAGGGTCTTTGTGACTTGAGGTGTGGGAGCGAGGCTGCTCCCTGATTCCCCCCGGTGTTCCCCTGCCCCCCGCCCTCCTGGACGGCCCCGAAATGACCACAGGGGAGTGTTGCCACCTCCCAGGCTCCCTGTGTGACTGCACTGGCAACGCTGCCCTGTCGAAAACCGTGGAGGAGGCTGACAACCGCCGGGCCCAATACGTCACCCAGGTCACGGCCAAGGATGGACGTCTACTATCTACTGTTATCAAAGCCCTAGGCACCCAGAGGTAAACAAATCAAAACCGAAACAAGATTTTGTATAATACAAAGCCTTGTTTTATATTAAACATGAAATTTAAACAATTGTACACCTAACATATTAGTTTTGACAAATAGTCACATGCCGCTAGAGATAAAAGCTGTTAACTTTGTTTTCTGTTAGTGATCGGCCAATTTGTCGGATCTGCCATGAGGGTCAAGATGTGTGCAACAGTGAGGGGCTTCTATCACCGTGTGACTGCACAGGCACTTTGGGCACGGTCCACAAGAGCTGCCTGGAGAAGTGGCTGTCCTCCTCTAACACCAGCTACTGTGAGCTGTGCCACACTGAGTTCACCATCGAGCGCCGGCCCCGACCCCTCACAGAGGTAACAAAGGTTAACGCCTTTAGCCACGTCTGCATGGCTTGGCCTCATTTTTCCATTGTACATCTCATCTGTACATTATAGGCTATATTAGAAATGATAACCGGCCAGTCAGTCCCACAGCTTGCCGATCCGTTTTGTTGCCAGCGGCGCAGGCAATAATGTCAGCTGCGTGTTCTCTCTCTCACTAGTAAGATTTTACTAATTCACGCAGGTTTCTATATTAGTGGAGCGCACAAGCCAGTTCTCAGTCTCAAACAGACTGAGTCGCAAGTACCAAAATGAGTGGCTTACTGCGTTTAAACGTTCAGACAAAATTATGTCAAAATGTCCGTCTTGGTGAGTATTCAGTTAAACACAGTCAGTTTTGGAGCCTAATTAGTTAAAAAAGAGATGCATGTTGTGTAACAGTATATTGGGTCCATGCATAAACTTTTAAAGTGACAGTGTCTGATATTCCTGCTGCTGTCTGTCATGTTAATCAAAGAACAAAAGACAAAGAAAATCACTCTCTGCTCTTGACTGAATAACTTTTGTACAAACCCGATTCCAAAAAAGTTGGGACACTGTACAAGTTGTGAATAAAAAAGGAATGCAATAATTTACAAATCTCATAAACTTATATTTTATTCACAATAGAATATAGATAACATATCAAATGTTGAAAGTGAGACATTTTGAAATGTCATGCCAAATATTGGCTCATTTTGGATTTCATGAGAGCTACACATTCCAAAGAAGTTGGGACAGGTAGCAATAAGAGGCCGGAAAAGTTAAATGTGCATATAAGGAACAGCTGGAGGACCAATTTGCAACTTATTAGGTCAATTGGCAACATGATTGGGTATAAAAAGAGCCTCTCAGAGTGGCAGTGTCTCTCAGAAGTCAAGATGGGCAGAGGATCACCAATTCCCCCAATGCTGCGGCGAAAAATAGTGGAGCTATATCAGAAAGGAGTTTCTCAGAGAAAAATTGCAAAGAGTTTGAAGTTATCATCATCTACAGTGCATAATATCATCTGAAGATTCAGAGAATCTGGAACAATCTCTGTGCGTAAGGGTCAAGGCCAGAAAACCATACTGGATGCCCGTGATCTTCGGGCCCTTAGACGGCACTGCATCACATACAGGACTGACATACTGTAATGGAAATCACAACATGGGCTCAGGAATACTTCCAGAAAACATTGTCGGTGAACACAATCCACCGTGCCATTCGCCGTTGCCGGCTAAAACTCTATAGGTCAAAAAAGAAGCCATATCTAAACATGATCCAGAAGCGCAGGCGTTTTCCATGGTCCAAGGCTCATTTAAAATGGACTGTGGCAAAGTGGAAAACTGTTCTGTGGTCAGACGAATCAAAATTTGAAGTTCTTTTTGGAAAACTGGGACACCATGCCATCCGGACTAAAGAGGACAAGGACAACCCAAGTTGTTATCAGTGCTCAGTTGAGAAGCCTGCATCTCTGATGGTATGGGGTTGCATGAGTGCGTGTGGCATGGGCAGCTTACACATCTGGAAAGGCACCATCAATGCTGAAAGGTATATCCAAGTTCTAGAACAACATATGCTCCCATCCAGATATCGTCTCTTTCAGGGAAGGCCTTGCATTTTCCAACATGACAATGCCAGACCACATACTGTGTCAATTACATCATGGCTGCGTAGAAGGATCCGGGTACTGAAATGGCCTACCTGAAGTAGGCCTCTAACTTTTTTGGAATCGGGTTTGTAACTAATTGTAAGCGTTAATCTGTATTTAATTTTTACAGTGAAGACTATCCAGTGTTATTTTACATTTGATTACTTTAATTTCTGTAGTATTTCTTACCTGAATACAGTAGTCAACATTTGAAGTGGTTCAAAACCTTTCATCAAAGTTGTCCTAAAACCTTCTTCTTAGGACAACTTTGATGAACTTTTTTGATCCACTTCAAATGTTGACTACTGTATATACTGTTAGACCCACCTGGAAAAACTGTTTATTTCATATCTCTCTTTATTCTATTGCATTTATTTGTGCTGTTGTTTGAAATTTATTTGTTCTTACTTTTTTAATCTTCTTTTTTTTTTTTTTTTTTTTTTTTTAAATAAACTTTTGCATTGAAGAAAAGTTGTTTGTATATGCAGTCAATTATAGTTCTTTGAAAGAAAATCAGAATCAGCAAAAAAAACGGTATCGGCAGATCACACTTACAAAAAAATGGAAATCGGAATCGGCCGATATATATACATTTTTTAAAAATTAATTATCACTATTGTTGTTATTTATGCCATCTCTTCTGCAAAGTTATTTATTTATTTATATCTTTGACTTGTCATGTCTAATTGTTAAGCTACGCATTTTTTCAGTTGAGAAATTATTCAAACAATGCATTTAAATAAGTTACTTTACATTTGAATAGCATTGTTGGGCACTTTTCAGTTCATTATCACTAAACCTCACATCATCTTTCAATAGTGGCTCAGGGACCCTGGCCCCCGGAATGAGAAGCGCACCCTCTTCTGTGACATGGTGTGCTTCCTGTTTATAACGCCCCTGGCGGCCATCTCTGGCTGGCTGTGTCTACGGGGCGCACAGGACCACCTGCACTTCAACAGTCGCCTGGAGGCAGTCGGCCTTATCGCTCTGACCATCGCACTCTTCACCATCTACGTCCTCTGGACTCTGGTAGTGTATTACAAAAGATTCAAATGGGTTTACATGTTTATTCAGAATGCATAAATTGCCTTGTCTGAACATGTCTGGGTCATATTTCACCCCAAAATCAAAAGAAAATAATTAAGAAAAAATGCTTTGTGTTAAATGTTTAAAATTCACATTACCTTAAAGAAATAGTTCACCCAAAAATGAAAATTTTTCCCATGATTTTCTCACCCACAAGCCATCCTAGTTGTATATGACTATCTTCTTTCAGATGAATACAATCAGAGTTATATATCCTGGCTCTTCCAAGCTTGATAATTTGAGATTTTGAAGCCCAAAAAAGTGCATCCATTCATCATAAAAGTAACCCATACGGCTCCAGGGGTTTAATAAAGGCCTTCTGATGGGTTTTTGTAAGAAAAATATCCATATTTAAAACTTTATAAACTATAATAAGTAGCTTCCGACAGACAGCCGTACACATCGATTTACTCCTAAAGAGTAACCTCTGACGTGACGTAGAATGTAGGAGTAGCGTAAGCTTAGATGCCTCTCGCGGGTCAAACAAATAGGGCTGTGCAACAAACTTAAGCTCCTCTTCTCTTATATCAAAATCCTCTGATATTTCTCTTTAAAAATTCTTATTTTAGTCTTCTAACTCGTGATAGGTGTTTTGTTTTGCTCTCTCCTCTGTGCTTGCGCGTTCGTCAATACGTCATCCGTTGAGTGGGGTTACTCTTTCACTGTAAATCGATGTGTGCGGCTGACTGCTGAAAGCTAGTTATTATGGTTTATAAAGTTTTAAATATGGATATTTTGCTTAAAAAAACATATCACTTTGCTTCAGAAGGCCTTTATTAACCCACTGGAGCCTTGTGGACTATTTTTATGATAGATGGATGCACTTTTTTGGGCAAAATCTCAAACCTTCATTACCATTATAAAGCTTGAAAAAGAGCCAGGATATATTTTAATATAACTCTGATTGTGATTTTTGGGTGAACTAACCCTTTAATGCAAAGAAATTGTTTTCATTACTGCAATGCAAAGAACATCATCTTTACCATAATGTAAAAAACCTTGTACTCATTACTTTAATACAACAAATATAATGTTATTACTTTAATGCAAAAGAATATCTAGTTCTCTTTACCATAATGCAAAAAATCTCGCTCCCAACACTGTAACTGCTCCTTTACAGTGTAAATCAGGGCGTCAAACTCAGTTCCTGGAGGGCCACTGTCCTGCAGAGTTTGTCTCCAACCACATTTAAACACACCTGAACCAGCTAATTCAAGGGCTGCGTTTAACTCCACTATTAGACAAACATTCGCCAACTTTCCTAAGCACTTTCCCTCGAGGGAATCCCCGCCGCTGTTTTGAAGTGTGTTAAACTTGAAGTGGGCGAGGGAAGTTTATTTGGACAGACCCTCGACCCCTCGATTTTGACTGATGGAGCGAGTCTACTCAATATGTACACTTCAGGCAGATCCATAGACCCCAATGCAACCTTTAACCGCATAAGACTTGTAGCTACCTTAAGCTGACTGATTTAGTTTATTGCATTATCATTTTCATTTGTGTAATTTTTAAAATTTTCTCCAACAGCCCAAGCGTACAAACAGGCCAGTAGAATAGTGCATATACAAATTCATAAGGAAAAACTGTAAATAATAAATCACGTCTATAGCGGACTATCAAGGGTTTTGGGCGTTCCATTTAAACCCATTGCAAGGGTTCTGTCAGTAGTGGGCACTAGTGCAGCGTAAGCAATAACGTACATCCGAGTGGATCAATCAAAGGGAAGTTAGCGAGGGAAGGAAATAAAAAAATTGGACTTAAACGCAGCCAAGGTCTTAAGGATTACTAGAAACTTCCAGGCAGGTATTTTGGAGCTACACAGTATTATGTGTACGCAGTATTGTGGTCCTCCAGGAGCGGAGATTGACACGTGGTGTAAATGTTCCTCCTCTCTGCAGTGGCAAAAAATCTCATTCTCATTACTGTAATGCAAAACAATCTTGTGCTCATTGTCATAATGCAAAAAAAAACCCTGTGTCATTACTGTAATTTTTAGACAAATGTAAATTGTTTAGTGTTACGTAGTAATATTTTTTGTAATGCCTTTAATTTATAATGATTTTAATAATAATAATAATAATAATAATAATAAAAAAAAAACTTTTGCCCTGACATGATTCTCATACTCCAGAATTTAAATTTTGGCTTGAAATGTCACCCAGGCATGTTCTTCATGAGATTCACCATTTTAATCTCTAGGACCTGGTTATTAAACCAAAAATGTAAAAACCAAATTGTCCTTGTTTTACAGGTCTCATTCCGCTACCACTGTCAGTTGTACTCCGAGTGGAGACGAACCAATCAGAAAGTCCGCTTGCTCATTCCTGACACCAAGGGTGCACACTCTACCCAGCATTCCTTGCTTTCCACAAAGCTGCTGAAAAAGACAGCTGACGAGACCATAGTATGAGAGACGTGGTGCGGGGGAACGTGGCCCGATCGCGGTGGTATTAGCGTGCTTCCGGTTCTTGACGCAGCGTCGTCAACTAGAGCCGCGGCACTTTTGGATGCATTCTTTTCTATTTAATCCTTTTTATCTAGATATGTGAGCACTTCATTTATTTTTTTGTTCATCAGTCTCTTTTAAATGTTTTTTTGAGCCTTTATAAGTGTGTTGTTTGAAAAAACCTTTTATTTATTTGGGGGCTTGAACAGCCAGGCTGAGGCCCCATACGTTCAGTATGCATTGTATTTGAAACAATCAGAAATCTAACTTATGTGTATAGACAATTCCTTTGAGCACAGCGGCAAGGGATTACAACTCAAATACGTACGGCTGCTGAAGCTTAAAACCAAACCTTTCTTTCATTTTTGATGTATTGTTTTTGTACTCATCTACCTTCATGTACTTTCCATCTTAACCCGACGGAGTCGCTCCTAAGCGAATCTCGCGAACTTAGTCCTTGCGGCTCCTATGTGATTTAGTCAATATAAATGTATAAATATATACACACTAAGTGAACGAGTAAGCTCTAAGCTTCAGTTGACGTGAGTATTACAGGGCCCTTTGTGCTTTGTGAGGTGGCCTGGGCAATGAATGTGGAGGCTGATGTATTTCTGCTGCGATGTAGCGGACGTTCAAAATGTAGGCAGTTGACGAAAAAAAAAGTGCAATAACACGCCGCCATTGGCATGATTCTGCCGTGGACACACGCAGGTTTTCATGCATGCCTATTTCATTTTGCAAATCTCATCAAATTGGTGACTGTTCGCGTATGAATCAAAGGCTGTTTTTCCAAATCCACACAACGTAAAACAGCACACGGTGGTTCTAAAGTCGTAGCACTTTCTGACAACGTAGCCTAGATGTGAGCTGATAAAATGTAGATACGTGTACGCTTTTGGAATGCAAATATGTGGCAACTTTATTTGTTGTTGTTGAGTTGTGGTAAGTGCAGATGCAAACAGACCTCTACAGTTCATTGTTCTGAATCACATTCAAATGGCTCTAATAATTTTTTTCCTTCATTTTTTTGGTGAGTGTTGTATGAAGATGAATGTGTATGTGTGTTTACAGTATGCATTTTGTAAGCTCTGGCTCTTTGTGCTGTTTAGTTAGTATAAAATGGCTGAGGTTAAGGATGGCATACTTGGAATTTTGTAGCAGTTTATCTTGTGAAAGATGCAGGTCAAGCCACAGAGGAAGAAGGAGTTGCGAAGTTAAACATCATTGCCAGACCAGTAATAAAACCGTCGTCTATGAATGGCACTACAGTATCAAGTAAAGGCGTCGTTTAGCTGTGTCGTATTTGTGCGAGAATCTGCAGAACACCAACCGTCAGAGCTTTTCGTTTCCCTACGGTGACGTAACGTGTAACCTAAGGGAATGGTTCTCTGGGATATGCAGTGTTGTAATAATTGCACATTTGCCACTCCTAAAGTGGACTATTTGCGCCTTATGCACTTTCTGTGGAAGATCTAAGTCTGAAAGTGTGCAAAATTGTTTGAGGCTTAAACTTTTGGCGGCAAAGGTCACTAAAGTAATTGTTCACCTGAAAATGTCCTTATTTACTCACCCTTATGTTGTTCCAAACTTAACTGCTGATGTTTTAATTGTTGAACAATTTTGAGGAATCATTCTATCTGTACAATGTCAATTTGTATTGACCTAGTCTGTCAAGCTTCAAGATCACAATGAAAGCAGTTCATATAAACCATGTGCTCGTTTCCAAGTCCATATGGTCGTTTTGTGCGAGAACCAGAACGAAAATAAAGAGGTAATCTTCCTTGAAGCTCTGAAATCTAATTTGCATTCATGTTTAGAGTCAGAAATAACTGATTTGCCATGCCTAGTTTATTTTTGAAAGTTTTCCAGTGAATTACAGCTTAAAATTAGGCATTCTGGAAAACTGGTGAAAAATTCTGGTGAAAATTCATCAGAAATCTTCCTTATGGGTTTTACATAAAAAAAAATAACAGCATGTGAGTTTGGAACGACATGAGGGTGAGTCAATAATGACAGAGTTGAGGCCTTTTAAGGCTAATAAAATGAGCTAACTAGAATATGTAGGTCCATGAATTCTTTTATTGTAAATTCTGATGTCTCAATTGTAAATGTGTAGATAAACTGATGTCTCTGTTATTAAGAAGTGTTGTGTGCTGTAGGTCCAGGGTTGTGTGTGCGTGTGTGCGTGTGCGTGTGTGTGTGTGTGTGTGTGTGTGTGTGTGTGTGTGTGGAGCAGACAGGCCCATGAATGTCTGAATTATTTGCTGACCACTTTTTTAAAGGACGCAGCTGATCAGCCTGTGATTAGACGCTTGTAGTTAATGCGGCGGAGCGGCGCTGACAAAGTTCAGTGCCAAAAACAAGAGTTTGAAACCAAAAGGTGCTTCTGTAGTTGGAAATTCAAACATGCAAAAGGTTTTTCCCTCAAATTCATCCGACACCCCGTCTCCCGTGAGCTCATTTTGGTTTGGAGAATGGGAGGGAAACGTTTTCCTCTCAATTTTTTTTTTTTTTTGGTAAGGGGAAAAAGTTGTGCAATAGATTCACAAACTATAATGGCATTATTGGTTAATTATTTTTATATTTTTAAAGGGTTTTAGGAATAATCCATCATCGTCGTCGTCTTTCCCATTGCTCAGTGTTTTCAGAAGGTAGTTGCTCTTTTGTGCTGATTTGAACCATTATTTCAAACCAAAGAGGTTTAACTAGTGGTCTTGGATCCCCAAGGACAGGCAACTTTACCAGCTTACTGCTAACTTGAACAATGCTGTCTCATTGTTGTGCTTCCACCTGCTTTCTTCACTTTTTGGGCCATTCCCTGGTTATTTTGCAATGTAAGGTTATACATCAAGAGTGCAATTTCAAAAATATTACAATGCAATTCTTACCTATAACCTTAACCATACCTGTATGATATAAACATAGATGTAGATGTTGTTGCATATGAAGGACTTTAGGAGTAGAGGGACAATGTTGAACTCATAATTTTATTTTTTATTAACTTGCAGTGGATGCCAATGAGCTGGCCACAATATGCAACCCTGCAAGAGCAGTTCAGCAGCTCAGATGATGTTGTTTTTAATGAAACTGAAACCATCTGTTCCTCCAATGCATGCTTTCTTATTTAAATACAATGGCACTTTCACTAATTTATAATGGAAATGCGGTTTCTGTTGTAAATTTCTGAGGGGGGGTTTAACTTTTGTTGCAGTTTTAAAAAGGAGACATTTCCAAAGCTTAATTGTAAACATGTTCACATAGTTTGATTCAGTTGAAATCTCTCATTTTGCCAGTGTGTGTTTTAATGTATTCATACTGTATATCATTTTGCTTCTGTTTTGTTTTCATTTGTTCATCGAGCACAGGATTTTTATCACTCTGAACTTTTGAAATACTACAATGTTTATGTTGTGCAGTGGCTAAGAGAAAGATGTCTGTATTGTCCTCACCAAAATATGTTGGTGCTTTAAATCAGCCAAGAAAGTGTGCAAAGCAAATTAAAAATGATGCTCTGGATCTGATAACTGTGCGGTTGTTCTTTCTAGAGATTGCTGAAAGGTCGCACAATTCATAATTACAACAACCATTTTTTTTTAATTTTTTTTATTTTTTATATGAGCTGAAGCTCTACATTTTGATATTACATTGTACATTTCATAGGAATTTAAAACCTCCCACAGGATGATAAATTTGAACTGAATTGCAATTCAAAGAAAATCAACACTACTGTCCAAAAGTGTGCCTACGTGCATTTGATAGTCATGAATTTTCTCACCAAGGTGTCATTTCTACCACATTGTTTAATAGCATTCTGTGATAGAAATGACATTTAAAAACAAACAAACAAACAAAAAAAAAAACATGGAGAATCTTTTGTCATGCCAACAGATACCTTTATAATTAGCATTATGTGTATACTAAATACAAATGAATATTTTCCACACATGCATAATTTGACAATATTAAAGCTTGAATGGAAGTGACAACAATATTCTGTTCACACATCTTCACACATAGGCTATTTCAATTCAGACTTTTTACCAAACACTCTTATCGACACTGAAAATATATTATTTGGAGCAAAATTGTTCAGTGTGGTGGAAATTACGGGAAAGCCGTCATTTTAATAATAAATAATGAATTATTTCACTCTTTGTTTAGAATATGGTTTTAAACATTTAATTTCGTATTTGTTTCATTTATTTCCATAGATCTTCAGATAACAAAAAGAAGAGGTTGAAATCTGTTTGTAAATAGAAATCAGCCTATTAATGTCATGATATGATGGTTATGACAACAACTAGGACCGCTTAGAGAAGCTGGGAGTTTTAAACTAGAACGCGTCACACATTTCCCATCATGCCTCTCTTCGCCTCCAATATCAACTTCGCCCCCTCAGCATCGCCGCCATTTCACCAGGTGAAGGACTCAAACAGCGTCTGAATACTTTTTGCGGTAGTGGCGACACCTCACCTCAACGGGACAGCAACGCGACGGAGCATTGTTTTTAAGACTTTAAATTAGCGTTTATCGTTGTCTAGACCTAGCTTGAGTGGTTTAGAGCAGCTTAATCTGAAAAAGAAGGAAAACGGCGAACATCTGAAGGCAAAATGTCGACTGAGGCTTCACCAGAGAAACCAGGCCAAGGGTAACGCGACAACTACTTGTTTTTTCCCCTCCATATTTTGCTTATATTTAAGAAAATTAGTAGATGCATAGTGCATTTTTAAAAATAATAACAATTCATAATCATAGTAGTTTAGTTGCAGTAAAATACCAGCGTTTATTCCTTAAGGATAAACTCGTTTGGTTGGTTCATATCCTGCTGAAACAAAGAGTCGTTGAATTCACAACGGCAGGAATCGAGCTAAGGAAGCATCATACAATGTGAAACGTGTTTTATACACGAAATAAAGCATATAACTACTTATGGAAGACTTTTTGTTGGGTAACAAGCACAAGACGAGTCTCCTTTGTTTGTTGCTTGGCCTAAATTCTAAATTCATGTCTGTTCAGTTTGTTGCCCTCGTTAGATATGATGAATTGTTTTTTAAGCACATTAACATCTAAGAAACCCTTCACTTAAAGTTTTTTTTATTTAAAAAAAAAACATTTTCTATTCAATAAATTGATGGTACATTTAGATTTTATTTTCTATTACAGTTTCTAACAGTTTCACCTATCTCTGTAACTGCGAATTCAGGAAATAAATAAAAAATATATATATTTTTATAGTATTTGCAAGTATAATTTCTGTAACTACAAAAACATTTTGTCGCAAACTAACTTAATTTAGGCAAAATGTTACACTTTAAATGCATTTTATTTCTAGAACATAGAAAACGTCACAAATTGAGTCTTTAAACTTTAGGGTGGAAAAAATTCAAACTCCATAGAACACAAATAGAAAACGATCTGCTCCCATAAAATGTAGTTTTATCTCCTGTTGTTGGTTGAAAAAATGTTATTGATTTGCACATTTTTCTTTCCATACAGGAATTCAGTGAACGGCAAGTCCAACCATGAGTCCAGAAAGGAGAGGCCCCAGAAGCGTGGTGGCGGGGGACGATTTGAACCTTACGGAAACCCCAACAAGAGATACCGTGTGTTTGTCAGCAACATTCCCTATGATGTTAAATGGCAAACACTGAAAGATCTCATGAAGGAAAAAGGTAAGGTTTTGTGCTGCTTGGGTGTATGTCCTTGGTTAGGTTGGGACCTTTTTTAGTTTTGGGGGTTTTGAAGGTGGCCACCTACACAGTTGCTTTAGGTCAGAGGATAAACATCCCATCATGGGGAAGTGGTCTTGGAAAAAAAAGGCTGTTTGAAAAGTGTCTTGAAGGAAAAAGGCTGTTGTGGAAAATGTTAAATTATTCAAGATTGCTAATGTGGCTGGATGGCACTTTTAAACTTATGTGCGAAATACACATACATTTAGAATCGAGTATAATCCATTCATATGAATCTGATGCCATCAATCGGTCTCTTTGGCTTTGGAGAAAGTGTGTAGATTTCACCCTAACCTGTTGGATAGTATTTCAGAACAACCCATGAGTGGTCACATTTTTCCCAATCCATGTGTAGTACCCCCTCCATGCCTAATGATTTACGCATGGGGAATTTCATGTGGAAATTGTTGCTTGTAGAATTAAATTGCATTTTCTTTTTTAGGTTTGCCAGAGTGAATGTTGTTGCAGCAGATCTTCATTATTGTGCCCTTAAAAAAATGGATGTGTGATTGATTTCTGGGGGTACAGGTCTACAGAGTAAAGCAGCTTCTTAAGCTGGTCCTTGTTTTATCTTATGGACAGACATTCTTGCTGGAGAAATGCCAGGTGGTTCTTCGATGTAGTTTTTGACAAACAGACTAGACCTTGTTTGGGTTTGCAGTCTCATCGGATGCAAAGTCAGCATCTAATCCTATTCTTGAGTGTTCATCCAACGGGACTTGTTGGAGCTGGTTTGGCTAATCGAATAAATTCAAGAGTCTCAATGTCAATTGTTTAGTTGGGAAGCCAAGTTGGTTCCAGGTGGATGAGGTTCCAGTTTCTGTAATTTTAAAACATTTATTTTATTATCTAGGTTTAGCTATTATTTTTTAGTTACTTTTTTTGACTTATCGACACGGTTTAGGTGTGTTGAATGTTTTGGAGGTAGCTGAAGACGTGTTAACATTAACAGACGTTTTCATTGACGTCCAACAAAGGCCATAGTTGGCAATCCATCCAATTTTCAATGGCTCGGGAGGTCAAATCTTTTTGGTCAGTCTTGGATGTTGAGGATCCCAGCAAGGACAGCTTAAGAAGTTTACCTTAAAACCTTTTACAGCTTGCTTCTTGTAGACCTGTACCAGAATTTGTGCTGCTGAGGTGCTGGGGGAGGAGGCTCTGGACTCGCAGGCCGAGCTCACTCTCACCGTCCCCCCGTTTGTGTCTGCTCTAAACCCCAATTGTTCTCTCGGCTTCTCTCCCCTTGGTGTGTGTCGTCTGGAATCTGATTTGTAGTGGGTGAGGTAACGTACGTGGAACACTTAATGGACGGAGAAGGCAAATCAAGGGTAAGTGCAAGAGACGAACCTCCCTTTGTCCGCTTGAGTTCTTACATGTACTCTTAGATTTTAATGTGGGATGTTCAGGACTGGGTTGAGAGTTCAAAATGTGTTGTCTTGGGTGGCATTCGAACAAAAATGGACGCCGACTGCGGTTCTGAGTGGAACCAGTTATATAGTAATTCTGGTTTTCGTTTGATTTAGAGGTAGCTTTATTGCACTGCGAGTCTCATTTCGGACTTCAGGTGGTGTTCAGTAACTAAACAAGGATAACATGGCGTCAATGATTTGTTGAGCGACTCCAGTGAGATAACAACAGAAATGGAGCTTGAATGTGTAATTAGAACTGAAGGCCGGTTGTGTATTCTGGTCGTCAATTAATCCTGTCAGCCATTTTGAGTTTGGATGTAATTATGCACTAAATGTAACTGTTTTGCACTAAGTGAACACCACAGAGAGAAGTATTATATGAATATATATATATATATATTTTATCAATTTAGTGTGCCCGAATTTTTAAGTGTTTCCTGAGTCAGTTATCAATGATGTCTTATGGCTTTTTGCTAATTGTCTCTCTCATTCCTGTTTTATTTGTTCGTTCATCCTGGCTGATGTGCTGACTGAATAAAGGGTTGTGCGTAAGTATCATTCAGCCCATCGATCATTTCTTATATTTGTCAGTTCTGCTTTTTCACAACTCTTAACTTTTTTTTTTTTTTTTTTTCTCAAAGTGTGGTTGAGTTCAGAACTGAAGAACTCATGAAAAAGGCTGTAGAGAAAGTCAACAAACATGTCATGAATGGCCGTCCTCTCAAGGTCAAGGAGGTGAGTGCATCTTGTAGATGAATAAAACTTGGAGAATATAGCTAAAAGGATCTATTTCCAGTCTTTTGGTGACATTCAATTTCTCGGCCCAACTATAAATAATCCCTCTGTGTTTCTCAGGATCCAGATGGAGTGATTGCCCAGCGTGAAGCTAATCGGGCTCATGGGGGTGGTGGTGGTGGCGGTGGACCCCCAGGCATGGGTGGAGGAATGGGAGGTGGCATGGGAGGCGGCATGGGTGGAGGAATGGGCATGGGGATGGGTCCAGGGCCTGGCGCTCCTCCAATGGTCAACATCCCTCCCAGTCTCATGAACAACCCCAACATTCCCAATGAGATCATCCATGGACTCCAGTCTGGAAAAATCGGAAGCACCATTTTTGTGGCCAATGTAAGACTTTGAATTCACTTTGTAACCAAACTTCAAGTTTTGAAATGTGACCCCTGACTATTCATATGGCATCTGTCTACACAGCTGGACTACAAGGTTGGCTGGAAGAAGCTCAAAGAGGTGTTCGGAATGGCTGGAGCGGTTGTGCGTGCTGATATCCTGGAGGATAAGGACGGGAAAAGCAGAGGCATGGGAACGGTTACGTTTGAGATGCCCATTGAGGCTGTTCAAGCAGTCTGTATCCTTTCATAGTAGCTTTTGATATGTGGTATTGGTTGGATTAAGGTTATTTAATGTGCAATATAAAATGTGCAATGCTTAAAGTTTTCCTTAATGGATGTTAGCCATGTTCAATGGACAGCTCCTCTTCAACAGGGTCATGCACGTCAAACTGGTGAGTAATCACATAGGTTTAGCGATACAATCATATTGCCAATGTAAGCTCATCAAGATCTGCCCCTTCACACCGGTCTTTGTTTTTTCAGGATGAGAAATCCCTTCCCAAAGGTGACTTTGCGCCCCCAGATCGTCCTCCAGCACTTCCTCGTAAGTGATGACTTCATATGCATGTTTGCTATCTGAAGAGATGTCTATTTATTTTTTTATTTTATTTATTTTTTTTTTTGCTGCTGCTCTCCCTTCCCTCTAAACCAATTTCCACAATCTCATGCAGGTGGTCTGAGCGGTGTCGGTCTTGGTCTGGGACCCGGCGGTCAACCCATCGATGCTACCCAGCTCAACCGGGGTGGAATGGGCAACATGGGCCCAGGAGGTAAAAGCATGTTGCCTGTTGAACTTTTTGGATTGTTTTTGCTTGTACACACTGACCATCATTCCCCACCCCTCTCCATGAATTAATTTTCTCCATAGGAATGGATGGAATGGGCTTTGGTGGCATGGGTAGAGTGGGAGGTATGTGTTTCTCAGGACATCTCATCAGCCTTTTTTTTTTTTTTTTTTTTTTTTTTTTTTTTTGCCTGTTTTGGACATTTTTGTGGATCTGGAAGGAACCTGCAGGGGTGTGATTTGTATGCTGTAGTTCGTTTGGATGGGTGGTATCCGAACTGCAACTACATACTAACTGTGCAGTAACTCCTGAGCAGAAGAGTACTGAATTATCTTCAGTGTTTTTACATATATATTTTTCAATTAAGTTGCTGCATTTTATCTTAAAGAATTTGTTATAAGTCGCTGCTTATTTTATGTACTAAGAATTGAGTTCTATAACGTGTTTATTTATTCGTTGCATCGTTTATATAGTATGAAAATTTAATTAAAATGTTATTTCAGGGATTGATAATTTTGGAGGAGGTATGAACAACATGGATCGTTTTGGACCCTCTGGAATGGGAAGAATGAATGGTAAATGCGTTAACGGCTATTTTTTTTTTTTTTCTTTTTTTTTTTTCTTTAAATTTAAGTCTTGTTTGCTGTTCAGTTTTAAGTTTGAAACTTTATTTTTATTTCTTAATTGCAGATATGGATCGTGGAATTGGTGGTGGCTTTGATAGAGAATTTGGTGGCCGTAATGACATGGGAATGGCCCGTAGCAACTTCGGAGACTCTTTTGACCGAGGAATGGGTAATTAATCTTTCCTCATTTACATTTATTAAACGAACATTTCATTTAAAAAAAAAAAAAGTTTTATATTCAATTTTGCTTTTTTAATTGATTGCCAGGAAACACCATGGGAATGGATCGCATGAATTCTGGTATGGATCGGCTTGGTGGTGGCATGGACCGCATGGGAGGACTAGACCGAATGGGAATGGATCGCATGGACCGCATGTCTGATCTGGACCGGTTGGGAACTGGCTTTGACAGAATGGGTTCAGGGCTTGACCGGTTAGGGCCCAGTATGGATCGCCTGGGATCAGGCCTTGACCGCATGAGCTCCAGTGTGGACCGCATGGGCCCTGGTGGGTTTGACCGCTTGGGCCCGTCCAGCATGGATCGTATGAGTGGCGGAATGGACTTTGCCTCTCCTATGGGCATGGACAGGATGAACGCGGGCCTCGACCGAATGGGTTCAAACTTCGACCGCATGGGCTCCGGTGGCATGGACCGCTTTCCCTCCTCAGGCCTTGATCGCATGGGTACCAGCATGGATCGTATGGGCTCTGGTGGCGTCGGTGGTCAGTTTGACAGACCTGCTGATATGGACCGTGGCAACTTTGGCACTCCTTTCAGTGGGTCTGGACAAGGAGGGCCAGGGGCTGGTGGAGCCAATGCCAGGAAGGGCTGCCAGATTTTTGTCAGAAATGTAAGCTTTTGATCTTGCTTTTCTGCATTTCTTATTAATATCTTTAAACAAAAGAGTATGTATGATCACAAACTGTTATTTCACTGTGCTTTCCAATCAAATCCTGATGGATAAACAAAGTTGATATTATTGGCTATATTATTTGTTCCCGCCCACACAGCCTTTGTAACATCAGCAGACAAGTCCTTTCAGTTGTGGAGTTAGAATTTGACGAAAGACTATAAAAACATTTTTAAATGTTTGTATATATACACGTATAAATTCCCCACATTTATAATGTAATTGTCTATTTTTACAGCTGCCCTTTGACTTCACCTGGAAGATGTTGAAGGACACTTTCAATTCATGTGGTGAGTCTTTTTTTTTTTTTTTTTTTTCTCTATCTAGCAAACCCATCAATTTTCTGCGACATTTCTGATTGATTAATCGTTAATGAAATGTGCATTTTTCAAACAGGCATTGTGCAGTATGCAGACATAAAGATGGAGAACGGTAAATCCAAGGGCTGTGGTGTGGTGCGCTTTGATAGTCCTGAGACTGCAGAGCGAGCCTGTCGTACCATGAACGGCTACCGGCTAAATGGGCGAGAGATTGATGTCAGGATTGACAGAAATGCATAATCGTCATCTTTTGCCTTCCACAATTGAATCCCTCCACCCCACTCACTATGCTTTCCAATTAATTTGTCAAGTTACATATTTGTATTTGTGCCGAATGGTACACTTTTAGTTTTGCTTATGACTTTTTAGAGACCAAATTTTTTTTTTTTCTCCCCACTTTTTATTGTGATGCTTTCCAAGAAATTGCCTTTGTTAAAGGTTTGCTAATAAATCTCAACTTTGAGAACCTACATAGTGATATTGTGTGGTCCTTTTTAGTCATGTTTGGCATTATCTTTGCACTTCTGGTGCGGCTAGTGAAAACTGACTTATAATTTAGGGTCAGGAACATTCCTGCAAAGTGTTGGCACTGGTATGTGCCCACAAATTGTATTGAGATTGTTTGCGGCAGATAGTCAATTTCTAAACTACCCTCTGAGGCAGTGTTGCTAAGTCTGTTTTTTTTTTTTTTTTTTTATGGAAAGGCGCTTGGGCTGGCTTTGTTACGCAAACCTGGCAACCCTGCTCTGAGGGTACTTGCATTTATTCATTCGGAAGATGCCTTTATTGGTAGTTTAAAAATGAATGCTAAATAGTTTATAAATTTTTTTGTAATGCATGTGAAGTGTTAATTTTAAAGTGGTTTTTTTTTTTTTTTTTTTTTTTTTCCCTAGTGTATTGCATTAATCCAATTGGAGTCAATTTGACACTCATCGTAAAAGTTGTGCACACATTTTTAACAATGCTAAAGATGCAAGTGTTTCAACTAAAGTTGGTCATGAAATGGTTCAGCCATTTCTCTGTGAAATTGATTTATATATCCGGTTTCTGGTTATTACATTTTCATGTAGTGTTAAGCAATATCAATATGCTGGGGCCTCATTTTAAAATGTTGCGTAGAAACTATCCTACACTTAATGTTATAATCATTTCTCTAATGATATATGATTTATAAATTGTGCGCAGCTGAATGGTTTCAAATCTCTGCCCTTTAAATGCTGCCTAATTAATGTCATTAGCATAAGAGTACCACTTATCATCCAAATCCATTACTCTATCTAATACCTGCAGAGTATTCCAGTATGGAAGCTTGTTTCTGCCATTAAATAAAAAATAAAGATAATTGGGACTTTTTTCCCTCACAATTGTGTTTATATCTCGCAATTCTGAGAAAAAGCTGAATTGTGAGATATAAACTTGCAATTGCAAGCGAAAGTAGCAATTACCTTTTTTATTTTACGGTGGAAACAAGCTTCCATAGAAACAGCAGCACGTGTCATCTGAAAACCACGCCCACTGGGGGGGAAACCATCCAGCCCTCTCCGTTGACTTTGTATTGCAAGAAGCTACCTCCTTGACATTTCTGACTTATAACAAAAAAACACAATGTCTAAAAGCTGCTGTGTGACAGTGTACAGCAAAACTAAGTTTTTATAAACTGTCGACCCCCCAAAAAAATTAGCATGTAAGGACACAAAAGTGGATACAGGCAATTGAGACAGAGCGCAATGTGTCATAATACTCTGAGTACTATGCCCACTGGAGGGGAACGTAATCGGCAACAGGAAATATAATATATAAAACTGACATTTGGATATTTGACTTGGCAGTGACAAAATGTTTACTGCACATGTAGGCATTCTGAGTGTCAGGGTCCCACAATTTACCCATTCTTCTTGCTGATGCTTCGACTTACTGCCTGTGTCCACCTTTGTCTCCTTAAAGGCTGGCTTTTACAGTTCGGTATCTTATAAAAACTTAGTTCTGGGTTTTGTAGCTTGTTTGCTGTACACCCTGTCACACAGCAGCTTTTAGGCATTGTTCTGTCTTTTCTTAGAAGCAAGAAATGACAAGGAGGCAGCTTCACGCAATACAAGTCAAGTCAATGGAGAAGATTGGATTGTCCCCGGTGTGGGCGTGGCCTAAATGCACTCTGTCTCCATAGAAGTATGTGATTTTGGATACAGCCCGTTTTTATAAACATGAACGTTGGCGTGGTTTTTAGAGTACGCACACTCTAAGATCAAATCTGTGAGTACGTACATTTTATAAATGAGGCCCCTGGTGTTCTTAAATCAGCAGGACCATGAGTGCTTTTTTAGTATAATTTAATGGCGTTCATGTTTAAATATGCGCAAAACTTTTATTGTAGTCGCCCAGACAGCAACATAGTGTGGCCCAGATCCGGCCCACATTGTGGATTACATGCAGACCAGATGTGGGCTGGATCTGGGCCACACTATGTTGCTGCATTATGGTCAAAAGATATCAGGAGTTTTTAAACCTTTTAAATAGTAAAACTTGCCGAATCAAAACCAAAAATTCATGGTTATATTGTAGTTTTTGTCATTTAATTTGAGGTATTTTTTTCTGTTGAACTTCTGTGTAAAATCCGAATGGCACAAAAAACAACTAATTTACAAAAAAAAAAAAAAAAAAATCAACAAGAAAACTGTGAATCAAGAGTTGTATTTATTTTAAGGGTCTGAACAAATGTACACACATCGGTCCATTGGTTGTGGTCTTTTTGTAGGATAAATGTCTATGCTGTACATCGATGTAAGTAGACTCACGTTTTGTCATGCTCTTGATATTGAGGGGGGCACACAGCTTTTTGACCACACACACACACAAACACAGCTCAACTGTTGGAAGAGTAAGCGATTGATACAGTTGTATGTCTGAGACCGTATAGACTTTACAATTCGAACTGTAAAGTTTACACATACAACACAAACAAAGCCTAGACTTACAAGAAATGGCGCATGTCCTTGATGCTGGAAGAATGGGTGGGTGGGGGTAGACCTAGGATAGGACATCTTTTGTAAAATAAAATACAAAATAAAAGTTCAAATAACATTTAAAATATATTTTATATGTATTTAAAGATCTATGTACAAATTCTCTAAGACACTATCATTCGTGAACCAGAAAAAAAGACTGAATCAGTGAATATTTTATAACTACAATAGTATTTAGGTTGGCAAAAAATAATTAAGGCAACCAAAATATGTGTGCGCTACACTTTACAAATATATTGCTGCAGTAGCCTTTTTATTTTAGATACAACAGCAATATTAATAGCAACTGGCCACTGCACATTATAAGAATCAGTCACACACTTCCATTGTAAAATGATACACTCAGTTACTCAAACCCACAAACACGCTCAATGCATAGGCACACACACACACAATTTCTATACATATTGATTTACAATTTAAAATTTTTTAACCTAAATATTTCTGATAGTGAAATGATTGTGATATGGTAACAAGTTGTTTTACATATTTGGCCTCCCACATATCAAGTTTGGTCCCATCTTCCGGCTTAACATACAGTATCTTAATAGCCCTGATGACTTTGTACTGATTTTGGGGGGGAAATCTGCAGATTTCTATGGAACAGATTTAATTAATTAAAACTAATTAAAACTTTTATGGATAGGAGAATGTATTTAAAAAAAAAAAAAAAAAAAATCTTAAACATTGAACTATTGCTAGCTGATGAATATATATTAAAATTAGTATTAAAGGACTGCACCAGAAATGGAACACAATATGAACTGTCATTTGGGGTCATTTGCAATAATGCAGATTAATTTCAAATAAAACAAATGATTTTGAATTTTTTCAACAGCTAACGAACGAAGCTACCTGATAACCAAAGTGCATTAACAACCAGAGTAGCATAAATAAATCATAACTATAAAACGTCTTTCTTTTTTTAATGAAGGTCACATAACCTACAGCCCAAAAGAATAATAATAATAAAAAAAATAGCATACAGCCCACTCTTAGGAGGAGTCTTGCATCCCAGAGCTCAAATCGTAGAACACGCTCACAATATGTAAATTAGACAATGAATGAAAAACAATTAAACAAAATAAAATAATTAAATATATTAATTTTTACTTATAAATACATCTGGACATTGCTATTAATACTCGCTTGGTGTTGTTTGTGAAGTGGGTGATAGAACGACGAAAATGAAGCTGGAGTTGCGAAAATTCCGACAGTAGCATCCGACCAGTAGAGCTTCCGAACGTGACGAGTCTGAAGAGTCCAAATCTTGTAGCTGCTCCTCTCTCCTGAGGTCTGATTACTGTTGGGACACATTAACATTGTTTGAATACTGAGCCTTAGGTGTAAATTAATTAATGCGCAAGGAATAACGTCAGCTGTCAATATCAAGAATTATAAACCCAGGACGACCATGACACGGTATGCACTTACTGTTTCACTCTCCTCTTCGTCCTCTGGAAGGGTCTTAGACCCTGTGCTGAAGTGCAGAGGAGAATACACCCAGCTTTTGTCTTCTGGAGGCTGCCGGTACACAACCAAGACAGCAGAGGGAGCCAGAATTGGCGGAGACACACAGAGGCAGCCAGTAGAAATATGCAGAGAAAAAGAAAGACAGACAGGAAGACAAGAGTGCCAGAGAGGAATATTAGAAATGCAGTGGCTAGAGATAGATATAGAGCTTCACACATGACATGCAGTGAAAAAAAAATTGTATATAGTGGCCACGAATTAACAATTTGTTCCCATGAATTGCTAATACGTTTTACTAATTCGTTCCCTCGTTTTAAGTAAATTGTGTGCACAATATAATAATTTGTTCCCTTGTTTTGCTAAATCGTGGCCATGTTGTAATAATTCCTTCCATTGACTTAGTTAAAGTGTTAGTTCACCCAAAAATGAAATTTCTGTCATTAATTACTCACCCTCATGTCGTTCCAAACCCATAAGACCTTCGTTCATCTTCGAAACACAAATTAAAATATTTTGATGAAATCCGAGGTTTTTTTAAATCCTCCATTGAAAGCAATGAAATTACCACATTCAATGTCCAGAAAAGTAGTAAAAACATTGTTAAAATTGTCAACGTGCCTACAGTGGTTCAACCTTAATGTTAAGAAGCGACGAGTGCGCAAAAACAAAACAAAAATAACTACTTTATTCGACAAATTCGTCTCTCCCCTGTCATTCTGCTAAGCTATTTTCGTTGCAGCGCTTCCAGGTTGTATGTCCGGGTCAGTATTGGCCAATGGCTGTTCACTCATGCTGACGCAGGAGCCAATAATGAGTCGACGTTCGGACGTAAACACGGAAATGCAGCACTGCGGCAACTGCTTACCAGACAGACAGGGAGGAGGAAAAATTGTTGAATAAAGTCATTATTTTTGTTTTGTTTTTGCACACAAAAAGTATTCTCGTTGCTTCATAACATTAAGGTTGAACCACTGTAGTCACGTTGACTATTTTAAGAATGTTTTTACTACTTTTCTGGACCTTGAATGTGGTAATTTCGTTGCTTTCAATGGAGGATAAAAAAAAAACCTCGGATTTCATCAAAATATCTTAATTTGTGTTTCAAAGATGAATGAAGGTCTTACGGGTGTGGAACGACATGAGGGTGAGTAATTAAAGACAAATTTCATTTTTGGGTGAACTAACCTTTTAAATCAAAATGAGTAAACGTCTTAGTTCAACGTGGCCACAATTTACTAAAATGAGGGAACTAATTAATAAGTTGCGTGTACAAATTCTTAATTCGTGGCCACAATATTTTTCCGCATGTCATGTGCAGCCCCGCAGAAAGACAAGTAAGAGATTTGTTGTTAACATTAATAAGGCTGGAAAATTATTCTTCTATATTGTTTGCTATAAATTTATCAGAATGTATATTTTTGTAGCCACTGCGCAAAGATGAAAGTCTAGACTTTCTAAATTAACAAAAGCTGTAATCTGGTGAGTCAAAAAAGAAAGAAACTTCGAATGAGAAATAAGTGAAGTGAAAGAAAAACAGAATCACAAACTATAATAGACAATGTAAATACGGTATTTGCAACATGTTTTACTTTAGTACTATATAACACAAGTATTTTCAAACAGAATTAGTAGAAAATACTATAGGGCAGGAATTTTATCCATCAGGATTTGATTGGATAGCAAAAAACTAACATTGACATAATTGGCTATGGCTACTATTATTTTTCCCCCACCCACTCATTACATCAGCAAACAAGAAAAGTCATTTCAGTTGTAGGGAAGGTTATATTTTGACTAAAGACTACACTGTAAAAAATAATTTATTAAAGTTTCTATTTCAGTCTGTCTAATTCTATGTTATTTGATGTTTCTTTGTAATTAATTGTGACGTTTACACAATTTTTCACAATAAAATGTTTTTGCACTATTTTTTTCAGTGTATAAAACATTCCTTAAATCTTTCTAAACATTTCTAGTAAATCCTGCACAATAAGACCAGGTACATTGATAAAACAGGCACAAAGCTTGCTAATATCACGTTAGCAGCTAGTAAACTAATAAAGGAGTGATTTTAGTCTTTTTATGTCACCTGATTGTGTTTCCTATTTCCTGTGTCTTAGAAACAGATGTGTATGGCTCCAAAATTAGTTTTTGAAGTGGACAATAATGGCAAATTGTACTAACCATACTATGTAAGCATTTTCACAACGTTGGAACAACGTATTGTAATCTTTGAGACTGTGACTTGACATATATGGTTGTATAAACTGAGCAGTTGCAATTGTTTACCTCAAATCTTTTAAAACATTTTCAAACTTATTATGGTGGGCTCCTTTGGATATAAAAGTCTTAATGGTACAGTAACAAAAACAGCCTGTTTAATTCTAATAGTCAAAGGGTAGAAAAAAAGCTATAACAGTCTAAAACACAGTGAACTTCAGAGGCTAGCTTGAGCCAATTAATTCTAAAACTAGTTTCAACTGCTTTAAGCTATAAAAACTTACATTGTGCCTTCTTCTGTGTGAGATGGGCTGACAAACACAGACGCTGCCATCAGAGAACTTACAAGAGGCAGAGAAAGAGAGATGGACAGAGACGGCAGACAAATAATGAAAGATGGCAGAATGGTAATGGAAAAAGTCAAGGAGATGGAGTGCAGTTTAGCAGTCGATAAATGAAAAAAATTGATAGCTCCATTAATAAGAGGAAAGAGTGACGGAGCAGCTGGTGTAGGGTGTTAATAGATGAATAATTCAAGAGGTGGCGCTTGTGTGTCTCTAGGGCTCTTTTCAGCATACAACTGAGTTTAAGGGCCTCAATGTGTCTAACAAATGATAATGATCACCATTTCTCAGTTTTCTTGGCTGTACTCAGAAACATCCCCGTGGATGCATCCAGTTGTTTTGTCGTTCATGGGCCAGAATGTGTCCATTGTATTGGTGTTTTTCAAACTTAACACACACATCATGATATCGTTAGCATTTAGAAATAAACAAAAGTACCCTTCATTTAAATGGGTCTTATGCAGTCGTACAGAAACTGAAGATAAAAATAAGAGCTAAAGGAGCTCCTAACACCTCTGCACACAAACACCCACCCACCCACGTGCCAACAGAGACCCTCTGTGAGATTCTGTCTTCTGTCCCGTATTGGAGACGTTTCCTTTAGTCACCATTAATTCAACAATGGTCACATTAGCACTGTTTACTACTCACAAACTATCTCACAAAGTCTATCAAGAACATGTCGTGGTCATGTTTAACCCCAAAATGAATATATTTTTACATTAAGAAAATATTAGAAAGAAGAAAATCTTTTCCTAGTATCATTGTGACATTATTTCCATGACAATTAAATTCTCATTTAAAAAACAAACCTCATTTTCATTCTCATAATGCATGTAGATTTTCTGAGCTCTGAACATGATTTTTCTTCTTATTAAATAAAAATTAAAAAGATTAAATGAAAAGTATATCAAATAGCATCATAATATATACATACATACAATTTTTTCATAGGGATGCACCGATATGAAAATTTGGCTGATACCGATAATTCTTGATATTTGAAAACCGATAACCCATATATTTGCCGATAAATCGAAATTCTAATTTTTATATAATTTTTGAGAGCCTGATTACAAAAACAAAAGTCTCACCATTATAAGCCACGTCCCAAGCACTTCAACGTAAATCAAACATATACAGTATCCTAGTTTGAACCAGTGTATGTTTTAAAAATTAATTTTACACTCCTATGGCCAACTTTCTTTATGAAAACAAACAAAATCTAATGCCTTACAAATAAATAAAATAATGCCTAAATAAGGCATCTAAAATGAAAAAGCATCGCTGTTTGGGTTGTGTGCGCTGAAGCTGAAGAGTTAATGAACACGGGGAAATTGAAGCGCTTTGTTAGTGGGTCAATTTATTAACTCAAACAAACTCATCCTATATAAGATTAATCATATATTTATACAACATAAACATAATATTACAACTTATATCTGCACAAAATGACATGAATGCACTTGAACTAAGATACGTGCTAGTCAGAATGTTTAACTCCTGAATGCACTCTTCCTGGATACTGGCTGAAAGATGGCAACTAAACCCAAAGAATTCACAACATTTCATTAAAATGCTGTTCTCTTTATAATGTTATGTACAGTATATGACAGTCCCAATCATAGTTATTAATGTTGTACATTGCTGTTTGAGCTGTGTGCGCTGAAGCTAAAGATGGTAAGCGCTTTACTACCACTTTAATTCTTAATCAAACGCAACCTATATGAGATAAATCAGATATATACACAAAATAAACGTAATATTAAAACTTACAATTGCACAAAACAAAAGGCTGCGAGGGCACAAGCGAACTTATTCTTGTCATGAAGGTGTAACTCTGTTGTGGATATGCTCTTCCTGGTGCTAAAACACGGGCGAACAAAGAATTCACAACATTCTTTTACAGTATTTTCATTATAATTTTATGTAGCTTATATAACAGACTTACATGTTAAACTTAACTGTATTTTCTTTTTTGAGGTGATTCCAATCATATTTCAAGCAATTCAAAACCATCATGGTGTACAGTGTGCATCTGAAGCATTTTAGCTGAAGATAATAATCAATTATTTATCGGCTTTAATATATCGGCCAAATTTTCTTATCGGGTCGATAACGATAACCTTAAAAATGATCATATATCGGCCGATACTGATATGGTGGTCAATACATATCGTGCATTCCTAGTTTTCCGCATGGCAATTCTGAGCATGACATTTAATAGTATTGTTAAAATTAGAGGGGGAATGTTCATAATTGTCATAAAAATATTGCAAAAAAAAAGTTATTAGTTCTAAAATATTCTTCATTTTTCTTTATGCAACATATAGTTTATTTTTTCTTTTAAAAATGAAATATGACCCAGGCAATTTTTTCTTGTATTCGAGTAAAAATACATAAACATCCTTCAATCAATCAAGTAAATAAATACATAAATACAAAACTTAGAATATATCATGAATTTTAAAGTTACAGCATTAGTAATTTTTTTCTCGGATTTTTAACTATAAACCTCAATAAATATATAAATAAATTTATGCTTAAAATAATAGAAAAATATTTGACAATGCGTTACAAAAATAAACTTAATTCAAGATTTATTTTATTAATAAGTCTTAATATCTTAATGCAATAGCTGTTTTGCTTTTTAAGTAAATTTATCACATTTTAAGGACGTTTAGATACTTTCATCGGAACACAAGACAAAAATAATTATTTTTTGCAGTGCAGACACATCTGATTATGTTCTTTTATGCTTTGACATTAGGTCATCAGGTGGTTCTCATGCATTTTTTGATACAAATTTTTAGTTCAGATGAGTGAAGGGCTTACAAAATAAATGTCTGTAATTGGCACATCATCATCCTCGTCCACAGAGGCACGACTTGTACAGCCTGAGGCCTGACTGGCGCTGTCAGATTCTACGACTATCCTGGGGCTCGCTGGGACGGAGAAGGACGAGGCTTCTGGAAACGTCTCTTGAGCTTCACTACATGTGGAAAAGAAAAGAAAATTAAATTATTTAAAGATTTTTAGTAAATAAAACAAAATTTGATCTGTTCATCTCACAAAACTTTCGAATGATTTCAGAAAAGCTGGAATATAGAGCCTTAATCTTATGGGCCCCTTTTTTTTGTAGTTTTATGATTTTTTGTCCAATTGACAGCTTTTGTTGTATGTAGTGTTATTCAAGTATAATTTATATACTATTATAGTATTTAATAATATTTTGATTTGGCTTTTTTTTATATTTTCAGTTTTCATTTTAATTTTAGTTTTAAGAACTGTTGTGCTTTTGTCAGTTTTATTAGTTTTTGTTTTTTAAAAATATTTCTATATAGCTTTAATTTATTTTTATTTTAGTTTTAGTAATTTTAACTTATTTATTTGTTATCAGCAAATTTTTTTATAGTATTTTAAGTTTAAGTTTTTTATTTGTATTTTGTTTCAATTCAGCTTTATTTCAATTACTGAAAATTATTTTTAATAGTTTTAATTAAGTCAACACTGTAAGGAAGAGTGCAGCATGAACTTTCTTCAAAATTTCAAAGTCATATAGATTTGCAATAATGAATAAAAAATTTATATATAAACAATATATAAGATATATATATATATATTGACACTGGTCCTGTCAAGCACAAAAACATTTGGTTACTTAGTGCCAGTGTCATTAAGCACTTCCTGTTTGGTTATGTTCCTTTGTGGCAGTTTCCATGGTGTAGTTTTGCCATCACTATGAGGAGCTTGAGCAGGTGAGCTCAGCTGAATGGAGCAGATGTCTAATTCCTCATTCCCATGATACCCCTGATCTTACATCTACACTGCTCTTCATTCAGCGACACAGTGCATTTGCATTTAAATCACTGCCCTTAATTCCATTACAACTCATATTTTTTTCAACATGTTCAAGAATATCTAGTGTTGAAAAGTAAATATATAATAAGTGCTCATATCTGTGCAGGTAGTTTCTCAGTTTTTAGTGCGTACCTGTTCTCCGGCGATACCTGGGGAGCCACGAGGGTGGGCTCACTGTCGTATCTTCCCTCCACTTCCACCTCCACTGTGATGGTCTGCTGGTCCTCATCCTGCATTCTACAACGACACCAGCAGAGGGCTCAACCAAACCATACGAATATCACTAAGAACAAATCATTCCCCTTCCATTAAGAAGATCAAGCCCAAGAGGGGAATAAACATTGTAAAGTCTGCTAAAGAAACATAAATTTGGTCTGTTCAGACTAATTTTGGTTTGTTCATTGCAAAAAGTGATCGTATATAGCAGAAGAAAAATGGCTGATAAAGACTAAATAAAAAAATATATATAAAAAAATTAGGTAAAAACAAAACACACATACACACACACACACACACACACACACAAAACCCCACTCAAAAGTCCAAGTACTGAAATGAAATGTATACCTATACCTTCGGGAATAAAATTGCTATAAAAAAAAAAAAGTGTTTCCCAAAGTTGGCTAACTCCTTTCAGAAGAAAATAAATAAGATAAATACAAAGCAAGCAAAAAAAATAAATAAATAAAAACAAGACAAAACAAAAACAAAAAACAATGTCTTTGTTCACTTCTAAAAAGTAGTATTTTAGGTTAGTCAACATGTACTACAACATATTGCTCTGTTTTACTTACGTTTCTTCATGACTGGACTGGGTGTGTCTCCTGTACAGAAGAGAACAGAGACTATATTGTACCCGCTATGCTGGAATATTACAGAGCGACAGACAGGGTCTTACCTGTAGCGCGGCTGTTCGGAGGTGTCTGAGGGGGAGCGTTCTGGGATTGACAGAGAGGTGGTGGAGGAGAGCGTGGTGGCGATGGAGGCTGTGGTGGCCTCCTCGAATGAGGGAGGGGTGCAGGGAAGCACATCGGCCCGACCTGAAACCAGGCAGAATTTAAATATGTGACTAAAACCAAAAGTCCTCAAGTTGAGAATGAAGAATGTATTTCCCATATTGTTTACCATCATCATCCAGTGTGGGGAAGCTACGGGCTCCTCTCAAGTCGTAGATGTTTTCGTCTCTCACGAAGGGCAGCTGGCTGGCCGACCAGGCTGCTCCAGGCCCGCCATATTTGGCTGCGGCTAGACCCCCACGACCCCTTTTTGACGGAGAGGATTTTAATGCTGAAAGAAACAGGTTTACAAATGCATTTAAATATTAAAAATAGTTTCAATGTCTTGGCAATTAGCATCATGAAAGTAGGTGAATAAACACAAATTATTTAATAAAATAATAACACTGTTATATGTAATCTTTAGGAATCTCAAAGTAAATATCCATTTTCATACTCTACATTATGCCTAAATTAATTTGAAGTATTTAAAATGATTCATTTTAGTTTTTGTTTTATTTTTTATTTATATAGCCCAAATAGCAGTCATTTATCAGTTATCAGTCATTACAATAAATATTTATCAGCTTATCGGTCAGAATCTTAAAATTGATGCATCCCTATTACTTCATCATTAATTCTTCATGCAGAACATGAAATGAATCTATGTGATTCAGTAATATAAATTCTCAGAATCAGTTCACTCACATGAAGTCTTTCTGAATACAGTAGTGCTCATGAACCTGAAGAACCTGTCCGCATAGAAAGACGGTCTGTGAACAGACACTGTGTCCTGAAGAGTGAAAGAGAGAGCGAATAAGTGAACCATCTGAATACATCTGAAATACATTCTTATTCTAGTTGACAAAATGGAAACTTACAGTTCAATACTGTTCATCATTTATTATAGCTTGCCAAATTTGCCCCTATTTGGGTGTGAACAAAAACACACCATTTTTGTGTGTTCCTTTAAATGCAAATGAGCTGCTGTTCCCGACCCCCTTTCCAGAAGAGGGCGGAGCTTTAACAGCTCATGCTTAAGATACTCAAAAACAACAAAACTGGAGAATCTCATGCAGACAAAATGTAAGAAATTGTCAGTAGCTGTGTTCAGCCTTACATGTTCGAACCGGAGTCGGACACTGATGGAGAGACTCAGGAAGAAGTTACAACTTTTAGAACGAAACTAGATGTTTCTGAATAGTAAGTGGATAAATTTATGTAGTTGTTGTAGAGTTAAGTTGATTCAACTCATCGACTAGCATGTACTGTCATGTTAATCTTTTGTTTAAATCCAGCGTTGAACTGACCCTCGTTTGTGAAGCAGTAAAAATATATGTGCAAATATATAACACTTTACCGACTTTCTTCGGCACATTTCCTTCATAAAAGAAATTCAACCACGGTGTCCTCAGTAGCTCAGATGCCGAAAGTCTATGGAGACTTATGTTCGTTGGTACATCCAATAACTGAACATTTGCAATGTTTTTTTTTTTTGCTGTGGTTGGTTAAGGTTAGAGTGACGGGTTTAGGGATCAGTGTTTGGTGTAGGCAATCAGTACTGTGATTGACATGACCAATAAAATCTTTAGAATCGGCTGCAGGGCGGAGTTTTTGCTGAACTGGTTTGGAAAAAAAAAAAAGTCACATGAGAAAATCTGGAAACGCTCATTTGAAGAGACTGTTTATGATTTATGTGAATTATAAAAAAAGTGGGTAGATTTTTACCATTACAGGCTGGTTGTTTACACACACACATCTGAGTTCAAACACCTAATAAAAGTAAATTTTGCATAATAGGTCCCCTTTAAGTCAAACTTAAAGTTTCCAGTTCAACATACATTATTCATGAAGACACCAGTTAACACTTCCAGCTGATGCTGGTATATAAGATATACCAGCTCTAGGACTATAAATATCTTAATTAGCATGCAAATGAATCTTGAGCCATTCATAGTATGGCATAGACTGATGCGTCACAGGCAGGGTTGGAGAAATCTCCTTTATTTACAGCCGAGCTGAGGAGAAAATGAGTGTGTGTGTGTGTGTGTGGTATGTGCATGTGCGTCTCATATCCAGCAATAGCCCAATTGGCACATCCCCTGAGAAAAATGGTCCCAAATTAGTGCACATTTTACAAGCATTTCCTCCAAAACCCCATAATTCTCACTAAACTCCATTCATGCTAACATACCACAGCAGACCCTGCTTTGTTAATATAAAAATGAAGGAAGTAGGAAGAATTATAGTGAAGGTCAAAGACCACAGAGTCTCAAAACACAGCTGGATGTTAACTTGGCCAAAGCTTTTCATCCAAAGTGACAAGAGATGGAGCGACTTGCATGGAACAATGATGCTGATATATTTCAAAAGGTCTTTTCTAGATAACAGCCATTGAAATTCAACAAAATTCTCACCCCATCGTGGACTAGAGCCTTCCACGTATGCTCCAATTTCTTTATTAACCTGAACAGAAAAAGAAAAAAGTCACTCCATGGTGCTTTTAAATCATACTGGCAGCAATGAATCACACGCCTCATGATGTAAATCATAAGTGACATGAGTCGGAGAGGTTGACGCAAGCACCTGTAAGACTGCAAGATGTCGATTATTCCGATGTACAGTAACAGCCGCTCTCCTTTTCCATTGACTGCAGGAATGCCACCCATCCTGACGGGGAAAAAACATGAGAAAATAAATGAAATGAAATAAAAGTTTTTCAGGGCCTAAATTCTAAACCTTGCTAAATACTAAAATGAAATGCTTAGCTATATCTTTGGGAACAAAATTGTAATAGCGCTTAAAAGTGTTTCCTGAAGTCAAAGACTATAGAATAACACAAGACACGTCACTTGTATTGTTTTGAATGGGAGAAAATGCAACGCGCAATATGGCGGAATAAGTCCTGCCTTCTAAATAAGAGCCAATCGCCGATTGGTAAAGTCATTGCGTCACTGCAGCGGCGTTAGAAGCTCTGGTTCCTATAGAAACAGTCAGACGCGCACCTCCGAAATAAGGCATAAGAGACGCGCATTTAGGACTGCGCATGCGCATTAGCTTGATCCAGCCTGAAAAATACAGTTTTTGTCATGATTCGAGTGTTTAGAAACAAAATTTATGAGACAGTTGTTGTCATACTTCATTGGTGATTTCAAATATGAAATTTAATCGAAAGCTTGGCAAACACCCATTCCGCATCTCCCACATATGTGTGTTATGTGGGAGATGCGGAATACATATATTGTTACACAACGGATCCTAGCTTATTGTAATAATTATTTCACGTAGCCTACTTTTACACTTTTACACACTATTACGTTGTGTGCAGAGTGATGCTAACATTTTAGCTAGCTGGTGAGAGAAAATGGCACTATCAAAGAGTCTAAAGAGGAAAGTTGTCAGCGAAAATAGGGCATACAAAGAAGAATAGAAAGACAACTATGCGTTCAACTATGGTCTTATCTGCAATGAAGTTGTTGCTGTTTTCAAAGAATATAACACTGACACCGGATGCGAGCGGTGCAACGCGACACTACAATAGAACCCATTATAATGATATTGTCTACACTGGATGCTGCGCAGAGCAACAACACATTCCCGACAGTGAACGGATTCCCTGTTCTATTTCTGACGTAGTCCAAGTGCTTTGCAACGGTCGGTTTGTCGCGTTCAGTGTAGACAGCTTTTAGCTGTTGCGGCGCGGCGCGGCACGTCTGGTGTAGACACGGTGATAATATTAGACGGCACCACGAGATGAAGATCTTTTTCAGAACCGGCCGCTATTAAAATAATCTGGCTGCGGGCACAGGCCAGATATTATTGCTGGCGGGCCATTTCTGGCCCGCTGGCCGCCTATTGCCGACCACTGCATTAGACTTTGAGCACACAAAATTTCTATGCACATTGCAACGGTCATGATATGACATCTCACTCTGTGGCATCTTTTCTATAAACATAAATTCAACATATAATTAAAGCTGCAAGCAGCGATGAAAGGGCCCTCGCACCCGTGCCACCACCACCCGATGGCCATAGGAAAACAGAGCACGGTGGGTAATATGCATTTAAGTATATAAATATAGGAGGACTACGTCAGTCATTTGTATTTGCCACAATTCTTGCTACCAACTGGTGGTGCTATGACTATAACTTAATTTTGGCGTGTAGATGTCTTCAGGCCAGGGCACTTATCAAACATGTTAAGTTTGAGGCAGATTGGATATTGTGTGCAACAACTTCCTGTTTCATGACGATAATAGCATGCTTTAGCAATCAATTGCATATTTTAGTATGTTGCTAGTAGTCCATCACAGTGTTAAACACGACACTTCGTGTTGCCAGTGGGTGGTGCTATTACTATAACTGAATTTTGTCATGTAGATGTGTTCAGGGCAGGAATCTTCTCAAACATGTGAAGTTTGGGGCAGATTAGACATTGTATGCCTGAGTTACAACAACTTCCTGTTTCTTGGCGTAAATCGCATACATCTTTACCCGCAGGTAACGCTATGACTGTAACTGAATATTTCCATGTAGATGTTTTCAGGCCAGGACTCTAATAAAACATGTGAAGTTTGGGGCAGATCGGACACTGTATGCCCAAGTTACAAGAACTTCCAGTTTCATTGCGAAACATCTAATTTGTCAGGCCGCCACGGACACGCCCTTCAGCGAAAACTCCAGATCTTCGTAATTTAACGTCACAAAGGCCTTTAGATTAGACTGACCAAATATGATTTTGATCTGATTAAAGCTCTAGGAGGAGTTCGTTAAAGTACAACAACTGGAAATGGCAAAAACTGCAAAAATTTTGCAGATGTTTTTTTTTAAATATCTCATTTCCTGTTGGGTTTTCAGATTTTGCTCCCGGGTACTTTTTTGTAGGTATTAGGCTGTTACATGTGTGTACCGAATTTCATACTTGTATGTGAAATTCAGAGCGAAGGGCGCTTAATTGAAATTTTGTAGGTGTAGGAGCCATTTTGCCAAACCTAATTCTGAACCCCATATCAGACGTACATTTTCAGCACTTCTGACGTGTGTGCAAAGTTTCATGAGTTTTCGAGCATGTTTAGGCCCACAAAAATGCGATTCATTTCGGAGAAGAAGAATATTTGACCCAGCAATTACAACAGGGTCCTCACACCATTGGTGCTCGGGCCCTAATAATAATAAAAAAAGTTAAAACATACAATCTACTCCACTTTACTGCAAAAAATGTGCATTCTCACGTGTCATCAGTGTCGATTTCCTCTCCACAGGCCGACGCTCCCTGTATGGACTCCATGGCAGTGGAGTAGAGCGCCTTCTGTGCCAGCGGCCTCTTTTCATCACTGCTGCCCTGAGATCCCTCCATCTGCTGCTCTTTCTCCGCCTGATCGATGTTGTGAACTCCCAGCAGCAAACTGTAATCCATAATCTTAAAGCTTTCCAAGACCTAAACACCAAAACCACATCAATATTTGCTCCCATTCACACATCCACTGTAGACACCAGCACACTGTACAGAACTTACCAAACAGTCCCTCTGTAACGTCTTGACCAGAGCGCTGTGCGTGTCTGTATCAAGCATGAGACCGTCTGGTACGTCCTGCATGAAATCGAGGTCTTTAAATGTGGGCTTCGCCTTTTCCCGCTCTTTCTTAGAGGCCCGTCGTTTATAGGTGGATCCCTTCAAGTCGTATTTGAGGTGCATGCGCACCACCCTGGGCAAAACGTTGTTCATGACCACCATTCGAATGTTCTTCCCACCCGACTGTACACAGTACAGCCCGAAGAACTTGGGCAATAAGGTTCGAGGATTCTGATTCAAGTTCTGCAGGAAAACAAACATCCAACAAACAAACAAATCAAATGCCCAGTCAGAGTGAACTAATATCCAAATGCAAGTCATCCATGCAATGGTACTAATCTGTTGAAAAACACTGTATTAGTATTTGTAGGTTACATGCATTGTGCAATTAATGAATTTATTCTTTAAAGGAGTAGTTACAATTCTGTCATCATTTATTTACCCGATACTGAAATTTTGTGCTCCAAAATTTGCTGTGTCAGGTTTGACGAACTTGCAAGTTTAAATACGAAAAATATAAATGAGATATTCAGCAAATAACAACTTTTCTGCCTTTTCCTTTGCACAAAAAGAAGTACTTTAATTTAGATTTTTTGTCATTTTTTGAATCTCGATGGCATTCAGTTTCATTGTCACCATATGGAAAGAGCAGCTTGAATAATCTCCAGAACATCTTCTTTTGTGTTACACGGAACAGAAAATAAGCTCATCTTTTCAGCCTTTCCCTCGCACTTTTTTTAACCTTGATGGCGTCCAAGTTCACAGTCACCGTATGGAAAAGAGCAGTTTCTTTTGTGTTCCACGGAAGAAAAAAGTCAGAACGGATTCAGAACGGCATGATGAATAAATGATAGCAGTTTTTTTTTTTAATTAACTATTCCTTAAAATTGTCAATATTACAACACACATCTGTTTAATACAAAAACCTGTTTTTATATCACATGCAATCCACACGTTTGCTGATGACCACTTCTATAACTTCAATAACAGCATTAATGCATTAGGTTGAAGTAAACATCATTCCAGAATCAAGACACACCATTTCAACCCCCCAAAAAAGGCTTCCTCAAGGCAATGGCATTCAGTTTGCCAGATAATGTTCCAGAGTGTAGTAAAACCACCTGATTCCAATTAGATTGGAGTTTATATCCTCTAAAAAAGCACCACACAAAGGCAAAGCAATGAAGCAGATATCCAACCTAGAGGAGCTTTGTGCAACGACCATCACCTTCCCAAAGGTGACATGTCCTACAAGATATGATCAAAGAGGAGAAACAGAAAGAGGAAAAGAGCCAGACATTGTTAAAGACAGATTTCTGTAGGCGAACTGGCCAAGGTCAGCATTGTTGCTGAACAACAACTGATCCGTCACTATTCATGGGCTCATTAGCTCCAGCTGAATGGATGGAACAAGCCAAGCCGGTCGCTGGTCAGACTCTGCTGACACTGAGAACCCATTTAGGCATCATCTACTGAAAGAAAAACTCATGTTCTCTTGGAAACCAAACCCTTTTGTACTTAAATTGTGGACTGAATTGGTCCAATGGAGACAGAAAGCTGGAACAAGCACGGTGTAAATGCTAATTGTGTCATTTATTTTGTTATTTAGGTAAATAGCAGACAAATCACCTCAGGGGAGAAATTAGTTCAAAATAGCTTGTTGGGTAATCAGCAGTGTTGTTGTTTAACCAGGTGGTTGATTTGTGACAGCATGTGATAATAGGCTGGAAAGCATGTTTCTCAAAAAGTATAGAAAAACAACATAAACTGTGTATTTTAGCCTTGCTTAAACCTTATTGTAGCAGAATATATATATATATATATATATATATATATATAGAATATAATATAAAGTAATTTTATAAAGGCTACATCTCATTTTCTATCATTATGTTGTATTATAACATGTACTGTATCATAATTATCAGCATTATATTAACCATCAGCCACTCTGCTCAAGACATTTTATCGGACATTGAAAACCAATATTGGTCAACCATCAATTCCAAAAAAGCATATAATGATATTACAGTTCTGTCTGATACTGATAAGCCAATAACCCTTTTCACGTTATGGCCAATAACAATAATTTATTGTCAAAATTTATTAAAAATAAAATGGAAAAATGTGTGAAAAATTCACAAAGACATTTTGCCCAATAATTAAAAAAAAAAAAAAAAATTGGTCAATAATCGATATGTACCAATACATTATTTCTCAAAAAGTAATAACATACCAACAAATAACAACATAACCTCTGTATTTACTGTGAAATTATTGTAGCTCAAAAATGCAAATAGCAGAGTTCTCCAAAAAACACTGGCCATGCTGATAATCGGCCGATATTTGGCAATTAATATTAGCCCACAACTGTGTCAGTTTCTAAATTGTATTGAAAATTGTGTAAAATAATTACTTCAGTCATTTTATCTAGGCTACATCTTGTTTGCTATCATTAAACTATTATATCATGCAGTATTTATTGCCCTGCTCTACAGATATTGGCATGTGATGCTGCCTGAATCATAATCACACAGTGTTTGTTTGTTGGCCAGTGGAGAACTGGCCCCCTGACTGAGCCTGGTTTCTCCCAAGATTTTTTTCTCCATTCTGTCACTTGATGGAGTTCCTTCCTTGCCACTGTCGAACTCTGGCTTGCTTAGTTGGAGACACTTAATATTCAACAATATTATTGATCTGACTGTACTGATGCTGTTGTATGAGAACTGAACAGAGCTGGACGATGGCATCACTGTTTTCTGCAGAACTGCTTATAGATGAAATGAACTAATTTAATAATTGATAATCTTTACAACAGAATTGAATCAACACTGAACTGACTCGGGCTGAACAACAGCTGAAATGCATCATTTTCCTGTTATCACTGTAAAGCTGCTTTGAAACAATCTGTATTGTATAAAGCCCTATATAAATAAAGGTGACTTGATTGACATTGAAAATACACATTGGATGACCATTATTTTCAAATAAAATGCACACTATTAAAATTCTGGCCGATGATTATCTTTGCTCTGGCCAACTGATAATATATTGTCAGAATTAACTAAAAATAAATCTGCACAAAAATGGTAGCCGATAAATCAGTAAATAACCGTTATCCAACCGATATGTAGTTTCACAAAAAGTAACAAAATAACAACATAAACTGTGTATTTACTGTGAACTTATTGTAGCTTAGAAACATAAAAAGTAGAAGGCTGTATTAGTGATACACCAACAAATATCTGAAAGGCAGATAATCGGTTAATATTTGGACATAAATATTAGTTCACCACTGTGTCAGTTCTAAAATAAATTAAATATTGTGTAAAATAAGTATTTGACTACAATATCATCAAAAAGTTGATTTATTTCACTAATTCCATTCAAAAAGTGAAACTTGTATAATATATTCATTCATTACACACAGACTGATATATTTCAAATATTTATTTATTTTAATTTTGATGATTATAACTGACAACTAAGGAAAATCCCAAATTCAGTATCTCAGAAAATTTGAATATTACTTAAGACCAATACAAAGAAAGGATTTTTAGAAATCTTGGCCAACTGAAAAGTATGAACATGAAAAGTATGAGCATGTACAGCACTCAATACTTAGTTGGGGCTCCTTTTGCCTGAATTACTGCAGCAATGTGGCGTGGCATGGAGTCGATCAGTCTGTGGCACTGCTCAGGTGTTACAAGAGCCCAGGTTGCTCTGATAGTGGCCTTCAGCTCTTCTGCATTGTTGGGTCTGGCATATCGCATCTTCCTCTTCACAATACCCCATAGATTTTCTATGGGGTTAAGGTCAGGCGAGTTTGCTGGCCAATTAAGAACAGGGATACCATGGTCCTTAAACCAGGTACTGGTAGCTTTGGCACTGTGTGCAGGTGCCAAGTCCCGTTGGAAAATGAAATCTGCATCTCTATAAAGTTGGTCAGCAGCAGGAAGCATGAAGTGCTCTAAAACTTCCTGGTATACGGCTGCGTTGACCTTGGACCTCAGAAAACACAGTGGACCAACACCAGCAGATGACATGGCACCCCAAACCATCACTGACTGTGGAAACTTTACACTGGACCTCAAGCAACGTGGATTGTGTGCCTCTCCTCTCTTCCTCCAGACTCTGGGACCCTGATTTCCAAAGGAAATGCAAAATTTACTTTCATCAGAGAACATAACTTTGGACCACTCAGCAGCAGTCCAGTCCTTTTTGTCTTTAGCCCAGGCGAGACGCTTCTGACGCTGTCTGTTGTTCAAGAGTGGCTTGACACAAGGAATGCGACAGCTGGAACCCATGTCTTGCATACGTCTGTGCGTAGTGGTTCTTGAAGCACTGACTCCAGCTGCAGTCCACTCTTTGTGAATCTCCCCCACATTTTTGAATGGGTTTTGTTTCACAATCCTCTCCAGGGTGCGGTTATCCCTATTGCTTGTACGCTTTTTTCTACCACATCTTTTCCTTCCCTTCGCCTCTCTATTAATGTGCTTGGACACAGAGCTCTGTGAACAGCCAGCTTCTTTTGCAATGACCTTTTGTGTCTTGCCCTCCTTGTGCAAGGTGTCAATGGTTGTCTTTTGGACAACTGTCAAGTCAGCAGTCTTCCCCATGATTGTGTAGCCTACAGAACTAGACTGAGAGACCATTTAAAGGCCTTTGCAGGTGTTTTGAGTTAATTAGCTGATTAGAGTGTGGCACCAGGTGTCTTCAATATTGAACCTTTTCACAATATTCTAATTTTCTGAGATACTGAATTTGGGATTTTCCTTAGTTGTCAGTTATAATCATCAAAATTAAAAGAAATAAACGTTTGAAATATATCAGTCTGTGTAATGAATGAATATAATATACAAGTTTCACTTTTTGAATGGAATTAGTTAAATAAATCAACTTTTTGATGATATTCTAATTATATGACCAGCACCTGTAGTTTTATGTAGGCTACATATCATTTGCTGTCAATAAAATGTTATATAATGCAGTAATATTATATAAGCACCTGTTATTATGTATTGTATAATATATACACCCTGTTTTCTAGATATCGTGATCGGACATTGGGAACCCAATTTAAAATGCATTAGTCAAAATACAGCAACTCACCATGTAATATCCAGGAAGAAGCTTCTGCAAAAACTCCGCCTCCTTGTGCATAACTGTCTTGATGATGAACTCATCGTCCTTGGTGACATAGAAGACTGAGCCACTGGCTCCCGGGTTGGACAGCTCAATCAGTGGTTCATTACAGAGCGAATACTAAAGTCGAACACAAATATAGATACAGATGAATTCTGGTTGAGTGATTCTTCAGTGGTCCTACATAAATCCAAGCATGTATTATAAAAAACTAGCCTTTATATTTCTCACCAAATAGTCATCCGGCCGTATCCCGAAGAGCTCTCTGAAGTAACGAAAGGCCACGGGAGCATAGGTTTTGAAGCGGAAGTCTGGGAAATGATGGGCTGGTGTCAGGTTGCTCCCTTCACTAGAAGATCAAGGAGAAGATCATTTATTTCATGTGAAATTTTACATCCACACTCAACCTCAGACAGATAGCTCACCTGGGGAAGAAGATGCTCTCAACCACATAGAAATCCTGCATTAGGACGTCCCGCTCAGGCTTGGAACTCAAGTTGCCAACTGTGTAGCCAATCCCAAGCTGAATGGCCCCCTTGAGTGCTGAAGATGTGGTCTGAAAAAAACAAACAAAAACAAAACAGATATAAATGACTAGAGACATATTTTCTTAAATATTAACCCAGAGATTGATCTTTTAATCTACGTTTTTTGTTCTGATGTCGCCTAGTGCCACATTTCTGCAGATCTAGCTTATTAGCAATATTACAGTTCTGGTTGATGCAGATAAACCGATAATTAGTTTGTATATTATTATTATTATATGCAATTATGTTTATATATTAAATGGTAAATGTTACATTTTAAAAATCAACACTATTTTGTCTAAAATTAAAAAAATTAAAAATAAGTTAAACTAATATCAATTGTTTTAAATGCTAAAGTATATTTAGGCTTTACAAAAATCAAATATATAGTATGAAAAACGGATATTCATCTTAAGATTTGCTAAAGATTACATTTCACTGTGTTATTAAAGTATTAGTGTTTTCATAGATTAAATTTAGGTTAGTGTTAGAGGCAATGGTTATCTAAATGCAAAGAGAGAAAATAAGCATAAATATACAATATCAACCGATATAAAACATTGAAAAGTTAAAAAATGAAAACATTAAAAAAAAAACTAATATTGACTGATATGATACCGATATATATATATATAGTGTGTCCCTAGAAGTAACTAAAATAATCTGAATGGAATCAATATCGAATCTAGCAAAGTTTTTAAAACTGATTTAACTAATTTTATGTTAGCGTTAGATGACGGCAAACAATCTAAATGTAAAAAGAGAGGACATGAGCATGTCCAATTAAAAATAAAATATTAGCCAATATAAAACATTGAAAAAATAAATAAATAAAAAATAAAATATTTTAAATGGAATCAATATCGAATCTAGAAAAAGTTGTTGAAATTGATTCGGCGCAATGTACCTTCTTATATGTGGTTTCTCCTGAAGCATCCACTCCCCTGTGGCCGATCTTCTTCCCATGAGCCGGCTGGCCTGACGATGAAGGCATCTGGTATAAAAAGAAAAATATGAGATACCACCAACCTGCACTCCCTACACGAACAGGTTTGCTTGCAGTCTAATAGTAGATATTCTTGATATGTGGTAAAGGAACGTACCTCTGTGATGAAAGCCTTTTTTGACATAGTGTCTAAGAAAGAAAAAGAATAGTGATTAACCGGGTATTGACAACATCTAAATAAAAGGATCATCATTGGTTGCAAAATGAAAATGCAGACAGTCAGTCCTAAAGATCGTGATTTGAAACCAGATTTGTGTGTCTATGATTACGAGATGTTCATCTGAAATTATAAACAGACTTCAAGAGTCAACAGGTCACCCTCTAAAGCGCAGACAGCATCAGCTGACTTCATTATTCAGTCTCCATTTATATTCCAATGCCGCCCCTCAAGCATCAGCAGCAGCTGTCAACGGCGACTAGGATGTTTGTTGACAAAGATGGTTTGATGAAAATACACCATGTGAAGATGACGGCTGGATTCCTTGAGCTGTACTTCTCACCCCACAGTTGCCCCAGATGCATCTGCACACGCTCTCATTCAGTTCCTCGGTTTCCATGGCATCCCAATCAAGGTCAACAAGCTTTCTCGGAGTTTGCATATACATGTGGCATCAACAGACACATGCTGCTCTAAATAGGGCATTGGCCGCTAGACAGAGCAGCTCATAGCCATGCAGTGAGAAAGCAATAGCAAAACGAAGATGACGGGCATGCTGGAAAATCCAGCTAAAAACAGCTTAAAGGAAAAGTCAACCCAAAAATTTATATTCTGCCCCCGTTTACTCAGCCTCATGTCATTCCAAACCTGTATGAGTTTCTTTTGTTTATAGAACAGAAAAGGAGAAATTTTGAGAAATGTGCTGCTTATTCTATTCAATGCCTTTACAAAGAATCTGGAGTCTGGAGGTTTTATTCTTCAAATAGGAAAGCATAAAAGTGGTTCATATTAGGACTGCACGATTTGGGTTAGTATAAATTGCTATATATAAAAAAAATAGTATTTATATTACTAAATAAAAATATAAGGTAATAAAAAACAAAATAAGACATTACAATTGTAAAATTCTACTGATTTTTTTTTTGTTGTTGTTGTCAGATCTTCAATTAATCATTTGAAATGGTTCACAAAAACCAATTCGTTCACAAATCAGAATGAATTAGTTCTTGACTTTTGGTCCAGTCAAAATTATTAGTAGCTAACTGGAGGGGAAAATCTTAACATCTGCCCTAAATACATTAGCTTTTGATTGTTTAACGAATCATTCTTTTGAGTCCGATCTTCAATGAATCATATGAAACCACTCAGAATGATTCATTCACAAATCAGACTGAATCAGTTCTTGACATGTTGACTCACTGATACAGTTTCAGGAATACCAGCTACCCTGAAGGGAAGATGATTAGTAAATAACAATTTTTTGGTGAACTATACTTTTGAGCTGATAACTGTATTTTGAAAAATGACAGCAGGTTTGAAGCTGGCCAACCATCTGCATCACCATCTGGTGAAGATGGTTGGGTGGTAGACAAGCTAAGATGACATAACCAACTGGAAGCTGGTTTGTTGCTAGTCCAAGATGTTATATCAGTTACCAGCGCTAATGGCTAACTTGGACCAGCTAGAAATTCATTACCAGCTAGATTTTCCACCAGCAAGCTTCCCATTTTTGGTAAATTTGTTTTTGTGACATCTATGGAAGGAAGTTGGAAGTTAGGAAAAACATAAAGGCTGCAATGTCCCAAACAAAATCAATTTTCCATTTCACCTCTGAAATAGCACATCCACACCAACAAGCCTCATGACCAAGTTAGTTCCTGTTATTTCTGGATCCAGCTTTCAATGTGGGCTCCTGAAACTGTTATGGACTGTTTGGGCAACATTGTGGTTCTCCATAAAAGAGCTTTTTCCTAGACCCTGTTCACTGATGTTAGGTTTGGCCTCAGTTCAAGCCGGTGCGCGCAAACATGCTGTAGGATTTCTGCTATACTCCACTACCCAAGGTCAACCACATATCTAATAAAGACCATTAGACCAGCAAAAATTTGTTTTTTAATTCTATTTTTATTTATAGGTACAGAAGAAAAGACAGAAAATGACTAAGATTCAGACTGCCCACTTGAGACAGTGTCTGAGCATATAGTATGCACTAACCACTAAGCTACATCTTTAACACACAAAATGTATAAACTGTTAAAGGAAGTTATAAATGTCAAGGTTCAGAAATTGATTTTGGGAAGGAATTCTGTATAAAACATCTGGTGAAACAAGGTAAATTGTGTTAAACAGAGCTAAAGCTTTACAAAAATTACCTTAAAATAGCCTAAATTCTTAAAGGTTACTTATAGGGATAGTAATTAAAATTAAAATTACCCCATGATTTATTCACCCTCAAGCCATCCAAGGTGTATATGACTTTCTTCTTTCAGACGAATACAATCGGAGTTATATTAAAAAATGTCCTAGCTCTTCCAAGCTTTATAATGGCAGTGAATGGGGGGCCCAATTTTGAAGCCAAAACAAGTGCATTCATTCATCATAAAAGTAATCCATATGGCTCTAGTTACACAAGTCGACTTGTGCCACAAGAGTAACCCGTGACGTGATGTATGATGCAGGATGTAGGAGTAGCGTAAGTTTAGACGCCTCTCACGATTTAAACAAATAGGCCTGTGCAACAAACTCAAGCTCCTCTTCTCTTTTAGACTTCTACAAACACGATTCCAAAAAAGTTGGGACACTGTACAAATTGTGAATAAAAAAGGAATGCAATGATGTGGAAGTTTCAAATTTCAATATTTTATTCAGAATATAACATAGATGACATATCAAATGTTTAAACTGAGAAAATGTATCATTTTAAGGGAAAAATAAGTTGATTTTAAATTTCATGGCATCAACACATCTCAAAAAAGTTGGGACAAGGCCATGTTTACCACTGTGTGGCACCCCCTCTTCTTTTTATAACAGTCTGCAAACGTCTGGGGACTGAGGAGACAAGTTGCTCAAGTTTAGGAATAGGAATGTTGTCCCATTCTTGTCTAATACAGGCTTCTAGTTGCTCAACTGTCTTAGGTCTTCTTTGTCGCATCTTCCTCTTTATGATGCGCCAAATGTTTTCTATGGGTGAAAGATCTGGACTGCAGGCTGGCCATTTCAGTACCCGGATCCTTCTTCTACGCAGCCATGATGTTGTAATTGATGCAGTATGTGGTCTGGCATTGTCATGTTGGAAAATGCAAGGTCTTCCCTGAAAGAGACGACGTCTGGATGGGAGCATATGTTGTTCTAGAACTTGGATATACCTTTTAGCATTGATGGTGCCTTTCCAGATGTGTAAGCTGCCCATGCCACACGCACTCATGCAACCCCATACCATCAGAGATGCAGGCTTCTGAACTGAGCGCTGATAACAACTTGGGTTGTCCTTGTCCTCTTTAGTCCGAATGGCATGGCGTCCCAGTTTTCCAAAAAGAACTTCAAATTTTGATTCGTCTGACCACAGAACAGTGTTCCACTTTGCCACAGTCCATTTTAAATGAGCCTTGGACCAGAGAAAACGCCTGCGCTTCTGGATCATGTTTAGATATGGCTTCTTTTTTGACCTATAAAGTTTTAGCCGGCAACGGCGAATGGCACGGTGGATTGTGTTCACCGACAATGTTTTCTGGAAGTATTCCTGAGCCCATGTTGTGATTTCCATTACAGTAGCAGTCCTGTATGTGATGCAGTGCCGTCTAAGGGCCCGAAGATCACGGGCATCCAGTATGGTTTTCTGGCCTTGACCCTTACGCACAGAGATTGTTCCAGATTCTCTGAATCTTTGGATGATATTATGCACTGTAGATGATAACTTCAAACTCTTTGCAATTTTTCTCTGAGAAACTCCTTTCTGATATTGCTCCACTATTTTTCGCTGCAGCATTGAGGGAATTGGTGATCCTCTGCCCATCTTGACTTCTGAGAGACACTGCCACTCTGAGAGGCTCTTTTTATACCCAATCATGTTGTCAATTGACCTAATAAGTTGCAAATTGGTCCTCCAGCTGTTGCTTATATGTACATTTAACTTTTTTGGCCTCTTATTGCTACCTGTCCCAACTTCTTTGGAATGTGTAGCTCTCATGAAATCCAAAATGAGCCAATATTTGGCATGACATTTCAAAATGTCTCACTTTCAACATTTGATATGTTATCTATATTCTATTGTGAATAAAATATAAGTTATGAGATTTGTAAATTATTGCATTCCTTTTTTATTCACAATTTGTACAGTGTCCCAACTTTTTTGGAATCAGGTTTGTATTTCATGACAGGCGTTTTGTTTTGCTTTAACCTCTGCGCTTCCGCGTTTGACATTATGTCATGCATCGGGTCAGGGGTTACTCTTCCGCCACAAATCAATGCGTATGGATGTCTGCTGGAAGCTAGTTATTATAGTTGATAAAGTTTTAAATATGGATTTTTTTACGAAAACCAATCGCTTTGCTTCAGAAGGCCTTTGTTAACCCATTTTCATTTATGGATGAACTAACCCTTTAAGGCTAAACGTAAACAACATAGCATTCTTATTCTATTATGAGATGATGTTCAGCCACTTCTTAACTTAGGTCAAGCCATAATGAACTTGACAAACTTCTAAAATACGGGTTAGAGCTCAAAACATCTCCAGTGCTAATGAATTAGCAAAACACCTCCTGAAATTCCACATGCTTTGGGTAGGTGTGATCACAGCCAGCTCAAAATTGACTTGGAATGAAGAACTTGATGACAGAACCTTTGAGGTGTCACCTGACACCTCAAGCTAACATTCATTATATGAGACTAAATTTACCAAGGACTTAGCATATAGAAATGCTACTATGGGTGAATGATATCATGTGGTATGATAGCAAAAATCTAAATACTGGAAACAAAACCATGACAACATATGAACAACTGCTTATAAACTTGAAAAACAGAACTGTATAAAGCAAACCAAAGGAAACAAGAAACTATAAACCCACCAGTAAGGCCACAAAACCATTTTCATTGCTCACTTCTGATCTGAGAGTTCCTCTTGCAAATTTCATTCAAGTAACAAGCCATTCAACAGATGCTATTATTCAAAGTTCAAGATTTTTTCTATTGCTCATAACTTCTGGAAAAAACAGCGCAAACAGTGGACAATAAGTCTAGTTCACGTGTTTACACACTCTATCAAATGGTGTTTGCTTGAAAGGCTGTGCGCTTGGTTGTATGTGTACTAGGGGTGAAATGGTTCTCGGTAAAAAATCGAACCGTACCGTTCTGCACACTCGGTTTGGCACGCACTTGCACCACGGTTCATCTTATATCTAACGACGCATACGCATCTATAATATGGTTTGTAGAAAATAAATAAAACAGACAGAGTTAGGCTAATGTATGTTTCTGTCGATGGATATGCATTCTGGCTTCCTCTAAACTTTGTTCAGTGTGTGTGCCGCATGCTCTATATGACCAGTCATTTACGCTGTCATCACCCGGGTGTCGATAGCGCGCGAGCGCAGGTGAAACCTGAACAGCACACGTTGCTATCTGCGTTTAAACTAAACTCATTTAAGTCTTGCCAATTTAAACATTCGAGTGCAAGGCGCGAAAGAGAACTTATGTGCGCGCTGGGAGAAGATTTGTTCACTCATCCGAAGCACGCATTTCCCCTCCCCTCCGGAACGCGATTTCTACCGCGGGAGGACAAGCAACTGGAACCTCTTCAGTAGGCTGAAAAGGAGCCAGGGACAGGCCTTGTAGCACCAAAGCCAAGTCCCAAGCCGGCACCCTAGTGCTTACTGCAGGCCTCAGCCTCAAAGTCCCACGGAAGTGGGAAGAAGCGAAGCGAAGAAGCGAAGACTCTACACTTCAGGACATACAATTTCCTTGTGGAGGGAACTCTGGAGTGGAGGATGGTCTCAACAACCTCAGTTAAGAAACCAGAATCTATCAGCTGGGCCCCCTCAGAAGCCAAGCCCACAGTTTCCATAGTTCTGGGCGGGGATGAAGTATTGAGCCCCCTGCTTGAGACAAGCCTTCCTGACCGGAATCTCCCTAGGAGGGCCGTCGAGGAGAGACACAAGATCCGAAAACCATACCCTGCCCAGCCACCGCGGGGCTGACAAGATGAGACGAACGTTGTCTCTGTGAACTCTCCCCAGAACTCCCGGGAGCAGAGCGATCGGGGGAAACGCGTACAGATGTAGCCTCAGCCACATTTGAACCATAGTATCCAGTCCAAGAGGAGCTGGATGTGTGAGGGAGAACCAAAGTGGACAGTGAGTAGTCTCTCAAGACGCAAAAAGATCCACTTGAGCCTGGCTGAACACCCTCCATATCTGCTCTACGACCTCGGGGTGGAGCCTCCATTCCCCGGGCCTCAGCCCCTGCCTCGACAGGATGACCTTGATCATGTGAAAAGGATTGCTCCTCGGGGAAAACCCCCTGGTCCTGAGCCACCACTGTAAGGGTCTCATGTACAGCAGGCCAAAAGGTATCACATTGGATGCTGCTGCCATCAGACCCAACAGTCTCTGAAACTGTTTCACAGTGAGTGACTGGCCTAGCTTTATTCAGTTTACTGCTGACAGGATTGACTCAATACTTGCAATACTACCTGCATTGTAGTCGAATCCCATACCATGCCTATAAAAGTGGTCCTCTGAGCTGGAGAAAGCACACTCTTTTTGGCGCTCGACCTCAACCCCAATCTTTCCATTTGAGCGAGAACGACATCTCTATGCCAAACTGCTAGCTAATGTGACTGAGCTAATATCAACCAATCGCCAGGTGTAGTTCAGAATGTGTATGCCTTGTAGACGCAGTGGTGAACGTGCTGCCTGCTTACTGGCCTCCTGCTCTTATCTTTTTCTTTAATGGTGCTTAAATTCAACCATAAGTGCCTCTCCGTGGCCACCAGGGCTGTCATAGCATGGCCGATAAACCTGGCCATTTCTTTAGTGGCCCGACACAACTCTGTGACTGCGTCAGGGCCAATACGCCCACCCTCATCAAGATCTCCTAGCAAATCAGCCTGGTAGGCTTGCAGCAAGCCCATAATGTGAAGGCAAGCTGCAGCCTGACCAGACGCTCTATATGCTTTGCCCACCAAAGCTGATGCTGTTCTGACTGGCTTGGTGAGCAGTGTCGGGGCCTTTAGGGGTGATGCAGTCTCTTCCACCTTAGGCATTGCCCCATATCCATGTTCATTATGGCCAACTATAGTGGAATAGTGAGTAGTTTGTGCACTATGTATTCTATAGGAGACCGGTCTCTTCCACGATCATAACCTCAACCAGTTCCTCATATGCAGGAGAGTGAGGCGGCGACTCCTTAACATCTTCTGCCTCGATGCTTTCGATATCCAACTCCTCAGAGCTGGACATTTGCAGCACTGGTGCCTCACTCAGTGCGGAAGGAACCGCAAAGTGTGCTTCCTGTTACTGAGAGAAGGCGCTGGATCTATCAGGTGAGGGCAGAGATAGAGCTGGGACCATCTCTAACCCCTCTGATAAATCCATTTGCTATCCCCAGGATCTAGATCACCGCTGTGCCTCGGCAGCAGCGGGACCCGAACCCAGGGGAATGTGAGCCTGAGTGCTCTTCTCAAAGAGCGCCAGGCGGGAGTGGAGCGTTCGTAGTGGAAGCTGTTTACAGTCTGCACTGCCAGCACCCTCGGTGCTCCGCTCCCAAACAAACAACGCAAAGATTGTATGTATCCCCAACCGTGATGTAGCCTAGGCAGGGAGGAACACATAACCTAAATTGCTGTCTGCTCGCCATGTAATAATATAATGAATGGAGGTAGACAAACAACACCAAACAAGATACGATTTCACATATAGCTCTTACTGAAGATACAGAAGCTAGCACTGCACTGTTTGGGCATGCTTTATGACTGATTTCACCTGTGATTCATGACGCAATCACGCCAAGTGTTCCCACAGCGTCTTCGACGCAATGCGAGTTCCCTCGAAAGGGAACGCCCCTTTTGGAAACCCTATTTTGTAGCAACAACGCAACAATGTGCTAAAACACTTTAGCAACTATTTGGCAACATTCTGGGAACGAGTTACAATTGCTGTTCATGTGAATGATTAGACAACTCTATCTGATTGTACATACATAAGGTAACTCTTCGTAAACAATGGTTGGTTACGATGCCTTGAACACAAATACATCAATGGAGGACTCCGTATCCTCTCATAAAAGACCCCCTACTCCTTCTGAGGTGCCAATGGGATTGAATGTCTTCCAATACTGTGGTCTGGTCTGCAGGCCTATAAAAAGATCCATCCTCTTCGGGGCATGAGCGAGAGGAGGGGGCAAGGAATACAGAGAGACACCATTATGCAATTCTTGCTTGTTTTCCATTTCCCACCAGAGCTTGAAAACTCCCAGCAGTCTGAGCTATTAGAATAACACGAGTTGAGGAAATAGATGGAGTGTGCAGACAGACCTGCCGTTCTGCAAAGCGATATCAGCGAGCACAACACTATTACAGATTTGAGTATCGCATAGGGTTTGATTATATATGCATCTCATGGGATGTTATTTGTATAAACCGAGAAATCCATTTCACAGATGCATTAATTGTGTACATTTACCACCACATGATAATAATGAAGTGGTGCTTAAGACGGTCCATTTGGTGGTAATAACCTTAAAACTGTTTTATAATTAATTTATAATAAAGATCTTTTCCTATCTTGGCCTTCATCGATTCAGTGCTGTTCTTAATGAGCCGAGCGAGACGGCCACTGAACAGAACAGCAACACAGATATTTATCATTCATGGGTTGAAACAGGAGCAATAATTGTATTACCACATGCAAAGAGTATTATTAATGCTCATACTTGAAGCTTTGAAAAAAACTATAACTGTATTACATTTTTACGTAAAAGCAAACGCGGCAATTTTAACCTGAATGTGTGAGGCTTCCAGTCATTTTAGCTGTACAAAAACAGTCTGTTATGCTGCTTGATATTGCAAACTGGTGTTTTGTTATCATATTATTTTAATTTATTATCATAATCATAAACACACTGGTTGGTAGTGCAAATGGTTTTACCATTTACTATACTTCTAATTGGTCATATTGTGACCAATATTGGTTATCATATTGGTTATTGGCTGATAATACACAATTAATGCACAGTTGAATATAAAATTTGGATATTCAACTGTGCATTATTTCCCCTATATTGACATTTAGATTACTTTTGCCATCTAACACTCACTTAAAGCAAATTTTTAGAAAAATTAATAAGTGTTTAACAAATGTAAACATTTAATTCCATTCTGTTGAGAGGTAGCGACATTTTTGGATATAAACACTGTTAAAGAACTCTATTAAAACCTGCGACTCGCCCAAATTTAATCTGATTTTAGGAACAAAACAGGGGTGGATGAGTGCGCCCATGTCACTTCAGGTGAGAAAATGACTCACAGGCCACTGTGAGACCCCATAAACATGTGTCATGTGATTGCGTGCTCAACAGTTAGCATGTTTTCCCACACATATCTACACGGGAGAGACGCCAGGGAGCAAACCAATGAAAACAGGAGGATGCCGAGGCAGGAGACGCCAGGGGAATTCAGGGAGTGTTTGGATTAAGTTTTAGCAATTAAAGAGTAGATGATGAGACTACAAGAGAGTGTGACATTTACTATGAGCCAATTGCGTTGACATTTATGTCTTTGAAAAACAGTAACCACAATGTAAAGGTCAATCTTAAGTCCATACCACTGAACATAGGCACTTTATGAAGCGGATCACATTTTGTGCTCTTCAATAATTTTTTGTTTACAAGCACAGTCTTACACTGATTATGTTTAATAACCCAAGAAAATTGTTTTGGTTTGTTTTGTGTGTATATCTGTTTACATATTGATGTTAAAAGCAGAGAAATAACTGATCATTTAAAATGCAGCTTTCTTTCCTTTCTGGGTTTACAGAATGAGGCGATTTTCGATGGTTATCTGCATATTGTGCATGTGAACGCACTTATTGCCAAATACGTGACTTATTAACACCAGAAAAACACAAATGGGGAACCAAGAAGAAAATAGCACATTCTCTTAGAGGCAGAAACAAGTGTATTTGTTAGATAAAGTAACTCTGTTTTAAAAGTGAAAATCTGAAATTATCAGATTGAACCAAGTGCAAGGCTCAACAAGGATTTGTGTGTGTGTGTGTGTGTGTTAATACACCATGGTATACAGTGGGTTTCAAAATCGAATTTAAACCTTGAAGAAACAAAGTTTTAGGATTTAAAAAAATGTTAAACAAAAAGGTTATTAATAAGTTATTAATAAGACAAATTAATAAGAAATATTTAAGATTCTGCACTATTAGAAGTCACTGATCAAAAAGGAACAATTGAAAATCTGAATTGTATTGTACAAAAGACCAATTATATATATATATATATATATATATATTTATAATTGATAAAATATTTTTAAATTATTTATAATAAATAAAATAACAAAAATGCAAAATAGAAGTGAAAAAAGAATAGCTAAATATCAATTTACCATCATTGCACCATGGTAACACCTTACTTACTTTTTTTTCTAAGAGTTATAATTTTTTTCTAAGACATACTAAGCAATTGCGCACACTCAAATAAATTAAGGAAGAAAAGGGACATTAATAAATCATTCAGAAAAAAAAATGCCATCTAGTCTACAAAAGACTGATTGTAAAATGCCATCTAGTCTACAAAAACACCTTTTGTGCATTCAAATTTACATATGCAATAAACATTTTATGGCATTTATTCTAAACAGATGCAATACAACCCTTTACCCTATTTCTCACCTGAAACCCCCATCATCCCATCTGTCATCTACCCAGTGTCCCTGCTATGCTGATGACTAGCGAGCTGATTCTGGTTTTAACTCGTAATATCAAATCATCCACCCTGACAACATGCCCATAAAACTATATAGCCTGTTATAACTGCACACACTCTGACTCTCTCTCTGGCTGCATGTGAATCCTAATAATCTGATGCAGGAATGATATATCACATGCATCAGTGTCCCTTATCCATGCATGAATGCTAGTCTTGCTAGCTCTATCCATGTGCATCCCAGCCACCTATGAATCAAACAGAAGAGATTGCATGAACTGAAGTCTTTCTAACCCGTCTATCGAATCAAACCCCGAGTGGTTAGTTACCCGCGTCCCCGCCGTCCATCGTCCCTGTGTCCTCGGATGCTGTTGCCCCGGATAACGGACTCCCATCCCCGGCCTCAGACAAGCTGGCCGCCCCTTCAGCCTCCGCTTCCATTCAAAATCCCGGGATGAATCCTCCGAGCGAGAGCGCTGCCAACCGATGATAGCGAATATTTCAAACAATACACCGCTTTGCCTTCTAATCTATATGGATCTGACTAGCTGACAAAAAATAATGTGGGAGATTGGAGACTGTTCCTGAGCGTCGTGGTCCTCCTCTCCTCTGAGCTGTCATGCACAGGATTGGGATGTTCGATTCGCGAACGAATCATTGGTTTGAACAGACTGAATGGTTCAAATGAACTGATTCGAAAAGCCTCCAACAAATAATTTTGGACTGGATTTGCTGTTTGTCAGCAGATGTGGTAACTTGGTACTAGAAATTAAGAAAGAAATTATGACAGATATTCTGAAAGCTTTTACAGTGACTATTAGAGTTTTACAGCATTAGCTGTAACTAATGTGGTATTTTGACGAAAAATATATTTTTGCCAGAAATTAGAAAACAACTTCTGACACAATATCTAAATAAAATCTTAGTGATAAACAACGGACTTTTTGAGAAAACGATTGCTCGAAACATAGTTGATCGTTTAACTGGTTCATTGACGCGAACCGAATGAATCGATTCGTAAGAATGAATCACACTTCTGCTGAGTGTTTTGATGAGGCTGCTGCTGCTCTCTGTTGGCGAATCTTCATAATTCATAAAGCATGTAAGACAAAAGGCTCAGAAAAAAGATATAATTCAAATGTGTTAAATTATTTACCATATATTTAAATATATAATATAATATTCCATCAGCATTGTTTTGTTTTCACTTTTATGGTCGTTAATACAAAATATTAATTGATGAACAAACAGCAATAATAGTGTTCAGAGTGTTCAGTGAATTCTCCATTTGCATTAAATGAAGCAGTTAGCGTATATAATACAAATATTATTGTAAATCTCTTAAATATTCTTCAGTATTATATATATATATATATATATATATATATATATATATAATATATTTAAGACTATATTAGAGAATCATTACCTCAGTGATGGCTTTTCAGTTTTCCTAGGCAATCATATATAAAATATTTCAAGCTTACTGCAGGGTATTATAGTTAACTAAACTAACTACTGAAAATACAAAAACAGTAAAAATATACTAATAAACTAACAAAATAAAATAATTGTATCTCAATGTTATTAAAACAACACTAGCTCACCAATACCAACAAAAAACATCCACAAATTTTCAAAAATCAGTGTCTTTGCATTTATTAAGAAATGTTACACCATGACAACATGTTTAGTGCTGAAGAAATGTACATTATTTCATGTAAAAGCACAGGGGCAGTAGAAGGACGGGGGTCTCTTTCCAGACTGACGGCTCAGAGATGATGCTCTCAGGAAGGATTGCACGCCAAATGCATCAGGTCTGTTTTTTCCTCAAGACGGGTTTTGAAACAAACCATCATTAGTCCGTGAGACGACATCACTGATACCCAGCTGTCAGTCGGGGAGAATGAAGAGGGGCGGCAGGGCAGCGTGGGGTCATTTGACAGTCAGCTAATTATACTCCTTAGAGATATTTGGGCAGATCCTTTTCCACCACCTAAAAGAGAAATAGCTGATAAAAATGACATATTTTGTGCCAATATCACTGTGACAATTAGATACTGTAGCTAATCACTAACATGACCTAGATTATGACTCAATCCAGACTAAAATACAATCAAAGATTAGTAGAATCTAAACAACGTACACTTGGATCCTGCAGTGGAGAATATCTCTTCACAACCTGGCCTTCACGGTTAATAAGGAACTGAAAATAAAACCCAAAATACTGATTTTAAGGATTTATTTTAATGAAGCCACAAAATATTTAACTATTTAAAAAACAAGATTTAACTCATAAAAGGCTTTTAATTAGCATAATTAAAAGGCAAAAAGCACATACCTTTGTGAAATTCCATTTGATGCTACTATAATGGAATAAAAACAACAGTCAATAGACATCTAAATATAATTTGTTAGAGAGCATCAGCTGTTTTAAAGGGATAGTTCACCCAAAAATTAAAATGCCAAGTTCTGTCATGAAACTCTACATGGCGCAGGCTGATCGCCCCTTTGATCGCGAAAGTGATCAAAAAAAAAAAATCGCGAAAGTGAAATTGCCCTTTGTGGTCGCATCGCGGTACCCCTGCGTTCCCATTTCTGCCCCCCCGGAACGCAATTTCTACCACGGGAGAACAATCGACCCCCCCCTCCGGAACGCGATTTCAGCCAAGGGAGAAACCCACAACACCCCCCCACCACTCCGTCCAAATACATTAACAGTGTCATATCTATCACCATGCTAACCTATTCCGAGAGTTGTTATGACAGAAATTCTGTCACTATTTACTTGCCCTCATGTCATTCTAAACCTGTTGGACTCTCTTTCTTCTTTTGAACATAAAAGAAGATTTTCTTCTTTTGGTAAGTTGGTAACCAAACAGTTTCAGTTCCCATTGACTTCTATTGTATGGACAACCCCCCCCCCCAGAAAACAATGAAAGTCAATGGGAACCAAAACTGTGTCTAAATATGACATAATTTTCATTTTTTGGTTGGACCATCCCTTGAATGATACCAAATAAGCCTTTATTTACACATAATTTGCAAGACAACTATCTGGCAACTCACTTTCCAAAGAATCCTTTTCCATTGGGTTGTTCCTTCAGCCACTTCCACAGAGGATGCGCGGTGTCGCCGTTCACGTCAATCTTGCTGAACATATCAAACTCTGCGTTGTAAGACTTGGCGAATTCTTTGATTTGGGAATTGGTTCCTGGTTCCTGAACAAAAACATATTATTGGATCATTGAACTGATTTGATTTAAGAGCATTAAAAACGTTTTTGCTCCTTGTACCTGACGTCCAAACTGGTTGGATGGGAAGGCCAGGATGTGTAAACCTCTCTCAGCGTACTTGGCGTGCATTTCTGCAAACTGAGAGTAGTTTACTGGGGTTTTGCCTCACTTTGAGGCAACGTTTGTGATGATGACAACTTTTCCCCTGAAATATACAGTAAATGGGATTTTGTTAGTGTTACAAAATCAGTGATGCAAAAGGAACGATGCATCATACACTAAACAACTGAGGATACTGTAACAAATAACATATGTAACATATGCCTCATTGCTAAGAGAAGCATGATGAATGAAAACAGTATTTGTTTTTAAAATCGGCTCAAAACATGTAACTTGTTTGATATCCTCCAAGTGGATATAAAAGTCTGTGCCCATCATACACTATACGATTTTCTGTGAAATTTATGGAAGCCCATTTTCAACACTCATCCTTCAAATCATCCTTTGGTAAATCATAATTATGACATAAAAGTTACAATTATGACGTAAAAAGTTAAAATTAGAAGTAGATTTCATAAGTCATAATTATGACATACTAAGTCAATTAGAAGATAAAAAGTCAAAATTATGAGAAAAAGCCATAATTATGAGATAAAAAGTTGAAATAATGAGAAAAAGTCAAATTTATTAAATAAAAAGTTATGAGATAAAAAGTCATAATTCAAAAGTCATAATGAACGTCAAGATTTGTCACAAATTCTGACTTTCAGTCAACTTTGATTTTTCAAATTTTAATGTCATAATTATGACTTTTCATCTCATAATTTTGACTTTTTGTAATTTATTTGTCTTTTGTCAATTTCGACTCAATTCATCTTATAATTTTGACTTTTCATCTCAAAATTTCATTATTTTCATATCATAATTTTGACTTTATATATCATAATTTCAACTTTTCATCTCACAATTTTGACTCTTTGTCATAACTGTTACTCTTTTTGTCATATTTATGACTTATTATGTCTTAGTATGTACTTGTGACTTACGTCAATTTCGACTGTCAATTAATCTCATATGTTCGACTTTTTATATCATAATTTGATTACACTTTACAATAAGGTTCATTTGTTATCATTAATGTATTAACTAACATGAAGTACCAATGAGCAATACATTTGTTACTGTATTTATTAATCTTTGTTAATGTTAGTTAATAAAAATACAGCAGTTCATTGATTGCTCATGTTAGTTCAGTGCATTAAATATTGTTAACAAATTTTAATCATGTATTAGTAAATGTTGAAATTAACATTAACAAAGATTAGTAAATGCTGTAGAAGTATTGTTCATTCTTAGTTCATGTTAACTAAAATAGTTAACTAAGTTAACTAATGAAATCTTATTACCCATAATTTCGACTTTTCCTCTCATAATTTTGACTTTTTGTTATATTTATGACTTGATCTCATTTTTATGATTTACCAAAGCAGTTTTTACCAGTTGAGTTTTTCCTCTTATGTGGCAGAAATGGGCTTTCATAGAAACATGTCAACTCTGATTGCCCAAAAACTGCAAACTGTCTCTGACTTTCATCAGTTAGCACTGACTACTCTAGACTGTACATTTTAGTTTATTTCAGTCTTGAACAAAAAGGCTTAACACCTCGAGGTGAAATAAAAAGCTGTTGTATTTCTGACATGCTGATTTCCATCTCTCACCTGTATTTTTCAAGGGAAACTTCATTACCATCTATATCCGTGACTGTGAAGTCATAAATGGATGTGGCCGTCTGCCAATCTTCTAGCTGTCCAGACTGAGAGAAAAAACAAGCTGGCATAAACAGTAGGATATATTTGAATATATTTACACACGTAAACGAAAAAAAAAAGCAACAGCTTATAACACCCTCAACCAAATATTAAATATACAAATCTGAGTATTTAAATTCCAACTGCAACTGAAAACCTGTTAGTCCAGTGTTCACATTCATACACTTCAAAACCATTCTTACCATTGTCTGCAACACTAGGGAGAAAACGACAGCAGAGCCTAAAAAACGCATGGCTGCCTTTCAGTACTAACTACTGAAATGGCAGGCAGCGTGTTCGATCAAATCCTCTTGCTAAGTACCTTATGTTCAAGAAACACCCAGAACACTGAAACCCCCCATATATAGGGCTTCAAATAAACATTAACTTGACACGGTGGCTGTTTCTTCCTTATAGGCTGAATTTTTGCTGACTACATGCTTGTAGCTCATCTACATGCGGGGTATTTGATGGTAAATCCTTTTGAGGTCAAAGGTCATCAAATCTTACACAACCTGATAAAGTCGATAGCATGATGTGCATGATGGCACTTGGTCCATATACTAGATAATCACTGATGCATGCATTATATAAATTATACTATTTTGCAAATGTAGTAGAATAGTAAACATGATATTTCATATGGATATTGACTTAGACACTGCCTTCAGGGACGGATACATGCTGCAAGGATAGGCTAAAAATAAATAAAATAATGTTTTGACACATTTATTTCAATAAAATAGTCATGAATATATTAACACTAACAAAAAAGTACTTTGGCATTTGTTAATGGCATTTTTGGACATGCACCAAGGTTGTGTAATATTTTTTGGACATGATGTTCTGTTAATAATAGCCTATTTATTTTATATATCAATATATCGTGAATATTACAATTTGATACGTGAAGTTTTTGTAATGGATGGATACAAAAATATAAACTGATACAGTTCATATTTCAAATAGAAACAGCCTATTTCACAGCATATTTTAAAGAACTACGTTTCTAGTGATGTGTGCCAAAATAGAAAAAAAAAAAAAAAAAAAAAAAAGATTAGATTACTATAGTTGTTATTGCGCATTATTTAAATAACAGACAAGGGTAACTGGCACAAAGACTAAAGACCTAAATACAGTGAAACTAGAATCTTATCTTGCACATTAGGACTGACTGTGTGTGTACTGATGATAAAACATGCAGCACATAACCTCGTATTTACCAGATTACGTAATCAGATTAGCAAATGTAAGTTACAGAAGTATTTAACTTTACGATACCATTGCACCAATGATCCCACTGCTCGATAAAGCCCCGAACAGCAAGACGCGATGGATAAAACCCATTTTTTGTTCTTTTCGCTTTGCAAAGTCCAGTGTGATGCACAACTTTTAAATGAATCGTCCCTTTGAGTTGATTCTTTTCATTGAATGGGTTGTACCAGTTCACAGAACGACTCCTTCGAAGTGTTTCTCGGTGTCTGATTCGTAATGATCCGAACGTCAAATAAGAGGACACATGAAATTACAATAAACTCCAGTATACTAATAAAACGCAGTTAATGAAATACTTGAACGTTTTAGTGAATATATTATGCTTGCTTTAATGATAGGATGGTAGGGACGACAAAGGAATCAATGAATCATTTTGTAAACCGGTTCTTTGATACGAACTGTTCGAACGAATCTATTTGCTGAAATCACACGCACTTCCCACATGAAATTTCAGATAATCAGAAATGTTTCTGGATTGTTACAAAACCTCCTTTCTTTTCGTGTTTGTTTTCAAAAAATAAATCGATAACTATAAATTAATGAAGGATAGCTGTAATTTGAAATAAAAACCACCAATCTAATTTAATATTGCATTTATTAGCTATTAACATGATATAATAATAATAATAATAATACATTTTAATACATGAAGTTAGTAAAAGCATACAAAAAAAGTTAAGTGCGTATTGTTTTGTACATACGAAATCAAAGTGCGCATTAGGCTGTGTGTGGCGTAATGTCCGACGTCATATACACGCGCCATCAGCGGGACTCAAACGTGCAGTAGAAGGATCGAATCAGCGGTCTGTTTTGATCGTAATATTTTTGTATTAATCATCTTTTTAGCGCGATATGGATGATGAGGAAGAGACTTACAGACTATGGAAAATTAGGAAAACTATAATGCAGGTAAATAAAAAGCAATATGACTTGTTTATAGTACAACTGCCATGCTGCGTAAATAGTTTGTTCGCTTATTCCGAACCGCATGAGTTTAATGATTTAGGATCTCTTAGAATACAGTACACATCCAAATAACAAAAATATTCAATGTTATTATGATCTGTATCTGTACCGTGTAGCTTTGCCACGACCGTGGTTATTTGGTGACGCAAGATGAGCTGGATCAGACTCTTGATGAATTCAGAAGCCAGTTTGGAGACAAACCCAGCGAGGGTCGACCACGACGAACCGACCTCACCGTCCTGGTCGCCCACAACGACGATCCAACCGACCAGATGTTTGTGTTCTTCCCTGGTATGTTGTATCTTCAAGTGTTAATGGATGTTAGATATTTTTCGGATGTCCATGACTGGTTACTTACATCATATTTGTGATCTTGCTTTCAGAGGAACCAAAGGTTGGTATCAAAACCATAAAGATGTATTGCCAGCGTATGCAGGAAGAAAACATCACTCGGGCCATTATTGTAGTCCAGATGGGCATGACGCCCTCCGCCAAACAGGTGATCAAGCCAAGCATATTCACTTCATTATGGGTGGTTATTAGAACGCTGCAGTGATGACGTATTTTTGTAGGCCAAAAAAACAACAACCCGTTTTTCATTGGCTTTTGAATTATTGCAGAAAAGAAGCTCTGTGACCAACAGAAGTTTATGATTCTTATACATTTGGTTCATTATCTTAATCCTCACAAATGAACAACTTTTATGAATTTTGAAGCCTAATTAAATGTAAAAGTAGGCTATAAAGGGCAATAGCCAGGTTCCGGAAGTAAAAACTCCCTTAATATTCTCTATAGGTCAGTTTATTTGAACAGTAACTTATAAATCATTTAAGACAGTCCTACTTTGAGGTCTGAGGTTGTTAAAGGGTTAGTTCACCCAAAAATGAAAATTCTGTCATTAATTACTCACCCTCATGTCGTTCCACACCCGTAAGACCTTTGTTAATCTTCGGAACACAAATTAAGATATTTTTGTTGAAATCCGATGGGTCAGTGAGGCCTACATAGCCAGCAATGACATTTCCTCTGTCAAGATCCATTAATGTACTAAAAAAAAAATCAGTTCATGTGAGTACAGTGGTTCAATATTAATATTATAAAGCGATGAGAATATTTTTGGTGCACCAAAAAAAACGAAGTAACGACTTATATAGTGATGGCCGATTTCAAAACACTGCTTCAGGAAGCTTCGGATCAGCGGTTCAGAGCGCCAAAGTCATGTGATTTCAGCAGTTTGGCAGTTTGACACGCGATCCGAATCATGATTCGACACGCTGATTCATAATGCTCCGAAGCTTCCTGAAGCAGTGTTTTGAAATCGGCCATCACTATAATAAGTCGTTATTTTGTTTTTTTGGCGCACAAAAAATATTCTCGTCGCTTTATAATATTAATATTGAACCACTGTACTCACATGAACTGATATAAATACGTTTTTTGTACATTAATGGATCTTGAGAGAGGAAATGTCATTGCTGGCTATGCAGGCCTCACTGAGCCATCGGATTCCAACAAAAATATCTTAATTTGTGTTCTGAAGATTAACGAAGGTCTTACGGGTGTGGAACGGCATGAGGGTAATAAATGACATTTTCATTTTTGGGTGAATTAACCCTTTAACATCATTTCAACATTTTTTAAAGAATTGTTTAACAGCTTAATTTGTGTGAAAAACTACATTACCCATGATGCTATACAGAAAATTCCACCAATCAGAGTTGTAGTGAGCAAATTGCAGCCATAAAGAGCCACAAATGATATAAATCAGCTGTGTTTGGCTTTATGCGGCACTGTGCAGACCGATCAGTGTGTGATTTGAAAGCATATGAAACTGTCTGCTAGCTCTAAGCGTTCTCGCGGTATTTTTGTTATACACCGATCAGTTTGCACAGCGCCGTCAGTCAAACACACCTACTGTTTTTAATTCAACTGTCATTTGCAATGCTTCATGGGATTGTAGTTCTCTCCCTCACCAAAGCTATTAAGTACTCGGTTATGTCCAATTTTCAAATACCTTTTTGCTTCAAATAAAAGTTTGTAATGTTGCAATTAATGCACTCTATAGGATTGGATTTTGGATTACTGCAGAAAATAAGCTCTGTGACCAGTAAAAGTTTATGATTCATGCATGTTTTCTTCATCATGATAATCTTAAATTAACACCACTTTTATGAGTTTTAAAGCCAGATACAATCGGCAGAAGTCAAAAGCTAAAAGTAGGCTATAACAAAGCCACCACCATTAAGCTTCTGACAACTTTCAATCAATGTTCAAAAACATTTTCCCTGAAAGTTCGAGGTAAAATAGTTTGCAGTTATAAACACAACGAGGCTGTGAAAGAGGACTAGTGAGTAGTTTATCTGTTTGGCTGACGACGTTTAATATGTCAGACAACCTCTGCATTCCCATTTAGCCACTTGTTAGCAACCGTTTTTTTTTTTTCGAGACAAGTAAAAGCTTTAAAATAAATCACAAGCCGGTAATACTGATGTATTTTATGTGATGAAAGAAAAAGTGAACCAAAAACCCACTGACTTCAGGACGATGGAACTGGAAGTGTTAAAACTCGTTTCTGGGTTTTGGCCTACAAACATACGTCATCCCTGCACCACTCTATTAACTATCACTCAAAACATTTAACATGTTTTGTCTTTCAAATTTCAGTCTCTGGTAGACATGGCACCAAAGTACATACTTGAGCAGTTTCTTCAGCAGGAGCTTCTAATCAACATTACTGAACACGAGGTGAGAAGAAACCTGCATTTTTAACCCTCTGGGGTTGTTAGGTCATTTTAGACTGAATTTTTTTTTTTTTCTTTTTTTTTTGTGTGGAAATTTTAAAAACTGCTATGTCATTGGAATGGTATGAAACTCTGTGATTTTTGCGGCAGTTACTATGTGACCAAAAAATAAATAAATGGTGGACTTGATTTGAAAAAGCTAAATGGTCATAAAAAAAGTCACACAAAAAGAGTATTGTTCGCAGTCAAAAATGAGGAAATGGGAAATATGCAAAAATATGAAAATACAGAGAATTTGTGCACACAATCTACAAATCAGCCATGATGCAGAAAAAGTGCACAGCAATGAGAGAACTTGTAATCCTTTTTGTTACACTATGGCATTACATAAGTTTTTCTTTTTTTACTCCCACCAGATGGCACTAATTTGCCTTCAAACATGACATACTGCTTTAATTGAAAAGTAATAAAAAATATTAGAAAATAATTTTTGTATTTGCAAAGGGGAAAATGATCGTAATTATGCATAAATACTAATTAGTACCATGAAATACAAAATAAAATAAAACAATATTATTAAACAAATATATTACTGATTTTACTGAAAATAGTGTTATCTATTTAGGTGTTCTGTCACGTGTGACATCCAAATGAACAACACAGAGGGTTAAGCTTGTTTTAGATTTTTAGTTACTAGTCATTATGTTTTGATGGTTTTTTTTTAATTGCAATAATGTGATTTTATACTTTTCAGCTTGTTCCAGAGCACATAGTGATGACTAAAGAGGAAGTAACTGAGTTGCTGGCGCGGTAGTATCCTTTTGTACCTGGAAGCGTATAGTCATGTTTCTCTACACACACAGTTGAATGGTTTACCATAGAAGTATATCTAGTTATAGCTTTAGATCGGATACTGCTGGTTAGCCTTAACCAGCACCTCCTCAGTAAACTAAAGGAAAGCCAGCTTCCCAGAATTCAAGCTGGGGATCCTGTTGCCCGTTACTTTGGCTTGAAAAGAGGCCAGGTGGGAAATCAGTCTAATGTGCAGATTTTTTTGATAACTAAATCTGATAGTTTAAGCATTTATATTTGATGTTTACAGGTGTAAGTGACTTGTGCCCTGTTTTTCAGGTTGTTAAGATCATCAGACCGAGTGAAACTGCTGGACGGTACATCACATACAGATTGGTCCAGTAATGCTCGAAGTAAGTATTTCTGTTGTAGTTCACTAGAGTGTAGGGTTGGGAATTGAAAATCGATTCCAATTGTGGTATGGGATAAAGTGACAGCAGTCTAATAAACCTGCTGCAGTCTGTCATTACAGTTAATCAAAGAACAAAAGAAAGAAAATCACTCACTGGTCTTGATTGAATAACTTTTGTAACTTTAATGAGGATTTGTATTTTATTTATAAAAAAAATCTATGCAGTGTTATTTTACATTTGATCTTAATTTTTGAACTTTGTTCAGCTGTATTATGTGCTATTGCTAGTTTGCATGTTTATTGTATTACTGACTGTATGGAACTGAAACGGGGAATCGAAAGTCTTTTCCCTCATGTTCCCTGTAATACCCCAGTCAAGATTTGCATTTCAGCATTGATCTAAATTCAAGATGCCATTCTGTTAATGTTATTTTAGTATTATTAAACTCTTTTCACAATTTATTTTTAAAGTTTTAGTAATTTTGTTTTAGACTTTAAATTTTTTTTTAAATTCCAGTTTTATTAATTAGCACCTCATCTTTAAACAAAGTTGAGTGTTTTTGCAACTGAATTCAGTTTCCATTCTTTTGTGATATAATATTTCTATTTACATATATTCCAATTAACAAATGTTTTTTGGTTAATGCTGCTCCAAGTTAATGATATTTGTTTCATCTTTTCTTTGACAGGTTCAAAATCTTCTCCAACTGCTGAAAGTGAACATGGTCTGAATTGTCTTTAATATTTTTTTTTTTAACTAATAAATATGGTTCTGTTAGCCAGTCTCTCTCTCTGTGTCATTTCATTTGACAGCTTGCCATATTAACTCCTGTTCATTTGGTCCTGAATAAGCTGAGAAAAGAAAGTACTCACCACCTTCTTTCTGAAAGCCATCGTCCACAAGTTCAGTGAAAAAAAGGATCGTGTTAACGGTTGTTCACTAATGAACTAAGCATTATTTACTGCAACACACATATTTAAGTTAACAACCTCTTCCTTGCTGGCAACCATGGTATTTGCATGTAACCATGACTTCAAGTTAGTTTGCATTGGTTATAAAGTTGAGATTATTTTGAATTTTTTTATTTTTTATTAAAAGATAAGCACATGCAAAAATTTAATAAGATATTCCAAACTGAGTATAATGTGATTTCATAGGATACAATGCATAATATTGTTGCCTGATGACACCAGAAGCATACCACTGTAAAACAAAGCTGTAAACCACAAAAAAAAAAAAACCCTGCATAATTGTAGCAAGATTTTAAGGTGAAGTATTTTAAATATTAAAACGCATCTTTAAAAATACATAGAAACATCACAAACAAACTCCCGCGGTCTTGAGTGTGGGATAAACTCAGAGCGCAAGTGTTTTGGTGGTATTGTTATTCTGATTGATATTTAACGCTGCCAGTGGGCTTGTTGGTACTTCCTCCGTTTCGTCTAACTCGGGTGGCTCGCTCTCAGGGAGGGCAGGGGGATCGTTTGAGCCAGACGGGCACTGCAGGTTCACCAGAAGGACGGACGGCCTCATTTGGTCTTCGGTGGTCCCGTCGAGTGCCTGATCTGTAGGGCTGGGGGGCTGCAGTTCACTTCTGCCCTGTTCCTCGTCTGGATCTGAATCGGAGTCCAGACTGTGTTCAAGAGAACCAGGGGTTCCTGTAGAACTCTCTGCTGACACATGATACAACATTATGTATTTTTCACAAATACACACAGTAACTCAATCGTGGCAAAATAAAACAAAAAGGTATAAAAACAAACACACACACACATATACATATATATATATATATATAAATAAATAAATATAAAACACATACACACACTTAATACTCACAATTAATACATTATACTCATAATACTTCGTACTCAAAAAATAATATAAATAGTATAAAGTACATAATGAAATGAAATGTAATGTAATACCATGGCCCTCGAACTTTTCTGATTCTGCAGCTCCAGATTCATCCATGATGCTTTGTTCATGGTTCAAACATTGTTCTTCTTCAATGCTGTTTTCCTGCACAGACCAAAACATTACTTTTTTTTTTCCTGCATTAATACTTTCTAAAAAAAAAAAAAAAAAAAAAAATTTATTAAAATTGATCACTTATTAGACAACATGAGGTTTTACCCAGCAGCCAACACTGCACATTAAATCACAAACCTGCTGTAGGGATTGTGCGCGGTTTGTGCTGCTGCATGCAGGCCGACTGGAATCGGAGTGGAAAATGGAAGAATAAAACACAATGAGGGTCTCCACTATGCGGGCCTGGTATGGGTAATCCACCAGAGAGGACAGAGACACTGTGGCCCCCGAGGGCCGGGGCCGCATCAGTGAGGGGCCAAACACGATGCCCAGATTACTCGGGCTCATCTTATTGTCTTCTTCCAGTTCAGCAATCCTGAAAACAGAGCAATATTAAACATTTAAAAAGTTTAATAAATGGCTGCTAATCGAGTCTGCCGAGGTAAGTTAAATAGCCCTTAAATATGCAAAGTCAATTCTATACTTTTTACCTTCTCAGATGGCGCGCTATGTAGCGCAGAGTGCTGGTGTTTGGTTTGGGCAGCTCTTTAAGGAGATTTTTAAGTCTTTCGACGAGGGCCAAGAGTTCAGGGTCCGTTTCAGAGCCGTGGTCCACCAGGTCGGGCCCTTTACCGGCCTCAGCCCCCTCTGGACCCACTACAGCCAGGCTTTCTTTTGCCAGACCCATCAGACTGTTGTACAGACGGAAGGGCATGATGGGCTCCGGAAGCTGAGCAACAAACAAAAAAAAAAAAAAAAAAATGTTGTACTGTCGGAGAATGTGTAATACAGATAAAGATATGAAAACCATGCATTTTGTTATTATATAATTAATAATTATATGTATAATAATATAATAAAATACATTATCAAAAATAAATTATACTATTAATAAATTAGTAACACTTGGGGGACCCAAAAAATGCAATTTGTTTATTATTAATAAATATTACTAAATTAGTTATTTGGGTGAACTCTACAAATGCAAATTCTGTATTTATATAATTTGAATATAAATCATATATATATATATATATATATATATATATATTATAAATATAAATATAAATACACACACACACACACACACACACACACACACTGTTACAATTAATTTTAATATAATTAGATACAATAAATATATAAACATTAAATGGCTTTTATTAATAAATTAGTACAATTTGGGGAACCCAAAAATTCTGTCATATTTTATTTTCACACATTTTTATATATTGCATTCTATTATATTAAAAATGTAATAAGTTAAATTTGGGGGAACCTACAAATTCATATTCTGTTCTATTTTCATTAATAGAATAAAATATACAAAAGTTAAATTAGCTGAATATAATATATAATAATTATTTTATTAATAAATTAGTTAACTTTGAGGAACCCCAAAATGCTTTATTAGTAATATAAATTCAAATATAATAAAATACAATATATAAAAAATTAAATTATATTATTAATAAATTAGTTACATTTGGATGGAAAAAAAAAAAAAGAAAAAAAAGAAAAAAGAAATTCTGTTAAATGTTTATTAATAAAAATGTAATTTTCATATTATAGAAAATAAACAAAACCCCAAAATGCCATCTCCACAATATTATATTGAATAATTTTGCTAAATGTTTACATATAATGGTGGCTCACCTGCCGCAGGTAAAGCTTCAGTACATTACTGATGTCATGTGGTGAGGACTGTGACAGTTCCACCAGCTCTTTGCCGTTCTCAAACGCCTGGCACAGCTTCTCCACCCGCGTCTTCACCCCATTCACTCGATAAATGCCCTGTGAAAGTGAGTGAGTGCGTGAAAGTGCGTGAAAGTGAGTGAAAGTGAGTGAGTGAGTGCGTGAAAGTGAGTGAGTGAGAGTGAGTGAAAGTAAGTGAGTAAGTGAGTGAGTGAGTGAGTGAGTGAGTGAGTGAGTGAAAGTAAGTGAGTAAGTGAGTGAGTGAAAGTGAGTGAAAGTGAGTGAAAGTGAGTGAAAGTGAGTGAAAGTGAGTGAGTGAGTGAGTGAGAGAGAGAGAGAGAGAGAGAGAGAGAGAGAGAGAGAGAGAGAGAGAGAGAGAGAGAGAGAGAAAAGAGAAAGAGAGAGAAAGAGAGAGAGAGAGATCATTATGATCTTGCATTTCTATTTGGCCGAGACCTGCTGGATCTGACTTGTCTCCTGCGTACCTTCATTCTCAACGCTCTTCTCTCAATCTCAGCAATGCACTTCTTGATGATGAAGGGGATGCCGTCTGGACTGTTGCCGGACACCTGTGAGAAATCCTGTCCGAACAGCTGAAGGCGACCCTGGAGTTTCTTGTGGCCACACTGAATGGCCAAAGTCTCCAAGCAGCGTTTGTGACAAGCCAGGAAACACTGCAGAGAGGAAATCAGACTTCAATAAGCCTGGCTTATTTTAAACACAAGAGTAAACACAAAACCTCACCTCCTCGCACTCCGCTCCCTGGAAATAAACGTAGCTGTCACATTCCCTGCATTTGGACGGGGAGCGCAGTTTACGCAGTTTGTGCGTCTGAGCAGCTTTCGACAACCCGATGTTCCGAAATGGCCCAGTGGGCACCACAATCTCAGGCTCGATGCCGTTTATATCTGCAAAATGTTGAGCGGGCAGTGAGAAACTAAATGACAGGCACAGATTAGCAAGGAAAACATGTGCACTGTTGTATCTTACTTGGAGTTTCAAAGGAAGAAACATTTGAATCTTTCTCATCTACATCTTCGTTTGATGACATAGTTCCTGTAGATGATGTCCGGGCCATTTTACTTATGTCACCTACCAAAAAAAAAAAAAAAAAAATGAACGCCAAGGAATGCCAAGTTTACTACTAAAAGTTACTAATAAAAACAAACAAATACTACTTTAAAAAAAAAAAAAAAAAAAAAAAGATATTATTATTAATTAATAAGCCTGATAATTTCAAACACAAGTCCTAAACTTTATTTAAGAGCAAGCAATCAAACAAATAAATCTTACTTTTAAAAATATAATAAAATACATTATAAAATAAAATACATAAATTAATAAGCCTGGTTTATTTCAAACACAAGCCTTTATTAAAGTGTAAATAAATAAATATGATGTCCTTGATATAGTACATATGCAAGTTTAATATAGTCATGCAAAGAAGTTGTACCCGTGCTGGTAGTCGGGGATCCCAGGCCACTTCCTCCTCCCACACTGTCTGTGTCACTCACTGTGGAGCCCCAGGACTTGTGGGTCATGTGACCTCGAGCTGACACAATAGAAAACTAATCAAAACCATGTGCATACCTATTTTAAATACTAATTATTACTATAATAATAATAATAATAATAATAATAATAATAATAATAATAATAATAATAATAAATTATATATATTATATGCACATACCTCTCTTCTGTTCATCTTTCTGAGAGGCACTTGTATCTCCCACCTCTCCTGTGTTCGGTGGTACTTCAGCACTGCTCGGAGCATCAGTGTTAGCGCTGTCGGTACGCGCTCTGGCTGATGGCCTGAATTCAAGAGAACGCGTTAATGTAATATTTACCTCCAGTTCCATTAAATATGATACTTTGGATAAGTGTGTGTGAAAGCAAAAGGAGTGTTTCTTACTGGCTGGAGGAGGCAGAATAGGCCTCAAACTCATAATGTGTCTCAGGTTCTTCATTCATCTGAAGGTCTTTGACGTGAGTGGCGTACTGCTGTCCAGGGTCGTACAGTTTACTGCTCTCACACAGCGTCTGATAGTGCACTGGCAGCGCTACAGTCTGCATGTGCATGATCTGGTAGTAGGAGATGGTGGCCTGGAAAGAGTTTTTCCACAGTTAAAACCCACTCAAGCTGGATTTAGATTTTGTTTTTGTTTTTCTTTGGCTGTTTTTCAGCATTTATTTGAGTCTGTTTAATCCAAGTAATGCATGACTGGGTCATTGGCCAAGCATGCAAACAAGCTCTACAAATGTCCTCAGAGTTTAAAAAACTTTATGCCATAATTGAGAGTATTTACTGGCCATAAATATTACATTTATTTGATTAAATATTTATTTTATTAAATATTAAAATACAGTTTAATCACTGGTAAAAAATATTATATTTGCTATATTTTAAAATATTAATATTAAATTTGCTGTATTTTAAAATATTTACTTTATGAATTTGCTTTTTAAAAAAAAAAAAAAAAAAAAAAAAAAAAAATACTATTTTACAACATTTCCTTCATATTGAGGGTATTTAACAATACTTAAAAAATACTGTTTTTTTTAATCTTTAAATATATTTGCTGTATTAACACATTTTCTTAATACATTTGCAGTATAGTTTAATATTTAAATATATTTGATGTATTAATTTTTTTTAAATATATTTGCTGTGCTAAAATACTGTCTCTATATTTGCTGTATTTTTTAAAATCCTAAAATATTTGTTGTATTTTACTGTTTAATTAAAATTGTTTTGACAGATGAATTATTTAGCAAAAAAGTGTGTGAAACACCTCTTGTAATAAAGACAAAGATCTGTTTCTCAGAGATTTTGTTTCTCATTTTCTGTTGTGAAATGTTTATTCAAAGGGAGATCTCATGTTATAGGACTTAAAGGAATTAAAAAAAAAAAAAAAAAAAAAAAAAAAAATACAGAAGTATAAATTCTGATGGTAAATTCCACAAGATGAATGTTGTTTTAAGACGAGCAACAGTAACTGATCTTTTGTTTTGTAGGGCATTTGAATATTTTCAATTTGATTTGCTAATGTCACTTAGCTTGGAGAGAGTTTGACTATTATTCTTATAATGCGATTTAAACACTGTATTATGTTGCAATTGTTAAAGGGGACCTATTATGCAAAATTCACTTTTGCATGGTGTCTGGACATAAATGTGTGTTGGCAGTGTGTGTACACAACCACCTTATAATAAAAATCCACCCACTCCTTTTTTTTTTTTTTTTTTTTAAAAAATCACCATAAACAAGCATTGTCTCAGAATAAGCCGTTTGCAGGTTCCTGGCAATGTGACGTCACATTAGCCACAGGCCCCGCCCACGAATGTTGACAGACACTGGCGTTTTTACATAGACCCGCCCTGAGCGAGTTCACAGCCAGTTGTACAAAGTCCGCCATTGCTGCACTAACGAGAATGTCTCCCAAGCGTTTTAGGTGTTCTGTAGCTGGATGGATTAATCCACATAGCTCTCTCAATTTACTCCTGAAATCTGAGCTGCTGAAGACGAGGTGGATTCATTTTGTTTTTGAAGAAAATGCTCCCTCAACTCTACCGAAATTTGTTTATGTCTGCGCGAATCATTTTACACTGAACTGCTTTGTGAACGAATGTCAATACAAAGGGACAATACAAAACAGAGGTTATGCTAAAAATTTGTTACTCAAGGATATATAAGTACAAACTGTTCGTGATCCAGCTTACATCCTCCAGAGTGATACTGGATACAGCAGTAATGAAGGTGAGAGCACTTTACAGTTCATCGGAGTTGTTTTATGGATATAAAGTTTACCAGTTTATTAAGCACCACCTGAAAAAGCATAAGGTCTTTATATATTTGTTTACTGTTAGTTGTAACGAGTGTTTCTCTGTACTTCGCTATGTATGTTGCTGATAATGCAAGGGAGAGAGAGTGTTTATGGATATTTTAATGCACACTTGCACTGAGTTTTATTGAGCTCTTACAGTGATTTTCTAGAGTGAAAACAGACGCTTCATATTTTGTGTGAAGTACAATAAACATTATAAAACTCATTGGTAAACAGGCTTGTACTAATATAGTGGATAAAAACTAGAAGACAATATAAGTTATAACCGTAATTAAACTAAACTATACCTGTTCTATCTCCATGCAGCATATATTCGCAGTTTCTGACATTATAGTGCATCCTGACTGACTCCTGACACCGGAGAACGAGCTCTTGAAGCTCCGCCCTCTTAGGCCGAGCACAGCAGCTCATTTGCATTTAAAGGGCACACACTGAAACGGCGCGTTTTTGCTCACCCCTAAAAAGTGGCAATTTTAACATGCTATAAAAAATTATCTGTGGGGTATTTTGAGCTAAAACTTCACATACATACTCTGGGGACATCAGAGACTTATTTTACATCTTGTAAAAGGGGGCATAATAGGTCCCCTTTAACATTTGATATAGCAAGTGTTCATTTTGAGCTTTATGTACGCACATACCGAACGAATCGTCTGGTCCGTCTGCTTGATGACCTCTTGGATCTGCCGCAGAACCGTGACCTTCATGTGCTCCAGTTCCTGGTGTTGTGTGGTGGCATCTGCGATGCAGGTTCGGTATGTGGCCTCCGCCTCCTCAGCCTGAGACAAACACACACCGTTTCAAAAACACAACCTGCTCAAACAATGAATTTGCAAAACTTTTCCTACAGTATCTTAAGTGGCATAACCGACAGGGAGATGCATTGTGGGAATGCTGACCTTATTGCGGGCCTCTTCCTCCAGTCGTTTCTTCTTGTCTACCGCTTTGGTGGTGGAGCTCCCGCCCTCCTCCTCAGCCCGGTTAGCCGCAGTCCTCGCCTTGTCGTACTCTTCGCAGCGGGCCATGTAGACCTGCTTAGCCCTGCGCAAGTTCACTTCACACTCCATCTGTGTTCAAACACACACAACGTTTATATACCCGTGCTGCTAATATCTTGTACTGTTCTCTGTTTGTAGACACATCCTGGCTTGTTACCAGTTTTCTCTTGGCCTTCAGCCACTGTTCCTTGATCTCCTTGCGTTTCTTCTCATGCTCTTGTTTGCGGAGCAGCAGAGGCTGTGGATGAACACAAAGCACATAATTCTTCAGAAATCTAAAATACTTCATGCTCCAGGTTTCAAGAAATTAAAAACATTAGTGAACAATTAGAACAAAAATTATAATTACTGTCATTACATTAAATAATAATAATAAAACTTCATGCAGAACATTCAACAACATTAACATTATTTAATAACAGCAACAACAACCACAAGACAACTTTAAAAAGTATCATGTAGAACATTATTCAACAAAAATTAACATTTAATAATATTACGATTAACACTTAACAACAACAATTATTTTCAACAACTATTTAATAATTCATATTTAACAATTATTATATTAAATATAACAACAATATATTATTATTAATAATACTAAAATAACTATAATCAATTATTTAACATTATATATTTAACTATTATAAATTATAATACTAATACAAATAATACATTATTATTATTATTATTATTATTATTATTTTTATTATACTATTATTTTTAATTTGGTATACTTAATTATTCTATCAAATAATTAGCTATAAATTATTATAATATTTGTTCTTAATAATGAATACTAAATAATAATAATAATAATAAATTCAATTTATTCATTATTATTAGCATATATTTAATAACAATTACATATAATACATGAATAAAAACAAAAACATTATTATAAATATATTCTACAAATATTTTTTTAAAGATCCCTTATAAAAAAAAAAAACTAAATTATATAAAGTTCTAAAGTAAATACATGAATAATATTTAATAATAATAATATTAATAAAGTAAGTTTTGCAGGAGACAAAGTTATCTTAAACATTAAAAATAAATCTCTTTTATAAAAAATAACATTCTATAATTAGTTAACATATGATATAATAAAATATATATTAATAATAATAATAATAATAATAATAATAATAATAATAATAATGAGCTAATATTATTGTTGTTGTTGTTGTTGTTGAAAAGGATGACAAAAGATGGCCCCAGTGCTGTTTTACCATGATGAAGGTCTGGTTGTTCAGGGTGGAGGCTGCCTGATGCATCCCAGAGCTCTGCTCCAGATCCTGCTCCAGAGCCAGAGAGTAGATGGAGAAGAAGGGCATGTGTGGCTGATGGACACAAAAAAAGATGGATGAGGAGGCAAAAACAAACAAACAAAAACAAACAACAGACAGTCTGAGAACTGCAGACAATGATTAAATCTCACCTGTGTGATGGTCTGTTTACATGACTGATAGATCCTTTGTAAGCCCTTGGAGAACTCCAGCTCTAGATAAATATCAATTGCAATTTACTTATTAAACAAGTAAAACCTAAATAACTACATAACGTGGATCAACTGATCAGAATTTAGAATCAGAACTATTTGTTTCAATCTCTCACATAACACTTCTAAACAAATGTAAATCAAGCGGTCATATCACTGAAACCACACATGATCCTACCCAATGCGAGCTTCCTTTCAACATAGCCGATCAAATCCTTCATGTACTTGGAGATGGTTTTAGCGTACATCAGAGCGGAGTCCACACCCCCTTCACTGCGCTGCAGGATAATGTCCACCTCCTCAGCGCTCATCGCTGCAGCACACATGCACAGCAATACAATTATGTCACACACACAACATTTCACATTAGGGGGAAAAACAAAGGAAATATATCTAATATTTGAAATAATAATAATTATTAATATTACTATTATGTCTCATGTCTTATGTAATATTATAATAATCTTATTGTAATAAGTTAATATTACATAATTATTATTGTTATTGAGTTCTATTATTATTATTATTATTAATACATGTTATGCAACAAACATTAATGATATATGTTCTGCAGGAGACTTTAAAGTTGTCTTATTACAATAATAAAAATAAATATTATAATTAATAATTTTAAACATGTTCTTCAGGAGGCTTTTTAAATATCTCTAAATAAATAAAATACATATTATCAAATATATGTTCTGCAGGGGACCAAGTTATCTTATAACAAATGGATAAATAAAAATTTTATAATAACAATGTAATAATATTCTATTAGTCATCATTATATAATAAGAACTCTTATTTAAAGGATTAGTTCACTTTCATATAAAATTTTCCTGATAATTTACTCACCCCCATGTCATCCAAGATGTTCATGTCTTTCTTTCTTCAGTCGAAAAGAAATTAAGGTTTTTGATGAAAACATTCCAGGATTATTCTCCTTATAATGGACTTCAATGGCCTCCAAATGGCTGAAGCTCAAAATTACAGTTTCAGTGCAGCTTTATTGGGCTTTAAACGATACCAGACGAGGAATAAGGGTCTTATCTAGCAAAACGATCAGTCATTTTCGGAAAAATCTAAATGTATATATTTTACATAAACAAATGATTGCCTTCCAAGTGCTTCCGCCAAAACCATACTTTCGTATTCTTCAAAAAGCTTACGCCGTAAATCCTACGCCTTCCCTATTCAACTTACGGAATGAATGCGGCGCCAGTTCCGTTTTTTCCATAAGTTGAATAGATAAGATAAGACCCTTAATTCCTTGTCTGGTATCGTTTAAAGTCCTTTGAAGCTGCACTGAAACTGTAATTTTGACCTTCAGCCGTTTGGAGACCATTGAAGTCCATTATAAAGAGAATAATCCTGGAATGTTTTCATCAAAAACCTTAATTTCTTTTCGACTGAAGAAAGACAGACATGAACATCTTGGATGACATGGGGGTGAGTAAATTATCAGGAAAATTTTATATGAAAGTGATCTAATCCTTTAACTCTTACTTTTTGAAGTTCTAAAGTAAATAAAATACATAATTATTATTATAAATATGTTCTGCAGTTCTCTTATTGCAATAAAAAATAAATATTAATATTAAACGAGTTTATCAGGAGACTTTTTAAAGATCTCTAAATAAATATTATATTTTACAATTATGAGTTCTAAAATAAGTAAAAACTAAGTACATACTATTATTATTAAATATATGTTCTGCAGGACACCTTCTTATAATGAATGGATAAATAAATAAAATTAATAATAATTATCATTATGCAATATTATAAAAATAAGAATTTTTAAGTATATGTTCTGCAGGAGACTTTAAATATCTTTAAAATAATTTCTACATCAGTGCATTTCTACTTGATTTTCTGTATGTCTGAATTTGTCAAAATGTACCCAGCTCGGATGAATCACTCCGCGTGTGTGAAAGCTCATGACCCGAGAGGTTCTCCATAGACTGAAGAGAGAACACACACAAAAATATATAAAACATCTTCTTATGTGTTCCATGTGATTCATACTGTATTTCAGTGGACAGCTGCGTCACAGAGCAGTAGCACTAATCACAGAACTGCACTTTCAGGAAGTCAAAACCTGCTGCCAACATCCGCTCTTTACAGGCAGTGAAACTGACACACTCACCCTGCTTTTCTCACTGGGCAAAACTGACAACAGTGTGCTACTGTCCACCTCTCCCATCAGCAGTTCAGACACACTGAGAAAAGAAAAAAATGAGGTTTATACACTAAAAACGTCACAGCTTTCTCTGAACGTAATATCGTATCAGAATGTAATGTTAAAGGCAAACTGAGTCAACATGCAATTTAATTATAGACTAAAATGCCTATAATAACTAGGGCAAATGATCAGATGCCAGTGTTAGTGTTGGTTAACAACTTCCTCTTTACTTCATCCTTGCCACAAAAACAGCATCATGCTGCACTGGTGCATGATTTAATGTTTTGGCCACAGGAAATTAATGCAAGATATTCTCATGAACATTTGAGCAACATTTAGTGCTGTCATTCAGAGGTGTATCACAATGAATATGACAGCAGAACATCATCAGGAATCAGTTTTAAAACACTAGACGTGAAAACGAAAATACTACAGGTGATGATAATTATCAGCTCGATCTCAAAAACAGATTCTTGAGGGTTTGGGGCTGTTAGTGTAAGAGAGCAGAAGCCACAAATCAACTTCCTGTTATTTCTGTAGAGCTACGATTAATGTCAATGATCTAACAGAAAATTTCAATAGAGATGATTTCATAATGCATGCAAAGTACGCCACATGGCACTACGTTACTGTGGACATTTATTCATTTTGATTGGGAAAAAAAAAATAAAGTAAACAGGGAAAAAAAAAAAACAACATTCCAAAAGGAACCATGTGCTATTTCCCCTTGAATGAATCATACATTTTTTTTTTTTTTTTTTAGAAAAAAAAACAAAAACAAAAATAAATACCAAAGAAACAAAGTGTAATTTCCCCCTAAATGAATCTAAAAGGAAAAATTAATACAAAAAGGACAATGTGCCATTTACCTGAGCAAATCGAAAAGCTAAATAAATACATAAATAAATTAAATACCAAAGGAACAATGTGTAATTTCCCCCTGCCCTGAATAAACTGAAAATAAATAAATAAATAAAGTGTGCAAGATTATTCCATGACTTCTTATTTTAAAATATATATATTTAAAATAATTATGTTAAAATGACTCACTCTTGGCAGTTCGATCAAGTTATTCAAAGGAGAAAATCGTGGCTGAAATTACTACCAGTTCATTTATCATATCCAATATTTAAAATAAAGTTGTGCACATTGCATCGTGGGATACAGTATTCCAAGCACTGTTCTCCAGCTGTGTACCGCACATTTCAGTAAATGTAATACGTCATCCAGGTATTCTATTCATTAGGCAAATTAGTGCACAGTATGCATACTGCAAAATATGTAAACCCCTTTCATCCTCAGAGTAAAAAAGGTAATTGTGTGGTAAAATTTGCAAAAGTCGCAATGATGAGACATAAGTAGATATGAGATATAAAGTCACATCTACTTTATACATCTTTTCTTATCGAGTCAGAAACGCGCTGATAGCATGTAATCAGTTCACATTGAGCTCTCCATACTCACTTGCTGCTAAAAGCTACAGCAATGGTCTCAATGGCCTTCTCAAAATCTTTCTTGTCTGCTTCATTGCACACTTCATAGTGGTATCCTGAAGGAAAAAAACAAAATTATGTTGTTTAGTTTAAAACAACAACAGAAATGTATTAGGGGCCGTTGACACGACACTGTTTTCAACTAAAAGCGTAAAACTTATGTGTTTTGGCCGTTTATTTACACATGGCAACGTCATTTTGGTGGCCTGAAAATGCAAACTTTTGAAAACGGGTTTTAAAGTGCAAATTTTTGAAAATGAAACCATTATCGTATCGTAACAAAAACACAAATTTGTGAAAATGGTGACATCATGCACATGCGTAGTGTTTCTTTACAAAGTGACGTCGCCATCTACTGGCATCAATAATACAGCGCTTTTAATCGTTTTCGCAGATCCGTGTGAACGTGGATCGTTTTGACAATGAAAAAAAACTTTTCCATTTTTAGTACATCCTTGTCGTGTAAACGTACCCTTACTCTACAAACCGGATGCACTACTGACATAAATAAAAAACAAATCCATCCTTTAAATCAAATGTCACATTCCTTTTTGGTATTTTAGCATATGTGATTGCTCTAACCTTTGACCTGTGAGATGAGTTTGCCGGCAGCAGTGAGCGTCTCCACCGTGTTGAGGAGGGGGTACATGCTGATGACCTGCCGCAGGATGCGCAGAACTTCCCCCAGACACTCATGGGCCAACGGACGCCGGTTCTCCTGTTTGTCTGAGAAAAAAAACATCCATTCTTATCAGCTGAAATTAGGTTACAGTCACACAAGCTTTTCATTTCAGTTTAAGTAGTCTAATTTGTGCCAAATGATGAACAACTCTGCTTTTCACAATGCAAACAAACAAAATAAAATAAATAGAATTAAAATAAATAAATAAAATAAATAAATAGAACAAAAAGAAAACAAAATATAAATGATCAAAAAGTAAAATTAACAAATGAATAAATATTACTAAATAAAAAAATATAACAAGATAAATACAAATTAGACTAAAAATAATATTTTAACAAATACAAAGAATAATCAATAAAATTAAATAAACTGACAACAACAAAACTGAACAAATAAAATAAACAGTAAAATAAATTGACAGGCTTAAATTTTTTAAACAATTTCTCAACATTTTTCTTTTGATTATAGGGTACAATCTGACATGGATATTTCTTTGTGAACCAAATAAACTTTTAACTGACACGTCATGCTGACAGGAAGAGTAAGAAATCTGCACTGATCCTAAAACAGTCAAGATGATGCAAGACAGACCATTTGTTAACACTGTGTTGCACTGCTTTCTCGTCTGCCACGGCACGTCTACAAGCCACTTCCTCCAGTCATGGCTCCTAACTGTAATTCTAAGTAAAAAACCCCTAGGCTACAACTGTTATTGTTGAGTTTCTCTTTAACCTAACTTATACAGCAATGGGAAGCATTAACAACAGTTTAAAAAAAAAAAAAAAAAAAAAAATCAAAGAAAGTAGGCCACTTGCAACAAATCCAAAAAAAGAAAAAGAAAAAAGAAGATAGAAAAGCTTGGTGGAAAATGTGGCATGGGTCAACCACTAAAACCCATGCCATAAGCAGTACTGTGGACCTTTCTAAAATATGACAAAATTACTGAAATAAGGATGTTTAAATAAGATTTAAACTTTTTTTTTAAACTAATCCAAGAGAATGCTTGGCATTATGGCACTACTTTAATTTACTGTTCAGATTAAGCTTTTTAATATTATTATGGGATGCTTGATATGTGTCAAGGAATTATGAAGTTAGTGTAACTCTGATTAATTCTGTGTCTGTCTCAATACGTATACATAAATATTTACAACTTTAAATGTTTACATGTATGATATCAGTATCAAAGATGAATTTCTGCTCTGTGACAAACAGAATGGACAATAAAGTTAAGTTGCACTTTACATTTTTTTTTTTAAGTGAAATTTTCAATGCAAGAAGTTCTAACCAAAAACACTATGGTATTTTGACAATACACACACACAAACATATACATACACACACACACGTACACATTATATAATTTATATATATATATATATATATATATATATATATATATTTTAGTGCTTAAATTTATTAGAGCACCACCCAGTGTAAGATTTGTGCCACAGCTGCCCTAAACTTTATTTTAACAGTATTGGTGATTACCAAAATAATTTATGATTCTGTAATGGTTAATCCACACCTGTATGTGTAAGCTCTTTAGTCACAGTAGTGTTTCTAATGCTAAAATATAATTATTGTTGGGATTTAATGGATTCAAAGATAGATTGCACAAAAGTTATCAAAAGCAAGTCTTTGGGAACAACTAGAAACTATTTGGAAGTCAATAACAACAGAAACTGTGGAAAAGTACATAAAAACAATGCTAGCAAGAATGCAAGCTGTTATCAAAGCCATACAATAAAATAAAATATATAATTTTTGGGTTATTATGTGTGAATAAAGACTGTTTAGTTGCTTCAGTTTGTTATTTGCCTAATAAATGACAATAACATTTTTAGTTTTAAACAAGTTTTTGACTGATTCCTAAAATATTTGTGTTTTCTCTTTACTATGACTTGCAACACAACTTTCAAGAATTGTTGAAAAGAATTTCTTTTTAGGAGACAACATTTTTGTGAAAAGTTCGATACAAATAAATTTTGAATTGATATTGATTTCATCAATATTTATTTTCAGATTTATATATGTAACTGAAAAAAGAAATATCAGTTTAGTACACACTAAATATTTAAATAACTTTAATATTTAAATAATTGTAGCTTTAATTAATAAACTATGATTAAAAAATATATAAATATAATAAACCAATTAAAAATATAAACAAATAACTATCAAACGCAAAATGGATCCCAAGACATGAAAAATATATAGCTGCTTTTTTATTTTAAGAAGGGGTTGCCTCATATTGGAGTCATCATATTTTAAGTTTTAAAAAAAACTCTAAAAAACCCTGCAACAGAATATCTCAAAGTACCATGGTATGACCATTACTTTATCATGGTATCAACAAAGTGCTTTTTATAAGAATCCTCCTGCTGAAGTTAAATGACGTTGCTTTACGAGTCCTGAGAGCAGAACGGGGTGTCTTCTGAGAGTACCATTTCCTGTACCAATGTGGCGCACCACAGGAACTCAAGCTCACTGCAGTTACAGGAAGAACATGGCCTGTTGAGCAAACTCAGCCCCGCCCCTTTCACTCCTCCGCGATCACATGATCCACAGCGGAAGGTGATGTTTGCGGTACGACGTGCAAATCGTCATGTGGTGGATTAGTATGGAGTGCTGTTGTGCGTATCTCAGTTAAAAAACAAATCCCAAGAAACATTTAATAAATGTATAGGAAATGTTTAAAAAAATGTTTTCATCCTTAAACCCCAAATAATCCATGTCAAGTAAGATTCTCTCCAACAAAATCTTCATCTTACCTTCAAGCACGACATCTTTCAGTTTCTCCACAGCTTTAGCAAACCGCTCCACTATGCGTAGCAGTGATGGGATGTCTTCCACCTCAATAGCCACTGTGGACTCGGGCGTATCTGGCGAAGGACTCTGGGCGATGACAGATTTTCCTGCACCCTTACTGAAGACCCAAGACTGGATAGGGAAGCCTGCTGCACTAGGATTGCGATTCAGAGAAGTTGGCCGCTTCAGGGTGCCCATTGGGGACGGGCAGCCCACCAGCTTAGTGTGCTGGGTCAAAGGTGTACCGGGACAGGAAGACGGGACATCCAGGATGGATGGAGACAGACTGGAAGACGTGTGGGATGAAGAAGAGGTGCCATCGACTGTATCTTTCCGAGGCTGCTCTTGAAGAGCAGAGAGCTGGATTATGACAAAAAAAAAAGGGAAACAGTGTGAGCAAACTGATAAACATGGCACGCAAACTTTAAGGTAGAAAGTGGGTTTGCGGACAGAGCACAAGATCTGTGACTGACTACAATAGACGGCTGTTAGTAAACAGAACTTCTTTCACAAGAGCGATTGTGTAACTGTGGCCTACTTCCTGTCACACCCCAAAGAGCTGATGCCACACTAACAGGCCTCGCTCAGGCCCACAAACACTCAAAAGTGTGAACGTGAACACAAGGACAAGCAACTAAAAACACCATTTCTGTAGCTCAATGGATATAACGAAGAACACACCTAAAAATGATGCGCTACACAAATAAATAAGTGTCAAAAGACCACAAACATGGTGTTATCCCAAAAAAGGACATTTAATTCAAACAGAAGCTTACTTATATTCTTTCCCCATCACCAACAGCAAGATATATGTTTAAATAAAAATAAAACACTTCAATAAATAACAATATACACATTTTAAAGAATATACCTACATTTTTGCAGTTCACTTTGATCATCATGACAAATTATTTAAAACAACACTCCATGTAGCCAATTATTGAGGTCATAAGACAACACGTACAATAATTTTACAACCTCTGGTTGACTTGTCAACTGTGTACAAGTATTTACTAAAACCGTAGATACATATAACACGACACATGCATATTTTCAACAGTAACATACAAATATTTACAGTAGTTTTCAATAAAACCCACCTGTTTGAGCCAGACGTTTGTTCTGCTTGGCAAGATGTCCAATTTAGATTTGCTGTTTGATTTTTTCACTCTCTGACTCGTCGCGTAAGGACTGTAGCTTTTGCTACTTGATCCACGCTTCAACATTTCCAGCTACTGTGCGTTAAAAATTAACTTTCTACACTGTAATCCATCATACATCATAATTTTAATACAATATACGCCATTAAACCTTAGAAAAATAAACTAATCAAGTCTAAAGAAAATCCTGAAACCAGAATGAAAATGACAAATGCCTAAAGAAAGGCAAAACCTGAACTTCTTGCACCTTGCTGCGCCATATCACACTGAGGAAGTTTAGTCCGTCCTTTTCTTTGCAACATAACGGTCTAAATAATAAACTTAAAGTCTATATTTGTGTTTGAAAACACTGATCAAATTCACATGTTTCGACAACGTCGAAAACGACACGAAAACATGAGCGCGAGTGTGAAATGTCAATCAACTTGATTGGCAGGAGGAAAAGACGAGAGATGCTGTGCGACTTACTGATGGAGAGTTGAGAGGCGCTGGGCTGTTTCCTGTTCGGCTCTTCTTTGACATCGAGTGCGTCTTCATCAGTTCTCTTGTCCTTTTAGAGAACATTTTAAGCTTTAGATGTTTAGATCCGCCGCGTATTTCTTTTAATTTACGATATAACCCCCCTGCCCACCCCCCGGCTCCCCATTTCAAAGCGCTGATGCGAGGTTTACACACTCCGAGCTCGAGCTTCTGTCTCACTCCTCTAAAATGATCGCACATTGACTGAATCTACTGACACACATCAGTCTGAGGCGCATCCGCTTTTCAGTTTTTTCACTCTCAGTCCCTTTGACAAGTGAAACTGCGTTGCCATGTAGAAACATGTGGGCTGGATAATATGATACATGCTTGTCATGATACTAACAACCTTTATACAGCGAGTTTCACCATTTTAACTCGCAAAAATAAGATTTCGCCAACTGACCCACGTCGGTAATGTCTGTCACCTGCTGCTGTTTAATTAAATATTAAAACACCGCCCACTTTCGCGACAAAACATATCTTGAGATATTTTTGTTTGGCAAAAGATCTGATTTTAACTACACTTTCAAATAATTTTAATGAAATGCCAGTGTTAAAAGAATAGTGTTAAGGTTTTAGCACGTGTCTTAAAAAGACAGAGCATAGCAACCTTTGTAATGCAAGGCCAATTAGAATTCAGTTTGCAAATAAATCCAGGAAAGCCGACCAATAGCAATATATATATATATATATATATATATATATATATATGTTATTGTTACATATCTCTGCAACATTTCAGTTGTAAATTAATTATGGATAACTAGATTATGTTCACTGTCCAGCAATATTTGTTTATTCTAAAATGTAATTAAATAACTGTTTGTCTTTTAAAAGGGTCACATTTTTTTTTGTTTGTTTCTCGCTTCAGAAAATGTGATATTTTTTGTTGAGGGAACAATGTGAGCTGTGACATTTTCTGTTGAGGGAACATAGTGAGCATCGTTGTTCCTTGGTTTTTACACTGCATTGTGGGTTGTTCTTTTTTTTTTTTTTTTTTTAAATAGCAACATTTCATTTTGCACAAGGATTTTGCAAATGAGACAGCGTTTAAATCCTTGATCATCCGTGCCCTGACTACTGAACTTGGGAGCTGATTGAGACACCCTAGGAGGGAACTCATGGTGAATTAGCCTTCTTAGGTTGGCTACCAAATTGACTGAACAGATCTATTATAACTATCTATAATATCATTTGTGGGTTGATTTCACCCAAAACTGTGTCACTGTGGCGTGTTCAAAACATTGCAACTATAACCACTTTTGTGCATCCTGACCAACCTAACAAAGCAATATGATCTCAAATAATGTTGTATGTGTTTGTGTAAGGGTTATCTGTTTGTCTGTCCAGTGGGAGATGGGGGAAAGTTCAAGGAACATACTTAAATTTAGTTTTGTTGCAATTCCATTTGATTCCACTAGGGGAATTCCACTTTACGGTTTAAAAGAGTTAGTTTACCCAAAAATGAAAATTTTGTCATTAATTATTCACCCTCATGTTGTTCCAAACCTGTAAGACTTTCGTTCATCTTTGAAACACAAATGAAGATCTTTGTGATTAAATCTGAGAGCTTCTTGTTCCTCCGTTGACATTCTACACAACTACCACTTTCAAGCCCCAGAAAGGTAGTAAAGACATAAAAATAATCCATGTGACTCCAGTAGTTTAACCTCGGTTTTATGAAGCGACGCTAGTGAAGCAATGACAGAATTTACATTTTTGGGCAAACTGACCCTTTAAGTGGGTTGAGGAAAATTAACGGTAGAAAATTGTGGAGAAGACTTGTCAATTTCAATACACTCTCCAACACTATTCATCCATTCAGCTTTAATGCTTTTTTCCATTTATTTCAAAATACATTAAAAAAAAAATTAAAATATAATATATATTCAGTTACTAAAAAGGGTAAAACATACCCAAATGGTCTTTATTACAACTGGTAATATTTCTTTTTGAAATAATCCTGAGGAAGACCTCAGCACATCCGTTACAACAACGAAACCCACACAAGGAAGAAATTCCGCTCACAAATCTTCAAAATCAATCCAAGACTAGTTATCTATAACAAGTCCATAAGAACACTTGATAAAAAAAAAACACACACACACAAAAAAAGAAGTTATTTCCAGTTTGGTTGTGTAAATGTACAGGTCCAGACTAAAACATGAGTGGTCCATGTGCCTGTGTCCATGTGCTTGTGATGTTAGTATGATCCGTTTATATTACAGCTCTGTGGCAGGTCCCCATTCAATGTCATCAGCTTCATCATCGTCAATACTAAAATCATCATCATCTTTGTCGTTTTCATCGCTGTCACTGTCGCTTCCTCGGATTTGTGTTCTCCGCATTTGCATGGCTTCATGATGTGCCAATCTAAAAGAAAAGATTTATTAATGCATTTAAAAATAAAAAATAAAATTGATATAGTACTTTATCTTCCTCAAGCATAAGTTGACAGATCAAATAGAAATACTTACACTATAAATGAAGGGGAAGATTTCCTTTCTGGTTCTGCCATACGGGCCTGAAACAACAACGCATAAAATGATGAATAGCTCCACCAAATATTTCTAGATATGTAATATTAAACGTAATAAAATACCTCAACATGACTTAAAGGGTTAGTTCACCCAAAAATGAAAATTTTGCCATTATTTACTCACCTTCATGTTGTTCCAAACCCGTAATACTTTCGTTCATCTTCAGAACACAAATGAAGATCTTTTTAATGAAATCGAAGGGATTTCTGTCCCTCCATTGACATTCTACACAACTACCACTTTGATGCTTCAAAAAGTTCATAAAGAGATTAATTCATATGGATTAGTTTTACTAAACGGTTCAGTCCAAAATTTCTGAGAAGACACAATCACTTTATATGATGAACAGATTTAATTTAAGCTTTTATTCACATATAAACATTCATCAACATACACATCAGTTATGGTAAACGGAAGCTCAAGCATGTTTGCTTGACGTGTGAGAACCAGCGAGGTTCATTCTCATGTTAGGCAGCACGTTTGAGCTTCCACAAGAACCAGCGAGGTTTGTTCTTGCACGTCAAGCAAGTTCGATTGAGATTCTGTCTATGTTCGCTGATCAATGTTTATATGTGAATAAAATCCTAAATTCATAAACTGCCTGATTCATATGGATTAGTTTTACGATTTCTTTATGAACTTTTTGAAGCATCAAAGTGGTAGTTGTGTAGCTGTCTATGGAGGGACAGAAATCTCTTCGACTTCATTAAAAAGATCTTCATTTGTGTTCAGAAGATGAACGAAAGTCTTACGGGTTTAGAACAACATGAGGGTGAGTAAATTATGATATAATTTTCATTTTTTGGTAAACTAACCCTTTAATAAGGTAGAACATGTTCCTGTATCAACATCCTTTTAAGTCCTGCAATCAGATTTTAGAGTAGGTTACAGTTAGGGTAAGGGAAAAGGATTGGCTTTTGTTGGTCCATAGACATGTCCAATTTGATTAAATCATGCCGTACCACTCAAACCGGAATTCAGTGGATTTACCAATCAATCAGATTGGTACCTGATTACCAATCAGATTTTAGGAAGATTCCTAAGGTACGTCAAGATTACCTCTGGGATCAGGTGAACGTGATTTCACAAAGTGCAACATGTTCCTGGATCAACATTTCAATCAACCAATCGGATTTGTGAGACAAGTTTAGAGTTTATGTCAAGTTTAGGCTTACATCCAGGGTTAGGTGCTTCTACATAAGTGTTATTCACCTCTCATTTCCCTCTGAATTTAGGGATAAGTTATGGGTAGGGTTAGGTTTAGGGGTAGAGATAGGGTTAGAACTAAATTTTCGGACAGGAATGTTGTTCCAGGATCAACAAAATATGTTGACCCATATGGCAAAAAAAAAAAAAAAAAAAAAAAAAAAAAAAAAAAAAAATCACAGTCACCCTGGGATTCGGGGCATAAAGAACATTATCAATCTATTGTTTATGTCTGCTTTTAGGTGTAGGTTATGTTTAGTGTAAGGGTTTGGGTTTTGTTGGTCCTACTAAGGATGTAGATCCAGCAACCAGACCTACTTGACTAGTACGGAAGTGACTTAAACTGCAATTCATCGACTGGCTGCTAGGGACAGGCTCCAAAAGAGAGCAGAATCCCATTGACCCCCATGTTAAAATGGCCAACTTTACAGTAGAAAAAAAACATGTTTACAGCTGGTACAAATTGTTGTTTTGGTCTATACTGCTAATTTTCTGTTTAAATTATATTAAGCCTTAAAGTTCTGCATAATTAAGGGCATGGTCACTTGAGTGACAGATCAATTGCCGCTGCTGTCTGTGAGCCGTCACTTTACCTCAGCTAATTCCAGCCGCTGAATTTGGCATCTCTGCCGTGTTTGTGCTTTTTTTCGGGATTATTTTATACAATTTTCAAATAATATGGCTTGCTGCGTTAATGGTCAAGACTCGAGACATGTCCTAATTAACTAAAACATGTTGTCGATTGGTCATTGGCGTGGGTATTAGGTATATATGGTACCTGTTGCAGTTTCTCCTCTATGGCTGACAGTGGAGGGGTCTCTGATTGGACTTCTTTGGGATCTGGTGCCCTGAAGTTGGGTGGTACATCGGAAGGTGTTGGTGGTGCGGCCATTTCACCGGTGCTGAAGTCTGAATCCGTGAAGCTGCGCTGCGAGGGGACATCGTCTTCTTGTTGGGGAAAGCCAGCGGCAACGCGTGGAGAACGGGGCTCTGGAACGTGGAGGATAGGAGGTACTTCACCGGGAAGTAGGGTGTACTCAGGCTCTTCCTCCAAATATGGCTCTAGGTTGTAGGAAGGTTCAGGACTAGGATTCTGCCCAGTGGCAGGCTCTGAGGAGCGGGCTAGTGCACTGCTACGGTGTCTGGAGATGCCTTCTGTGTGCTCTTCCAGGTCCTCGTTGTCTGTGTAGGCTTCGCCATCTGTGAAGGCCTCACCGTCAGTGTCCTCGTAGTCACTGGCACCGCTGAGGTAGTCAGAGTTGTTTGCACGACTCAATGCGTCAAGCTCCTCCTCTCCGCCTCCCTCCAACTGAACAAAGACCAAATCCTCATTAACCAATTCAAGTATGACATGCAGGTTCTGCACCAATTTTGCATTCACGTCTTGTCAGAATTATTGCAATTGAGAGATCGCAGAGATTTGTTTCAGAGCTGTTGGTTTTGGGCTGTTTTGCATGACGTCACAATGGTCAAGTTGGAGCATTCACAAAGTTTTGAGTTTCCAAAAAGTTCAGCAAAGACAAGTAAGGTTTTTAACGTAACGTAATTACATTAATTCGACAAGACGTGAGCGTACCATTATGCCACTCTACGGCTCTTACCGCTACTTCAGAAACCCAGACAGGTTTAGCCTGCTGCTGCCGAATCTTGTCTTTCAAAATGTCATACCACATATTCGCACCAGGCTGAAGATCAATGCGTGCTGTGAAGGAATCCGAAAAACCAGAGATTGCCTTTCAGAGTACATAAATTTCTGAAAGCATTTTCAGAAATGATTCAAGCAGAGAATTTAAACTTTGAAGATAGGCTTTGAAGGTTTACCGGAAAATAGATGGCTATAGTGTTTCCTCAGCTTTAAGGCCTGAGCGTAGAGGCGACGAGAGCTCTTGTTGGAGCCTGGCATGTATTTTTGCCTCATGGCCTTCACATCCTTCCGACTATGAGGATCCAAGAAGAGCACCATGGGATGGTATTGGATGTAATTCAATCTTTCTACCGCAGTGGGTGTAATGTCCAGCAGGGGATGCTTTTCCTGCAAGTCAAAGCAAGTTACTTAGTTGACTGAAAAAAAACTAGTTGGTGTTTGGCTTATACTGACAGCATTAAATATATATAATAAGAAAAGGTTACCTGTTCTGCTATCCGCCTAACCGTGTCCAGTTTTATGACACTGGATGAACTATCACTTCCACTCCTGGCTACCATTTCTACAAACCAACAAAATGGAAACATTGAATGGAAACAGAGAAGAAATTTCAACTGAAAAATTAAAAAATATTTATCTCAAAACCTAAATCCAATTTTTCATACCTGCAACTTCAAATTCATCAGGCAACTCTCGGGCTAGCTTCTCATTCGCAATGTCATTCAGAGGACCCAAAATGACAATTGGCCGTTTGAAATTGGCTGCATATGAGCAAACAAACGCATGTTATAACCATAGACTCCATCAGTAATAGTCCACTATCATTAAAATGGGTGCAATCCGTACGAAATGGTACTTTTTTTTCTCCATCAAACACTAACCCTCTTTCAGCAGGACCTTCTCATATGCTGGAAATTTGCCCTGAATCGTCAACTGTAGGAGGTCATCGCGGGTTCTTCTGGTATTCTTTTTGGCCCCCCTTAGGCCCCGTAGCTTCCAGAATTCGGCTCTGGGGCCGGAGGCTTGGCGCTCGGCTGCACTAATTCTCTGTGTCTGCTCCAAATTGGCCAGAGTTTCAGCCCTAAAACAGAGAGAGAGTCAGACACCTAGAGTACAGGTAGGAACTGCAATGTAACATACAAGCATACAAACTATCCATATCTATAGATGAAAGACTTAAAAACTACTACTTTAACAAACCTGGCCTGGTTAGGAATGGTGCCTTTGTCCAGTTCGTGTAGATCATTGCCCATGCGCACAGCTAGCCACTTTCCCAGCTTCCCGTGATACATGGTGTCCAACACTCTGAACACCTCACCTCTGGTAAAGCTCAAGCCGACGCTGCTATCAGCCACATGGTCAAAGTGTGTACGGATGTAGAAAGAGTCACCGAGGCTGGACTTCAAAATTTTTTTGTAGACTGAGATGACAAGAGCAGAAATTAATTTGGAAATGGCATTCGTAATCCATTTTACTTCCTCAATGTGACATTTTTGTTTGGAATACTGCAAAGAATTGTGACTTATAATATCAGAACATAAAGGCACTCACTGTCCATTTTGTTCTGAGTTCGAATATCAATACGCTCCCCAGCACGGATGTTCATGAGGTACATAGCTGCCTCCTCTCTGGTGAAGTGGTTAAAGTCTATGCCGTTTACCTACCAAAAATAACACAGAGTCTTGAAGAATGGAGAATATAGCTGAAAGGTTTGATCATGTATGACATGTACATGATTCTTTGGTCCTACCTCCAGTATCTGATCACCCTCTGTCATGCCTTGCCTCTGGGCTGGACTGTTGGGCTGGACACCACCAACAAAGATGCCAACATCATTTCCTCCCACCAGCCGCAACCCAACGTTGCCCTCTTTCACAAAGCTGATGTGGTTCTGGTCCGAGCTGTACCTGATATAGGAAAAAAAAAAAAAACATCATAAAAAAAAAAAAGATACATTATTTAATTAAATATAAATAAAAACAATATAAATTAAATATAATTTAATTTATACATTATGGTAATGTTTTTGTACTTTGTAATAATTGTAAATTAAAAATGTAATATAATAAATAATAAATAAAAATAATTTTAAATAATTTATTTTTATAATCTAAATGTATGCTTATTTAAATTATATTTAACAATAAATATTAATATTATTAAAATAATAAAACAAAGTATAAAGTATGTATACATTATGTTTATTTTTTTTTTACTGTCTTTAATTTGTGCTTATTTAAATTAATTATAAATATAAAATGATTAAAATATAAATTAAATATAAAGTATTTATAAACCATGGTAATATTTATTGTAATCTTTAATTTATGCTTATTTTAAAATTAATTATAAATAAAACATAATATAATCAAATATATAATTTAATACATTTATATATAAAATATATAATATAATACATATAAACAATTGAATAAGAACAAAGTATTTATACATCATGTATACATGTAGTAATTGTTGTTTTGTCTTTATGCTTTTAAGTCTTGAACTGTCATGAAGAAAAATTTAATTTTTCCTCATTTAATTTTGGGGTGAAATATGACCCACTCATGTGTTGTCTTTGATCTGCATACAAAGAAACATTACATTTCTCACCCCGGGTTTGGTGTTGGCACTGCATCTGGAGGAAGTGAATAAAGTGGCTCCTCTACAGGTTTCGCTGAGATAAAACAGATACAATTTAGTACCCTACAATCACTCAGTAAGTTGCAATGCATTATGGGTGTGTTTTTGGACTAATGATACTCACAATTCAATGTGGTGTGTTTGGGAATGGACATGTTAGAGCGGAGAGTGCCATTAGCATGTGGGTAACTGAAAGAAAGAGTCAATCGATATTCACATTCACCCAATAAGCGACTTGATTCCATAAAATGTCTTGAGGAATTGTTTGGTTGCAACCAAAGTGTTTGCTGACCTTCACTATGATATAATCTTAAGTGTGGATTAGATAAATATAGATCATAGGAGACGTTCTGAACCTGTGATCGCTGTTGCGGCTGGGACTGTCAGATCTCCTGAGAGGTGACGGGGCCCTTTCTGATTCAGAGGAATCTGCCGAATGAACCAAAACAACATTACAAAGACCAAAAAAAAAAAAGGATGTACAGATCTAGAAATATGGCAACATGCATGGCATATTTCTCCAACGACCACTCAGACATGTAATAAGTGCACTATACAGACCTTCAGGTGGTGGTCTGGCAGGAGAGGCTCTGAATGGGGGATCTTGTCGGTTGTTGATGATTGGCACTTGCATTTTAGCCCTGAGACAAAACAATAAATTCAAATATTTATATTTATATGCAGAATAATAATCAAAAATAAATAAAACAGCATTAATATATCTTACTCTTGTCTGCTTCTTGAGTTTTTACTGACTGGAGACTGTGATCTCGGAGGAGAGTTGTAACTTGCATCTGACTCGGATTCTGAAGGGGCTAATTGAATATGCAAATTAGAGACCATTATGGGTTGCTAGCAACTCAAAGGCAGTGAATTTAAAATGCAAAGTATCATTTAAAATTCTAATCGCTAAAGAATTAGTAAATATGACTTGTATGAAAAATTAATGTGTATATATTCTGTAATGTGTATGAAAAAAATGACAATTTAAATAATGTACACATGAATATTTACATATTTAATATTTATCTATTATTTAAAAAAAAATGTATACTTATGATTGAGATACAAAAAAAAAAAAATACAGAAAAAAAATATTTCCATGCCATATTTATATATCATGGAAAATTAATGTGTAAATATTAATGTGAAATGTGTATGAACAATTACAGAATTTAAAGTAATTTACACTTTAATATTGAAATAACATAATAACGTACACATGGATATTGAAATATTTAATATATACACATTCATATTTAAAAAATATTTTTCATACTTAAAATTAAGGTACAAAAAAAAAAAAAGACAGAAAAATTATTTCATGCCACCAATATATAATTATATATTACGGAAAATTTATATGAAAATAATAATGTGTACTTACAGAATTTACACATTAATATTTAGAAAATAATGTGTAATATTTTAAATTATTTTTAATGGAATCAATATTTAACCTAGAATATTCCCTTTATGATTCGCTCATACCTCTCTGTACAGGGGTTGAGGGTTTCGCCCATTTTGGGGGTTCCATTACAGGGACTGCAGTGACCTCAGGGGTCGCCCTGCAAGAGAAAGAGGGCAGATGGGAGGGTGAGAGAAAAAAAATGAGGATAAAGGGATACTAAATGATGCTTGTCCTTGAGGAGAGGGGGAACTAATGTTAAATCATTGAGGGAAATATTCACCTCAGGGTTTCTGGGGGTCTCTCTCATTGAAAGGGGTGGGCTATCCACTGCCATAACTAATTATAGGGTCAAGTCTCAAAAATTAATTATTCATATGGACAAGAAGAAAGTACTAAACTAAACGTATCATAAAGATCATTGGATCCAAATCTATGATACCCCCATCTCTATTACACCACTGGTTGTTGAGAATAAATAACCTTAAAATAATATATATATAAATAACCTTAAATAATATAAATAAAATCTTATATAATGTGTTTATAAATGGTGCTTATCGTATTATGTGGATAATTTGATTGAATACTTATGAATTTAGATATTAGATACAAGATTATCTAGATCTTAGGAGCAATATTTCCTTTTCAAGTGGCATAAATCAACATACTACAGGAGAAAACTCAGGTTGATTTGGTGTCTTTTATTTTAAAAGATCACACATCACATTTTCAGATATTACAATGAAAGAAAAATACATGAATGCATACAAGCAACATAATTCAACACAAAAAAATAAAGCAAATAAATGAAAAACAACAGAATAAACTTTTGTCTCATCGTGTACAGGCAGATGATTGGCCCTAATGAAAGAGTCCGATGCGAGCTGCATTAAAAGTGGCAGTGAGGCGTCCCTCATGTGTACCTGTATCTATTGCGGGACTCCTGGCTGGCTGGAGTCCCCTGTCTGCGTTGAGGTCCGGTACTATCGTCCGATTCAGACTCTGATGCAGCTGTATGGAAAAGACATGCTCTTGAATGAGTCTGCTAAAATGGCATACAGAAATGAAAAAGAAGTGCTGTATGGGGTGAAAATCACCTCTGGGTGGAGGCCTGTAAGGGGAGGCCATGCGGCGAGGGAAATCCTGAGACATGCTAAGAGAGGAAGACTTCATTCCTGGAGGAGGGAGATCGGGAAGCACCCTGGGAGAAGAGAAGAGGCAATGGTAAATACATTATTGAAAACCTATGAAGTGAAAAAGGGTATCACAGTGCATGTTTGAGAACTGTTAACTTATATGAACATCATTCAGATCTGGTCATTTTTTTTCAAGAATGAAACTTGTTGGGAAAAAGAACATTTTTTTCTGTTTCCAATCATACTTGAGATTGTCTTTCAAACAATTCAATAACTTGTCGATACGGAAAATGTGCTTAATGTGTCACATTGTATTTGCATTTGGTGTCTACTGCTCATGATGTGGACACATACTTGTATCTGGAGTGATTTTCAGGTCTAGGACTCTCACGTCTGGGAGGCGGAGAGGCGCTCCGGTCTGAATCGGACTCAGAAACAGCTGGTCACACAAAACAAACAGTCATTAAACTATAGAAATTCAGTTGTCTTCAAGGTTTGTGCATATCATTAACTGAATCATTCGGTGAAGTATTTGATTCCAGAGCTGGTTTATAATTAATATGGTAAAATCTATGTTGTGTTAGAAGATTTTGAGGCAGACCTCTGTGAGGTCGTGAGGCAGTGGAGGAGCTCCAGTTCTGCGTGACGGGTGAGGCTCGAGGGTTTGGCAGTGTGGAGATCCCTGAGAGTACCCTGAATCAGACAAACAAACATGTGACCCATGCATCTCGCCCAAACAAACAGCAGCATGAAAAAAGCAAAACAAAAACACACACACAGAAGAAGAAGAAAAAAAAAAAAAAAAAAAAAAAAAGCACAACTAAAAATTTAAACAGAAAAAAGACTGCAAAACAAAAGACAGAACAGAACAGAGAGAAAAAACAAAAACAAAAAAAAAACTATAAAATAAGAAAAACAAAACAAACAAACAAACAAAAACCCTAAAAAAAAAAAAAGCAACAAAAAATTAGATAAAAAATAACTAATGTGAGCCATGCATCTTACCCTAACAAACAGTATCATGAAAAATATCAAAACAAAAAACAAAAACATAACTACAAATTTTTTAAAACAGGCAGAAAAACAAAAAAACAATACAAACAAAATACAAAAAAAAAAAAACCTGGAAAAAAAAAAAAAAAAAAAAAAAAAAAAACCTAGACAGAAAAAAACTAAAAATGAAACAAAACGAAAAACCCTGCCAAAATAAAAGAGATAAAAAGGTAATTTTATAAGCCATTTATTAGTTCAGTTTCATCATAATTTCGAAACAAAACATATAACTATGGTTCTGCAGAGCTGAATACACATGAAACCATGTTTACTTGTATCGGTCTCTGTTATCGAGAGTGTCGTGTCTTGAAGATGGCGGCGAGTTGCTGCGGTCCGATTCAGACTCTGAGGGAACTGCACAAAAGCCAAAGCATCAGTCAGCTAATTACATAAACAACTATGGGCAAAGTATGGGTCAAAACCTCTTGACCATGACAATTGATAATTAATCTGACAAAATGTTCTTCATTGCTTTGCTTGTGTTTCATAAATGACAGCCACTGAGTTTTTGCACTAAGGCTCACCTCTGCGAGGGGGCATCGACTGGGTAGGTGGTCTTGTGAGCGTAGAGCGCAAAGGGGGAGATTCGCGTGGTTTCGACACAGGATTGGCACGACTTCTGTGGATCAATGAGCTCTGTTAGTGCAAAGGCCATTTAACTAAAAGAGATCAGGTCAGAGTTGAGGTGTTCACCTGCGAGAACGTCGGTCTCTTGGACGGGATTTTCGATTTGTGGGGTTGTCAGAATCCAGGTCTGAGATTTCTCCAGGCAAAAATTGAAAAGTTAATATCAAAACCCATGTTAATAGTGCCTTAGATCAGCTGTAAAAACAACTACTCTCACCCTCCAGCTCGGAGCTGCTGTCTTCCCTCCTCTCGTCCGCACTGTTTTGAGGACTGTCCTCCACTTCAGGAATGCTGACCAGGAATTTTCTGTCGTCCCTCAACACCAGCATGGTCAGTTTACCTCTAGACTTCTCCACCAGGTGCTTGGTCTCCAGCAGGGACAGATTTTCTGTCGTCATGCCGTTAATCTAAATGAGAAGTGTTAAAAAGGTTACACAACATCTAAGTGCAATAGAACGGTTCCTAAAGAACCTGCTCCTCACCTTCAAAACAAGATCTCCTTCCTGAAGTGTGCCCTGTTTGGCAGCCAGACCGGTGGGAGTCATGTGCTTGATGAAAATCTGGCTCCCCAGCTTCATTCCGTACTCTGCAGAGAGAAACAGGTTGAAATCTTGGCAAGAACCACAAATAATTACTCAATGCAAAGCAATGAGAGTCTGACCATCTGTGGGTTTTTTCTTGATCAGGGTTGTTCTGATGGGTCTATCTTGCACTTCCTGACTGGGCAGCCTCTTGAAGCCGGACATGATGGGGAGGTCATGACCGTTGCGGTCAGGTGTGACGCTTCGAGCTCGTCGGTTACGGCTGGTGTCAGTGCCACGCTGACCTTTGTATTGAGGTCCATCATCGTCTAGTATGTTTGATTGTGAGGCAGAACGAGTAGGTCTGTTGCTCGCAGGGATCTGAATTGTGCGTGGCCTCTTTATAGTCTACAAAATGAACAAACAGAATTGTTTTAAACCGCAAAAAAATGTACCTAAAAATTTGTTCTGGCTATGTTTCATGAATGTTTTTGGTAATGTTTTTACTTACAATGTTTGCCAATTTCCCACAGTTCCTCAGATTTTGAATAGTGAAGAGTGAGGTGACGTTCTCCATGGAAACACCATTCACCATAACTATCTGATCTCGTGTACTGTGGGCAATAAATCATGTGAGTCTCTATCACAAAAAAACATCTGCCAAATATGTTTTGAGTATGTTGGTTTTTCCATCTTGTACACAAACTTGACAGGTCTGACAGGATTACACAGGATGTGTGGGAGGAAGTAGTGTGGGTCTGAATGTCTGAGTGGACGTGTACTCACTGAAGTCGGCCCATGGCGGGGCCGCTGGGAAGCACATCAGAGACCACCACTGCTGTGTCCCCGTTTACTGGGTTGGGCTTGTCTCGTCCACCTGAGACCGCAAAACCGAAGCCGACCTTGGAATCCTGTGAACAAAAGAATAAACAAGCACATGAATGAATGAAAGAATGGATGATCAAGCAAAAAAAAAAAAAAAAAAAGAAAGAACAAATTAGTGAAAAAGTATAAAAGAATGTAAGAACAAAAAGAATATAAGAAATTACCAAGAAAGAAAGAAAGAAAGACATACAGACAGAAAGAAGATAAGACAAATAAAGACCGAAAGACAGACCGAAAGACAGAAAACAAAAATAACTGAATAAAGAACAAATGTGTTGAAAACAAATTTAAAAAATGAAAACATAAAGAACAAAAACTAAAAAAAGAACAAAAGAAACAAAACACAAAAGAATGAACAAGAAAAAAAAAAAACAACAGAAAACAAATACACAAATGAACAAACAAGCAAAAAAAATTTCAAAACAACTGAACAAAAAACAAAAAAAAAAAAACAAGTGAAAAAGAAAAATGAGAACAATCAAATGATAGAAACAACAAACCAAAGAATCAAAAAAAAAAAAAAAAATAAATAAATAAATAAATAAATAAATGGCACGAAAGACAAAAGAAAAAGATCAAATAAATGAATAAATGGATTAAAACAAACAAGCGAACGAAAAAAGACTGAACAAAACAAACAAACAAAAAAAATTAAATAAAGGCAATATCTTTCGATGATGAAATGCACCACATGACCCTAAACTTGACATTCCACAATTTCGGGTGTGTCCTAGTGACAGGTGGAAAAAACTCTTTCGACAATCATGGTTTCACAATTGCTCACTAAACTTCCAATCAGTCTCGACTTTCAATTGTTTGGGAAACTGTAAACCTGGTATCACATTGTCTGACACACCTGTACAAAGCTAGATAAGGTGTGGCTAAGGCGAATTAAACCCTTATCCGCAACTTACTTTCGATAACGTGACCGTATGCTGCTCCCATATCGTCATCTCCTCCATGTCTGTTTTCTGAAATGATAAAGAAGTGTTTACATTTATTTGACAAACATCAAGCAAACAACAACAAAATATCCAAACATTTACAAACTGCCAAACGAAAACTGTTCAGACGAAAAGCACCAGTTTTTGAGGGCCTCACTTCTTTTTGGACGTCCAGCACTCGGCTGTTGTTTGTCAGCTCGGCTGAGCATGAGAAGGAATGGCTCTAGCTGAGCATGCTCCCACCTGCTGAATTCCTGCCATACAGGTACAAGGGGGCGGAGCCAGCGCGTGACAACAGTGATACCGGACACTTCCTCACCAACGGCTCACCAAAACCAATAAACAGTCTGACAATACACGTCTCTCAGCAGACATTCGTTGAGTGGCTAAAATCACTGGCATGCCATTTGATTTTGAAACCAACCATTGACTACTACTCAATTCATATTTCATATTTAGTACGGCTGATGCAAGTTAATTTCTGTATTGTAAATAAAAAAAACAAGGACTGAATCATAATATTTGCACTCAAATTGAATTATTTTATTTTTTCACATTTGATTTGAAGCCAAACTGTTGAACGTGTCCCCTAACAAAGAACTGCAACCATCATAACATACTTTGAGAGCGGTTTCTATTGGACTAGAGAATTCCTGGAATGCTTCCCATGTTTTTATTGGCTGCTGTCAGCAAGCAAAGGTCAGAGAGAGTCTGTGTTCACAAAGATGATCAATCTTAGCAAAACGAAACAAATGTATCACAGTTTCCGCAAAATAGCTTTAGGTCACTAGTAATACTTTGAAATTGCGTAGGTTTTTGATATGAAACAAACTATGACTACTGTTGATGTCAACAACGGTAGTCATAAAGGAAGTGGTTTGCACTGAGGAAACCAGCGATGCAAATATCAGCACTACCCTTTTCTAGGGAACTCCTTTCATGGAATATGTTGGACTCTTACAGTCCGGTGATCCTACACCTGTTCTAACATACTATGCTGTAGTTTATGATTATGAATACATCACTGCACACCACCTCTAAAGCCCTACAGACATGAGTGAATGGGTCACCAGACTCCCTTAATTTATGTAAACTCACTTAAGTATACCTCACTTTTTATGCGTACGCGGGGGTCATTGTACAGTGTGTGCGTCGCGAATTTCGTCAACAGAAGAGTACGCATTTGAGTACACGTTGAGGACGTTGAGTACACGTGCCGCTGGATTTTTTTAACTGTTTTGTAACAAGTCACACATTCGTTTAATTTTTTTGGCAGTAATTAATTTATCTACAAGGTGGCAACCGTGGCCTAGGGCCGTTGATTCACAAGGTAGTTGAAGAAAATCTGCATAAACACAACAGACTGGAACGCTACAGCGACGATTGAGGCCTACATAGATGAGAGATTGTGCATAGAGGTTAGAAACTCTAGCATGAAAGATGTTTACATGGGTAGTAATTTGTGGCGAGAGATTGCTCAAAATCGTGCATGCGTCGAATGCCTGTGTACGCGTACGAGTCGAATGAAGTATACTTTCCAAGGCTGTGCATTCGACTGTGCGCGTACGCATAAAAAAAACTAAGTATACCCAGGGCTTAACCAGCACAATCCTCGAATCATATGGACCATTTTTATGATGCATTTTCATCATGCTGGAGCTCGACAGCCCCAGTCCCCCTTCACTTTCATTATACTGAAAAGAGCAGCCAGGACATTCCTCAAAATATCTCCTTTTGTGTGTCATGTGAAAACAAAGTCATACGAGTTTGAAATGACATGAGGGTGAGTAAGTATCTCTTTAAGAGTCATAGCTGCTAAGTCATAGGTTAACAGCAAGTAAGCAACTAGAAAATGACTGAAATCACAACCATGTCCTTGAGCAAAGCACATGACTCTAGCAATTAGTGTACTACAAATAAGTACACCATTTACCAATTTATAGTACACAGTCTGTATGTAATTTAGGCTATTTTACTCCACAGAAACAAAAGCAACACACTCGAGTCAACAGGTGCAAGTCAGTATTTACCTCTCCGTAAAGTTGTCATTACACAGCTCAGATGACACATAACGCTGTTTAGTAAACTTAAGACAGCTCATGTTAAGCACATTCAACAACTAGCATAAACAACTAGATACATTATGTACTCACCGTCCCTTTAAATCTCACTTCCATTTTCAGACAGAACTAAGCACCTCATTAGAATAGGAGCGTACACAAATCAGGGTATCCAAATAATTTGTTTCAACATAATATCTCCATTTTTAAAGATGAACATTACGAGCAGTTCACTTTCTGTAGCCCACAGGAAATATGGCAACACATAGGCTTACTGAATGGTTAATGAGGGAAAAAAACAAACTGTGTATATTACAAACCCCCACCTGAGCCCATGGAAAGCTCCGCCCACTATAGCTCTACAAATCCTTTGGTACTTTCTGATATTAATCTTCCCTCAAGGAATTAAGGAGGAACTGGGAAATCTAGCTGAGATGGTCTCCATTCACTGAGGCAATGCCACTTTATGAAGACTATTGATGGATGGAAGATGTGTTTATATACAATTCTTTATCCAGTTTTTAAAAATGTCTTTTTCCCCAAAAAAGCAATGTTTCATTCTGATAACAATCCCTCACAAAAGCGAGTTGCTGAAGGACGTTGATTTGTGCAGCACTTTGGTTACACTGACAATCATTACCTCAGTCTGTTAATGTTTAATATGCACACTGGCCCAGAGAATGTTTCTGCATATATTGGCCTTGAGGAAGTAGAACACAAAGACTGACGCTTTCACTTACACTTCAGCATGTGGGTCAGTGACAGACAGTGTCATAAAGTCCACAATTGTGATTTCAGTATTATTAATATACTATTATAGTATGTATTAATATTGAATTCGATTTTATTTTTATATTTTCAGTTCTCATTTTAGTTTTAGTAATTTTGTTATGTACTTTTGTCATTTTATTAGGTTTTTAAAATATATTAAAATATATATATTTATATAAAAATATAAGAAGTGCCTCTTAAAGAATGTTTTATTTTATTTCCAACTTTCAAAAGTAATTTAATAGTTTTACTATTAGTTAACAATAATAACACTGTCCACAATAAAGAAAAAAATATATATCCAAATTCTTAGAAATGTACTCATTGTATCCATGTAGGTTTCGAAAAACGTATATAATTTTCAACAAGTGTCAAATTAAAAACTCTAAAAATGTCATGTGGTGCAACTGTCAAGTACATAACATATCAAGTACATGCAAAGAACATATTTCCCTACACCTTGAATACATGTGTGTACACAATCATTATTTTCAAAAACAAACCACAAAATCAAGGTACAAAAAAAATAAAAATAAAAAAATATCATTACATTTTGAGGTCACACCACATGACATTTTACAACCTGAACTTTGCCTTGTCATTAAAGTAAACATTTTGAGAGACCTTTTTCTTGACCTTGACACAGTTATGAGGGTCCGCAGGGGTCCTCTCTTTGACATAAATTCCTGTTTTTTTTGCATTTTAGTCACACCATATTTTTGTCTTTATTCCCCCCTCTGTTCTTTAAATAAAAATATTTAAAAAATGAACTTTAATTTAGAAATTACAGACATGCTCATCATTGATGACATGTATTTAAAGGACTGTATTTACGAAAGGAATTTATTTTAGGAAGTATTTTAGAATAAATGAATGGATCCTGAACAAAAAATCTGCACTGGCCCATGTGATTTGTCTCAAACCACTTTATTCTGTGCAACATAAAAGAAGATATTTTGAGTCTCAATGGTTAATGAAGTAAATGGTAATGAAAACTGTTTCTGATTCTTCAAAATATATTCTTTTGTGTTACGCAGAAGAAAGAAAATCATACAGGTCTGGAACACCATGAATGTGAGTACAATTTTAAGGTGAACTATCCCTTTAAATCATTTAACAGACAATTTATGGGTGAAAAAATAAATAAATAAAAAAATCACAGACTTGCATTGAAGGTCGGAGCTCAACCATGTCTAGAGCCTACAATATCACAAGAGAAATCACATAGCAACGTGCTAAAAACTGAACACCTTATAAGAACAACACTCAACAACAATAAAAACAAGATTTAGAGGAATACAGCTGGATTTCCCATAAAAAAAAGAGGAGGGCTTCATCTCTGTGGTTACACCAATTTAGGAAGAGATGAAATCAAAGCACACTTTTCCCAAAAACTCAAGTTTGGTCATTTTACTGGAATCATTTCACACCCTCAGGCTAACACTCTTGACAGGAAATGTAGGAGGAATGCACAAATGTCAGATGGTGTTGTGTTAAGGTGTGCCCCCTTAAACATTAACGCTTCCACAATAGGAGACCATGGGTTTCTGGTGGTCCAGCCCAGTTCTTCACAACTGTTTACATTTGTTGTTCTGCTTCATAACAGAACACTGAGAAACAAAGAACATATGGTTTGTTTTTACACATCAAGCTTACAGGGAACATTCTTAGAACTTTGGCTAACATCCTGGCAAATTTTGAACGTTCAGATAACTTAATGGGAACGTTAGCAAAACATGCTCAAAACATTTTTGTATGGGCAGTCTGGCCTAAACCTTAAGACATCAACACACCTCAGTTTCAGAGCATAAAACTCATACAATGACAAATAAAGAATTGAATACAGTTGATAGGATTACATACTATACTACTAACCACACAAAAAGTGCTTTTCAAAACTAGCAGCCTATCCTTGACTCACAGACATCATCGAAGAGAAATGTGGATAAATAGGAAAGCTGTTTCTCGAAACCACAGCGAAACTACAAAGCACGTATTGACTCAAATGAGTGGCATAACCAGTTAAGCCAGATGAGTCTGAGGGTGCTGCAGCACTGTTTCAACAATTGGTCCCGCGAATCGGTTCTTTCGAACAAAAGAATCGATTAAAGTACCACTTCACTGCAAACGTACTAGTATGATGTAAACGTACTGCTATTAAACTCAGTTTTCGGCCCATTAATCATTTTAGTTCACTTCAAAAATCTTACTCTCAGGTCACTCACTGGTTCTTGGTTAATTAAGAGACGGATATTTCCAAAAAAAACGGTTCTCAGTTCAGTTCAGTCAATTGCTGACTCGAGAATCTTTACTGACTTAGTACGATTTTGCTACGCCTACGAGTCGCTAAGAAAGGGTTTGTGGCTCAATGGGTTCATTCATAAAAAGATCCGAAGATCCGATTCAAAAGAACGATTCGAACGAATCGGACATCTATTGCTGTGATGTTTAGGAAATGTTTACAATTAACAATGGTTCTTACATAAATTAGACAAATAAAAGTGCATCAACGTTCACATTTAGCTGTCAACAAGTCTGAATTTCCAATTGCTAAATAACACGGTGGATACAAATTTTCAGGATATAGAAATAAAGGTTCAGAATTAAGTACATCGCCATAGCTAATCTTTATGAAAAGACTTATAACCACAACAACAATAACCACTATTAACAAAGGTTCCCATATGAATGAGACAAATGTGAGACAAAAGTGCATCCACATTATTCACATATAGCTGTCAACAGGTTTCCTTTTCTAAAAGTCGTTTCTAACGAAGATATAGCTATAAATTGTAGAAACAGTAAATTATCAAAAGTGTCTGTTAGCAAAAAACAATCAGGCAACACATTATTACGAAGACCAAGTATCTATAGCAGAATATAAGAAACATGTAGCCTAAGAAACATGATCTAATTTACCAGTTATAAATTCAGAATCGTCCATGACACATGTCGCCAATTATTTAGCGTAACGTCCAGCCAAACAGCTTACATTTCAGCAAAACGTGAAACATGACTCAGACCAACGCAAACAATCGATAAACACAACAAAGCAGAGGAGGAAAGAAAACTCTCGACTCACATACCTTATTATGTGTCCCCTTTAAAAGCTAATACTAAAATTCACAGTTAATTCCGTATTGGAGGCCTTACAGGGCCTAGTACCTGCAGTTTATCAATAAGGTTTCGTTATATTCCCTTGCATCTATACAGCACCTGATCATGTACCTGCAAGTAGTGGGAGGGGTTTAATACAGGTCGGTTGGGCAGTTTCGTCTTTAATCTAGTTTCTACTACACACACTACAGTGGCATATTGATTTTATTTTCACTTTGTCTCAACAAATGGTTGTGGAATGTATAAAATTGAGTGTATAAAAATAGGCTAAATTGAGTAAAATTCTCTGAAGATTCTAACAGTTTAAAATAAGACAAGAACTTAATTTGTTCGTAAATTAATACCTGCTTTGCTATAATTTTTTAATTTAGATATTTTAATTTATTTATTTTAGATTTTTCGTTTGGTTATATACGCTTACATGCCTCTGAGAAAGTATTTTTATTATTTAGTGCATTTTTTCTCCTACGCTATAGCGCCCCCAGTGGGAAAAGCATGGTATTAAAGCGATCACACATCTGATAACTAGCGTTAGCTGCTAGTTATCCTCAAGTAAATGAATTCTCAGCCCTGTCCCTCATATCTAAACAAAATTACAAAACAAGGAATAAGGTAAGATTCTTTTACAAATGGGTGTGAAATACGGGAGACTCCCGGGAAAAACGTGAGTGTTCACAGGTTCCAGACATGATATATGCGCTATTATATATGCACTATTGTGACCACCGTATTTGCTTGTTCCTTACACAGTCTGTGATGATTAACTTTTTCTTATCTTTTCTGTGGCAAGTCTCATTTGAAAATACTTTAGTAGGACTGAACTGAACTTGGTCAGTGGTGTCAAGTGTAATGGTAGCCCATACAATTTTAATTGACATTTGATAAACTTTCAAAAGGTATAATGGTGTTACTGTATTTTTATTTATTTTACATTGGTACCATGGTAAAACCATGATGGTATCCTTTTGAAATACCTAAATAATCATTTGATCAATTGTTCTCAACCAGGGGACCGGTGACCACTAGGGGCCCCCAGTAAACTTCTAAAGGGGAAGTTTGTCTCCTAAAACTTTTTTTTTTTTTAAATGTATATATTAAAATAAATTACTATTAAACAATGAAAAAGTTACAACCACTAAACATCTCATAATTCAACACATAAACTGACATTAATATTTGAGGAAAACAAAAAAACATCAGCTAAGTTAAGCTCTTAAAATGTGGAAAACAAAAAACAAAAACAAACAATTAATAAAAAAAAAAAAAAAAAAAAAAACTGTCAGCAGTGAACTAAAATGTTTGTATTGGCAAATATTTCAGTTCACAAACATATAACAATACAATAATTTTAAATAATTCACCAAAAACACAAACTCAGGAATCTGAACATTTTATTTTTTGCTTTGTTAATAAAGTTTGAACTGTAATATTTTCCTTTCTTTAGATACATGTAGAAAACAATTTCTTTAAGAAACAGTCAAAAGGCACATTTTGTTTTTACAATATATACAATTGAATCTAAATTATAAATAGGCCTATAGAAAATGACAAAAGCATAACCAATAAGAACACAGGAATAAAACGGTTCAAGATACAGTCAGTAGCATGTTTTTTTTCATAGCAATAAATTATGTAAATGTCATATTGATATAAAAGCGAAGCCAAGGAATCGAGATGTTTACAGTATTGAACATTCCCATGAAGTGCCATGAGCAAACAAACTTGGCAGCACTAGATCACGCACACCAGACAGAAACTCATTTACGCTGTTTTAGTGCAAATCATACACAGAAACAAACTTCGTATAGTGCTTTTGTTGCATAAGATGCTTTGTTAGAATGCATAACAGAAATTTAAGTCCCGTGTTCGTCTTTCTCATTGGCTGTTTTTGGGGAGGCACTGAGAAAACAGACTTACTGGATACACAGTGGATCACTTGTAAGGTTTAAACTATTAGATGGACTAAATATTATGGAACAATTAAGCAAATGCTTAAATTTCATTCAATATAATGGGAATTACAAGCTGAATGTGTAACAACTATTTGCATGAGAGAGAAACTGAATAATTTCACACAAAATTTTTCAAGTGCAAATGTGGCTGAAAGAATTTCCCTTAATGAAAAGAATAAAATAAGAAATCTGTGCAGAGAATAAGCAATTAAGGATAAATAAATAATATTTGATCTGTCATTGACAGGATTTAACATACAAGAACCTTATATTTACGCAGACATTCGGATACATTTTTTTTCCGATTTAAAGATATTTTATATATATATATATATATATATATATATGTATATATATATAAACATCTTTAACTAATTGTTCATAAATTTCATCCTGAGATAGGGAGTGGTTTTAACGCCATAGAGCTATGAACTCTTGAAGTTAATATTTGGGTTTCAATTCAATGTTGCAGTGAAAATATTTAAGAATGTATCATTTGTAAAAAAGAATGAAGATAAACTGAAAAATATTCAACCATCCAGTGCAGCAGTAAAGAACAGAGCAAAACTTTCACAAAAATTTTGCTTTGAATTGTTTGTCATTTTGTTTGCTAGCCAGATTGTCTTCTGTCTGCACAATTACAAATATCATAGTATCGTTAACATAAAATAGAAACAATAATATAAAACATATCCCTTTAAAATTAAATAAAAAAATAAATCAAGTAATTCTTATAGATGTTACAAAGATTTAAAACATAACTTTTTTTATTTTTATTAATTAACATATAAAATAAAGGGCTTAAATTCAACTAGATAAACATTTTATTGCCCTTTCTTAACTGTACCCTGGATGCATTTCACATTGCATCAAACGCTTAAGTATCTTAAGGTCACAATAAAAACATTGTACTACAGGGATGAAGTCTGACTAAAGCCCTTCTGGGATCAACCAATCAGTCAGCTAATAGATTATTACCGTTTTGCATTACATTGCGAGATGGGGGACAGCAGGACAGACTGTTCTATTTTAGAACAACAGAGAGACAGCTGCACAGGATCTGTAGGTAGTTACGCTCTCCTACTAGCACACTGTTTCAAGGCCTGATAAATAAAGGCAATAAATACATTACAAACATCTGCACATGAACGGTACAGGAGTATGTGTTTACGTCTACATTCCACTGTGTGTTCCAAAGGCACATTTTGACAGTAGCCTGTTCTCTTGCTCCTCAGGAAAAGTGTTTTGTCTAACAGAAGTTCATCATGGAAATGTAAAGCTGATGATTGTCCAACGCAAAACAAAGCTTAAGCTCCTCGTCAAAGTGAACTTTGTGGTACGTCTTGCATATGTAAGGTTTGTACTTTAGCTAGGCCCACACGGAATGTTTGGCCACAAAAATGATACTAGAGGAAAAAAGATACTTGTGGCACCATTCGGGTTTCTTCAGGTCGGCACCCTGGCAGAACCCTTTGAAGAACTTCTAGGCACACTCTTAAATGGAGAGTCAGGAATGCCCCATGAGGAACATACAAACAGTTCATAACTCTGAAGACAGTTTCTCCAGTGACCCCTTTATAAAAGAACATCTTTGAGGCATTTAAAATATATATTGAAGATCTTTGAGGACTCAAAAGATCATCTGAGGCACCTTCAAATGTGCCTGGAGGTTCTCCAGAGGGTTCCTCCAGTGATGAATCAAAACAGTACCTTAAGTATCTTTTCATTCCTGCATACTCCATCTAAAGCAACATCTTAAAGAACTTAACCAAAATAAGCTGAGTGATATAACCTATACAAACCTTAAATAATTTTCAGACTTGAACTATTTTTGGTAAATCAATACTCTTTAAACCCCCAGTGTATAAAATTCAGGATGTTGAAACTGGGATGACCACCTTAGTAACTCTCCTGAAGTTCTGGCATGCAGTTTCAAGGAAAACTGTGTAGGGATCATACTTGACTCGAGAACAGAGCAAACATCAAACTTCCTCCATCTTGTGAAGCAGAATCTCATGCTTGTGGGTCCAAGGCCAGTGGTGGAGCAGAGTGCCGACAGTGGTCAGACTACAGCCCTGAGGGTGTGCATTTACAAGAGACTCCGACTGGAAGCTTCTCACTCGGGTTGTTGGTACTGAATGACGGACTGGCGTGGTTCTGTTCCACTTTGCAGCATGCTGTTCAAAACTTCCCGTACATTTATAATGGCTTCAGAGCTGCAGTGGCTGTTCGGTAACGGGAGCATGTTCTGGTCTGTAGGGGGGAGAGAGAAAGAGGAAGAAGACGAGGAAGAAGTCGAGGATGGTGTGAGCGTTGGAGTGAATTGGGACAACGAAGAAGAGAAGGAACTTGACAAGACCATGGGTACTGACAAAGGTGCATCTAAAGAGGAAGAGGCAGGGACATTTTGACTAGAAGTTGGTATAAATGAGTTCAAGGACAGTAACATGTCTAGCAGGTCGGTGTCCCGTGCTGGACTGCTTTCCTGTGTGGACTGGCTCTCCTGCTGTGGTTGTTGCTGCTGATGCTCTTGAATAAAGGCTTCAAGGTTAAAGTCATCCACCGAAGGTTCGGGTGGCCCGGTGAGGTTGTCTATACCCAGGGCAGTTTGAGTGCTAACTTGGGAGGAGGGAGAGGAACTGTGAACTGTCAGATCCAGGATTTCCTCCAAGGGGTTTTTTAGGGAAGGAAATGAGGAGAAGGAGATGTAAGGGGTGGGTAAGCTGGGCAGGCTGGGAGCTGGCAAAGACTGGGTGAATAAATTTGACAAGAACTCTTGTTGCTGATGCTGCACCATCAGCCTCTGACGCTCCTCAGCCTGACGCTGCTCTTGCGCTTGCTGCTCCTTCTCTCTGCGTCGCTGCTTCACCTCGGCATCCATCCTTAGCAACTCCTGACGCACCTTTGACACGCAAGTCTCTGGGATTTTTATACCTTGGTGACAGAGAGAACAATGATTAAAATGATTGCAGTGGTGTCCTTGTAGGGTCAGAACCTACAACCTTTTGGTTATCAGCCCAGAACATCACAATCTGCTAGTTAGGAAATCCTCAAGAAGAGTCAACAGGTTAACTCACCAACTTGTTTGTTGCTGTCTTTGGTCTTGAGGCGGACAATTTGCAGAATGCTGGAGTTGGTGATATCAGCAACCACATCAGATACTCGTTTCCACACACGGAGTAGAGCGCCGCACAACATGTGGTACTGACGCAACCGAGTGCCCATTAAGCACTCCTGACCCTCCTCTATCTTCTTGCATCTCCCATTCCTGCATGAAACATACACACACATTAAGATTCTCTGAGCTCAGTTTGGCTAGTACCAAGTCAGAAGCTGGGACAGTCTCTTTTCTCACCAGTTAGCATGGCTACATTTCTTGAAGGAGAAAGTGAACTGGTTTTCCCAGCTATCCTGTGCCTCCTCTGGTGTGACCTGAAGCAAGAGTAGAAAACTTCACTCAGACAGTGTCGTAAATGCCCGCTAGATGGCAGCAGAGAGGTTTTCACAACAGCTCTACGTGTGTCACATTCAGGAAGGTCTCTTTTTCCTTTTTCATTTTATTTAGAGAATGTTACATATATGGTGAATAGTTTGAACACACCTTGTGGTATTTTTGTTGGAGTTTATCAAGGCTTTCCATTTGGGCCTGCTTGCCAATGTTTGGTTTGTAGATGATCATGTTGTGCTCCCGGCCCTGCACAGCTAGCAGCACGCATGGGTAGTTACCTCTTAACTGCAAAGGAGACAGGCACCAACATGTTCAACATCAGACAACTAAGGAAGAACTCTAATGACACATGAACCCTCCTTCACCCCTGAACAGGAAGGTTCTTCCAAGGAATCATCTTTTGCAAATACTCACTTTATGGGATAAGTAGAAGCCTTCATCTGGGTTGCTGAGAGTTTGGACCTTCTGGAGAGCCTCCAACCATGGCATACCTCGATCTACACTTATCTGTGCAACAAAACAAACAGTTCTGTCAGAGATAATGTTTGTCAAACTTGTCCATAATCGTTGGACAGATGTCTGACAATGTTCTGGCTATGCTCAAATCCAAAATCTATGCAAAAGAGAAAGTTCTCACATTGTGGTTTATTCTCAGTCAAGGAAGTATTTAACGGCTGGGAAAACAGTCCCCATTGCGTAAGCTGTCAAATAAACGTTGCTCTTGGTGGAAGAGATAGTGTGTGTCACGCATAAAACACCCGTGCCTTAGGCGTGTTTTCTGATTTCTCAGCCGTTAAAAAGCTGCTTTGTATGAACCTTTACATTAAAGAATCAGTTCAACTTGGTGTGTCTTCAACTTTCATGCACACTTCTTAATAAGACGGACCTTATACATGATAACTTGACCATCTTGAGGGTTTCCCGCAGTCAGAAACTTCTCCTGTGTCTCCTCGTAGATCTGATCATTGCCTGGAGCCAGATCTGGGAGAAAGCAGATACTTGTTGTCACCTAAGCAGATCAGGGAAACTTAAAGTACCACACCACCAGAAGAAGTGCTGCCTACCCAGTATTCCCATATCATATTTGCCCTCTTTCTTGTCCTTTTCGATCAAGTAGTCGAAATTGTCCGTGAAATACTGGAAGAGGGAGTTCTGTTTGTGCACCTCCAGGCCTAGGATCCGGTTGAGGAACTTGGTGATATTGCAGTCTGAAACAAAGAGGAGTCACATGGTCAGGGGAAATACGTGTATGTGTGCCTGTGAAGAAATGTGTGATATGACTCTTGTGGAAACTTCACCTTTTTCAGTGTTGATGCCCAAGCGTGATTGAGTGCACAGCATGCCTACGTCCTTCATACCATGCTTCATATCTAAGATTGGGAGGCATTGTTGGCTTTGGTGAGATAAATGTTCTAGCTGATCCACATCTTAACAGAGTAATGCACAAATAGAGCCCGTTTACCTCTGAAGAACATGAAGTCACCACCAGGATAGTCCTTTGGAGGGGGTACCTTGCTTTCGATCTGACCAAGGATGGCTTTGGTAATCTTATCTAGAGCTTTGGTGCCATACTGTGAAGAACAGCCAAAACAGACCACGGATTAGTCCATGACTTGTCTAAGTATATTTAGCAGTGTCACTGTTCTTTTTGAAACAGTTACTCACTTTATTTTCAAAGTTGTATTTGCTCAAGTCTCTAGACTCTGTAGCCCTCCTGTCACCATGAGTAAGAGCTCCCTGTGAAAAACAATCACAAAGATTAGAAATGTCAGCGCCAAAGGAGAGATTTGAATGTTTTAAGATTTTACACACAGAGTATGTGACCAGTATGGAGTGGAAGTAGAACAGAGTTTTGGAACTAGGGATGTGCCCAAATCCAAATACTTTGTTGGGAAAGGAAATTATGCCTTCTATGAGGCCCCTAAAAGGACATGGTGATGGGAAAAAAATATGAGATGGCAGGAAAAATATACATTTCAATGCTTTTGCGTTCTCTTGCAATTATATAGTTGTGTAATTATATTGTATTTAATTTGCGGGTATTAAGGAGCCAATATCAATATCCAGGGTACTGAAACTGTTTTTGAATGCATGCTCGCTTTTTACTTTCACTTTCGAATTTACGATCACACATACTCTGTGTATAGAGAGCGTTGGTACTGACCACTCATTTCACAAGATAAGATATTTGTCAGTGACGCTCAGGATCTGTTGCGCAGCAAATCATCCGACATCAGTTATCTCTCCTTACTATCTTCAATTGAAATCTGATGTACTGTAATGTAACTGACTACCGCAGCAAGCCTAATCATGTCCCTTTAGGGGCTCCGTAGAACCCGTTACTCTGTGCCTTTCCGAATTCCGATTTAGGCTTCGGGCATATCCCTAGTTGGAACATCTCTCATTCCAATATCGCTCCATTATAAGCATAACACATGAATGGCCCATAATTCATGTTAAACAGTGTTTATGAACCATTTGCAGTCAGAAAAAGGAGTTAGCATGTCAGGGACGCACCAGGCTCTCCAGCCTCTTTGCCACAATGGATGCAAATCGTCGCTCGCCTGCCAGTTCAGAGATAAGGAAGATATACTCTGGAGCCGTGACCTGGTTAGAACGATGAGTGCGACCTAAAGAACACAAAGTGTTGTCAGTTAGTGGTTGTGGTTTGGTTTCACTGTTTATGGAAAGAGAGTTTTGATGACAAGGTCAGAAGTTGGTAGACATGAGATAATGCTACTCACCAAACTGCTGGATGGCCCTGTCTGCACTCCAAGGCAGCTCCAGGGTCATGTGAACCCTTCGACGCTGGTTCTTCACCCTTCTGTCAGCCTGAAGTGAGATCCCTGAACTGGCCGCTTCTGATATGATGGCTACCAGCTGAAGGGATTAAGGCGAAATGTTTCACCGGATGCACAAAAGAAATCAGAGTTTAAAGGTAGCATATTTCCTTGTTGAGAAGGTCTCACCTTCTCTCCATTCATGAAGCGATCTTTCTCTTTGATGTTGATTTGGTCGATGGTGTGGCCCTGCTCAGCGCGGGACTCGTATTGGACAGTGCCGTCAGGCCGACGCACCACTCGGCCTTTACGTCCTGTCATCTGGGCGCATACACAAAGCATGTTTAGCGTTTTAACACAACCTTGTTTTTTGTTTTTAAGGGTATAACCATCCTTGGACCACTAGAACAAATAACATAAATAATAACCTCTGATACTTTTTCTGGACCTCCAAATTTATCAATGAGCTCATCCAGTGTGTTGAGAGGTAGTTCTTTTCCTAACTCAGCGATCTTGTTGAGAAGTCCTTGTTTCATCTCCTCTAAGCGTGCTAAGGAAGGATGAGAGCAAAAAATGATTGCTTATGTTTACATTAAAGGTGCTGTAAGCGACTTTAAAAAAAAAAAAAAAAAAAAAATCAGGATAAATGAAAATAATATGAGTTGTGCAATAAAATACACATTCAACATACCCATTTGATAGCTAGTTTGATCGACAAAGATGACATCATCACTGTTGTCTTGGACCGAGTCAGGTGAGGAGTTGGAATCGCTGTCCATGGCGTCAGACTCGGTGCTGCTGTCATCGCTGATGTTGATAACTCCAGCTACATCAGTGCCATGTCGGGGTTGCTTTGGCTGTCGGCCCCGTGGCTTACCTGCAGGAGAACGTTCAATCAAACCATGAGGCAGAAAGCAAAGACGGGGCAACGTGTGGACAACTTTACTAGTGTGCAACACAACTCACGTTTCCTCTTGTTCCCCGCTCCTTTTTCTCTCCTCTGCTTCTCTGACGGAAAGTGTTTGAGGACTAGAGACTGAAACACACCCCTGAGGAACACACAAACACGTTATCATGTTAAGGCAGAAAAAGTGCAGAAAAAGTGTTTTTGTGTAATTGCCAATGGCTTAAGGAAGTGGTTCTTATCAAACAACAATTACTTGTAGGTTTCAGAATGATACATGGACTGTGAGATGACCACAGTCACACAAATATTTAGAAACCTTTTTATCATTGTGAAACTGCAAGAGCACTACTCTGGAAAGAAGTAGTCATAAGGTGGCTGTATATTTTAGAAAGATTTCAATGATGCCCAAAATTCACTTACTCGGCAGCAGACACAAATCTGTCCAAGCGTCCGTCGTTTTCGTCGAGGACTTCTCTGGTTCGAGCCTCACCTGTTGACTGCAACCCTATCACAACACACTAGAGAGAAGAAAAAAAAGAGTGTAAAATGCTTATTGCAGCAAATAATCTTTTATCAGGATGAGTTCAGGCTCTCTAATGTGACTGACCTTCCCTGCTTCCAACTCCTTTTTGGCCAGTTCAACCAGGCAGCGCACCTTGGCGGCGATGCAGAGGTATTTAAAGAAACGCTGGTGGGATGACCAAAACTGACCCCACAGGGACTTCCTGGAGCTCATGCAGAGCTCGTCAGCGGCCTGCATGAACACGGCCAAAGCTTCCGCCCACTGCAGAAGAGATTGTGTCAGATATGCGCACACAGCAGAGTGTCCCATTTTACAGACCAATTCAGATACTTGATTTGCTGTACTACATTTACACTCAAAAACGACAATTCGGTCATCGTTTACTTCCACTCATGTTGTTTCAAACCCATATATCCTGGCCACTCTTTTTCATACAATGAAAGTGAATGGGGACTGGAGATGGCAAGCTCCAATATTAAAAAATGCACTTTTAACGTATGGTATAAGTGGTTCATATTACAATTGCACTGTATTCAATGTCTTCTGAAGCCATACAATAGTTTTGTGTGATGAACAGACTGAAATTTAGCCATTGTTCATTGAAAATCTTGCCCTCTGCAGTAGCTTGGTCTTTTCAGGGGAAGATTATCAGTAAATGGATATATTTTCAGTTTAATAATGGTATGGTATGGCTTCAGAAAGTTTTTGGAGCTTAACAGTCCTAGTCCCTATCCCTATAGCCCTAGTCAACCCATGCCATATTCAAATAGTTAATTTCAACGTACACTACAATTCACAAGTTTGGGGTCAGTATGATTTAAAAAAAAAAAAAAAAAATACTTTTAAGAAGAGCTTTTATTATATAAAAGTAATACTTTTATTTAGCAAGGATGCATTAAATTGATAAAAAGTGAGTGTCAAGGCATTTATAATGTTATAAAAACTTTCTATTCACCAAAGAATCCTAAAAAAATGCATCACAGATTTTCCCTGCAACTCACAAGATTAGCAGCTTTGTTGTACACAAGTTTGAAATCATCATCCAAGCTGATCTCTTCTATGCGGAAAGAGACTCCTGAGAAGCTGAGTTGGCGTGCAATGTACATCCCGCTGACCTTCATATCCATTGCAACGATCTCCATGGCCCCCACACCCCTATACATGAAGAGTACATTCAGATTACATGTACAAAAAAAAGATTAGTTTTCATATTTGCCAGCAACAAGTTTTTGGTCCTATACAAACCTCTTCTCAATGGTGTGGAGGAAGTCGTCAAAGGTTCTAAAGGGGGTTCCCTCTCCCCAGATTCCCAGACGGCTCATGTAGATCATGTTCTTTGGCTCTGAGGCACCTGAGAGACACAGAGTCCTTCAATTTTATGGCAAACCTTTGGCATAATATGGGGTACTGCCAGTGTTCTGCAGTGCAGAGACTCACCTGTGGCACTGGCGTACACCACTCTGGCCAACGGTAACTTGTTCTGGAGATCCAGCACGGCCTTGCCCATCTTTGTGGACGTTGCATTTTTGGCTTTGTGACATTCATCAAATATAATCTACGGGTCGCTTGTGGTCAAGGGTAAAGCCAACATTATTGTTCACCTTCATTTTTTGCAGACGATTGTCAAAAAAAACAAAGCTGGGGTTGGAAACAGACCCCACAAAAAGTCCACAGATAAAAATAAATTTTACAAAATGTATTTTAACAGTAAGAAATAAGAATGGTTTTAAACAAAATAACATACATTTGTTATAAAAATATATATTTTAAATTAATAAAATAATTAAATAAAATACACCACTAACAACACCTCTACTGCTGATTTGAAAAAATATTACTGTAAAAAGTTCTATTCAAAGAAAATAGTATTGAATTAAATTGAATGATGACATTGATAGAATAATATTCTAATTCTGGTTAGAAAAAAATATTTTGGAAATTATATAAAAATATAAAAAAATATTGTAAAATATATTTATTATATTAATATATTATATTAAATGATATTAATTCTATTTATATATATTTTAATATTATAAAATAACATATAAAGGACTTCATATAATTATTACAAATATTTTCCAGATAAAACTGTAATAAATATTTTAATAAGTATAATATTTTAAAAGTGAAAATATATAAGATTATTTTATCTTTAATAATGCTTTTATTTTGCAAGGGTTAAGGGCAACAAAAAATCTACTTTATGCACGTAATTCTTTATAGGGTGAAGGATACAACTCCATCAAAACCCGGCTCACACCAGTCTAGGATCTGCTTCAGGCGCGTACGGTGTTGGCCGCCTGCCTGACTCTCCCCAATCAGTGCTGAGTAGGTCGCAAACAGGACCCCTTCTGAGGTAGCTGTGTCTCCATACTTTATCTGCACGGAAAACAGTTACAGTTAGATGTGTCGAGCAGAGCTATGGGGAAAGTCTGTGAGAATGAGCTACACTGGAAACATAATCTCCATTAACAGGGCTGCCATATTGAGCCACGCAGTAATAGTGACCTTATTCAAGGCATGCACTTGTATATTGGGTGCATTGATGTCTTGGAGATCTCTCTCTGCGTCATATTTCAGGTCATTTGAGACGCTGAACCTGGAGGAGAGATGAGAGGGATGAGGCAACTGATCCAGAGTCTGTGTTTGATGTGGAAGAGTCAATGGTGCAGGTTTTTTAGGGCTTGCTGATGCTGGAGATGGCTTACCATAGTGCTTTCTTCCTTCCCTTTAAAAAGTTTTCTAAAATGATGCCAGCCACTGTGCGGCCTTTGCCCACTCCAGCGCCGTCCCCAATGAGGAATCCGGCCCGCTGGTTGTTCTGCAGAATCACTTCATGTTGCTGTTGAGTATTATAAAGAAGACTATTAATGGCCTGCTTGTACCAAGTATGATGAGAAAGTAAAAAATATTTGCAGACAAAGAGTTGAATTTGAAGCTGAATTTGGCTTTGTGATGGAACTTCAGAGGGGTTTGTGAGAAACAAAAGCCAATGCTGAATTGAATGATACTGTATAACATTTAAAACATAGTATAAAAAAAAAAAAAAAAAAAAAAACATTTACCTGAATGTATCAAAATAATTGAACAATAATTGAAATTCAATAAAACAAAACAAACAAATAAATAGTGCAGGATCTGAACAATTTAAAATTGTTTGTAAACAGCCAAAAAATAAAGAAATAAATTAAATTATTTATTAGGTACTTTGGACTATACGTGTGAGTTCACATGGCAAGAGTTCAGTCCGTTATTTCCTTTCAATATGTTGTGCATGTGGTTTAAAAGAAAGGCAATGTTGTGGGAAAAGAAAGGCAAAGTTTATTCAGGGGTACCTGGCAGGCATAGATGATGGCCTCCAGCTGCAAAGCAGATAGCAGGCCGCCATTTATGGTGGTCTCTGGGATGGACAGGGTGTAGGTGATATCTGGAGGAGGGACGCTGGATAAAGTGTTGGTTTCGACCACTCGATCTGGGTGGGATATTCCTATCTTGGCTGAGGCAGAAAAACAGAGCAAAAACGTTATGAATCTTCCAGTATGACATTAATAGCCCCCCCCCCCAAAAAAAAAACAAAAAAAAAAAAAAAAACAATGCTCACATTTAGAGGGCCTGTAGTCTGCATAGGTGTCAACATGACCCAGCTCTTCTGCCTCCTCCACCTCGACTTCCTCTTCCTCTTCTGGCTGTGTTTGGGGTCTCTGTGTAAACACGTGATAAGATTAAAATAGAGAAGAAAAAACAAAAAGAGTAACAAAGACACAATTTGGTGTTTGACTGACTTACCTTACAGAGGTAAAATCTCACTTATTTAATTACATTTTTATGTTTTTATTTAAAATATTTAAAAGTATTTAAATGTATTTAAAAAATAAAACATTAATAATTACAATACTAATAATATATTTTTTATATTATTTAATTACAATTCTACTTTATTTTTCATTTAAATTATTATTTTTAAGAACAATTAACTGTTGATTGAGAGTTACCTGATAACTTCCTATGGGTGGTGTATTAATTATAGCAGTGATGTCATCCAAAGAGTTTAAACCTTGAAACCTGTTAGAATTCACCTGATGAGGAACAAGAGAAACAGAATATAGAGAGGAAAAATGTTAAAGTCAACAAAGATCACATGCTTTACTATCAGAGTGGGAACAAAGGTTCATTTCGTGGGTGTGTCTGGTGTGGTTTCTGGTACTATGCTAATAATAATTCAACACAAATGCCAAAAACCACCGATAAACCATCAGTTACGTTTAACATCAGCATTTGAGTGTGTATTTGCAGTCAGGAATTAACCTTACCTCTTGGACTGATGCTGGTGTTTTGATGTCCCATATTGTGGGTACATTAGGTGCCATGTCAGTCCTGATGATGTCAGAATTGGTGTAGACGGATAAGGAGTCGGTCGTAGGGGAGAAGATTTGCAGATCATCTAGGTCCTGAGAGGAAAGAAAACAAGAACAATTTACCAATCACTGTTTAATTGCCCACTTGGTCCAAAGTAATGCAAAAGATTTCATGGAAACTAAAAGTGCGCAGAAAAAAGGTCCATTCTCAAAAATGCATAGAGATCTATGAAGCACCGCTCACACAGAAGTTACTTTCTGTTGGTCAGTGCAGTGAATTTGCATGACCAACTTGAACATGAACAAAATCTGTGGTGAATTTTTTCATCCTGATGAAAAACTCCCAATCACATTAATTCCTATTGAAATGACTGGATTTCGCCTACAAAATTTCACTGAGCAACGGTAAATGACAACACAAAGGGTTAGTTCACCCCAAAATGAAAATTCTGTCATTAACTACTCACCCTCATGTCGTTCTAAATGAAGATCTTTTTGATGAAATCTGAGAGATGTTTGTCCGTCCATTGACTGCCTTTGCAACTAAAAATTTGACGCTTCAAAAAGTTCATAAAGAGATTGTAAAACTAATCCATACGAATTGTATGGTTTAGTCCAGATTTTCTGAAGAGACTTGATCACTTTTTATGATGAACAGATTTAATTTATGCTTTTACTCGCATATAAACATTGATCAGTGAACATAAACAGATGCTCAATTGAACATGAATGACGCACAAGAACAAACCTCTTCCGGAAGCTCAAATGTGCCGCGTAACCAATGAGGTTCATTCTCGTGTGTTACGCAGGACGTTTGAGCAGACATCTGAGATTTTATCAAAAAGATCTTCATTTGTGTTCTGAAAATGAATGAAAGTCTTACAGGTTTAGAACGACATGAGGGTGAGTAATTAATGACAGAATTTTCATTTTGGGGTGAACTAACACTTTAAGAATGACCTTAAGAAACTTCTTAAAATATCTGTCTTTGAAACACATGCTAATACTAGGTGGAGATTACGGAACATTCAAAACAAATTATGCAGTTTAAAATGCATAAATTTATCTGGTTTCGCAATAAAGAACCATATGCTTCAGATCAGGGTTAAAGATGGCTGGGAAACATTTGTACAGTAAATCTACCTTAAACCACTGAACCAGCAATCTAATTAATTGCAAAGTGTATTAAGCAGATGAAGTCCAGAGATGGTATGTCGCAGGCAACACTACAGCATTATGATCTGGATATGGTTTTAAAGGACAATGCACTCAGCTAATCAGAAGCTTTTGTAGTAAAATTGTGGTTGTACACAAGTGGAATGTGTGAGGGATCTGAAGGGGCCTGGGACGCTCTCCGTACAGCCAAGATTTTCCAAGAACTCTTCACTGTTCAAGGAAAACCAGCGAACGGTAAACAACTAAGAACTGGAGGGTGGCCAGGGGCCATGGTATTCCATCCATTTCATTAATGGGAACAGTTTCTAAATGTTAAGAAGAAAAGTGAGTCAGATTGAAGTAGACACCATTTACAATCTGAAACATGCTCAAATTTCTGGGTTGTGCTGATGCAGTCTTGCGGTATATCACTAGGATTTTTCTTCACAATATTGTATTGATACTTTAGATACCTGCAATTATGTGCATAAAATCACTGCTAGTGTGCACGAGCAGTTTCAGAGATACTGGGAAACATGACTTTGTTGCAATATGAAAGGTGTGTATGTTGTTTGTGATGTTAGTTGGGTCATGGCAGTATCGTGAGAACATTTGAGTTTTATTGCTTGCTCTTTCAAAATGAAAAAAGTTTTTAAAAAACAAATGCATACTAGTTCTGTCAGAAGCCACAAATTCAAAGTCAATGTACTTCCTCTATACTTGATTAAGGAGATAGTACACAAAGATTAAAAGCAGTGACATGAAACTGAGAGTTGAAAACTCGACCATCATGCATCGCTTTGTTTTTATCTGATCTCATTCATATCACTATTTTTATTTTTTTTGTAATTTTTTATTTTTAAAGAACAAATTTTGGCATAACTATAATAGTGTGAACCAGCTTTTAGTAAAAGTGTAAGTCTAATTCACATCATAATAAGCTAACTGTTTAAGCAACAGTCTGTTCCAGTCTCCAGGCAGTGGTTAACACGTCTTTCCGCATTCAAATGATGTTGCTCATTGATTTCATTGTGCTGGGAAGGATGAAGTGCTTGTGGAAGACAGAATGACTTGACAACGGACAAAAACACATTTATGCCCATATATAGAATGGCAAAATTCCATCAGGGACCTGATATATAGACCGTCTCTGCTCTACTCCCACTGAAAACCCAGGAAACACTCAATTCAGTAGTGACGGTGCTTCAGAAAGTGCTGCCAAAAAACATCAGTGGGGGATTCTGAAACCTGAGGTCACAAACCTGCCCATTTACACTGATCAAACAGCTGTGGTCGTCATTTGCTATCCGAATCATGTTGTAACGTATTTTATGCTTCCTTTGATCTTTTGAGGACACGTTTGTAGAGCACTGCCAAACAGAACAAAGAAATCCCAGAAGTGAACTTTTTTTTCCCAATGAGAGAACAAAAACAAAATTCTCTAAGCAAAATGACTTTGGATATTGTTTAGCAACTGGCAACAGCATAATTTGACTTTGTACATTCTCGGGCAACCACAAGGAACAAGGCGAGACTTCCTGGAAGGCCAGGCCACCTCCTCTCTCTGCTCTCCACTCCTTTTCTCCACTGCTGAGCCAGCAAACAGGGATTCCCCCACTTCAGGATGACGGAGTGGCATTGGATTGATGAATGCTGTTAACATTTCAATTTTCCTGAAATGTATTTGCTTAAATAGAACAGCAAAACTAAAACGCTGGAACTAATAAATGAGAAATATTAAAACTGATCAACAATGGAATTTTTTTTTTTTCCTTTTAAAATGTTTATGATAAAGGTCAATGTAACGTACACACAGAATATGTACAAAAATGAACTGATTCTCCCCTCTACTGATTGTCCTTACATGAACTCAGTGACCTCAGCTGAATGAGACCATCTTTTGTTTCTGAGCGAGAGGATGGATGTTTGCCAGACTAAATCGAGTCCTTTCACATGATCACGAGGTAAAAATGCCTGTAAATAAACAGTAACAGTTCAACCCTCAAGGTTTGAGGGTCACTTACTGACTGTCCCAGTGAAATCCATCATTGTTCTTTGGTTTCTTTGATCTTTCATTATACTTATGTTGAGCTGTAACCACTAATCGATAGTTAAAATAATCAACAACAAATTTCGGCATGTTTAAGCCAAGTTTTTGCACATAAAACCTTGATCAGTGATGCCATGTAGTAAAAAATTACCATGAAGGAAAATACATTTACTGTTATATCCTTATAATATCATTTACATTATGCAAAATAGTGCGATCTAACAGCCAGTGACCGATTAAACGACACTTTTGTTGTAAAATACTTCATTGTCAATCAATCATAGGCTATGTATTTTGGGATTCATAACCGGATTTACTTACAGGTGCGAGTCTCGAAATGTCCCGTTCACACGGCAACTTGCAGTAGCGTCTGTATGAAAGTGCAACGGGAGTCAAGCCAGTATTCTCTTACCAGTAACCATAATGACAGTGACCAAAGTAATTTCAAAGATGGCAACATCCATAAAACTGAAACGTCTTATCACTTTTGATACATCCAAGTTTGAACCCAAGTTCATCCGTCAAATCCATGCGCAGAACACAAAACTGACAGGAGCGGCTCAGTGGAGAACAGTGACTGGATCTAAAACCTTCAGATGACACACAGCTCATATCGCCGTCGTTGTAATTTACCGAAACCACACATGAAAACCCGCAACAGAAGGTAGACGCGTTTGTGCAGCGCAGAGCGGATCTCTCGCACTGTATGATGTGACAGACAACTAGTCGTCCAGTCCGGTTCCGTTCACACAGCGCGGGTTTTCCGAGAATGTGGTTGTGAGTCCTGAAAATTTACGGGTGTGAGTTCGGTTATAGAATGCGATTGTCACTCCCGTAAATAAACATACTATGTGTGAACGTAACCGTATTAAGGACTCAAATACAGGACCGACAACCGTCAAATTTAGTTATTACTTAAAACTTAAAACATGTGACTTCATGACCACTGTGTCTTAACATGGTCACTTCTGCATTTACAGGAATAATATGTGGTCACAAAGGAGGCACATAAACTGAGGATTCGTTTTCTATCCATTCTAGATCCCACCATGGTTTTTCATCCACAAGGCAGGGTAACCTGAACTCCATAACCTGCAGTCACCAAGAAAAATCCTGCAATGCTTCGACACTTTCCAGCCTTGTAAACGGACAATTTCAGTTCTGTTTGGTTTTTGGATGCGGTGCTCTGTAAAACCATGGCTTCTTTGAAGCATGCTGAATTGTCTGTTTGGTTTGGGGTGAGCTGGGCAAAGATGGTAGAGTTTCCTAAAGCCTTTTTTCCATTCAGCAGGCGTCACCATGCATTGTCAGCATAAACATTTAACAACCAGAAGCTGGAAATGACAAGAAAATGACAAAAAACCTCTCAGCCAGTGATTTACAGCAAAAGAGCTTTGAAAATCATTGCCGGGGGGAAACAGACAAACCCGGTAGAGATGAGGTGGCAGCGCTCATCTGTGGGGACCACCAGAAATGCATCATTTACTGTAAGTCTGTGTAAATGTTTCCTGTATGAAATATAAGGAAAAAGATGCACCTGCAAGACAAGCTGGGGGCTGCACTCTTGTGCAAGACAAATAAAGCTTGTGTGTACAAGGGGGGAAAAATACACACAAACATCTCCTGACATTCCCGTACTGTAATAAAGCCTGATTATTACGACAATGTGTCAGGTTACACCACAACATGACACTTATTGAACCTTCCCAACAAGCACTGACGGGAAAACTGCAGACAAGCCTAAAGCGTCACTGCCAGATTACCACATCAAGCTTCCTGATACGTTTTATGTCCTATTTATTTCATTTAGTTAGGAGGGAGATTAAGATCAAGGAAATAGATAAGAAAAAAAGATGGTAAAGGACAGGAGAAAATGAAAGAAAGAAAGAAAGAAAGAAAAAGAAAAAGAAAGAAAGAAAGAAAGGCAAATCAATAAATAAAAGAGCAGACAAACTAAAAACTAAAAGATCGGACAAACAAACGAAAGAACAAACAAGCAATGGAAACGGACAAGGAAAGAAAGAAAGAACAGATGATCTAAAAAAGAATGAACAAAGAAAAGAACAGACAAACAAAAGAACATATGCAAACCTAAAGAAAGCGAGAACAGACAAATTAAAAAAGAATGGTCAAACGAAACAGACAAATAAAAGAATGGAAAAGCGAAACGTCAGACAAACAACTGAAAGAAATAAACAAAAACAAAAAGAAGGAAAGGTGCAAGAAAAAAGACTGTACAAAAGGGAGATGTGGTTGATGTCATGCAGCGCTGAAGGTCGCTGGTTTGGGAAGCGAAGGCTCATTGTGCCTTAACAGCATTTTACATCACACTGTTCCCGTAAAACACAAGTGTCGCCCTGCCACAGGCCCAAAATAGAGGCCCAAACCCCTCTGATAACAGACAAATCATGATGACCAGAATTAAAGGGAAGTGCCCTCCAGTATAAATTCATGCAACACAGGACATTCTCATCTAAGATTCATTCGACAACTAAGAGATCTGTGTGCACTGCAAAAATCATGTCAAATTTCAAAATCTTTTGCTGTGGTTCGTCCACTTCCTGAGATTGACGCAATCATAAATGCTTTTTAACAGCAATGAGATTGCAAAACTAATGCAAAAAACAAAACAAAAAAAAAAACAAAGAGAGAGAGAGAGAGAGAGAGCAATAATACAAAATTGAGCCAAATCCAAGAAATCACCTGCGTCCACCTCTTACTGGAAACTAGCAGTGGTGATTGTCATGCCTATTGTAGTGTTACAGCCATCTTTTGTAAACAGAGTGATGCTTTAAATGCAAAATTGTATGCAAAAGATCAATCTAGAAACTCTCACTCTCACACACAATATTTTTTGCAAAATAAAATTATTAAAAAATATATAAATTTTATAATTTATATAAAATACATATTATAATGATAAAAAGTACATTACTAAAATATCTATATATAAAATATATTTTATATGTATTACATATATCTAATATAATACATTTATAATAAATGATATATATAAATTATTTTATAAAAAAACATTAAGTGATAAAAAATAAATTATAAAATTAAAATATAAAAAATATATACAAATATAATAATAAAAGTACATAATAAAAAGTATGTAATTGAGAAAAATATATTATACAGATAAATATATTTATTATTATTTCATATTTATATACAATTACATGAAGTATTTATTTTTAAAATTTACCAAAGCAAGGCTCGACAAAACATAAAAACTGTGATTGTCATGCTGATCACTAATAGTAAACACTGACAAGATGACTGCAAATAAATGCAGGTGATAAACACCCATCATTAAAAACGACAAAATGATGGCAGTTTATAGCAAACTGACAGCTCAGCGACAGATGTTTCTTATATGTTCAAGGAAATAATTTGAAGGAAATAATGTAGAGCACTAGGTCAACGTCTTTCTTCTGGCAATCAAACCTGACTTTTTATACGCCGTAACATCATATATTTCTGATATAAGTGATCAAAATTCTAACAAGGATCATATTAAAGAGATTTACATGCTCTACCTTGGGCGGAGGACGTCCCAGCTGTGCATAAAACTTAGTCCAAAACTGCATGAGTGACATGGGTCCAGTCACTATCATTCACCTCCTGGAAACAACAGATCCTTTCCATGTGCTGAAGAAAGAACCGGCACACTCACAGCTGCAACATTCCCAAAGTAGGATGGGCGGAAAGAATAACAACTCTCCCGCTGGCACAACAGGTATGTTTCTAGGCTCTTGAGAGACCCCTGTGCCCTTCCTAGTAAAAGAGGAGTGACAGGTATGTGCATGGAGGTTTACTCATATTGATTGTGGTTTAGTTCCTCAATGCTAAAGGTGGTTGAGAGGGGAGGGGAGCTGAGCGAGGGGGAGGGGAGGGGAGGAGCTTTCAGGAAATGATGCTTTTGTTGGTAAGTGACTAGAGTTACTGGCAGTCAGGCCCTCTTTACAGTACATGGTGTAACTCAACCGCATTCGTAGTGTAAACAGTGCAGCGCTACGGTTCTCCAGAGCGCTGTGGCGGCTGCACTGGATCTGTTTAACGCTGGCAGATCATTATTTAATGATTATTATGTTTAGTGGCTCCCAGCTGAGCGCATTTATTTCAGTCCGGGCTGTGCCCTTTTGTGTTCATCACTTATGAATGGAAAACAATCAGGCCTATTAGTTTTACGTCAGAGCAGACCAGTTAACAGTCATATTTTCATGACTGAAGTGCAGGTTTTAAACGCATCATAGATGCTAAATGAAGTCATGTCCAATTGGCTGGTTTCCCAAAACGCATCAGACTGGAATAAACACCTGCCTGGGTTGCTTATGGGAAAAAAAGGCCATCTAAGGTAGCCTAATCAGTTTGGAGTCCCGCAATGGCTTGTAATAGAAATCGATGTCTTGTGGAGGCACATCATGGCCGTAAGTAGCCAGTGACCGGTAGCCCCGACGACAGAATGGCGCCTGTGAATCAGTGTGAATCAGTATTACGGAGATATCAGTAAACATGACTCACTTATTAGCTTCCAGCACAGTTAATATCCTTTCACTGAGGGGGAGGTATGAGAAAGATGTGCCATTATTTGACACTATAAACTTATATGATCAACATTGATAAACATTGGCCCTAAAATTCAAGGTATGGGGGCAAAAATGCCCGTTTAAGTTTTATGTCTCGTATTTAGATCATATGAGTTAAGCAATATCACATGAGTAACGAGTGCAATATTAAACAAGTGCTATTTTTGTCCCATAGCCTATATAACGAGTGCAAATGCAATACTGATTTTATACAACAGTTAAGTAAATAAGAAGTTATATATATATATATGTTATTTTAGACACAATATTGACTGTTTTGTTCAATTTTGCCAATGGAAATATAAAGACAAAGCAGAACTGTTCGTCTCTGTGCAATGCACAGCAGTGTTTCATTTCTGACATTAAGACATTTACCGCCACCTTCATATTTCCATATTAATTAAACAAAACTTAAAGGAATAGTTCACCCAAAAATGAAAATTCAGTCATCATTTACTCAACCTCATGGTCCAAAAGTTCATGTGTAAAAAATTCTATGTTGAATTGAATAAAAAAAAATTCTTTCTGAAGCTACTTTTTGTAATGTCTCTTTGATGCTTTACACAATAATGACTTCAAATTATCTTTTGGAGGTAAATTTCTCAGCCAAAATTGATGTGTAATTAAATTGTGATAAATTAGATTAATTCATCATGTAATTAAATAGATTAAAATGTTTAAATCACTTGACAGCCCTAATATATATATCTTATTATTTTGTATTATTTATATATTAAAGTATATAAATACATTATTTTATTGAATTAAAACATTTTCCCACCGGTTAATCATAATGTGACAACACCGGTAATACGAGTGTCACCAGGGGGCATGGCCTCCACCTTTTTTTTTTTTTTTTTTTTTTTAATCGCTTATGAATGCCGGTGTGGTCGTGTGCATTTTACTTTCACTTTCAAATTAGTGGCAATTGCTTGAATGGTGAGTTATTATTCTTACTGAAAAACACAACAACAAAACAGTACAACTCACTTATATTAAACAGAACTTTTATTAACAAAATGAATAGGAATACACAATGCTAGGCCTAATATAAAACAACAAATAGGCTAACTTACACAATGTTTATATAAAAAACTGAAAATCAAATCGTGGAAACTGTGGAACCAAATAAATAAGGAACAGAATGTTTAAGTTTTTTAGTCAAGAGCAGTGAGTAATTCTCTCTCTTACCTTTGTTCTTTGATTAACATTAATAACACTAAGATCTGCCGCTGCTGCACATGACACGGATCTGACACACTTCCCATTTTCTCACAAATCTTTACGTTCATTTAAGACTTTAACTTATTTAAGATTGCTCTTATGAGGACACTCAACAAAACGACATTTTAGCATAATTTGTGTGCGCTATGGTTCGTTCAAGCGTGGAATAGAACTCAATACTGGCACGCGTTTTGTGTGTGTGTCACATAGGCAGGACATTCACAGACAGTGTGTTCTCCTTTGTCTTGTCGTGCTTGAATGATTTAAAAGTATTTGCATGAATTAGAGCTTGATCATATAACGCAGAAAAACGGATACCTCGTTAATTGTGTTAAATATTTTTAACGTGTTAAACGAAAAAAAAAATGGCCTCTGTGCCACGGTGGGCAAGTGATGAAAAAGTTTATATACACAGACACACGCATATATATATATATATATATATATTTTTTTTTTTTTTTTTTTTTTTTTTTTTACATAGTAACCAATGCAAGGCTGGGAAAAATTTGATTGTTTAAAACAACTGACTTTTTAAAATAGATATCCAAGACACTTAATGAAAGAAATGCAATGAGGAAGATAAACAGATTAATCTTCCTTCCTTGAAGGTGTACAGGAAAATGGCTTCCAGTTAAGTCTAAATGGTGTAGGCTAAATTAACAACTGCACGTTTCCTCTAAAATCCACTTACAGCAATTTAATTTTGGCAACCTCCCACCTAAAGCCATCTGAACATTTAAATGAATCTCTGCAGAGTGTTCAAATGCTTTAAGTAGTTCATGAGGGGGAAAAAAAGGCGTTCCAAAGACCCTCCCAGAGATGACGATGATGATGCATGCCCTACAAAACGTGCCTGTGACAGGAGTACGCAAATGCATGTAGATGTGAGCTTTGTGGTCGGCCTGCGGTTTCACATTCTCTTGTGTTGTAGAGTTCAGGTAAGATCTCTTTTTCTTTAGTTTGCGAAACACAGTGACTTCTTACGTGTTCATCAAAGCAAAAAAAAACAAGAGGAATGCTTCCACTCACGAAACAGAGAAGCAAATGAATATTTTAGCTCATGAAAATGCCTCCTTTGTCCTTAAAAATAATATTTTTAGTCAATTAGAAGCAAAATGCAAAGCTGTGCTAGGAAAAAAAAATAAAAAAATACATTTAAAAAAATCACTATGCGCATTTGTAATGCACCTGCATTCATTACTACATTTCGTATTGCTTATAAATGCAGGTGCATGCATGAGCGTATACAGAATCAGTGCATTTTCTAGTTTAGCCACTGTCTCTTCATGCACTAGGCTGGGTTCAGTAGAGCTCTGTGCTTTTGCACAGCTGCACACTTTTCTACAATCTCAGGGCAGGTGCATGACTACAATACATGTGACAGGTGATGATCAACAGAAAGAAGCTAAAAAGAGTTGATGTGAGATTGCTGTGTGATCATTCACATCCACTACCTAATGTCAATGTGGTTTAAATATATAATGAGAAAAAAAGGGGGGAAAAAAAAGTATAAATTAATGTCAACAAACCCTTAACTTCAAATACACAAAAATATCCATTGTCCAGGCTAACATGTAGCCTGACTGTATGTAGATTATAAATATCCACCACAATGCAGAAAAAAAAGTCCAAAACATGATGCAGCATATATCAAATTTATAAAATATAGAATTTAAATACTGATAAATTATATATATATATATATATATATATATAAAATATATAAACTTATCACTATATATATATATAATGAAAATGTATAAATAATACTAATAATACAATTAATAGTATTATTAATAGTATAATATAATAAATTTATATTATTGAAAAAAAAAGAAAGAATTAAAAAAAAAGATGGATAAACTAGTCAAAATCACTACTCAGTTATTGGAAAACTAGGGACCCATCACTAAGCAAACCTGTGCATCTTAAATAGAGCAACAAGCTGTGGGTGGGAGGCTAGAAGATTTGTGGTGCATCTTTATTTTGATTGTACGGTCGTACATCCTGTAAACAACAACTCGTGTCTAAACAAAAAGAGGAAATCCTGAAAAAGCTTTACATGATGAGGAACTACATCCTGAACAAGCTCACAGCTTTGAAAGCTTATTTACAGATTGAGTCTGCAGTAGTGGAGGGCTCTACTGTCATTGTCTCATGAGTGTCTTCCCTAGCAGCAGCTGGGCACCATGACTGTGATCTCTTGAAGGAGAGCATGGCACTAACCACAACAGAGGGGGTATTACTCACCATCCACCTTTCTTGAGTCTGAATCACCCAGACACGTTTAAATCCAACTATACTAGACCAAAGCCCTGACGTTAGACAAAGCAAACAGTAGATTTCATCTGACACTAATAAAAATGTGCTTTTTTATTTGACCTTAGCATTGCTAATTAAACTCACTAAATCATTAAATTTGGGTATTTGGATTTATTTCCAAGATTCAGTTTTTTAACTGTTTGTTCCAATGAATCATTAAGACATTGAGAAACTTGGAGGAGGGACAGCAAGAGAAACATATACAACACATTATTTAAATTTTAAAGCCATTTCTGCTATATAGAGTCAAAAATAATAATATAATATTAAATAAAATTGTATAATTGATTATTTATATAATATTTAAATAAATATGTAAATAATTATTTGTCAGTTTATCTAACTTTCAAGATAATATGATTAATATGATTTTAAATATGAAAAATTATTTATTAATCATAATAAAAAAATGTCCAAATTAAGTAATAATTATGAAATTACAATAATATTTTATTTAAATAATATTAAATGTTAATATTAATATTAAATAATAAATCATATTTGTCAGCTTTTCTCTGAAATTGAAGAAATATTTTGAATATTGGAAAAAGGCAAAAAATATGATTTAATATTAATAATTAATATTAATATACTGTATCATATAAAATATATATAAATAAAATATAGTCAAAATAATATAATAATAAATAATAAATATTCTAATATTTTTTATTTATAAAATATTTAAATAATATTTGTCAAGCTTCATATAATATTCAATAAATATAATTCCATAAATATACTTTTTGGCTTAATTATCCAGTCTAAATTCTTCACTTGAGTGTTTTTCTCTTTGGTGAGTTTCCCATCATCCCGCACTCACAAACAGGTGACAATATGCCTTAATATAGCTTTATTTTTTGTCATTTTATTACAGCTTTATTTAGTCACTGAGGTAATGTTCCTGTAATATTACAAACACTTAAACTTAGCTACGGTGAGGCGGGAACCCGAAACCACTGCTTGAGTGATTCTGTTACAGTGTCAGAACGCGTGGCGATTAAAGCGCTACAGCGCTGCCCAGAGCCAGAAAACTTGTCGCTGGTGTCTTGACTCCTACACAGTGGGTGGATCCAGATTTAATCCCCATTATGTTCTACTTATAGGTGGCAGGACGCAGGTCCAAATGTGATGAGTGAAATGAATCATGTCAGGCAGCTTGAGTCTTTTGGTCTGTCCTGTTTGGGAGGCACCTTTTCTTTTAAAAATGATTTGTTACATAAAAATGAAAGTGGAAGCATGGCAGAGTGGAACAATGGCAGACGGGGAAAACCTGTTCAAAAACCTGTTTTATATTTGAAAAAATATTTACATGAAGAGCTTTTTTTTTTGCTGTAATGTTTCTTTGGGGTTAAGGTTTCTCATTCTACACTCCTGCTCTTTCAAAACATGGTTCTGACGTGGCAATCCAGTACCAAACGCGGCACCAAAAAAAAAAAAAATCTTCCAATCATTACAAAATCATCACAAAACACTGAGATGTCAGGCAACTCGTACAAGCGACGGATGGATTTGTGACAAAGTACCAGAGAGTGCAACTGTGCAAAAGTGTATTTATTTTGTAAACTCACATGATAATATGGCTAGTTGCATTTAATATATTTTTCACCTGTCTGAAAAACTATATGTTTAAAGGGGTCATGACATGAGAGATCAAATTTGCCTTGATCTTTTGACATATAAGAGGTCTGTGTACCATTAAAACATCCTGCAAGTTTCATAGCTTAAAATGTCCTCCTCATTATAAACAAAGAATTTAAAGGGATAGTTCACCCAAAAATGAAAATTATCCCATGATTTACTCACCCTCAAGCCATCCTAGGTGTACATGACTATCTTCTTTCAGATGAACACAATCAGAGATATATTAAAAATATCCTTAGTCCTCCAAGGTTTATAATGGTTGTGAATGGGGGGGCCGCATTTTGAAGCCAAAAATAATGCATCCATCCATAAAAAAAAAAAAAAAAAAAAAGTAATCCATGCGACTCCAGGGGGTTAATAAAGGCCTTCTGAAGCGAAGCGATGTGTTTTTGTAACAAAAATATCTATATTTAAAATGTTATAAATTCAAATAACTAGCTTTTTGTGCAAAAAAAAATTTAATGAACCTCAAGGAACATATTAAAATCATAAAAAAAAATCCATGTCATGACCCTTTTTTAAAGTTCAATAAATGACTGATTATGTGAAATAGCTGTGATCTCAATATTGCCCAAAATAGGTAATGCTTGCTTATGGCAATAATCATAATCATGATTGTTTTACAGAAGCTAAAAAAAATGTTATTTAGTAGCAAAAAATTTTATGTCTAATCCACTCAAACACCATTTATAGACTTTGTGTGCTTGAATCTCTTCAAAAAGATAAAGATAAAACTGAAAACTTAAACTTACATACAAAACTGTGATAATTATAAAAGACAACAAAAAGAAAAAAATACTACAGATATTTAATTCTCAAACAGCCATGTAACTATATCCGCTCATCAATGACGAGTCTTTGTGAGATGACAAACACAGTCTTAATCCTGTCTAGACGCCATTTCATCAGCTGTGAACGCAACACGAGGAGGATCAAAGCCTTCAAGACACGCCAACATCCCAAACAGCAGGGCCTTACCTGAAAGAGGTCTCCATTCCGAGAGAGATCCAAGCCGGGGAAGTCGAAGTCGAAGTCACTGGGGCCATTGGGAAACAAATCCGTGTGCATGTCTGATTGGCCGTTTAAAAGGTGCTGCCTGAGAGATGAGACAAAATGAATGTAAGAGCAGCATTAGGAGTTAGCTTCATGACGGATCACGAGCAGAGTAAACAAAAAAAAGGAAGGAGGAAATTCACAGTTTTTGGTGTCATGAAAACAAACAGTCACATCCTAATGACAGCAATGTGACCGAAAAAAGTCAGGATGGGACATAAAAAAAAAACAAATACACACAATGACTTTTATAAGTGCACATTATAAACAAGTCAATGTGAATGACACATTAGAACACATATTTAAAGAGACCGTACATAAAAAATAAGAAAATTATGACTACATTTTCAATTTGTGTGAACTATGCGTTTCACAAATGTGTATATTTGAATAGACTGTAGGTATCAGTGTGTTTAAGATCATTAAAGTACCTCCACCGACGGCCTCCCATCATGTGACATTCATTCATTAACTACCATACGTACGAGTCATGCGCGTCATGTGACATTCACTTTCAGTTCTCTGTCTCTCACTTTGTAGGAAATCACCACATTACATTTCAGGAAGCTTCACTCCGAGGTGGATATTTTTGTTGCGTTGCTAGTTAGGAAGATATATTAGACTGCAAGCTGCCATTGAGCATATGTGACTTTCAACATCTGGGATTTAACATTTCTAAATATACAGAATGTTACAGAATGTTGAACAATGTAAAACAAAGAGGCATTATGGTGCAAAATAAATAATTATGTAACAGGAAAAATGTATATTATTTTCAATCTGTCATTGAAATGGTTGTGCTGATTATGTAACTTAATTTTATAATTTTTTTTAAATTATATTAAATTATAAAAACATAAAATAGAAGCACCCACTTGATGAATAATATACATATACACTACCGTTCAAAAGTTTAGGGTCAGTTTTTGTTCTTTTATTTTATTTTATTTTATTTAGCAAGGATACATAAATGGACACATAAATGATCAAAAGTGTCAGTAAAGACTTTTATAATGTCAAATGATTTATATATCAAATAAATGCTGTTCTTTTGAACTTTCAAAAAAAAAAAAAAAAAAAAAATCAAAGAATCATGAGAAAATGTATCATGTTTCCACAAAAATATTAAGCAGCACAACTGTTTCCAACATTGATAATAATCAGAAATGTTTCTTGATCAGCAAATCAGCATATCAGTATGATCATGAAGACTGGAGTAAATGATGCTGGAAATCATCACAGGAATAAACTATATTATATATTAAAATATATTCATATAGAAAACAGTTCTTTTAAATTCTAATAATATTTCACAATATTACTGTTTTTACTGTAATTTTAATCAAAACTATTAAATGCAATAATAATCGATATTATTAAATGCTGCCGTGGTGAGCAGAATAGACTTCCTTCAAAAACATTAAAAAAAATCTCACCAACCACAAACTTTTGAATGGTACTGTATGCATCATACTGAACCAAGACAATCTGGCAAAAATTATTCTACCAAAATGGACAATAACTGTTGATACTATTAGTATAGTTTTGTTATGTATTTTTAATGAACAAAGAAATGTGTATGGCAAATCTGAAATCAGTGAAATGGAATATTAAGTAGTACCTAATATATGCAGGATTTGATTGGATGGAAACATGCTAGGCTATGATATTTCTGGTTTATATAATTTTATAATCTTTGCTCATATAAATTTTGCTCATACTGACTTGGCTACATCAACAGATAAAAAGTAACTGTTTCAGGTGAAAGTTGTTGCATTTTAATAAAAGATTCTTAAAACAAATTTGCACTACATTACACTATAACACCAGGGGTATTTATTAATAAAGTAAAGTAAATATTTAATTCATTTTAATTACAAAACCACGAATTTGCAGTGCAGCGCATTTGTGTTCCTCAAATAAAATGGTCCATATTTAAATATCCTCAGACTCAGAGGTTATATGGAAATCCCCTTCATATGATATTGCACCGCAGGCTTGGCACATCGATTCAGGCACATTCCATCAACACAATACGACTCTCTCGGCACTGACCTCTGGAACACTGAACCCATCCCATAATGCCCCGTCTCTGTCTTGTGTAATCATATCCCTCTGAGAAAAATCACTTGTATCTGCAGCAAACGGTGGAGGAAAATGGACTATAAAATCATTTTCAGTCTAGTAAATAAATGCTAATAAAGTATATAGTCTCTTGAAACAACCTCTGTTTTTGTCTGACTATTTTAGTGCTTTCAGACAGATTGTGGCGATCAGGTAAACAACATTCACTATACAAGTCTAGACACCTTTATATGCTGCCCATTCAACTACCAGGTACACAATATGTTAAACAGACTGTACAACTATCCTTCAATGCTTGTTTTCATCGTGTTAAATTAAATATGGCACCAGAAGTATTTTCGACTGTAACGGTGAGATTCCTACTTGTCTGGTTGTCTATCACTGATCCAATTTTAATTATTATTTCCATTATTATTATTATTATTATTATTATTATTATTATTTGTTAGTTTTATTTTTAACTAACAGTAAGTATTCTTATCATTAATAATAATTAATAATAATGACAATAATTTTAGTTATTATTATCATCATCATCGGTATCATTCCTAATATCATTATTTTTCATTTGCCATTATTATTAATCATATAATAAAAAAAAATAATAATATGAACAGTATTTTAGTAGTATTATATAAATATTATATATAAATATTATATATATATATATATATATATATATATATAAAATAATACATTTAGAATATTAAAATATAAAATATTATAGTGCATCAAATTATTATTATTAATGACAATAACAGCAACAACAGTAATAATATATTTGCTTCAATTTAAAAATATAATATAATAACAATGTTGTCAGAACTAAAAACACCAAGAGATTTGAATCATCTGTTTAGCTATGACTCATTAAAGTGGGAAAATTGGTATCTGGTGTCTTGCTCTGGAAGAATGTAATATGAAGCATAAACTGATAACCATGAAGTTTGGTATTTTCCTATTCTGTCTGCAAAAGGTGATGCTTTAAAAAAAAAAAAAAAATAATAAAAATAATATATATATATATATATATATATATATACACACATATATATATATATATATACACACATATATATATATTTCAAAGCACCATTAGAGGTTCTCACATAGCTAGCAATGAAATTCTGTGAATGCTTCACGATGTTTTTTCCACCAGGGAGTGGGTGGACAGGATGTAGCACTGACGCTAGCATCAACCACAAACTGTTATTCTTTCTAAAACCGAGACCCTTATTTCGACGTTTTCAAACGCATTGACCTTTGCTCACATATATCTCGTACTCCTCTTTTCCCTGTGCCATATTTCTTTGGCAAAACGCTACTGTGTGCTATAAATACAGAGAGGACTTCCCACAGTCTCTGTAAACAAAACACCCCTTCTTTCACGTGACCTCTGATGGCACCTGATCACATGAAAACATGAAATGATCAGACATAGCAACAGTTCCCGAATGATGACACATCATTAGAGAAGTATGCGTGGTGAATTGTATACATTCTTTGAGCTGTTTTTCAGACATTTTGATAGCAAAAGTAGCATAAGATAGAATGTTTAAACAGTTTTTGTACATACAATGAAAGTCAATGGAGGAAATGAATCGCTGGAGGAACACAAAAGATGATATTTAAAAAAAAAAATTTAATACAGTGAAAGTCAATGGGGTCCAAACAGTGTTGTTTTTGGACCCCATTGACTTTCACTGTATAACATTTTTTTTAAATATCATCTTTTGTGTTCCTCCAGCAATAAAAAAAGTTCAAGTTTTGGAAACTATATGACAACTGGATTTTTATTTTTGGGTCAACTTGAAGTTGGCATTTAACTTTGCAATCTTTTCTTAAACAAAACCCACTGAGTCAGGTCTTTTGTGTAACTGGGTCGCAACAGAACAGATTTCTAGGAAAAGTCATTATGGAGTGGCAAGGGCTTCACTGCGAAGACTAAAATTACAGACCAAGCCGGGTGATAAAGTTCCTATCATATGTCATGTCAAGTTTAGGGATGTTTTAGTTTGTGTCTTATTGGGTCATGTAGACATGAAGAGACTCGTTGTGACATCCTGTATCAAGCTTACAAATGCAATACAGTCCTTTATCGCCAAATAAGTCCGAAAACCACTGCCTCAACTTGCAAAAGGGCTTCCCCTGTGGAAATGGTAGACACAATACAATGGCAACACGCTTTTCTTAAAGACAACGTCAAATGGCATTTGCAAGTCACTTTACTTACATAATCTGATGCATGTGTGAGTGAAACAAAATACATATGTAGGTTGGAATTAGGCATGGGCCGGTATGAGATTTTGACGGTATGATAACCTTAAGCAAAAGTATCACGGTTTCACATTATCACGGTACTGTGGTTACAGCTCTAAAATGTGTAATTTTTAAATGTCTGGCTAAAAAACTATTTTTTTCCACTTCAACAACAACAAAAAAGTTGAAGTCAAGTTGAGCCAGGCATGTGATCAGCTAAAGACAAAAAAGAAGGTATTAATAGTTATACTGAATATATTAAAAAGTATTAATATAGTTATTATGATATGATATAAATAATAATTAATATTACTTTTTATTTTACAGAACAACAGTAAATTTACAATACTAACATTTATGGATGTCTTCATTTCTTGCTTTCAAACATTAAATCATTGAGCTACAATAATTACATCACAACCGTTGCGATTTGAAGATCGTACTAAGACACATTACATCCTCACATCCATGCATCGTCAAAAATCATTAAAAAGTTACCGGGCAACTGGTGAATAACACCGCTTCAGCGCCTATTTTTACTCGCATTTGGCACTTTGAACCCTGGCAAACGTTAATAATGTCCCGCAAATGGTGGCGCAAGCTTGTGCAGTGCTGTTTCAAGCAATCTGTCCATGAAATTAATGTATTAGAAAACATCACATTTTGCAGTTTATTTAGTGATTAAGGCCATTTCGCGATTTCAATCATCATACAGTTACCAGCCACCCCCTTCGTCTTTTTCGAGGGGTTCACCTTCTTCGGCCATCCACACAGTTGACTGACTGACTACTCGCACCAACCGGAGGGGGAGTGGTCCTGTTACTCTCTACCTGCACACAGCCTGAGGGATTCCTGCACTTTCTGTCTTTGACGAGACATAAAAAACAGCTCATACCGCAGGAATGGTATCACGGAAAATTTGAGTGGTTTTGAAACCGTGACGTTTTCAAACCGCGGTATACCTTGAAACCGGTAACCAGCCCATGCCTAGCTGGGATAATGTCAGGGATTGATTGGATAGTTGAAAAAAAAAAAAAAAAGGCATTGCATACCAAAATATGGGCAGCCAAAATCGAAAGTCATTTATTCAAAAATGTTTTTTTTTCTTCTTTGGAATAACGTGAACAGTAACACCAGGAACACATGCTAATTAAGTAAAGTTTTGGTTTCTTCTTCACTTTTAGGTTTCCAAGAGGTTTGGAAAACACTCCAAGTCAATCATCCTTATCAGGTATCATGATTAGACAGAAGTCTGGGTACTTACTGGTTTTCAGATTGCACAGGACAGGGTAAGCTGTAGGTCTGATGGGGGAAGCTCCAAGGGTTGTTGGCAAACACGTGGCTCTGAAATAGAGGAAGTGAAAGGTTTAGAGGTGAAAGTTTAGGTGTTAGGTAGAATTGCACCGCTACTAAATTACTGGCTGATACAATAAACTAAAAAGCGTAGATACAACTATTATGTTATGGCTGATAACCAAAAAATAGCTGATATGAAAATTTTATACTAAAATTCTAATAAAAAAAAAATATGAAAATGATGGCATTAAACATATTTATATTTATATAAATACTAAAGCCGTTTTTAAAAGGAAATTTACTAGAAAAACTACACATAAAAACTAAAACTAACAATCACCAAGTGAAAACGAAAATAAGAACACACCAAATCAAACAGAAACTAAAACGGGAAAAACAAAACAAAACAAAAAACGATTAAAATGTTGAGCAGAGCCAAATGTAGCCTGCATAAAAATAGTGAGTCATTCTGTCTACATCCAAAATGTGTGTCCACAGGAAACCCCCTTCATTTACACAAATAATATTTAAACTCATGATGACATCACTGTACTCCAACACCGCCCAAATCTTGACATTACAGTTCCTTTTTCCTGTTTAAAACCATCTTTTTCTTTGAATTTTAATGAACACTGTCACAGTACAAGGTTAAAGGTGTTCGAATGAAACAGCGAGAAAAAGCATCGCTTTATCAGGAATTGTGTCTACCGACTGTTAAAATGACTCTGTCACCACAAAGACGTCATTCTGGCACCCACATACACCAAAGTCTTGAGGTTTTGCCAGATATCAGAATGAATGACCCGAGTTTTTGAAAAAGGAAACTAGTGACGAACATTACGATTATGAGTATTTGGCTAGGTACAGTAGCTTAGCATTGTGTCTTGCCACAACAAATGTGCTGATCCTATACCGAGAGGGTGGTGTAGTGTTGTGGTTAACAATCCAGGCTGGTAACCAAAAGGTTGAAGGTTCGAACCTAGGTCATGTTAGTGATTGGTGCGACCACTTTCACACACTTACACATGATGCTAAATGAAAGAGAGCTAATCTGAGTTACCATAGGGGGGGGCAGGACGAACCCCCCGGCATCCAGCTGAGGTCTGTCTGAATGTGAGAAGCTGTGCCCGTCCATAGCAGGCGGAATGGAGAGCGATGGCATCAGACTGCAGTCTCGTACATGACGGCCGAAGCCCACACTGTATAAACCTAAGCGATCCGGTCAAAGTCTTCCCACCATGACCTGAGTACACAAACACAGTAGACATGGCACATCCATAACGGTGGAAAAACAAGTTGGTGACCATATAGAATCAGTTATGCTGTCAGTGTAAAGACTCTCAACAGGAAGAAAGACTCAGTTGACACAAATAGTCATCTGGAACAACACTAGGGTGAATAAATGATGACAGAATTGTTATTATTATAACATAAAATAATTCATTCCTGCTCTGCAAACCCTCTGAATAGATCTATTATCATCAACTAAAGGAGCGTAAAGGTTCACACGACAACCTTTATGAAGGCTTTCATTGATGAAAGCTTTCATTGACTATGCGACCTGAGACATAAGAGACGTGCTGGCTGTTATGTACAAAAGGATAATATTTAAATAGAGTTCTTTGTAAACATACAAAATTGAGACATGGAGCAGTTCAAAATTAAGAGAACAAACATCTTGGAATCACATGAAGGGACAACAAATGAAATGCAAGGGAAATTCTCAGAAGCCTGAAGAACAAAACAACTTGTGTTTCTTGTTAGGAAGTTGATAATATGCCAGTGAACAGTCAAAAGGCAACAATAAACAAGCCGATATAGTTATTTTCATGTTACGGCTGATATTAAAATTCTATACTATTTTGTTTAAATAAATTAAACTAAAAAACTATAAGTGAATTGAGGCATCACAACATTATTATATACAGTCTAGAAAAAGGATATTCATTTTGAGTATCATTACTATCATCATTATTATCATTTCTATCATTATCATTTCTATTATTATTATTATCAGTGTTAGAAAATGATCCCTGTTTTTAAAGATTAAATTTAAGTGGACATTAAGGCACGGTCACAATAGTCAAATTTCGGCAAAATTTCACATGCAATAAAGGTCCATTGTCTATTGAGCGATGTATGAAGCACCACTCATACAGAAGTCACTTACAAACCAAGCAGCTTTCTCTTGGTCAATGTGACGAATCTGCATGACCAACTAAATGACCGGATCTCGCCCATGAAAAATTTGCAGAACAACAGTAAATGGGACCACACATTTAGACAAAGGAAATGGTAATAATAATAATATTATTTAATTTTATTGGTTAATATTATTTTTCCCTACCTGCACAGCCTTGATTATGTCAGCTGAAAAGAAAAGTTGCAAAAAGTCTAAGATTATGAATACAATATGTTTTTCTCTAATAATGTGCACTGATAAATCATGCATAATGAGACCAGGGACATCTGAAAGTAAACAAGATTATTTTGATTTCATGTTGTCTTTAAAAACACTCCACACACTCAGAGGTTACATCCATATTTCGTACGCCATCGAATGCCTGGGCAGTCAATGCATCCCAGTAAGAGGAGGTGTCCATCTATCTAGCCCCCTGCCACAAAAGACAATCAATACTGATTACTATTGAGCTCCCAAATGTCCTCTTCCAGTAAAACACCATTATCTTTACTGGAAGACAAGGGGAAAAAAAAGATGAGAAAGCACCCAGGATAGATATTTTCAAGGAACAAAGCGTACACTGGTTTATTTGAAATAACATTCCAGAAAATTAAAAAACACATAAAAGGCCTATTGAAGGAAACAAACTGGGAAGTTGTATTCAAAGAGAAGGAAGCCAAAACTCCAATTGAAACTCAATATTTGATATTATGTATCTTGATGCACTGTAAATTAACTAATCAGTATGGAATTTGGACATATTCCCTGTTTTACCTTTTACTTGACCATCTCATAATTTTTTGAGTTTTCTTTCTTTTTTCTTTGCTCCATACTGTATGTTATGGGGCCACTGCTATTCTCAAGGAATGTTTATGTATTTGTTTGCAATTTGTTTCAAATGTATAAAAATAAACTGTAAAAAAGAAAAGAAATGAGAAGTTAGCGAAAAATAATCTTGAAGAATTCAGCAAACTATTACTATAAATAACCTTTTTAAAAATAGGTTTGAAGATAAAGTTGACATTATTTAATTAGAATTGCTGTGTTGGGACTGATCATGTTGCAAACATGTTGCATCTAAACGCACTGTATTTCAATAAAAGGATTCATTATTTAGGAGGATTCATTATTTACTAAAAATAGGATGAAAATCAGCACTGGCGGAGACAAGGAGGGGGAATTCCTTCAAACAAGAAAGAAAATCCTTCGGTTTGGCTTTCAAAACCAACCAAGCTAAAAGAACTTAAGTTTAAAGGATTAATTCACATCAGAATTAAAATTTCCTGATAATTTACTCACACCTATGTCATCCATGTTTATGTGTTTCTTTCTTCCGTCGAAAAAAAAAATTAAGGTTTTTGAGGAAAACATTGCAGGATTTAAGACCCTTATTCCTCGGCTGGGATCGTGCAGAACCCTTTGAAGCTGCATTGAAACTGCAATTTGAACCTTCAACCCGTTAATAGCCGTTAAAGTCCACTATATGTATATGTATGTATTTCCCAAAAACCTTAACTTATTTTTGACTGAAGAATGAAAGACATAGGATGACACGGGGGCGAGTAAATTATCAGGAAATTTTAATTTTGAAGTTAACTAATCCTTTAAGGTCTGGACAAAAAGTTCCTGTCTGATAGTCACATTAGAGGCTTGCAGATGGTGTGAATTACGAAAGCTAAGGAGATTATTTCGTGACCTCAGCACATGAGACTGTTGCCACAGCAGGGTGCCTGAGGCACAAGGCCTGATGGATGCCTCACGCGGTTCCTCTAATCTTCTCTGATCTCTCGCAATGGGATCTCTCGTCTTTCAGGGAATGGAAAGAAAAGGAAACATGCATAATGTAAGGGAAAGTAGTCCTCAGGCTTGCGGTGTGGCATGGATCACAATCAGGGGTTCCCCATGTTTTCCTCAAGAGTTAGTTAAGGTCACCGCTCACATTCTGATGTGTCACAGTGAGCCGGCGCGCGTGGAAGTCATCCAGGAACGTGTGACTCCGGTAATCCGCTCTGTCGCTCATCCTCGTGAGCTTTCACAAGGGAAAAGCTCCAGATTTTGTCAGCTCAAGGTTCCCCGATGTTCTTGGATCAATGAACCTCTTACGTTCTGATGAATGAAATTATCTAGAAGGGAGGAAATTGTTCTGTAACAGTTTATGCATATAATCAAGTAAGGAGGGGTTGTGATTTAAAGGGTTAGTTCACCCAAAAATGAAAATTCTGTCATTAATTACTCACTCTCATGTTATTCCAAACCCTTAAGACTTTCGTTCATCTTCGAAATGCAAATGAAGATCTTTTTGATGAAATCTGAGAGCTTTCTGTTCCTCCATAGACAGAAATGCAACTGAAACTTTGACACTTCAAAAAAGTTCATGAAGAGATCATAAAACTAATTTTAGCTTTTCCGTTTGAGCTTACGGAAGAGGATTCTCGTTGTTCTCGCACGACAAGCAGGTTCGGTTGAGCTTCTGTTCATGTTCGCTGATCAATGTTTATATGTGAATAAAAAGCCTAAATTCAATCTGTTCATCATAAAAAAAATTATCGAGTCTCTTCAGAAAATGAGGATTATATGGATTTGTTTTTTGATCTCTTTATGAACTTTCTGAAGCATCAAAGTGGTAGTTGCATGGCTGTCCATGGAGGGACAGAAATCTCTCAGATTTCATCAAAAAGATCTTCATTTGTGTTTCAAAGATGAACGAAAGTCTTACGGGTTTGGAAGGACATTTAATTGTTGACAGAATTTTCATTTTTGGGTGAACTAACCCCTTAACACTGATTTAGAGGAGGTCAGCAAACATGGCATAGTTTTTGTCTTCTTTTTGCTTTATGTGGTCCGGTGCCAAAACTGAGATGCATCGTGTGTCCTCGTTTGCTCTTTGTCTGTCTCAGCCCTTCATCTCTGGGTAAAGGTCTTGTTGGGTGACTACACTAGGAAGCGCCAAACGAGTGTGTTATCTGGCCACAGAGACCGACTTCAACGGGTCTCACATGACAGGCTAGGAAAGCCGAGCTTGCGAGGGCAGACGATCCCAGGAGATAGAGGAAAATCATGCTGACACTTGTTTGGAAACAGTCGAAGCTAATGCAATTAGAGAAACAAACTAAGCATGCTAAATGCGGCCAAACGTGTTTGCAATGGCAAAGCCAGACACATTGATTAAGAGATTAAATATTCAAGAGGGGAAAAAGTTACTCTGCTAGTGCTGTCACATTCAAAATGCTGCAAGATTAATGGGGTATTTGGGCTAAAAAAATTGTTTTGTTTAATTAAGCTCCCCCATCTAGTGATGCATGATGTTCTAAATTCCAGCTAATACTGATAGGCCGATAACTTAACCAAATTACTTATAGTGAGTAGAATGTCTGTTAGGGGACCATAAAAATAAATTGTTGCCAGATAATATCCAGACAGGTAGATGACATGTAGTTGCAAAGTTAGTAGAATGTCTAAAGTGGACTATCGAAATAAAGTGTTACTTTACTTTACTTTTAATTTATTTAAACAAAATAGTATGAACACTAAAAACTAAAATTAATTGTTTTAAATTCTATAAGCAAATTTAGGCATCACAACATTGAAAAATGGATATTCATTTTTAAAACTGGCTAAACATTACAACATAACAGTGTTGTTAAATTATTAGTTTTTAAAGATTAAGTTTGAGTGAGTGTTAGATAATTGCAAAAGTAATCTAAATGTATAAATAGGGGAAAATAGCAATACATTTAAAAAATAATTAAAATATATGAATTAATTTTAAAAAAGATAACTGATACGACACTGACGTGCACTACCATTCAAATGTTTGGGGACTGTAGCTTTTTTTTTATTAATATTTTTATTTAGGAAGCTGCATTAATTTGATCAAAAGTCACAGTAAAAACATTTATATTGTTACAAACAATTTCCATTTTAAATAAATACTGTTCTTTTTAATAATTTTGAAAAAAAATGTATCACAGTTTCCGAAAAAATATTAAGCAGCACAACTGTTTTCAACATTGATAATAATAAGAAATGTTTCTTGAGCAGCAAATCAGCATATTATAATGATTTCTGAAGGATCATGTGACACTGAAGACTGGAGTAATGATGCTAAAAATTCAGCTTTAACATCACAGGAATAAATTACATTTTAAAATATATTAAAATGGTAAACAGTCATTTTAAATTGTATTTAAATTTATTTTTGATCAAATAAATGCAGCCTTGGTGAGAATAACAGACTTCTTTCAAAAACATAAAAAAATCTTAGTGACTCCAAACTTTTGATTGGTAGAGTATTGTGCACCACAGAGGCACAGTGTTTATACTCTTTGGTAAAATAAACCTTTAAATGGTTAAACTTTGTTATTGAAAGCCAGGATAGGAGAAAGTATTTTAACACTGGACATTTAATTCTAGTGGTAAAAATTAAAGCAGTCAAAAGAGAGATTCAAAGTGAAACGGAACAGAAAGGCAGATTGTTCCAGAGTTCTGTGAATAATCTAAACAGCTGAAGGCAAATGGTAACCATGGCAGTAATAATACTCAAAATGACTCATTCAAAAGAAAACTACACTACTTAAGGTGTATTTCTATATTCCTACCCAGCTTATAGCTTTGTATAATCATGATTACAGGCAATATTGTCTATCTGGGTGGGACATTTACTATTATCAAGCATCAGCAGAATGAATTTTAAGAAGTCATTGTGAGTCATACCAGGCTTTCATTTCATTGAAGAAGAGAGCCATCTCAGAGGTTTACCAATGTCATTCAGAAGCTAAAATCAATGGAGGCTATTCAAAGCTAAACCACGTTAAAAAGGATATGCGTAGTTGGTGGCTTTATGAAGTCTTTTTCCAAAAGACTTAATGATTCATTTTGTTCAGCACATCAGCAACATTAAGCTAAATAATACATGATTGAAAATAAGAAGAAATGTGGTGTTGAAAATGAGAGCAAATTGGAGCCACGGTCTAGAAGTAAATCTTCCAATATTAGCGAAGCTAAAACTAAAAAGGTCCCTCTAATGCAGTGTTTCTCAAACTTTTTCTGCCATTCCCCTTTTTGGTGGTAGGGAAGGGTTCCGAGCCCCACCTGTCCCCAATCGCCCCAGCAAAATGGTAATAAACTAACTGTTAAAATTTAATAAAATGTATTTTATTAACATCACATTTTAAAAACACAACATCAAATAACAACATTAGAAACTTTCAAATAGAGAAAATAAAAGTGCAATTATATTATCACTTTACATGAAAAGACTTTGTTCAAAAGTAAATAATAATAATGCAATTAAAATAGGAATTAACCCTTTAATGAGTTTAAATTAAAATATTCTAGCTAAGTTTTTTTAACACGACCGTTATTTTAGAACGTTTCCCCTTAATGTTTCCATGGCGACGAGGCGTCATGCTTGTCAGTCACACACCGCAGCCGCATTAACACTGTATGACAGATGTATCGCTTTTATTTCGTTTCTCCTTTTTTATTCAAAATATTCACAAACTTGCTTACCATGTCATCAACTATCTGATATTCCAATTCTCAAATATGTATGAGTGTGTTTTGTCGTTTAAAAACCTTTATAAATGATCTTGATCTATTACGCGAGATCACGCCGCCATGTTTGTTTGCACAGCTGTTCAGAGAGTCCTGTCAGTCAGATTTACAGCACGTGAATTCTTCCTGAAATCCATGTAAGTGGCCGGTGATCTTCGAGAAAAATAGAGTAAACTTTATAGTTACTTACACTATGTGTATCTGATATGAATAAAACACGTCTGCAAATTGATTGTTATTGCTGCTTCCATAGACATCAGTGTGTATCTTACAAACTCTAAATGTATTGTTTTACTAGTACTTATGTATATTTAAATGTCTGAAACCTAAAATAAACATTGTTGTTGAAAACACTGCATAGTTGTGATAAATGACTAGCGTTGAGCTCATCCGTCTCTGGCTCAGCGCCAGCCAAAGTGCGAAAGCAGTATTTGAATCTGGCAGTTAAGTGACGTCTCTGAACGCTCTAAATCCCATATGTGGGACCATACTCTCAGGGGCACAGAAATAAAAATCCTATATGTGGGACCGTACCGCTCAAAAGGTTAATAGAGATGGGCACAAAAAGGACCAAATTTTCTCCCGTTTGTCGCGTCCCACTTGTCATGTCTCTATTCCCCACCAGTGGGGCGCGCCCCACACTTTGAGAAACGCTGCTCTAATGTTTAATTTTGAAGTTATCAGGATGTTAAAACTAATGCTTCTGAGAAAAAAAATATATAATTACTGGATTTGTCCAAATGTGATGTTTATGGCATCATGCACCAATAAAAATGGTCATGGAAACTCACGCCACAAACTCATGTTAATGTTAATTTATGTTTTACTTGTTTTTATGATTTGAATTAATATAAACATGAATAAAATTTCTTGGGGAAGGTTGGGAGGATAATATCTGTATTTAAAAAAAAAAAAGTACTTTAATAAAAAAAACTGGATGCATTCTCCAGCAAACTTTTAAAGGACATTTGCATAACCAAGAAAAAAAAAAAAAAAAAAATTCTTATTAAAAAAAACAACAATTGAAGAATGGAATGATGCGGCACAATTTTAATGAGCTTCTAATTTGTTGTAGAAAAATGAACCAGACAACAAACCGATAGTCAAAACTGTGGTTTGCAATATTAAATATTAGTTATATGGATTTATTAGTGACAAAAACGACCAGTCATGAAAACCAAGACAAGGTAATAAACATTCAGGAGCTGATCAACAACACTGGGCTCTTAAAACCTCTCATGGTTCTAACAAATGGCATGTTTCTCTGAATATGCATTTAGATATGCTTAAAATAAACCTATGGTGACACAAACGTATGCTGCCTTTTCTTTCTCTCACTGGTCTCTCCGCTGTCTTACTGTCAGTTGCCGCCCTCTTCCAGCACAACTCTGACCCAGTTGCAGAGGGTGACGCCTTCTCAATCCCCTCCAAACCCGAGCAACTCCGGTCAACCGAGGGCCTTCATTTCTGCCTGGGGTCACGAAACCAACACTGAACCGCACTTCTGCTGATCTGACTAAATGACAGAGAGAAGGCTGCATCCAGCAAAACAAGCCACACGCACGTTCCTGGGGTGCCGTCAAAACCAAGAAGAGCCCTAATTTGCATCCAAAGGAAAAAAGCATTACATAATATTACATAAACTGTAAAAAGAGACCCAAGGAAAGCTAATAAAGATATTTAGAGGGCAGATATTCAGGGATGGATCACTAAAAATACCACTGACTTCATCCTCAAACTATTTGTTCAAGATGAAAATGCAATTGCATTGGTGAAGTGATCTTATACAGGAAAACAAGGGCTTCTTCACAGAGAAACTGATTGAGCGGCTAGCTATGGGAAAACTGGGGGTGGACAAAACACCACAAGATTTTGAAGCCAGTCTTCCTGACCTCAGAACAACTCTAAAAATCCCTTCCACTTACAAACAATAACATCATCAGCATTAAACAACATTAGCTACATTTACATGGACACCTTTTGTTTCAATCAGAATCAAATCATTCCGAACATAGTGTTTACATGAAAGCTAAATAAGTGATCGGGTTGATGTGCACATCTACATGTCACAAGCTTCAAATCAGATTTGATCTTTTGACATGCGCTCAATGCATGAATATTAGGGATGAAACAATATATCATGTCACAATATATCGTAATACAAAAATGCAACAATATGTAACGTGGATAGTGACAATCTGAATTGTACATAGTTCACCCAAAATGAAAACTTCAAGTTTACAGAGTTTTAGTGTTTAGTTTAGTGTTTTAATGTTTGCTATTATAGTAATACAGCATTTTTTGTAAATCAATAAACATTTAGCTGAGTATATTTATTACTCAGTTGGTAGTTTGTGTGCCAAATCCACCTATCAGTTTTGGCTACTTGCTACTTTTTTTCCCCTCAACTATATACAAAAGGAACCTGAGGATGTGAGGATTTGACTCCAGAAGTACTCTCATTCCCAATATGGGTATTTTTATTTTTATTCAAACTATTTCTTTCATTCCTTATTTCTTTCATAACCCTATTTCTCAATAATTCTCAAGATTCCCCTACTTTCTTAATACCAAATTTAGCATTTTAATCAACAGTGCATTTTTTTTTTTTTTTGTTAACCTTTTTACCATATGTCTTGGAGTATCACAATAAAATCGTATCGTGAGTTCAGTATTGTGGTATGTATCGAATTGTGACATGAGGGTATCGTTACAGCCCTAAAGAATATACAGCACTTCTCGCTGTCGGTGCATACGCACCATCCTTCTACCATTGCTTCTTTTCTTTGTTTTAAAAAGCAGACTTTATATTGATCTATTTTGAATCCTAATTAGGAGACGATGAACACACAAAGCTTTGTGCCATGCTGCTTATATTTATTATCAAGCAGTAAAAACACGTGGTTACATGTGACTTATTTCAACTGCGCTACTAGTTCAATTACAAATGGATTATTAGGGTCCATGTAAATGCAGCTACTGTTTTTGTACAGTCTTTATCTTTCCACATCACACAGGTTTCCCAGAACACAACGCTCCTTCTGAAGACCTGCAAATGATGCCTTGAAATCTCATTTACTTCCAGTACCGACTTTGCAGGAACTACATGGATCACTAATCAGCAGATGTTACGATTGAAGACCATGAAGACGTCACATCTAGTTCTGCTGTGGTGTACGTGCTCTGAATTTCACTATCAGAGTTAAACATTCCTTGAGTGCACATTCCATAGGCACAATCAGCGCTCAGTAGAGGAACAGTCACCAGCGCTTCAACTGCACTCTACAGCAGGGGTTTTGAAACAAACCAGGATGCAGGGTTATTATAGTTATCTAAAACTAAAACTATTAAAAACACTTCTGTTGTTAATTGAAATAAAGCTGAAATAAAATAAAATATAAATATTAGTGGAAAAAATTAAAGGGTTAGTTCACCCAAAATCGAAAGTTATGTCATTAATTACACTCATGTCGTCCCAAACCCGTAAGACTTTGGTTCACACAAATGAAGATTTTTTTGATCATAGGCAGAGTTTCACATTTGTGCTTGGGGGGGGGCACCTACCGACAGACGGGCCACAACGTATTAAAAGGATTAAGGGATTGACCCTCTAAATATCTGTGGTGGCTATATATCTAGGCTATACTCTACATTTCATACAATTACATGTATCATATCTTCTACATTTAAAATTTATAATGAACGACTGCCATACAAAGAGTCAAAAGCACATCTTAGGCCTACATAATGCAGAGGAAGCCTCCTCTTTTCCAAGTTGCGTAGATGTTGATATGTGGAAGCATCAAAGTTAGAGCCCTCTCTCCTTTTGGTTGTGGGTTTATTTAAAAAAAAAAAAACGATTAATAAATATCCATTTAGTTTAGTTAGCCTGCTATTTAGCATACGCCTCAACTAGCGGGAACAGAACGAGAAGAGAGCGCCCACCCCCCAAACTCCGCCTATGTTTTTGATGAACTCTTACACCATGTCTACACCAGACGCGACCGTTGTCGATTCGTATTGCGCCGCAGCAGCTGAAAGCTGTCTACACTGAACGCGACAAACCGACCATTGCAAAGCACTCGGACTATGTCAAAAATAGAACAGGGAATCCGTTTACTGTCAGGAATTTGTTGTGTTGCTTCGCGCCGCATCCAGTGTAGACAATATCACTGATTATAATGGGTTTTATTGTCTTTTGATGCGTCATGACAATAATTACTCCAAATGAATAGGTGGTTTAGTCCAAATTTTCCGAAGAGACTCGATCGCTTTTTATGATGAACAGATTTAATTTAGGCTTTTACTCATATATAAACATTAATCAGGGAACATAAACAGAAGCTCAACTGAGCTTAACTGAACCTGCGAGAACAAATCTCATTGGTTGTTGTGGATGCTCAAATGTACTGTGTAACACACAAGAATATACTTCATTGGTTCTTGCATGTCAAGCAAACATGCTTGAGCTTCCGTTTCCCACAACTGTAAAAAGCCTAAATTCAAACTGTTCATCATATGAAGCGATCGTGTCTCTTCAGAAAATTTGGACTAAACCGCTTAATTCATATGGATTCGTTTTACGATATCTTTGTGCACTTTTTGAAGCACCAGAAAGCTCTCAGATTTCATCAGAAAGATCTTCATTTGTGTTCCGAAGATGAACGAAAGTCTTATGGGTTTGGAACGACATGAGGGTGAGTAAATGATGACAGAATTTTAATTTTTGGGTGAACTAACCCTTTAAACTAAACCCATCTATTTATAGTGTTAGTCCAGCTCATTTGCAGGGTCCACTTCTTCGGAATTATCTGCACACACGTCGGATTTGGCACAAGTTTTTACACCCTGGATGCCCTTTCTTGACTCAACCCAGCACTGAGAGTGCTGGAACACACTCGCACACTCCTACGGCCAATTTGGCATATCCAATCATCCTAACCTGCATGTCTTTAGACTGTGTGGAGGAAACCAGAGCACCCGGCGGAAACCCATGCTGACACATGCACCCATGGCACTTCTTCCTGACACTAATTCACACTTAATACATAAACCATTACCTAAATTCCAGAAACTGAAATCTTGCATTGATAGGGTAATATTAATATACCATAAACAGCAATGATGACATTACAGCCGCACTATTTCTCACTGAAACGCATGAATGAGATTCAATAGGGGCCGAACAACGGAAAACACTCATCCAAGATAGCTAAACGGAAGCAGGAAGGGTTCATATTCCGTGTCCCAGACTACTATCTTGAGTTAAATCGCTGCTAGAGAGATTTGTTCCCTCCCTGTACTACACAACAGATCTTTGTGCACCAAACTACGAACTAGCTCTTTGAGCCAAAACTAACAAAGGAACAGCTAATAAATAACCAGTATCATAAACTGAAGTGCATTAAACTGTCACATTTTGATGGATAATTTGTACTATTTCTGGCTGAATAAATTATATGTAATTATTTTTAATTGCTAAACATTTATTTTTGTCTTCATTTTTACAAGATTACCATTTACATTTAGGCTAGATGCCACTGTCAAGGAGAAAGCAACATTTTTTTAATAAAATGAAAAACTACAGAAGATTTATTAGGTAATAATTCATCAGTCATGCATTTTCCTTTAAAAAAAAAATATCAGTTTCATGTGATAATCATCTAATATTGAACAATTAGTTCCACATAAGTAAAATTATAAGAATGTTATTTTTTTTTACTTTTAATTTAAATGTTATTTTTAGAGTTTAGTTGGCAATTTTTTTTTTAATTTAATATACTTTAATTTTAAACTTTATTTATAAAGTTTAAATATACACATAATGAAAAAATTTTAAAAAAAATATAAAAATAAAAACAAATCTATAACAATTCCTTATCTGTCACTGACCAGGGTGCTTAAATGACATTAAAATAATGTCGTAATACAAAAAAATCTAAATGATCCTAACAAGGCTTCAGTTTTATTTTACATGTGATATTCTGTCTTTACAAAACAAAACATGGCCATAACTGCTTTTGTTTCCCTGTCTAGACCAAGTGATGTCAGCTTGCGTCATTCGTTGGAGAACAAGAGACTTCTAATTGAACTTCTCTACACTCTGCTGGCAAAGAAAGAAGAGGGAGGTTTGCGTGACTTCTGCAGTTACACAATCATGTGTACACCGTTGTCATATCTTACCAACAAGGCTGATAAGACCAGAATAAATAAAGGCATAAACACTATTAAAACTCACTTCTCCAAAAAGTTTACTGAGAACGAATGACAGGCACTGTGATCCACCAAAACTGTGATCCTCCCTTCATCGCCTTTCCATGGAAGGGTTAGTTTTCATCAGAACAATTCTGTGGAAATATTATAATTCCCAGTAATGACTGGCCAGTCAGAGAAGTGAAAGAGCTACAGTCAAATTTATGGTACAGTTATGAAACATACAATATACCAATGATTTATTAGTGGTCTGGGAAAAATCACTTGGATACCAAACTAAACAACAAGTTGTTTACAGTATGTATATATTTACAGTACAATATGAGTTCAGACAAGCCCAGCTCTAGCCTGAAGGGTTTACACTCTTGGTTTCAATATCACTCATCCCTTATTAATAAACCTATTTCATCCACTAAATTAGAAATGTCACATTTATTACGTACTGTATTAGAGATCCATTCAACATACTGACAAGAAATATCAACTTTACGCAAAGACAGATAAGTAACGTTACTCAAATGAAAACAGAAAGTTCAACCCCTAACAGAAACTTTTCAGTTAAGAGTCGAAATTGACGGTCAACATAAAAACAAATAGTTATTTTACTAGTTTAAAACCTGTTTATTAGAGGTATTTACACATTTAATTTTATTTCTTTACTACGCAACACAACTAAATGAACTTCTGTTCGTCTCTCAAAACTTTTCTCGTCCCAGTGACTCTTTATAACAGCACTTCAGACATTGAAACTAACCAAATGTTCGAACTAATACTTTTATAAATACACAAAGGCATAAAATAGCACAATACAGCACAAAAAATATATTTAAACGTTAAATAATTTGACGTTTTCGTAACTGACAATCCGACTGCGTTACCCACACGCACTGCGCATGCGCCAGACAATTTAGACACCGGCACACAAACAACTCTGTAACTCTGACAGGAACAGGACTTAAGACTTGCTTACTTGAATAAAAGTAGCTCTCGAATATATTTCCCAGGTCTTTTCCCTCGTTTGACGCCTTGGGAGTGGTGAAAAAAAGAATGGCCCTGTTTTTGTGATGGGTTTTTTTTCTCAGCTCGTCACACTTGAAGCCATGTTGAACTGAAAGCCGATACTTCCGCGGCTGCCCTGACACGTCTGACTGGACGCGAGTCAACCCAACTAGTGTATAAACGCGACGCGTCTGTCAGGACTCTAACGTCAACGCCCAATGCAATGGCCAATCAAAGACGACGTGTTCGTTGCCGAGTGAAATGATTCGTGGATTATGAAGCGAGCATTCTACTGTCGCGTTTGCGTCGCGTCTCTCGCTGGCAAGAGGTATTATTAACAAATGACGCATGAAATAACTAAATAGTCGTGTTTTTGTCAGATAGTCCGAATAAACACTATATATAATTGTATGTTGTTTAAAAAATGTTTCAGAGTGTTTTACTGTTTTAGGTATCATTTCTTCGTTTGTTGCGAGCCCTGGTGGATACAGAGCTAAATGACAGGTTTTTTGTCTCATATCATATAATATGATTTTTATATGTTGGATTTATGCTTTTTGTCACGTGACTTCATGTTGATTTTAACATGATTTTGTCTAAATGAAAGCTTTATAAAAGCAGTATGAAAGCAGTATATGCAGTGGTGTTTCAATAAATAAAATCTTAATTAAATAATCCTGATAAAAACTATGATTAAAAACCTGATAAAATTTATCCCAGTTAAAATTACATTTCAGTTTGAAAAACTATAAGCTGACTTTTATATATACATTTTAGCAACATTAAAATTGTAGATTTTTAAAACCAGTAAGGCAATAAGCAAAAACATTTCTTAAAAAAAATACTGTATTTATTTTCAACATTACACAACTATCCATACAGATTACAAGCATACATTAAGAGAAGCATGTTACGAACATAGCTCATTTGTCTGAAATGCATCTGTTAAAATATAATACCACAATCCAATATAAAAGCAAAAAAACACTTAAAATAAAAGCCAAATATACTTCAGGTTTTACACGTACGTGAGGGTCCATGTACTGTGCATGATGCAGATTTCGTCACCAGAGTAGTATGTTGTTTCACAGTAGAAAACGAAACTAGAGAGACAGAGCAACAACAACAAAAAATACCGGAGACTGCAACAACAACAGATGCCAGTATACTTTGAAAGGCTATGGGTTCAACTGTACACACACATGTAAATACACTAAACCCCAGTTTCACAGACAAGGCTTAAAAGAACTTTGCATTAGTATATGGGGCATTGAGTCACTTTCATTCTCTTGTACTTGTGCACGAGTGTGAGCACGAGCAAAAAGTTGCTGGCTGCAGTTCACTTAACGGTCACCGGTGTCGCTTACAAGGGTTTCTGAATTCTACATATAGCCCCTTTAAAAGTTAATTTTTTGCCTTTTGCCATTTATTATGATATGAAATATGTTGACAGGAAGCAAAATTGGAGAGAGAAGGCTGACGGGATCCGAAAAAGTCCATGAGGCAGGACTCAAACTCAGGATTCCTGGTGCACAACAGCACCAGATGTCAGCACACTGTCCACAAGGCTATTGGGAACTGCAAACCAGCTAGTTTGATAAATATTAGAACCTCATGAGAGGTAGGGGGAACAGAATTCGATGGCAAAATTTACAGCTGTCGAAATCTCCCCCCCTTATATGATGAGAGATGTTGATGCAGTGACTTTGTGTTGATGTATCTGACTTTAAATTTCCCAAAATGTGATATAATCACACCTCTTTTTCATACGCAAAGAAAGAACTATTCTGTGCTTAATGCTGAATAAGTGTAACTGTAGATATTTTATGTGTTGCTAGTCGCCCCTTGCTGTGATTGCCCCTGGCATCATTTACACAATAAGTCAACTGAAAAGGAAGTATTGTTTGGAATGTACACAGAAAAAGTAATGCTAATATTCTGGTAGTGCAAGGGGAAATGTTTCAAATAATGTTTTTATAAAGTATTCAAACTTATTTATTATCTCTCGTGACTGTGTCCAAAAGAAAACAGAATTCTGCACTAATAAGATCAGGCCAAACTACCAGACCAACCTGACATGAGGGGCAATTGTCAAAGAAGCGACCAGAGAGAGACAGAGAGATTAACAAGAAAGATGTTTTCTGAAATCAGAACGAGGATGATAATCTCAATGATTGCAGTTCAAATGATTATATATAAATTAAGCTCTCCTTATACGAGTTGTGTTTGTGTAACCATTTGTACTCAGTAGTGATGCATTGGATAATTTTAATTTTACTAACTTGATCTTTCCGTCTTGTTCAGCAAAATTAGCTAATCTTTAAGTTGATTCATTCAGTTGAGATTTGTTAAAATGTTATATTTCAGGATGCAATCTTTGAACTTATTCTGAATTAGGAAATCATTATAATGCATCCAAAGATAAATTATAAGAAACACTAATGATGAGTCTTTCATTATTTGTCATGTGACAGATGCACAAATAGTTCATGAATGTTTGTCACTGTTCTAGAAGGAAGTTAGATGACTTTGGGGGGAAAAAAATTGTGGTGTGTGTGTTGGAATTTGAGCTCCTCTTCCTTGGTTTAGTCAAGATCAGCAAAACTGGAATTCCAAATAATCACTTTCCCATTCCACTGTTTGAGTATAAATAAGAGTTTGTTTGACGAGTCGTCACATCTTTTTTGTCTTCCCTGTTCATTAAGTATGGCTCTAGTGCACAGCAGCGTTCTACTTCAGGCGTTGTCTAGCTTCACAGGTGTTGCCGTGAAGGCTTACACCGATTTGGAAAAGCCAAAGGGTGATGAGCTCACAAGTTTCCTACTCCAAGCCTCAACGCCACTGGAAATTCTCAACACAGGTTCATGCAAGGAGCTATTTGTGAATATGGACAAATTCTTTGACCGAAAGTTTGATTATGATTGCACAAATATAAAAGATGACACCGCTTTTACACGTGGGAATGAACCATACATCCGCCCTTATGGGTGGAAACGCATTGCTTTGAAAGTCCTGGATAAGTATCCCAATGGAAATGCCTGGTTGGGCACGGATGGATGGAGGAGTCACTCTGTGGATGGTGAGTGGCCTGTATCCTATCATGGAACCAGCATGATTGGGGCTAAATCCATCATTGAATCCAACTACGAAGCAGGCCTTAGAGAACTGTATGGAAGAGGATTTATTCCACCAACGATATCAACGTGGCTGAAAGATACAGCAAGATATTTACATGTGAAAAAACCGGAAAAAGATATAAAGTCTTGTTGCAGAACAGAATCAATCCGAAAATGCGGAAAGTGTGCAGAAAAAGCCAGGACTATTGGCTGATTGAGATTCCTCATGGCACTAATCACGAAAATGAAAAAGCGATTGTGGAGAACGCGATTCGGCCTTATGGAATGCTGCTGAAAGAGGTGTAAGGGAGGAATTCTGACAACCATCGCATCAACCTTGATGGGGTTATGTGAACATTTACTGCTTGTGGGATCATATTAATTAAAAATGTCATTAGGCCTATTTCTGGTTATTTCTCTGTTAGACTTAAATAGCTGGGAGGATTTGTGCTTCTTAAATTATGTGAGATGTTATTTTCTTGTATGCTTTTAGTTTGTAGTCAGGCAATTCAGGGTAAGATATTAAATATGGGAAGAGGGACACACAATATACTTGAAATTGTACTTGATTTTCACACTCTGGATAAATAAAAATGTATGTGAATATACATCCTACATACTTTAAAGTACATTAACGTACAAAAACATATCTTTTTTCTCAGGCCTATTCATAATTTTTAGATCTGTTAGTCTTAGTGAGTTAAAATCTTAGTCTTGATTTTATTTGGTTTTATGGTTTATGTTGTTGATTTTCATACTTACTATTTCTTGTATGATTGTTTTGTATGATCTTTTTATTGTTTTATTGTGAAGCACCTTGGTCAGCAGAAATGTTGTTTAAAGGTGCTATATAAATAAAAGTGACCTTGACCTTGACCTTAATAAACTACACTAAAAAGTAATAAAACAGTGAAAATACCTCATGTTCTTCCTTCATGTAAAACTATAGTGAACATTTCTCAGGTTTGGTTCACAGATAAAGTCAATTTCTTGCCTGCAAAGCAAAATAGCACGTCTTAACATGAGTGTAAATGAACAGTGAATGAACAGTGCTCTCTTCCACTCTCATTACCCACAACTGTGGGTAACTCATTATCCTCACTGCAGAACGCAAGAGATCCAGGGGGCAGAGACGGGTAGGTTTAGGGATATGTAAAGTGGGAGGAGTTGGATCTAGATCCAGCCCCCTGGATCTCATGTTCTGCAGTGAGGACCTATGGTGAGGACCATCTCCCCACAAATGACGTGCCCTAATGGGCACTGCAGCAAAACGGCTGCCCACTCCTCTGGATGTGTGTTCACTACTGTGAATGTGGACTTAAATTGGTTAAATGTAAAAAAAGGTTTGATTTTGGCAAATGTAATGGCCCTTTCACACCAAAAGTGAAAGGAATAGCCTAACTGCAGAAGAACTGATGACAGCACGGTTTAATGTTTGGTTGACCAATCAGCGGAAAGGGGTCATTCCCGCCCACATGTAGAGATCAAATATTCAAGTTGTTTATTCATTTTCTACCCCTGAACAAAAAACTAAAAATCAAGCTGAATTCTTGTTTTTCGTTTTGTTTGAAAAAAAAAAAAGAAAAACGAAAAAGGTGGCGTTTTTCATTTTTCCAATTTCTATATTAAATCAAAAAACGAATGACGAAAAGATACACAGACCCCTAACACATTTTCCTCCTCACCTTCATTTTGTTCGTCAGTGTTACGTGCTCAAACTTCTGGTAGTCCAGGTGATATGTGCAAAATTTGAGGTGAAACATTTTCATAAAAGCATGAAATTTGGTACACTTGTACAGTTTGGGGCTCTGAACATTTTCAGAAATGGAGCCATCACAAAAATGCCCCGTGTTCGCCATGGCGACCATTTTATTTTCCGCCATAACCAAATTATGTATTTTGTAACGCATCTTCTGATTCAAACATGATAACACAGAAAATTTGATGTCTACCCCTATGTTTTGATGGTCAAGGATTACAATGAAACCATATAAAACATCATAAACTGTTCAGGTGAATAGTTAATGGTGAATTCAGCGACGTGAAGAGGAAATCACCGTATCTGAGAACCTAGGCTAGACTTTATAATATGTGACCCTGGATCACAAAACCAGTCATAAGGGTAAATTTGGGTCAACTTTCTCCTTCACTCGCAAGCTGAATTAATAAGCTTTCCATTGATGTATGGTTTGTTAGGATAGGACAATATTTGGCCAAGATACAACTATTTGAATATCTGGAATCTGAGGGTGCAAAAAAATCTAAATATTGAGAAAATCGCCTTTAAAGTTGTCCAAATGAAGCCCTTAGCAATGCATATCCACTCACAAAAATACATTTTTGATATATTTATGGTAGGAAATTTACAAAATATCTTCATGGAACATGATCTTTACTTAATATCCTAATGATTTTTGGCATAAAATAAAAATCGATCATTTTGACCCATACAATGCATTGTTAGCTATATCTACAAATATACCCGTGAGACTTATGACTGGTTTTGTGGTCCAGGGTCACATATCATGTCTGTTGCATGCATGTTGTGTAGAGTTTCAAAAGCTTAATCCTTAACCCTGACAATACAGTGACTATAAAGAGTAGAATATTCAATATGACTGTAGCAACATAGCTTAAAAAGAATGTCAGACACAAAGATTTACTTCAAAAAATCTATTTCAGAAACACATTTGTTTGATTGTTTTGTTGTTGAACCTATTCTTCAGTCTTCTTCACAGTCTCCTCCACATTGACACAGAGCTGTTCACTTTAAAGAAGCTTTTTATATTTGCAGTGCAGACCGGCAGCCTTTCATGCAGCCACCGCTTAAGAGTTTAAGGATGGTCTGGCATGGCTGTGGAAGAGTTGACCACAGTGATCTCCAAATGCTTGGGTCCAACCAACCCCAGTCTGTTGCCACCAGTACATACTTAGTTGGGGGGATTTGGCCTCTGTTGTCATGTCATCTGGATTCCAGGTATCCCATGCTATCTTCTTGCCCCTGGTTGGCATAGAAAACAAGAAGGGCCTTGATTTGTAACTGCCAGTAATCTTCACATCCTGATGACATGGGCCTACAACCAGTACACTGAATCAAGACTATCTGCTAATCTGCTTGTCACCATTAACAACTGGTGTACCATGAGACAGCAAGAAAGGGTTACACTTTATTTTAAGGTGTCTTTGTTACACTGCAATTATACATTTAAGTGCTAAGTAATATTAAGTAACTACATGTACTTACTACAGGGTTAGGATTGGGGTTCGGTTTGGTTTAAGGTTAGTTGCATGTAATTATGCATACTTTAGAGTTATTACTGGAGTAACTACATGTAACACATGTAACAATGACGTGGCAGATTCTGCAAGAAAAGGATTTATAAAAATCACCCTGTGCACTGTGGACACAGATGTCACGGTCCTAGCCATTACACATGTCAGAGCTGGACATTGAGGAGATGTGGGTGGCATTTGGAACTGGCAAGAACTTCAGATACATACCTGCCCATGAGACTACCAAGTCTCTGGGTCCTGACAAATCCAAGACCCTTTCTGTGTTCCATGCCTTCCCTGGCTGTGACACAGCATCTACATTTGCAACCAGGGGCAAGAAGACAACAGAGGATACTTGGACTGCAGATGACATGACAACAGAGGCCTTCAATGCCCTGTCAAAGGCTCCAAAAAGCATTCCAGAGGAGGTGATTTCCATTATGAACCACTTCACAATTCTCCTCTATTATCACACCAGCAGTCAACTCAACATCGATCAAGCTCATCTTGCGTTGTTCACAAAGAAAGGAAGAGGAATGGAACAAATCCCCTCATCTAAGGATGCACTGGTGCAGCACCTCAAAAGACCAGTTTACCAAGGAGGACACTGTTGGGGACAAGTATTTGAGGTGGCACCAAATATGCCATCTCAGTTCGGGGTTGGATGGACCCAAGCGATTGAAGACCATTGTGGTCAACACTTCCACAGGCAAGCTAGTCCACTCCTAAGTTGTGGCTGCAATACAAAAAAAGCCTCCTTAAAATGCACAGCTCTGTGTCAATGTAGAGGTGACTGTGATGGAGACATTGGCTGCGTTTCCACTGTCAGGCCAAAGGCGAGCGTGCTAGAGCGTGATAGGGCCAATCGCGTTTCCACTGTCACTTCCGGGGCTTGATCAGGCCTCATCTGGGTTTCCTCGGGGCCAACGGCCAGGGTTTTTTGGCCCACCGAATACTTTGTTCCAAAGTGGGCCAACTCAAGCTTGAGGAGTGGTCATGAACAGAGGCAGAGTTTACCTGAGTCAGGAGATGGTCAACACCGCTGCTCATTTCCCACGTTATTATATCAGGCTACCAGCTAACTTCAACATTTAAGACATTTTAAACAATTTTCAGCTAAAAGCTCACTTTCAGACACCAGTGAGTGTTTGAAATAACTTCCTTATGATCACCTTATGAAAACCTCTTGGACATTATGTATTGGAGCTTCCAAAGATCTGATCCAGGTCTGGGAAGAGATCCCCCACGACACCATCCATCATCTAATCAGGAGCATGCCCAGATGTTGTGAGCGCACACAGGCACATGGGGGCCATACACACTACTAGGGCTGCACGGTTATGACAAACATAATTTTCGATAATTCCCTTGAAATTGTAATTGTAATTATTAATTACGATTAGCACAGTTTACACTGAATTATGTTTTGAATAGCTTTATATGATTATTTGAAGCAACTGCATGCCATGTTGAAATGAATATATGAAAATAAGCAAGCTGCACTCTTCCTGAAAAGCTTTTACTTTTCCTTAACATTAAGCCTCAAATGTCATTGGTTTGGTTTCTTTTTTTTTTTTATTTATTTATTTTTTTATTTAAAAAGAGTAAAAATATATGGTATTATAATGTTAACTAAAATTAAAACAATAACCTGTAAAAAGAAAAAACAGCAACATTTTTGTAATTGTACTTTTGAAAGATTACATAATTGTGGCATCTGTAATTGTAATCAAGATTAGAAATTTGATTCATTGTGCAGCCCTACACACTACTGACTTACATTATGAGTTGCTGTGATGAACTTAATGCAAGTTGGATCAGCCTGCAACTTCAGTTTCTGGACCACAAAACCAGTCATAAGTCGCACGGGTATATTTGTAGCAATAGCCAACAATACATTGTATGGGTCAAAATGATAGATTTTTCTTTTATGCCAAAAATCATTAGGATATTAAGTAAAGATCATGTTCCATGAAGATATTTTGTAAATTTCCTACCATAAATATCTCAAAAATGTATTTTTGTGAGTGGATATGCATTGCTAAGGACTTCATTTGGACAACGTTAAGGCAATTTTCTCAATATTTTGATTCCGGCCAAATATTGTCCTATCCTAACAAACAATACATCAATGGAAGGCTTATTATTCAGCTTTCAGATGAAAGTTGCCCCTAATGACTGGTTTTGTGGTCCAGGGTCACATATTATAAAATCTAGCCTAGGTTCTCAGATAGCCTACTGTGATTTCCTCTTCACGTCACTGAATTCACCATTAACTATTCACCTGAACAGTTTATGATGTTTTATATGGTATCATTGTAATCCTTGACCATCAAAACATAGGGGCAGACATCACTTTTTCTGTGTTATCATGTTTGATTCAGAAGATAAGTTACAAAATACATACTTGGGTTATGGCAGAAAGTAAAATGGTTGCCATGGTGACCACGAGGCGTTTTTGTGATGGCTCCATTTCTGAAAATGTTCAGGGCCCCAAACTGTACAAGTGTACCAAATTTCATGCTTTTATGAAAAAGTGAAAATTGTTGTTCACAAATCACCTGGACTATGGGCTGATCATGAAACCTGATTCTACTTCTTTTTGATCAAGTTGCTCACTGTGTCAGGTTCAGCAAAAGCAGACTGAAGATTATCGCAAATTATATTTTGAGTGGGGAGGCTTTCCACTCCGGGTTTGAAACCGTGGTCGAGACCAGACAGTAAATACTCAGTAAAGTTAGTGTCAGGGTGGTGAGACAATTTGGCAGACAGACGAGAAATATTCACGGTAGTTGACAAGTAATTTTTAGAATTTTTATTTTGCGATCTCTTTACAGGGCATATGGTGCGGGAATGAGCGCCGCCACAGTAATTGCAGATGTGCAGGAAGCGGCACCGCTGTCGTGAGCATCCCCACGAGTTGAAGTTAATGCATACTTGATTGCGGGAGCTGAAAGCAAATTTTCTTACAATCCTTGGCTGAAGAGTCGAAATGTACTGGTCGTGGGACGTAACTCGTAGATCTTTCCTGGGATGGAACTGGGCAAGGGGGAATTGAAGGATTAACCAAAGGACATGATATGGTGGAGTGAGCGAGTGATCTGCAGACAGCACAAGATATATTACTGCAACCCAAGAACACCCTGTTGTGAAGCTCTGTGTCCAGAGCTTCCCAGTAAGGGCACTGGTTCCATTGGGAAACACGCACGGCGCATTTTGCTGAGAAAAGCTTGTGATACGTATAGAAATGAGAACCTCCGTAAGACAACGCAAGCTCAGCAATTACCGCGAGATAATTGCTCAGCTCTCGTCTCCTGTGGGGAAATGTGAAACAAATTATTTCGCTGAAGCGATTAAAGGCGATCGAGGATTCAGTGAAAGAAAGGAGGCGAGATGGATTAACAGCCGAATTCTTTAAAGTAACTGAAAAGTCACCTACTTCAATTTGGCGATCTTAAACGGATGGGGGGAGTAGAGATAGTAGGGAAGATAGATCAACATCCTCACCTGAGAGAATCTGTGTCCTTATGTTGTTGGCAACGGAGATAGGTTCCAGAGCTGTTGCATTTGGTGGGACGGGCATCTGCATTGCGGAGGACAAAGTGAAGGGCGTTTTGGTTTGGGGGATAGTATTAGAAGGAAAAGAAGCTGTTAGCGGAGGCAGCCTCCCGCTCAGGTCAGCCCCTGGAGCCTGAGGAGGAATGGAGATGTTAGGAAATGCGGTAAGCTGAGAAGGAAAGTAAAGCGTCTGGACCTGCGCTGTTAGTGGAGGCAGCCTCGTGCTAGGGTCTGACGATGGGGCTGCAGGCCACGGACAGAAAGGAGGATTAAAGACAGCGTCAGAAAAAAGTTGCGACGGCTGGGCCTGTGCTTCTAACGGAGTCATACTCACGTTGGAGGAAGAGGAGAGTTAGGCCTGGCAGCTGCGGAGTCTGGGGCATGGCCCAAACTTGCCGAAGGCCTGCTGCCACAGCCTGACACGCAAGGAAGGCCTGGTCTTGCGAGTGAAGGAGACAGTGTTTTCTGCGGACGCGAAGACAGGGCTTTGCGATTCGTGCTCGCTTTAGCGATCTTGGAGGAAGAAGTGGATTTGGGAGAAGGTAAGGTTGATTTCAAGGACACATACAGATTGTATAATTGTGCTTCAGGTCATTCTCCTAGAGAAATTAACGTCCGCGCTGATAAGCGCTTACCTTAAGGCTGATTTATACTTCTGCGTCGAGTGTACACCGTAGCTACGGCGTAGGCTGTTTGTACCACGCATAGCCTACGACGTAGCCTGACGTGCACCTCTTTAAAAATGTAACAACGCGTCAATTCTACGCGGACCGCAAGCGCTGTGATTGGTCTGCTAGAACCCCTCCCGCTGGTCAAAAAACTGGCGAGGAGCAATAGTAGAAGAGTGAGCATTTTCAACTTCCATAGGAATGAAAAACACTCTGTTTCAGGGGACACATGCAGTCAAACTGCAACAAAAGTCGTTACCTATTTGCCGCTTCTCTGCTGTTTGACAGACAACGTATATGACAAGCTGCTTCTTCGGCTTTTGCCTTGATACTCAACATGACCGTGGACACTGCCTACTAGTGGTCTGCATGCACGTCGATGCGGACAACGACGCAGAAGTATAAAAGAAAACAGACGCGTAGCCTACGGCGCAGAGGCTCTGGCGTAGGTCCGACACAGAAGTATAAATCAGCCTTTAGACTTAATACTGTCCATTTCTCTTTTGGAGGAATTGTTGGATGGGCCGAGGCGTAAGAAGACGCTGGAGATGCTGGTTGGTGTCTTGTTGGAGAAGGCGATCGTGGAGTACGGGAAATGGGCTGACGTCCGCGTAGAGGCTCCGGGGATTCCGTAACAATGTCCAGTGGAGCGCAGGTGCTCCTGACCTCGGTGGAATGAGAAGAAGAATCTTGGGAGACGAGGGACTCGTCGTCGGAAGGGAAGAGTTGAATCTCTGACATTACACTGATTTGGCAGACCAAATGCTGGAAAACACTGTCGAGGAATATGGGTGAGTCGACTGTGTTTATATATAGGCCTTCACTCATGCTGATTGGGTAGATATGTTGATTACTGATTGTTGACAGCTGGCTGAAATGACATGATGATAAGTCTGATTATTTGAACGTTGCTCCTCCCGAATTTTGTTATTAAAACATAATTTCTTGCTAGTGGTAATGGTCTGCCTTTATTGTCATGTTTTTGACTTAAATATCTGTTCACAAACTTTAAGCTGTTTACTGAAAGGTTAACAGACTATTAGAAAAAGAAGTCATTTTGAGATTCATCTGTTGATTGTTATTATTATTATTTTAATTATTATTATTTTGACCCTTTTTACATTTGATTTTTGTTCTTATTTCTTTTTACTTTACATCTTTTTTCCCCTGAATGACCCCAATCTCGTTGAACAAGTAATTTTTTTTTTTCATTTACAGGATGTCATGTACTGACTCACTCGTTACAGTTCTGTCATATTGTTCTAATGTTTCCTAATCTTTCTGTTTGCTCTTAGTTAGCATTTTAGGACTTCCGGTTCCATCGCCCCGAAGTCAATGGGTCTTTTGTAAGGGGTTTTTGCTAAATCGCCTGAAATAAGGTCTGTGGTTAACAAAGCCTCTAAGTATTTTCACGTTTTGATCTATGACATAAAACACACCAGTTATAACCCGCTTGAGATTTTTTAAACCTTTATTGTGTCTTAAAAACGGCGGTTGCTAACCAATCGCTAAAAGGGACTACTTCCTTTGGTGGGGACTTTAGACGTCATCATGACAAACAGGACATTTGGACAGCATTTCTCATGAAAAAGTGGATAAGTATTCATACACAACCCAGATCATAATCAGCGAACATGTTTTTAAATAAAGTTGTTTTCTAAATTAAGTTTGAGGAAGCTTGGTGGTGACGTTGATCCTGCGACCATGGTGTGCTGTAGTCCGTTTATAGCCTACTGCTTTTTATATCTGACGACTTCATTTAGGCTTCAAAATGTATAAATGTTGTGTTAACTTGT